>NC_089588.1:34679639-35419962 GCF_019320115.1 Miscanthus floridulus | reverse complement strand
ACTCGTTTTGTAATAACTATGTTTAAACTCTAATATATCTGAGATGTGAACTTTTATGTAATATGTGATGGTGCCTGCTAAACTTATTATGATCTTGGCTGGGATGTGAGTTGGTTTGAAATCCTTCATGATTTCACGGACTACCGGGTTATACGGGCTTAAGTTTGCTAAATCGTCTGCTCTGGCGGATGATTTTCTTACTTAATTTCATATAATTGGTCGGTTCTGTTACAGCATGCGGCCTAGCGCTGGCCAGCCGAGCTGGCAATCACCGAGGGGAGGACTATGGGGCCAAGCCAACGCGCATGAGGGCCACGCCGCCACATGGCCGAGGGGTGTCTGTGCTGTGCCTCTCCGAGCTCATCGGGCAGCCACAGTTGAGTGCAAGCTCATGCCACCGAAGGGGGGAGCCAGCGTCGTCGGAGGGGCATGCCGCTGGGGCTTGGGGGGGACCTGCCTGTGCTACCAGAGGAGGGGGCTGCGTGAGGGAGAAAAGAGGGAGTGAGGACCCTAGGGTTTTGACTGAAGAAGAGATCCAGCGCTGGTTTTATTTGGCATTTGGCATATCTCAACCGTTCCAAGTCGATCCAATGGTGAAAAGTGAGTGTGCTCCGACATGGGCTGGGCCGAATCTCTGATGGGCCCAATTCGAAATTGCTTCACCCTTGACTGTATAATAATAATGGTTTTATTAACTTTTTTCTATTATCAAGTAAATAGATAAGGCATCATGTGAATCAACATAAAATATGTATTTTATAATCCAAAACTATTCTTACAAGGGGACTTTGGCATTTCACCCATTATGAGAAACGGGTTTCGCAGTTTTACCATCCCTCAAAGTGGTTTCGCTATTTTGCCATTATGAAACGGATGCAACCTGCTGAAATACATTTGTGGTAGTTTTAGTTCGTAGAAAAAAAAGAAGACGCCTCCTTCCATTCCTACCCCTGGTCGCTGTAACTTTGATCAGAACGGATCGAACGCAAAATGGATCAGACCTCTGCTCCATCCCCAGCGCTGGCCTTCCCCACGCCGCTCCCTCCCCATGCTGGCACCGCCCTACCACCATGCTGCTCCCCTCCCCTGCCGACACCGCCCTGCCACCATGGCGCTCCATGTGCCTCGTCCCGCCTCCGCTCGGCCATCCAGGTGCCGCCTCCCACCTCCTCCCGGCCATCCAAGCGCTGCCGCCTCCCTAGGCCATCCAAGCGCCACCTCCTCCCTTGCCGGCACAGGCCCGCCCCCACGCCTTCTCCTCCCCTGCTGGTGTAGGCTCACCCCCGTGCCTTCCCCTCCACTGTAGGCGCCAGCCAGCACCGCTCCACTTCGGAGCCACCCAAATGGATGGGAGTAGCAGTTCGACGGGGGCCATCCAGAGGGCTAGGAGTAGAGTCATTCTCCCTCTTGTCCACTGCGACAAATGCAAATGCTGCATTGTCAAGGCATTGATGGCAAAGACAGAGAAGAACTATGAACGCATGTTCTACATCTGTTCAACTCGAACGGTTCAATGATTTGTTCCATTTTGTTTGTAATTCATGTGTTGTATTGTTCAAACAATTGAAATTTCTTTGCATTGGTGACAGATGGATGGTGGTGGATGTGACTTTTGGAAGTGGCAGGAGGACTATGAGCAATGGCTGGTTGATAACAAGCATGTGCCACCCTCTTATCAGCTTGTTTTTCAGAGCGCTAAGATGCCACAACCAGAAGAACAGACCAAGGGAGATGGTGGACAACTAGAGCAGTTGAAGGACCTGACAGGAATAGCTAGAGAGATTGTATTCTTGCTAAAATGCTTGATATTAGTTTGTGCACTTGTACTAGTGACCAATTTGTATGGAATTGTTAAGAGTGGGTGATGAGTGTGCTTTCTGTACTTGTAGAACTTATGTGCTGAAATAAATGAATGGAAGTATTAGTGACTTGTATCATATACTGTGTCATGTGCCCAAATTTACTATGATGTGCCCAAATTTACCAAGAAACTAAGATGATCAAGAGTTGAGCCCTTTTCTGAGCTGCTTGTCGACCTGCTTTAGTGCCTGGCAGCACCAAGAGGAGTTATCAGCCTAGGCAGTTAGTGGTGCCAATCCTTAATATCCATCCTGCTAAAGGGTATCAGCTGTCTGGTCTCATCTGCTTGATCACATTGACGATAGCCCATGCTACAAGAGGGTATTAGCTGTCCAGCACCAATTA
Organism: Miscanthus floridulus; assembly: GCF_019320115.1. Lineage (NCBI taxonomy): Eukaryota > Viridiplantae > Streptophyta > Magnoliopsida > Poales > Poaceae > Miscanthus > Miscanthus floridulus. The sequence goes on along the minus strand of NC_089588.1, from coordinate 35,417,757 downwards.
ATATTAGCCAAACTGAAGCACAAGAGATAGAAAAAAAACAATATAAATGCTGATTGAATTTGTAACATACACAATGTTTTGAAAGCAATTTCTATAGCAAAAACACAAAATTGCAGCCACACTTTAGATCCTGCATCTGGAATGCTTGCCATGACTCCAACTCCAGCACAACAGCAACAGAAGAAGCAGCCAATAAGTGGGGTTCCAACAGGAGTACATAGATGCAAATTCTAGATACATTCTGATGAGTACAGGCCCGATCTTTCGAGAGGTAGCCGGTAAGTTCGATTTGTGGAGATCTCGATGTTGGCGATCCAGCTTCAAATCAGACATGATTCGAACCCTGCAACCGTTACACCACTGCTCCGTTGGTTATCAACCAAGCACAACTTGATTGACCTCGCCAAGAAGGCTTTTCCTGCAAGCGAATCGAAGAGCACAAGCAAGAAGGTAAAACACGCAATCTGAAATTGCAAATATGAATGATGCGGATATCAATAGAGGATTCAAGAACTCGGTTCCAAAGGACTAATCGACACAGTGGAGGAGATCAAGAACGGGGGCCCTGGATCACTATAAAAGGATTTGTCACCACAATTACAATGAACGATTCAGTTTCTCGATGGAAAACTAAACTCTAAACAAAACCCAATTGTGTAGCAGCGGTGGCGGCTGTGTTTATAGTCTAAGACTCGACCTAGGGTTGGGGACGGCCAGGGGTTGGGCGCCCACAACTTGGGCTTAAGGCCCGACACGATACATGGCCAAGTTGGCCCAAATAGGTGACACAGTACCTTGCCATGGTCACACAGAATGATCCACGAACCTTCTGGAGCTGGGACCAGATCCAAAACGACGGCGTCGTTGTCCCCTTTCCAACGCATCCAAGAACGGCCCGTTTCGATGTTGTATGAGAGAGTTATGACCGAAACAGTGACGACGTGTCTGCTGAATCCGAGGGCGACGTAGCAGCTGAGTTCGGAACGAATTGCAACTTGGGGAAGACCATGGCGTCGATGTGTCCAGCGTGGCGATGTCCTCATCATCCTCCCCTTCTCGAGTTGGAGTCGTCCTCGACTCCATCTTGGCGATGTCCTCATCATCCCCTCCTTGTAGAATTGGAGTCGTCCTCGACTCCATCCCATCATCAGCGAACTCCTGCAAAATGTTAGTGACAGCAGGCAATGCACCAGACATAAAAGGTTGACAAAACATAGTATAACATGGTGCATCAGGATTATCACATAACTCAGCAGTAGCAGGAGTTGTAGCAAGAAAAGCACCTCCTTTTAACTTAATCCCATTATTTTTAGCAATGTCTGTTGGAGGTTTATTTTTTATCTCATTAGCATATTTAATAATATCCGTAGGAGACAAAGGCAGCAATGTAATTTTCTTGTCCTTATGTATGATAGTGTATGTATTAGTTCTACCATGGTGTAAAGCATCATTATCAAATTCCCATGGGCGACCTAACAAAATGGAACAAGCTTGCATAGGGACAACATCAAAATCAGCAGTATCATGATAAGAGCCTATGAAAAAGCTAATGCGTGCTGATTTAGTTACCTTAGTCTTACCACTATTATTGAACCATTGAAGTTTATATGGATACGAATGTTGTCGTGTGGTCAAGCCAAGCTTGTCAACCAAATCTGAACTCACCAAGTTGTTGCAACTCCCGCTATCAATGATAGTGAGAACACGACAACCCTGCATAATGAGATACATGTGGAACAAATTGTGGCATTGGATCTTCATCTCTTCTTCATGACCCACACGTGTACTCAACACACGCTGCACAAGAAGGCTAGGGTAGTCCGCGGCAGCAGCCACGGAGTCAATGGTGATGGCCTCCTTGTCATGATCGCCCTCGGTGGGATCTGCATCAATGTTAGCAGCAAGGGCTAAATCATCTTCAACATCACTAGCACTTACATATCCATCCTCGGTAGCAATGAAAGCGCGACGACTGGGGCATTCCTTCATGACATGTCCCATGCCTTTGCATCGGTGGCAAATGATTTTAGAGCTGGACGAGGAGGAGCTAGTAGAAGCACCCGGAGTGCCACCTCTCTTCAGCTGTGGAAACTGCACATTAGACAATTTACTTACCCCGGAAGAAAATGGAGGTGTAGATGGCTGTGGTGCAACAGGAAGCTTGGGCGTCTCCGGCTCGGAACGCTGCTGAAAATTCCTCCCATTGTTAGACCTGAAAGGCTGGTGTTGTTTGCATCCCTGTACTTCTCGTTCGGCCTTAATAGCAAGATGATACAATTGGGAAAAATTGCGCCATTCTTTGTAATCAAGTATGTTCTGTATATCATGGTTTAAACCACCAAAAAATCTAGCACTAGCATCATCATCATCTTCATTTATACCACAACGTGCTAAACCAATAAGCAATTCTTGATAGTATGCTTCTACTCCTTTATCACCTTGTTTTAAAGTTTGTAGTTTCAAACGTAAATCACGTTGGTAATAAGGAGGAACAAAACGAGATTTCATATGTTGCTTTAAAACATTCCAAGTTTGAGGCACAGCAGCAGCATTATTGGCATTGCAAAGATCACTCCACCAGAACAAAGCAAAATTAGTAAACTCACTAGTAGCAAGTCTAACTCTATGCTCAGCAGGAACATTATGAGAATCAAATTTTTGTTGAACAGCAAGCTCCCAATCTAAATATGCCTCTGGATCAACATTACCAGTAAAAGGAGGTAGACTAAATTTAATTTTAGCAAAAGGATCATTATTACCATGATTATTACCTGCCATACCGCGACGATTGAAGTTGAGGCGGCGACGGGCACCACCGTCAGCATACGCATCTTCATCACCAAAAGCATCCGCATCTTCATCATCAACACGATAAGGTGGAGGGCGTTGCTCAAGCTGTTCAATGCGGGTGACCAGATTGTTCACGTTGCGCGTCAGCTCGGTCATAAGATTGCGTTGTTCAGTCATGAACGTTGCAAGCTCGCCCTTGGACACGCACTCATTGAAGTCCGTCGAAGTTCCTGCCATGGTTAGAAGATAGAAAAAGACAACACCAAAGTATTATCCCTATCAACTAAAAGGAAACAAGTGGTGGTGATGGTGGTGAAAGTGGAATGCAAAATCACAAGCGGCTTACCACCGTCTTGCCTGTATTCTTACCAACGCCAAACAGGAGCAAAACCAAAGTGGCGAAGCAATCTGTTGTTGAGCGTGGGTAACAGTTGCAAGATGAACCTGTGCTGACAGAAGAATATGTGGAGCTATGGGTAGGCACACAATATGATAGCAAGGATTAGCAATTAACGAGTGCAGAGTAGCGATTGTTCAATCTGGATCCAAAGTACAAATCACAGGTGCTGGCTAAGACGTGTTGAGACGTAGCGCAACAAGGTGAAAACAAAGGACGATCGAAAGAACTCACAGAACAAGCAAATAGCCCGGATTTCTCCTTTTTCCTGAATTTTTCCCGGATTTTTCCAAAAGGCACTAGTAGGAAACAAACTTTTTTTTACTATTTTTTTTATACTTTTCTCTGAACAAGGATCACAAAAGATGCAACCACAAAAATTGGCACCTACAACTGAGGTGGGATGTGGTCTACAGAAATTCAGCACGTTCTCTGAAAAACGTGCAAAAACTTTGACAATTTTTTTTCTATATTTTCCCGAATTTTTTTGGCAATTCTGAGGAAACCAAACAGGGCAAAGCCAAGTTTGGGTCGGGTCCAAATGGTGTCAAGAAGCTGCACAAAAAATTTCAGATTTTTTTGATAAACGAGCGAAAAGTTATGCCTGTTTTACCGAAGGTATCTCAAGGTATGTTTTCCGGGAGGCACAACACGGCGGCGGCAGTTAGGGCAAAGCGTCCCTAAACTCTAACACCGATCACAGCAGTAGGTATTCACCTGATGATGTAAGGAGGGCTGCGATGCAGGCAAAATAAGAGCGGCTGGCAACCTATCTAGGGTTTGCGCGGCGGCGAGAAGTTACACAAGGCGGCTAGCGGGGCAAGTCGAGTAATGTGGTGGCTTTGACTTGTTGTTTGGGAACGGTGGATGGGATAGCGGCGGAAAACAAAATCATAGCCACGGGCAATTGAACTACGACCACGAACACAATCCTAAACTAGCAACAAGACTCGACCACGGACACAAACTCAACAACACGAATCTGAAACGAAATTGCAAAGGCACAAAGGGCGATAGGACAGCGGAAATTGAAATATTTTTGGGCTTTTTGTGGACTCTAGGTAATGAACAAATATGAATCTAAGGCAAACGAGATTATACCTCGCGGTAAACCTGAAATATCTGATACCAATTGATGAGTACAGGCCCGATCTTCTGAGAGGTAGCCGGTAAGTTCGATTTGTGGAGATCTCGACGTTGGCGATCCGGCTTCAAATCAGACACGATTCGAACCCTGCAACCATTACACCACTGCTCCGTTGGTTATCAACCAAGCACAACTTGATTGACCTCGCCAAGAAGGCTTTTCCTGCAAGCGAATCGAAGAGCACAAGCAAGAAGGTAAAACACGCAATCTGAAATTGCAAATATGAATGATGCGGATATCAATAGAGGATTCAAGAACTCGGTTCCAAAGGAGTAATCGACACAGTGGAGGAGATCAAGAACGGGGGGCCCTGGATCACTGTAAAAGGATTTGTCACCACAGTTACAATGAACGATTCAGTTTCTCGATGGAAAACTAAACTCTAAACAAAACCCAATTGTGTAGCAGCGGCGGCGGCTGTGTTTATAGTCTAAGACTCAACCTAGGGTTGGGGACGGCCAGGGGTTGGGCGCCCACAACTTGGGCTTAAGGCCCGACACGATACATGGCCAAGTTGGCCCAAATAGGTGACGCAGCACCTTGCCGTGGTCACACAGAATGATCCACGAACCTTCTGGAGCTGGGACCAGATCCAAAACGACGGCGTCGTCGTCCCCTTTCCAATGCATCCAAGAACGGCCCGTTTCGATGTCGTATGAGAGAGTTATGACCGAAACAGTGACGACGTGTCTGCTGAATCCGAGGGCGACGTAGCAGCTGAGTTGGGAACGAATTGCAACTTGGGGAAGACCATGGCGTCGATGTGTCCAGCGTGGCGATGTCCTCATCACATTCCCAACACAACAACAGCCTGGGGATGCGTCGGCCTGGCGCGGCAACCTGGGCGCAGGCCTAGCCCATGACCTAGGGCCGAGCTAAGGCTTGCCTGGGGCGGAGGCGGCGCTTGGATGGCCTGGGGAGGCGGCAGCGCTTGGATGGCCGGGAGGAGGTGGGAGGCGGCACCTGGATGGCCGGGCGGAGGCGGGACGAGGCACCTGGAGCGGCGTGGTGGCAGGGCGGTGCCGGCAGGGGAGGGGAGCGGCGTGGTGGCAGGGCAGTGCCGGTAGGGGAGGGGGCGGCGTGGGGAAGGTCAGCGTCGGCGCCGGCACGGGAAGGGAGCGGTGTGGGGAAGGCCAGCGCTAGGGATGGAGGAGAGGGCCGATCCGTTTTGCGTTCAATCCGTTCTGATCAAAGTTACAGCGGCCAGGGGTAGGAATGGAAGGAGGCGTCTTCTTTTTTTCCACGAACTAAAACTACCACAAATGTATTTCAACGGGTTGCATCCGTTTCATAATGGCAAAATAGCGAAACCACTTTGAGGGATGGTAAAACTGCGAAACCCGTTTCTCATAATGGGTGAAATGCCAAAGTCCCTCTTACAAGCAACAACCTATATATATGTTATTGTGTAGGAGTTTTATAAATTTTCGAATAGATTTTTACTATTTTCTATAGTTTAAATGAATTTCTACGTGAGTGTCAAAACTCAAAAGTAATTTGAAATTGAACTACATGTAGCTCTAGTTAGATTAAAAAAAGTCATAAAAATACATTTTGGATCATACATTTTATTGAAGCCAATATCTTAGAGTTAGACAAAAAAATCATTTGTTTGCTAGGGACAACTCATAGTTCTATCCCTAAATTACCATAAGATAATTATAATAATATCTAAACTTTTTTAGAAAATTCTACAAACATGCATGATAACATGTTTTTGGTGTATAATCTTTGCATAAAAATCAAATGATTTAAACAAAGTGGTACTATACATTGTTCACAAAAGATATATCTCTCACATACTCCCCCCGTCCCAATTTATCTGTCGTTTTCGGTGTCCGTGCCACGACTTTGACTCAATTTGTACAAAATATGTGCAACATTTGTGTCTCCAAATAAATTTGTTAAAAAACTAGATTCAAAGATCTTTCCAATAATGCTAATTATGTATCATAAAAAATAATATTTCTTAATATATATTTTGTTAAAGTTGTTTCTCGGGAAGCGAGAACGACAGATATTCTGGGACTGAGGGAGTATATAGTTATGTAGCTATGTTATAACTATGTGAGAGATTTATCCATTTATGAATAATGCATAGTCCAACTTTGTTAATATGATTTGAAAATTTTATGGCAAGATAATACAACCATATTATGGTCTCACGCCAAAGTTTAGGATTTCCAGACACCTTTAAGATATTATTGTTTTTTTCAGACGGAGTCACCAAAATACTTATAAGCATTTCATTGGGTGCCAACCTCCAAGAAAATTCAATAAGCCCTAAGAAAATGATAATTTACTTGACTGTTAAAAATAACACTCAAGGAAATAGTAGTTTCCTTGGCCATTTACAGTTATACTCAAGGAAATGAGTAATTTAACCGCCAAGGAAATACCCATATTTCTTGGTGGTTTACTTCAATCTACAAGGAATATATGTTTCCTTGAGAGTTCAGTAGCTCCGCCAAGGAAACTACCATTTTTTTGGCAGTTTCATTTTAGCACTCAAGGAAATTCTTAGTCCTCGAAATAATTCTAGTTTCCTGTAGTGTCTCCGTGCACGAACTTGGACTGCGTGATACATGGGAGATATGCACGGCACCTCCAGATCGACCAAAGTGGAAGAAGCTAGCTAGCGTACGTGGGGCATCGTGTGTGTCCTGATCCGCCGAGATGGAAGAAGCTAGCTAGAGCCGGGGTGACGGTTGTTGCGCGGCAGAAATGGACGACTCTGGTAGCGCGGTGCAGCGGTGGACGACGAACGATGGAACGAAGCTGCAGCGATTTGACGGAAAAAACGACGCTAGGCCGTCGTGCATTATCAGTTCTTTATTTTATTTTTTCAAATATGAGGCCCGCGTACATGTTGGTCAGGAGTCAACTTCTCCGTTTTGGATGACGCATGCTGTCGTGGATAAGAAAGGCGCGGCACAGTTTCAACTCCTCCCTTTATCTTTTAATTTTTCTCTATTTTTTTATTGCTAGCAACCGGACGTCTGCGCCTACACCCCGTTTCTCGCGCCCACACGGGCTCGTGCCGCCTAGACGTCGCCCACACTGTACGACTGCATGTGGGACCGTCTGTACCTGCTCGGCAGCGCCCCAACAACTGCAACAGGTGGCTGTCGAATGAGGGTTCTATTGCAACAAGTGCAACATCAGATCTACTTTTAGGATATTTAGATGAAACACTTAGAGCAACTCCAACAGTTTGCCATCCTCCTCCCCATCCTTCAATTTTTGGCAAATTGACAAAAAAACACTCTCCAATAGTTTCCCATCCCTCCTACCCATCTTTGGCAACTTGGGAAAAATCCCTCCCAAACGCGGATATATGCGCGCTGTTCTACGACTGCGCATCGCGACTCCACGCACGCCGCCGGCCCTTTCCCGCGCGCGCGAAGGGCTTCTTCTTCCCGCGCGTGCGAAGGCCTTCATCACGCGACGGCGATCCACATCTCCTGAATACGAAGCCGAGTAGCAATCCTCATCATTGACGACGATCCACATCCAAGGGAGACCACGCCAGCGGCAATCCATATCATCCACGGCGGCGGCTGTAGGGTTGAGGTATGGACGACTCATCCAATTCTCGATTCCGCTGGTAGGGTTCAGATAGGGTTTAGGGTTGTGGCATGGTGGTTTACCTGCTTGCCGCGCTGATGGCCGAGTAGACCGTAGCAGATAGGGTTTAGGGTCGCGGCATGGTGGATTGTAGACGTGCTGATGCCCGACGTGCTGCTGGCCGACGTGCTGCTATGGCCCGGTGATGGCCAAGTGATGATGGCCGACGTGCTGCTATGCCTGCTTTTGCCGCTGTTGATGATGGCCGACGTGATGATACTGTATACTTGTCTTCTATGCCTGCTTTTGCCGCTGTTGGTGATGGCCGACGTGATGATACTGTATACTTGTCTTCTATGCCTGCTTTTGCCGCTGTTGGTGATGGCCGACGTGCCGCTGTTGCTTAGGCCTTCTGTAGTGTGCAAGTGATGCCCAAATAAAATGGGTCCCACAGCAAGAAAAGCTAGCATCACTAGTACGAAGCTGCAGTGTGTGAAAATGCAGGCATCGCTGCTATCTTGCATGTTGGGGGTCCAAGGGAATAGAAAAGTACTGATCCTATCCAGTCTTTCACCCTGTGCTACAGTGAAACAATGCTAGTTTATTATTTGGGCAGCGGTGCCTATACATGCTTCGCTCCCGATTTTTGTAGCATCACTGGTAGATGGCGCCACTTGCTGCAATGTTGAAAGTGATGCCCAAATGTTCTTTTTCTGTTTCAGGCGTCACTTTAGCTCAACACTGCGGAAGGCCTTATGCCTTGATGCTGTACAATTGTCATTTCCAGGCGACGTCATGAGTGGTGTCAAATCACTTCTCCAAAGAGAATTGGAGGATGATTCATCTTCAGACGACGATGATTATTTCATCATCGCAGCTGCTGCAATTGTCCAAACGTTTTCGGGTCATAAACGAAGACCTGGTGGTTCTGTCCCTGGCCATGCTGTTATTTATCGAGATAGAGAAGGCGGCCATCGAAGGATGTTTCAAGATTATTTGGCGGATAATCCAACGTACGGACCATATTTATTCCGTCGGAGGTTTGTGATCATTCACCTTTGATTGCCCCGTACTATGCAGTTAAGTATTATATGTGTTATTAAATTTTTGTTTATTTTTCTTCAGGTACAGGATGAGTAGGGAGCTTTTCCTACGCATAATGAATGTTGTTGAGTCACATGATGATTACTTTGTGCAAAAAAGAAATGCGGCCAACGTACTTGGATTAAGTTGCTTCCAAAAAGTCACTGCTGCATTTCGTATGCTCACATATGGGGTTCCCGCTGATGCTACAGATGAGTATGTTCGCATTGGAGAGAGTACTGCACTTGAGAGCTTACGTAGGTTCGTTGCAGCAGTTGTTGATTTATTTGAAGATGAGTACCTGAGACATCCCAATGAGGCAGACACGGCACGCTTACTGGCACTCGGTGAGAGAAGGGGGTTTCCTGGAATGCTAGGGTCCATTGACTGTATGCATTGGGCGTGGAAGAATTGTCCAGTCGAACATCAGGGTCAGTACAAGGGGCATGTGGAGAAGCCCACTATCATTTTAGAAGCTGTTGCTTCGAATGACCTTTGGATATGGCATGCCTTTTTTGGAATGCCTGGGTCGCATAATGACATCAATGTCCTTCATCGGTCTCCGCTATTTGCAAACCTGGCAGAGGGTAGAGCTCCAGATGTGAACTACACCATTAATGGTCATGATTACACCATGGGGTATTATCTAGCAGATGGTATATACCCCTCATGGGCTACTTTAGTCAAGTCCATCTCTCTACCTATGGGGAACAAGAACAAATATTTTGCCAAAGCACAAGAAGCAGCGAGGAAGGATGTGGAAAGAGCTTTCGGGGTTCTGCAATCTAGGTTTGCCATTGTTCGAGGACCAGCTCGCTTGTGGGACACAGAGACACTTGCTTTGATCATGAGGGCCTGTGTGATCATGCACAATATGATTGTTGAAGATGAAGGATTCGTCGACCCTGATGAGTGGTTCGATTATGGTGGTCAAAATGTGCAACCTAATCGTGGCCAGGCTACTCGACCACTTGTAGAATTTATTAATGCTCATAAAAGGATTAGAGACCAGGAAGCACATTTTCAATTGAAAGAAGACCTCATCGAGCACCTATGGAACCATCATCCGGATTTATATTAGCTACATATTGCATTTTCATTTAATTGTTAAGATCATTTTATGTTATCCGTCTACTGTAATGAATAATATTTTTTTAAAGTGCGTTATCAGTACATTGAGTATGCTGTGTTACCTGTAAATTCTGTGTGCTATCAGTGAATCGTCATCCAACTCTCTTTGGAGATGTGATTTGAAACCACTCATGACGTCGACTAACCCGCCTGCGAATGACAATTGGACAAGATCAAACAACTGATCCCGACCACCCGCAAGTTTTTGATCAACGCAGCACAAACCTGGGAGATGTGCCGGCTGCGAGCTCGTGGAGGCCGCCTGGAGGCCGCCTGGGAGGTGTTGGTGGTCGACTGCCAGGTACTAGTGGCCAAATCTGACGTGCTGGTGCCTGGTGGCCGGTGCTGGTGACAGGTGCTGGTGGCTCCGACGTGCAAGGCAACAGGGACGGTGATGGCCGGCGGGAGGAGGAGAAGCCCGGCTGTGACGTCCAGACGCCGTGAAGGAACCGCGCGAGGGATGGAAGTCCGTGGCGGCGGCTTCTTGGCGCGACGACGCAAAAGATTTCGCACGGAAAAGCGTCTTCCTGCAGAAAAAAACAAGATCGTGGGCCCAACTTTTCATTTTGGCAAGTCAATTATGGGAAACTATTGGAGATTGACCTTTTTTTCCTTTGCCATAACATTTGGGGAGTTGCCAAACTCTAAGATTTGGGAAACAAAAAATCCCAAACTGTTGGAGTTGCTCTTACAACATACGTTCGAAACAGAACACCTGAAAAACACTTGAAAGCCATTGCAAATATATGCAACATTTAGATCTACTTTTGCAACATCCAGATGATACACTTGCAACATACGTATGAAACAACTGAAACACTTAAAACATACACTTGCAACATGCATGTTATGCAACATCCACATATACTTCTGCAACATCTAGATGAAACACTTGAAACATATATCTAAAACAACTGAAATACTTAAAATATATGCTTGCAACATGAAACAATTGCTTGCAACATGCTTATATAGCCATTACAACATTCGCAACATCCAGATGAAACACTGAAACATACGCCTGAAACACTTGAAACGCGGTATCGCCGATGGCCATGGCCTACCTATTGGGGAATTGTGGTAGCCGACACTTGAGTGTAGTCTCTCCAGATGAGAGAAAGAGAGAGGAGGTCATCAACAACGCAGCGAGCAGCGCGGGGTGCTCCGAGTGTAGTGCTCGAACCTATCATCAATGTCCTCAACCATGAACATGCGGTTGATGTAGCCCAACACGATGTCCGAGAACACCTTTGAATCTCAGCCCCACCGAGGGTGGTGGCAGACACATCCTGTAGTGGCGACGTGCAGTTGGTGCGAGCGAGCGGAACCACAGTAGTAGGTGCGAGATCGGATAGCCGCTGCCGCCCACAACCGAAGCAATCCCATCAGGCGACAGGAACAGCACTGACTCGTGCCTGGTGAATGTGAGAGGAGGATGGGGATGGCTGAGCTCATTGTGTTGTTTGCCTGATGAGGATGAGAGGAATTTGAAGAAGAGATAGAGCAGGAGGCGGTGTGGGTGGAGGCTGAGAAATGAGTGGATAAGAATTAATTAGGGAATGAGTGGTTGTCCGTGGGGCACATGAGCTAGAGTCCGTCTTATATTTTCAGGAGCTTCAGACTCTCGGGTTAGAGCATTTCGTATTTTTTTGTTTCAAGTTTATTTAAATATGTAAAGTTAGTTGAGGTCATGCCAAATTGCCAAAGGAAGGGGGCAATGCAAACAAGCAGAGTTGGAGAAAAGAAGGGTAAATGTGAAGTTAGATGTGAAAACCACTTTGTTTGTTGTCCCTGTAGTCATGTGCTACCTGCTTGTACTTGATAAGCTCCATAATACGTTTCTATAGCTTCCACATGAGTGGTTTGTGGTTTTCTCTTTGTCGTATACATCCATTTTCTTTGTCGTGGAAATATATTATTCATTTTGTTGTATCATATATGGTGTTATAAAATTTACACAGGCAATGCGTGGGGTATCATCTAGTTCAATAAGTGCTTAACCCTAGTCCTTTCTTCAAGTATATTAGCATCTAATTTCAGTGATCCAAAGATAAACAAACCAAACACCAAGATCTGAAGAGAACCAATAGATCTGACAAACCATGCTCTCACTGGCCCTTTGCTGATGCTAGATTGAACATCATCGGGGTAGGGAGAGGCCAGAGAGACCTTATTCCAATGCGCCATCGTCGCCACCACCTCATCGAAGACACAAAAACAAAACCCTACGACAAACAGAGAACAAACCTAGATCTACGAAGGGGTCAGGTGCTCACTCTCTAACCACCGGCGATATCACCGGATGAGAGAGTGGAGGAGGTCCGATGCAATGGCGGTAGAGGACGCCATGAGGATGCCTTAGGGGAGGAGCAGTTTCCACGTGGGGGAGTTTCTGCCCGAGCGGGGATTCTTGCTCTGTTTTTGGACATAGGAGCCTTCTTGTTGTCTCATGTACGTCGGTTACACAAAGATGGAAGGAGATTGCATGAGAGAACGACATGCAAGGCAATGCGGGGGCTGCATAACAGTGGTTACAGAAAATTTTCGGTGACAAGTAAATCGGAAATGCTCCACCACGGGCGTCCGTTCTGCGTCGGTAAGTCTGGACACGGCTAACTGGGCTACAGACCTACCCATAGGCCTGCTCCCCTCATCGGCATACATAGTTTTCTCCAAAAAATAAAAAAAGAAAATAGGGTGACATCTTATCTTCTCCATTCGCATAGGCTCCACCGCACCGCCTGCCCTTTAGTCACGTACGCTTGAGCTCTGCTAGTGCCCGCATTCGTACAAACGTCATCGCCGTCCACATACGCACGAGCGTTGAGCGCTGCCGCTAGCCGCATATGCACGAGCTCCACCGGCCACGCTGTGCTGCCCGCCCATGGTGAGGGAGACCGCTGCCACCTCCACCACAGGGGCCAGACGCCTGGTTGACAGCCAGGAAGACCTCTGCCTCCACCTACCTAGCTCGTTGTGATCGGGTGTGGAGCTCGCCCGCGCAAAGCTCACGGCAGCCCGGGCGGAGCCTACCCAAGCACATCTCGCGCCCTCCTACCTAGTTCGCTGTGGCCAGGGTGGAACTCACCCGCGTGCAGCCCGCGATGGCCGGGATAGAACTCCACATGCCGATGAGGATCCATTCTCCCAAGCAGCAAGGAGATGTTTATGCTGAAACTACATGTTGCAAGCGTCTATTTCAAGTATTTCAAATGTTTAAGAGGTATGATGCAATTGTTTTATATCGATGTTGCAAAAGTAGATCAGGATGTCATACATATTGTAATGGTGTTTTCAAGTGTATGTCGTAAATGTTTCATCTGTTTCATATGTATATTGCAAGTGTTTCATCTGGATGTTATAAAAGTAGATCTAGATGTTGCATATACATGCATGTTGTAAGCGTATGTTTCAAGTGTTTCAGGTGTTTCATACGTATGTTGCAAGTGTTTTATCTGAATGTTGCATACGTTTTGCAATGGCTGCAAACGGGTTTTCCTAGTGTTTTAGACATATGTTGCAAGTGTTTCAATTATTTTGGACGTATGTTCAAGTGTTTCATCTAGATGTTGTAAAAGTAGATCTTGGTGTTTCCACATGTTAGAGTGGGACCCATCTACTGCCATCACCTACTGCCGCTATTGGGCCTGTCTGTATGTGCGTGGGTGTGGAGGGGGCACCACGTTGTGGGCGCGGGACACGAAGCGCGCATGGGCCATGGTGCGGGCGTGGGATATGGAGCAGCATAGACCCCATGTGAAGCAAGCATAGGCGTCTGGATGCTAGCCTCGTCCAGATGTTCGGGCACTAGACGTTCTGCAAGTAAATTCCTCGGAGGGTGTCAATCCAATGCAACAAACATAATGGCAGGGACGCATAAGATAAAAAAAGGAACGCATAAGATGCATAATGTGACCGTAAGATCATAAGATGGCACACCATCAGATTGATATACTTCATTAGATCTAAAGACAATAAATCATCCAAGAGTCCTTATATGAGGTGAGTAAGAAAAATTGAAAAAAATCTAGTGAATCATATCTTTAATTATATTCCTTCACTCTTTTATAGATATAGATATAGATATAGATATAGATATAGATATAGATATAGATATAGATATAGATATAGATATAGATATAGATATAGATATAGATATAGATATAGATATAAGTTGGACATACATTAATTGCGGAGAAGGATTCCGCTAAAGAAAAGTTGGATATCTTCAATATAAATTGACACTGAATACATCTAACATGAATCTAATATCATAAATGATCAGATATCCCACACCATATATTTGAGTATCTATTGGTAGAGTTAAAGCAGGATCACTTGGCAACTGTTTGCAAGGATGCTGAAGACCGGTGGCGACCAAGTGATGAGTCAACCTCAGTATCTCATGATTCTCATCACTTGTGTCTCATGGCCAAGAAAAGCAAGAAGAAGAGTAACAAGAAAGATTAAGAAAAGGAGAAAGCACAAGTAGATGATCAAGATAAGAGTGATGTTGAAGTTGAAGACAACTACAACCTTGATCATCTCAACCACAAAGACAAGTTCATCATCATGAAGATAGTTAAAAAGAATGATGAGCTAGAGGAAGAGAATGAGAAGCAAGAGCAATCACTTTAGCATCAAGAAATGTTTCTCATCAGAAGAACTAAAGGAAATCAATGAGAGGTATGAAAAATTATCAATTGATCATGCTTTAGTTACTAACTCCTCTTCTAGTGTTTCACAACTAGAGAAGGAAAACTTTGAGCTCAAGGCAAGGCTAGATGAACTATCAAGCAAGTATAATGTGCTACAAGCAAACTATGTTCATCTAAAGTGCTCTCATGAGGAAGTAGTAGAATCAAGCATCATACTTGAGGTGGTTCATGAGGTTGCGATCACATCGGTAAAATTTTCTCAACCTCTCACACATTCACTCACTAGTACACCATCTCAATTAAATATTTCTTGTACTAATGAGTGTGCTCCTCAAGCAAGCCAATCTTCGATTGAGCTAAATCTCATAGAAAACATAGAGCTCAAAGAAGAGGTGGAAAGATTAAAGAAATATGTGATTCGGTTGAAGGGTAAAGAGAAAGCACAACCTTCTCAAGATAACCATGATAACATGGTGAAGAAGCTTGAGAAGGGTTCAAACCTTGCTTCCTCCAAAGCCCAACAAAAGAATCACATTTCAAGCAAGGCCAACACAACCAAGAGCAAGAAACATGGAAAAAGGTTATGCTATGGTTGTGGATTATATGGACATGAGTGGGCTATGTGTCCACATAAGAGTTGGGCCGACAAGTGTGAAGCGGCCCAACAAAAGGCCTCAAACAAGTTAGCCAACCAAAAGAAAAGTGATGGACAAAGCGCTTGTCTCATGTGCAAGAAATTGGGGCATCCTACCAAGAAATGCCCAATGTACAAAGAGGCAAGAAAGAAAGCCCAAGTTGCAACAAGAAGATGCTATGGATGCAATGAGATGGGTCACAAGGTTGATAGATGTCCATACAAGCAAAACAAGCATATAGCAAACAAAGGCCGCATATGCTATGCTTGTAGAAGAAAGGGGCATCTAAGCTTTGAATGCCCAAATGGTAACACTCCAAAGCCAAACACATTTGTTTATAATGATATGCTTAGGAAGACCACAAATGGAGTTAGCACTAGCAAGGTGATGTGTTCACCACAAACTAGTACTAAAGCCATTTGGGTACCTAAGCACTTATTGACTAACCCAAAAGGACCCAACAAGAGTTGGGTACCAAAGTGTGCTTAGGTTAATAAGGTAGGTACTTGGTGATGAGATGAAGGCTTTGAGGTGGTTGAGCAATCAAATTGACAATATTCACTCAATCTATCAACCAATTCCTATAATATTCTCATAAATGGTTTACTCGAAGAATAATAGTTGATCATATTCTTTACTTCATCCTCACCATTGATAACAAGTACCTAAACCTTTTAGGATAGCCACTTTGTGTGTTTTGTGCTCAATGGTTCACAAATAGGCATATTTGTGAAATATTAAAAGTGGCTAATTAGTTTCACTTGATAATTATCATGTTTGCCATATGGTGCTTTTAATAGCTCTCTAGTAGAGCAATTTATTTGTTGAGATGCAGGGCATAAAAGAAATACTAGAGCTAAAATGAAGAATCACAAGCAGCAGATTAATTGTCTCTGTCCTGCACCTACCGAACGTGTCCGGTATGGCTAGGGACAGAAAGAGAAGTGTTTCTGTTATGAACATACCGGACGTGTCCGGTATTGCAGGAACCAGAACACTGATTGGATTGCAACTGAGTCTTTAATCCATATATTTTCATATATCCTTAATTTACTCAGAAGCTTGTGATTTATCAAATCTAAGTGGATTGTGAGCATCTCTTGAACTCAATTCTAAATATGGCATTATTACTTCATGTTGGTCAATATAGAAAATTGACTCCCAAATTCTTAATAGAATAAAGTGCTAGTTGAAAGTCATACAAATTATTTAAAGCACTTATTTAGGGGGAGCTCAGTTTCTATTTTGCACCTTTGTGGACTAACAAATTTATCTAGCATTCCTTGTAGTCCTTTGGAATAAAATTTGATTTCATATCTAGCATGATTATTTGGCAATTAAGGTCAACATAAAGATTATCATGCTATGTATCTTCTTAGTGGAATTCTTGTGGGCTCAAGGCAAAGGTATGTATTTACATACATGCATTGTAAGTGCATCTAAGGCCCTTTATATGATAGAGTGTGCATTTGTGTGACATAGGAGAGATGTTTTTCAAAACTCATAACTAGCATGTGTAGGTGGTGTGAATTTGTAAAACTATTCGAATCTTGGTCTTTGTGACCTAGCCTTGTCATGTGATGATTATAGCTCTCCTTGATTGTTTGATTGGCTAATCACACATGACATGGCCTTCTTAAGTCCACATTCTACTATGTCTCACTATATCTCTCTCAAGTAAGCAAAATCATAAATATGTCAAATATTTGGAAAAGAGAAAATCAATTAATGGCATTGGATAAGAAAATTGATGATACTCAGTTTGGATCAAGATTGTATACCTTTTTGGACTGAGTAATAACATAGAAGGGGATTGGAATCAAGAGAATAATTTTTTGGAACAAAAATAGCTAGCCCGCAAATACCGGACATGTCCGGTATGCCTACCGAACGTGTCCGGTATGCGCGGGTCAATAAAAGGCATGTACCCCTTTGGCCCTGGTTCTCTATCTCCCTTTTCTCTCCTCCAAGCCAGCATCGCCACCTCTATTTCATACTTTTGGCGACTGAGTGATTCCACCAAGAAAAAGAAGAGAGGGGGATTAGATCGGAGGAGGTTTGCATCAAGATTGAAGGCTCCGGGACTTGGATTTCGAATCTCATCTTCATCCTCTCTCTCAAGGTACCCTAATCTCGGACCTCACCTGATCTAAGTGGTTAGGGCATGTTTTTGAAAACCCTTCAGTAGAGATGCTACATTATCTGTCTAGAAGCTATGCCCAGAGTTTGGATTGGATTTGTTAAAAATTGAGCCAGGGGACCTGGTTAGGGTTGTTGTCCGCCTAGTATGAGGCAGCAGAGCAGGTTTTGCTCCCTTATTTTAATCTTCTCAGTGGTTGATTTTTAGGATTAAGTTTAATTGTCTATTGTGTTTTGTGAACCTTGTGACCTAGTTTGGTTGAGGTGATTGCAAAGCATAGGATAATTATTCTTATTTCTATATTTCAACTAAAATAAGCTATCTCTTGGGCATGTATCTAAAATTCCTTGCAAATCTTTGGATACAGGGCAGCAGCCATGAGTGAAAGATAGGAGCCCAGATCCAAGCATAGGCATGATCCAGCATTAGAGAAATACAAGAAGGCAAGGCAGGACTTGCATCCCAGATTCAGTCAGCCAGATCAGGGCAGCAGCAGGAGACTCTCCAGAGCTACTAGGGGTGCTCCACAGTATAGAGAGGGAGACAATAGTTCTTCCTCTGACACAGATATAGAGGAGTATAGAGTGGAGCCCAGTAACAGAAAGAGGAAGAGCACTGATAGAGGTTCAGATGATGGTAGCTCAGATGATGAGCAAGAGATTGAGGAGGAGCAGGCAGTGCCCCTAGTTCAGCACTAGCTAGGTCAGGGTATGCACTATGGCTTACTTGAGACACATCCACCTAGTGTACTCTCTTATGTTTCTAGAGTTTACTATCGTGGGAAAGGCATGACCAAAAGAGCCAGAGATGAGAGGAGAATTGATCCAAGGAGTTTGCCTAGGATTCAGTTTGATCATCGATTTTAGACAGCCTTTCATATGGACTTCTACACTAGTGTGATCCTCACTAGAAACCTAGTGATTGCCAGATCTCAGTGAATTGATTAGCAGTACATCAAAGATTTGCAGAAGTCCTCCATTGATCATGCTATTGCCATTTGTGAGCATACAAGGGTATATGAGATCATGGAGTTCCAGCATGACTGGAATACAGAGGTGATAGCTCAATTCTATGCCACTCTGTATGTTGAGGAGGATGAGAGGCGTATGCATTGGATGCTTGAGGGTCAGTGGTACAGTGTGAATTTATGATGCTTTTGCAACTCTACTTGGCTTCTCAGAGGATGATCTTCAGAGAGACAGGATCCACATAGAGCAGGTGTTGCCTCTAGAGCAGCTCGCCTACATGTACCCACCAGGAGGTGAGAGAGGAGTAGTGGGAAAGGTTCTAGGTCTTCACCCTACCTATAGATACCTAGACAAGATGTTTAGGAAGACCATTGACTGCAAGGGTGGAGACAAGGGGAATATAGCAGACTACTCCAGGAACTTGCTCCATGGGATGGCATCAGATGCATGACCCTTCAGTGTATTCGACTTCATCTAGTGTGAGATCAGGAGTGTTGGAGAGAGGCCCCTCAAGGGCTATGGTTTTGCTCCCTACATTATGCACATGATTGAGTAGGTCACAGGGCATACCTTTGAGTATGACAAGGTACATAAGCCCTAAAGATAGTTGCAGATCTGCCTAAGATTGGAGTACCTCTAGCAGGTCCAGGGGGGACAGCAGCAGTAGAGGCAGATGCACCTATTGGTGGTGCAGCAGCAGGGGGAGCTTCCCCTCCACCATGTGCTTCTTCTCGTTCTTCTTCACGTCACTGCAGTCCTCCTTCTCCTATTCGTAAGATGTTTAGTGCTATATTTGGGATGTGTAGAGACATCCAGACTAGGCAGTAGAAGGAGTGGGAGGCTAGGAGGAAGGACACTCGGACTTTGAAGCAGATTGTTGCTAGACTTGAGCTTGATCCTCCTAGGTCTCCACTATCAGATGAGGTATCTAGTGAGCCTAAGTCTGAGGAGCAGCAATAGGCCAGGTACGACAGAGAGTTTGTTGAGTTTCTTCAGCGATAGAAGCAGTAGCAGCAGTAGGCACTAGAGCACCCTGACACTTTACCACTATATGCTCGTGTGCCTACTCACTCTCAGCCATGTCCTAGTGCTGTAGACGAGTATGCTTCAGACTGGTGGAGTGACCTCACAAGTGGTTTCAGCTACTATGGGTCTGGTGGCTATGACCGGTCTGGTGAGGGTGGTTCTCGTCCAGCTGGTGCTCCACGCTTAGATGATGAGGATGATGGCAGAGATGGAGATGAAGATGGTGATGAGTGATCACAACTTTTAGAGATAGCTTGCAGCCCCTTTGTGCTTAGTATGTCATTTTTGGACCTTTGTGGTGATGGATGACAAAGGGGGAGAGAGACTAATTAAAGCTTCAGGACATTTGTTTCATTTGCTTATCTTTGTACCTGGAGATATGTATTGTAGCTGTAGTTTTCGAGCTTCATTGATGTATCTTGAGTTTGAGATAGATTGTATCATGAGAGACTGATTAAAGCTTCAGGATGTTTGTTTCATTTGCTTATCTTTGTACCTGGAGATATGTACTGCAATTGTAGTTTTTGATAGTTTTTGAGCTTCATTGATGTATCTTGTGTTTGAGATAGATTGTATCATGTGAGAGATGAGACTTATACTTATGCTTTATGGATGTATCATTTGACTCATGTGACAATATAATCTATCTTGTGACAATATAATCTATCTTAGTGGTTTGTGGACTTAAGAAAATGTGTAATGAGTGCTATGTGTGACATACATGTGTTGTATTTATTTTCATAAGGACCATGCATGCTAGAATGAAAATGTGTGATGTGATGCTTTTATATTTATTCTTGTGTGATATATCTTGTCATATGCATCATAGTTTTACTTTGTCACACACACTTGCACCCCACGGATGCAATGATTTAGTGGGAGTCTCCTATATATTTTAGTATGGGCAATTGACATTTGAGGTCATATTGTGAATTCTTGTCATAAGAACATATTAAGGGGGAGCCTCTCATAAATCATTGAACCCAAAAGCGTAAATGTTTATATCCTTTTGTAAGCTTTAATCAAGTTGTCATCAATCACCAAAAAGAGGGAGATTGAAAGTGCATTTAGCCCTTTAGTGGATTTTGGATGATTGAATGACAATGTGATTAAAGGTCTAACCCATTTGCTAAGTGTGGACAGGTAATAGATTATCTCACAGGTATTTGATGAAAGCCAAAATGATGTATTGTTGGAAACAATCTAGTTGAAACACAAGACAACAATACAAATGAAATTCATGCAAAGGCTTATTTATTGTGGGATTTCCATGTACTATGTGAAAGCAAGCATGGTAAGAATTAATTAATGAGACATGATGGATTGCATATGGAATGGTCTCATATTTGAAGCTTGCTAAACTGAAATGAAAAAGATGACAATACAAATGAATGGATGATTCAACATAAGATGTGACTTGATGGCTTGAGATGGTGAAGATAGCAAGAAAAGACTTTGAGGTACTAAGCAAGGGTAAAGGGCAAGCGATGGCTTGGCGGCCGAAGAACCTAGCTAGGGTGAAGAAGGAAGCACTTGCATTTAGTTGAGGTACTAATCAAGCTATGATGGTCATGTTGATTTGGAGGATCAAATCACTATTGGAGTGTTTGATGGAAGTGACTTGATACATTTGGGATTATTCATATTTGATGAGTGGAATCAAGTCACGTGCTCAAGATGGTTATGCTCAAGTGAAAAAGATCAAAGTTGACATGTTGGCACCCTTACTTGATGAAGATTGAAAGAGATGGCATCAATTCAAAAGAGATCAACTCAAGCGGTATAAATTCATTTTTCCTTTGATCTTGAGTTTAATAGGTATGTCGTACTATTAAGAGGGATGCATCATGTTGATAGATAATCATTCATAAGTGCTCATGCCAACCCATGTGAGTTTCGAGTATTTGAGAGACAAAAGAGCTAACTTGTTTGTCACTGGTCTAGCAATACCGGACGTGCCCGGTATTCACCTAGCCATGGCAAAATTCTTGGTGTTATCGGGTTGGTTCGTCGGGAGTTCCGATGGTCGGGAGTTCTGGCATTCATCGAGAGTTCCAATGTCCCAACACTTAACTGACTTGGAGAGTTCACTATCCTAGTCATATTGGACATGTCTGGTATGGACAACCAGAGACCAACGGCTAGTTTTCAAATGAGCTAAGGGTCAGGAGTTTCGACGGTCAGAAGTTCCAGCATTCGTTGGGTGTTCCGACACCTCAATACTTTAAATCAGTTACCGTTAGCTCAGTGTAAGTCATACCGGACGTGTCCGGTATGGCAACGGCTAGAATAATGCCTAGTTTCTCAAAGGGGCTATAAATACCCCCAAGCCTTCACCTTTGGAGGCTGCTGATTCTGCTGATACACATACACATTTTTTAGCCTTGCAAACACTCTCCAACCCTCTCTTAGTGAGTGTGTGATCCAAATTGCCAAATCCATTAGTGGGTTGAGAGAAATTCAAAAAGAGAGCAATCCAACCACTTGAGCACTTGTGCATATTGTCAATCTCATGATTCGCATTTGTTACTCTTGGACTCTTCGGTCCTAGATGGCTAGGCGTCGTCGGAGAGCACCCAAGAGATTGTGGTGTGCCTCGAAAAGTTTATAACGATCGATTCCGCCGCCTCGGAATCAACTAGTGGAAGGAGGAAAAGGAGTTGAAAAAGACTTCGACTAGAGTGACCTTCATGGTACCCTCTAGGGCTGACCTTCGCTGGGTTGCCCGCATCCCCCTCAACGGAGAGTAGGACTCAAATGAGTCTGAACTTCAATAAAACAAATATCGTGTCTCAATTCGTATTTCATTTGATATTTGTGTTGCTCTGGCTCTTGTGCAGGTTATCTATGTATCTTGTCATCTCTAGTAGGTACCTGCTGTTTGGTTTGAAGATAGAAATCGAAAGGAGCAAGTTTGGGGCTGTTCAACAGAATACGTGTATACCGGACACGTCCGGTATACCTACTGGACACGTCCGGTATTAGAGCTCAGCACTGAATTTATTTGATCCGTGTTCTAACTCTTGTGTTGCAGGTTCTAGGCTCCTAGGATTATTTAATATTGTTTATTTACTCATTGGCTAACTTGTGAGGGGTTGTATCACTTTGATTTGGAGTTTCCACTCGGAAACTCCCATTACTAAATCGTTTCCGCTTTTAAAGGTGTTAATTTTTAGAAATGCCTATTCACCCTCCTCTAGGCGGCATCCTAGGTCCTTTCAAGGCCCACCAACCATATTTGGGTTGGGCGCCTCCGATCAGGGCACGGATCCAAGGGCCCAATTGGCCGTTGGGCCAATTGGTGGAGATCAACTAAAATTCTCCCCCTTGATCTCACTTATAACTTAAACTTAACTTACTTACTTTCTCTTGTTCCCATTCCATCACAAATCAGTGCATAGAGCGTGCCACATCATCCTGGTCTCTTGCTATTAGATTAAATTGCTACAATGCACCTCTCTATTTTGAAACAGATTCTTAGCTAGACCCTTATTGTCTAGGAATCATTGGCTAAGTGTTCTCTGAACACGCTGGGTGGTAAGCCTTTTGTAAGTGGATCCACGAGCATCTTTTCTTTTCTTATATGCTCAAGACTAATTATATGATCCTAGACTTTGTCTTTCACAACATAATACTTTATGTCAATGTGTTTGGCAGCACCACTTGACTTATTGTTGTGAGCATAACATACTGCTGGATTATTATCGCAGTATAACTTGAGTGGTTTATGTATGTCGTCTACCACTTTCAACCCGGGTATGAATTTCTTTAGCCAATTCAATTGCCTTGTGGCCTCATAACATGCTACAAACTCGGCATACATTGTGGACGATGTAGTGATAGTTTGCTTTGAGCTTTTCCATGATATAGCTCCTCCTGCGAGAGTGAATATGTATCCTAACATGGACTTTCTTTCATCTCCTGCATAATTAGAATCTGTATACCCCTCTATGTGCAAGGAATCAGATCTTCTATATGTTAGCATGAGACCCTTCGTACCTTGCAGGTAACGCAAAACTTTCTTTACTACTTTCCATTGTTCTATTCATGGATTACTCTGATATCTCCCAAGCAACCCGGTAACAAATGCTAAGTCAGGGCGAGTACACACTTGAGCATACTGTAAACTTCCAACAGCTAAACTATATGGAACCGCTTTCATTTGATCGGTCTCATATTGGTTCCTGGGATATTGAAATTCCCCATATCTGTCGCCCTTGACTATGGGAGCAGGTGATGACTTACAATTTTGCATACTGTATTTCTTTAGAACTTTTTCTAAGTATGCCTTTTGTGATAATCCTAAAACCCCCTTTTCTCTATCTCGGTGAATCTCTATTCCTAGGACGAACGAAGCTTCACCGAGATCCTTCATATCAAACTTTGAGGACAAGAACTTCTTTGTTTCTGGTAGTAGATTAACATCACTACTAGCGAGCAAGATGTCATCCACATACAATACTAGGAAATTGTATTTCCCATTCTTGAACTTTGCATAAACGCAATTGTCCTCTACATTTTCTTGAAACCGAAACTTTCTTATTGTACTATCAAACTTCAAATACCACTATCTTGAAGCTTGCTTTAATCCATAAATAGATTTCTTCAGGCAGCATCCCATGCGTTCTTTTCCTTCCACAACAAAACCTTTTGGTTGTGCTATGTAAACATTTTCCTCCAAATCCCCATTTAGGAACACCGTCTTTAAATCCATCTGATGTAATTCTAAGTCGTAATGTGCTACAAACGCCATTATAATTATAAAAGAATCCTTACATATGACTAGAGAGAATGTCTCATTATAATCTATGCCTTCTCTTTGCGTGAAACCTTTCGCCACAAGTCGCGCTTTAAACCTTTCTATATTCCCTTTGGAGTCATGTTTAGTTTTGTAGACCCATTTACAAGTCGCGCTTTAAACCTTTCTAAGTTCCAAACTCCGTTGGTTTTCATTGATTTCATTTCATCTTCCATGGCTTCAAGCCACTTGCATGAGTGAGCGCTTCTCATGGCTTCTTTAAATGAGGTGGGATCACCCTCCATTTGAAATTCTTCACATTCATAAACTTCATAATCATTAGGAATGGCTAATCTCCTAACTCTTTGAGACCTTCTAGGGGCCTCGTTAGATGATGCTTGTTCTATATGAGGCTGTTGTTGCTCTCCCTCATGTGTGACAACGGGTTCTTGGGGATCCTAAAGGACAGGTTCCTCATGCTCATTCATTGTTGCCAAAGGAGAACTAACAACAAGTGTTGTTACTACAGTGTCTTGCACTATTGGTACAGCAACAACAGGTAGCGTGAAGAATGGCTCCTGAACCATAGGAGTGGGCATATATACCCGCTTCTCTTCAAAACTTATTTCTCGCACTGCCATGCCCCCCTGATCATATCATCCTCCAAGAAGACAACATGTCTTGTTTCTACAAACTTCGTTTGTCTGTCAGGACAATAGAAACGATAACCTTTTGACTTTTCTGGATAGCTAATGAAATGGTAGCTGACTGTCTTGGAGTCCAGCTTCCCTATGTTTGGGTTAAATACTTTTGCCTCAGCAGGACAACCCCACACACATAAATAGTTTAGTGAGGGTTCCTTTCCTGTCCACAACTCATACGGTGTTTTGGGCACCGACTTACTTGGCAGTCGATTAAGAATATGAATGGCGGTTTTTAACGCCTCCATCCATAAACTTATCGATAAGGTAGAATAACTTATCATGCTTCTCACCATATCCATTAAGGTACGATTGTGTCTTTCAGCTACTCCATTCTGCTGAGGCTCGCCCGGTGTAGAATATTAGGCTACTATGCCATTTTCCTGTAAGTACCTTGCAAAGGGTCTAGGAACTTGGCCATATGGGGTGTGTCGACCGTAGTACTCTCCCCCATGGTCGGACCTTATTATGTTAATCTTTAAGTTGTGCTGATTCTCTACTTCAGCCTTGAATATTTTAAATTTATCCAATGCTTCCGATCTTTCTTTAATTGGATAAATATAGCTAAAACGAGAATAGTCATCTGTGAATGTTATAAATAAATCATAACCATCCATACTCTTCACAGGAAAAGGACCACAAATATCTATGTGGACTATTTCTAAAATTCACAAGCTTCGTTTGACATCTTTCTTTATTTTCTTAACATACTTTCCTTTTATGCAATCTATGGATTGTTCTAAATTTGAAAATTCTAAAGGTGGAAGAATTGATTTCTTAATCAATCACTCTATTCTCCCCCTCGAAATATGGCCTAAATGATAGTGCCATAATTTCAAAGATACATCATGCACTCTCTTCCGCTTATTTATTTCATTCATAGATGAGGAAGCATTCTCATTCTCAGTACTTACATCATTCACATTCTTAGAAAGTGATAATAAATAAAGTTTGTTTTGTCGGAAGGCAAGACCAACACATTTATTATTATAAACAATCTGACATTTGCCATTACTAAAATGGCAATCATATCCATCGTCATCTAAACGTGAAACACTTATTAAGTTTCTTCGTAAAGAGGGTACAAATAGAACATCTAAAAGCTTAAGTAGAAAACCATCAACTAATTCTAGAGAAAGATCTCCAATGGCTTCAACTTGAGCTTCAACTTCATTTGCTACTTTAATTATTCTTTCTCCTCTTTGTAGGGTCCTCCTCGTACGGAATCTCTGTAATGAATTTGCAACATGAATAGTTGCACCTGAATCAATCCACCAAGTAGATTTTGCATAACTTAAATACAGGGATTCATCTATGAATGTAATGAAATCCTCACCTCTCTTCAGAAGGTTCTTCAGGAAGTCTAGACAGTCCCTTTGGTAGTGTCCATGCTTCTTGCACCATTTGCACTAATCCTTTTCAATTTGAGTATTGTTGTTCTTAGGATGGTGCTCAGTCTGAGGGGCTTTCCCTTGAGGTTTGGTATTCTTATTGAAGTTCTTTTTCTTGTCCTTCATAAGGTTAGCAGAGTCACCCTGTAACGACTTCAGCCCTTCCTCTTCTTGAACACACATTGCGATGAGCTTCTCTATGTTCCACTTGTCGGGCTGCACATTGTAGTTAACAACAAATGTTTCATATTCCTTTAGCAAGAAAGCAAAAACCAAATGAATCAGGAACTCATCCTTGAGCCCCAAATCCATTGGCTTCAGCTTCGAAGTCGTGTTGCTCATCTTCAAAATGCGCTCTCTAATACCGCCACCAGTATATTTTTTATTGAACAATTTTTTGATCAATGTACTAGCATAAGCCTTTGAAGAGCCAGTGAACTGACTCTCCACCTTCTTTAGGTACCCCGTGGCGGTATCACAGTCTGGGATAGACCCCCGTATAGCATCTAAAATAGTGGACTTGGCCACCATCAAGCACTTGCGGTTCGAGATGTCGCACTTCTTCTGATCAAGATCGTATTTCATTCTAACTTCCGCATGATCTCGCTGTCGAGCAGTGAAATCAGCATTAGTCTCATTTTCTGCCCTCACCGGGTCCATTGGCTCAGTAGGACACAGGGAGGTGAGCGCTAAGTCATTCTCGGACAATGCAAGTGCGAGCTCATACTTCTCTCGTGATACTCTGTAATTGCCCCCTTCTAGAGGTGGTATGTGCGAGATGAATGCTATTGGGTTGAGTCTTGAAAAATACCATCAGAGATAGTAAGAAAATATGACATTATAATTGCATGCTTTAATTTAACGTTGGTCAAAATTAAAACATACAACATTCTTATACACTAATTCTACATCATCATTGGGCAGAAATAGAATTAATGCATGAAAAACTTATAATTAAACATTATAATATTGGTATTATCAACGTTGGTTAGAAAAATAACAATACTATAATTTACTGATTAAAATTGACTACTCTTGAAATTAAATTCTCCCGTTGGTTCGAATTTAATTAGAAGATTATTAACTTTAACATTGCAGCGGAAACATGAAAAAAATAATTATCTATTTTTCAGAAGCATTGAACTTTTCTCAACTATTCTCTGAAAATTATCCCGTTGGTTCCAATTTTAACAGAGATATTAAACTAGACAAAATTCATCGAAATTTGCTTCTAAAAATTGAATAAACTTCAAACTTTATTTACTGTTCATTATGGCCTGGCCTGCAGCAACAGTAATGGGCCCGGCAACAACAGTGCGCAGCTCAGCCTGCAGCAGCAACCTGCATGAGCGCGCTCGCAGCACCTCCCCGTTCATCCAGATCCAATGGCTAGGCGATGATTTCGGTTGATCAAAACCCCCCGGCCGGCTGTGGCACCGAAAACCCTAACTCATTTGCATTCTTCCTTTCTCTCTCTCTCTTCGCCGCACCCCTCTCTACTCCTTAGCGCAGCGGCGATCGAGTGACAGAGCGAGAGTGAAGAGAGAGACCACGGCGCCATTGCCGGCCCCCTCGCCGGGGCGCGCGTTCCCCATGCGGGTGAGCGCGCCGCCGTCGAGCGGACTAGCGGCGTCGCCCTTGGCCGGAGCTCGCACTCACCTGACGAGCAACGGTTCGGCCTTCATCCCGTGCGCCGACAAAATAGCAACGCGGTGCAGCGGCGAGGTAAGCCATCTTCTAAAGCCCTTCCCCTTTCCCCTTTCCTTCTCCGATTTGGCATCTTGCTTCGTTCTTCTCGGATTTGTCCGATTTGGGGATTAGGGTTTGGTTAGGGTTAGGGTTTCGCTCACTGTTCTTCTTCCCCGAGTATGATTCGCGGGTTAGGGTTCGGCTTTGCGTGCCTAGACCCCTTTTCTCTTCTCTGTGCTTCACCCGATTAGGGTTAGGCTTCGGTGACCCTCTGTTTAGATCCGAAAACGAATCTATCACCTTCTTCTAGTTGCTACTCGGTTTTCTTATCCGATAGGCTAGATGGACACCTAGTTAGACGTCCGATACCATTGATAGAGTTAAAGCAGGATCACTAGGCACAAATCTAGCATGTCTACTTGCACTTGGAATAAACCGTGAGTCCTAGAAGTATCTACTAGTACTGGATTAATAAATAGAGTGAGAAAGAGAGGGGTGAAGGGGGTGCAAACCATCGGCCGCCTTGGAGGAAGACAAGCTTGCCATCGCGGTGCTTGGTGAAGATCCGGTGGCGGTGCTGTGTCGAAGGACAGCGGTGCAGTGGCGGCGTTGGCCGGTGGCGGTGCTTCCCGTCGTTGGCAGTGCCCTGTGATCGGTTAGGGTTTAGGACTGTAGGTGGGGTGCTAGGCGGCTCAGGTGAACCTCGTGCTAGGCGCCCCAGCCCTCACCTCCTATTTATGGCGCTGTACGACGGGGGCCCACCAACCATATTAGGGTTGGGCGCCCCTGATCAGGGCGCGGATCCAAGGGGCAAATTGGCCGTTGGGTCAATTGGTGGAGTAAACTAACATCTATAACATGAAATATCTCACGCATTGAATGAAGTCTCGCTACTGTTCACAGACCGAAACAAAAGAATGAAGTCTCGCTCCTGGACGATTCCCATTCGTTCTATATATAGAGATTAGAGAAGCACAATACACAAACTCAGGATATCAAACTTGTGTCTTCTTAAGTACAAACTAGGGACCATATCCTAAACTTGCTATAGTTTGTCAGCATATCCCCAACTAGCACGAAGATGTTTGCAGGGACAGCAACTGCATTCCTCCTCTTCCTGGCAGTGTTTGCAGCAGTTTGTCTAGGGCCTGTGAGCCCTTGTTTAGTTCCACCCTAACTTCCAAAAAGTTGCTACAGTACTTGTCATATCGAATGTTTGCGGTTCGTGCATGGAGCATTAAATGTAGACGAAAAGAAAAACTAATTGCACAGTTTGGTGGGAAATTGCGAGACGAACGTTTTGAGCCAAATTAGTCCATGTTTGAACACTATTTGCCAAATAAAAACGAGCGTGCTACAGTAGCTCCAAAATCCAAATTCCTCAGACTAAACAAGGGCTGAATGGAAAAAGGGTATGTACCGAACAGCAGAAGAAGGATCTCCTGTTAACTTGTAAACTAAACATCAAGAAAGACAAAACCGGGAATCCTCCGCCCCCACCACCCGAGCGTGGTCCCTGTTGTCAGCTAGTCAGAATTTTGCAGGGAATTCGTCCAGACATGATGCGCTGCATCGTCGGGCTTCTGACAAAAGAAGAGGAGGAGGAATACAGCACCCTGAAGATCCTGGAGCTTAAAGACAAATGCCCCTAATTAATTGGGTAAATTTTGTGATTTGCTTATATATTTATTTGTAACAATTCAATCGTTTAGAATATGCGTGCGCATGCGATAAGTTAATAAACGGACTGGTCATGTTTTTCCCGACAGGTCCTGCATTATATTGCTGATGACGGAGGGCCTGCGTGGCTGTGTGATAGTAACATGCAAGTTTGAGAGAAATGAAGATACATCCACTAGTTATTTAATAAGATCAATTATTGTGCTATCTTTGTGACATGTATCTTTCATTGAATAATATGAGCTTTGTTACTGTGCTTGGGACCCGTTCCTCCCGTGTTAATCATAAAAAATACAGATAATTAATCTTAGGGTAGTTTTGTTTTTTTTTTCACTTTTCCTAATAGAGTTAGGGTACAAAGCACACGAAGGAAAATCCGTGAATAAAAAAGCTCTCTGTTGATAGGAGCTCGCTGCTGCTTGCCTCACCGCTGCCCTAGGAGCTCATTGCCACTCGCCTCGCTGTCACAGGCGTCCCCAGAATTCGCTACTGCCTGTCCCTTGACATCGCCACCGCCCGAATCCTTGGGGTCACCATCTTTCCCAGTCTCCTACAGGATCTCACCCCATAAGAATGGAGTTTGTTCACACCTTGAATTGATCAACTTAGAGTGGTTTCCAAATCGGCCTAGACCGGCTTTATGACTTTCTCAAAATGCAAATTGGACTTCGCCTCGTCAAGACGACCAACATGAATATATAGAATGTCCGGTTTGAATTTCAAATGACGAAATTACAGATTTGGGAAGTTTGACGTCCTAAGCCATCTAGAAACTGGCCCATGCCATTTTTTGCTGTACAAACTAGGTTGGAGTCATTTTTTTTAGATTTTCAAGGGGTCTTGACCCCAAATAAGACTACTTCATGATGTGTATTAGAGAATCACGGCCGATTGGGTGTCCAGTCATTCAAAAACACATATCTTTTATCTCCTTCGCCTCTTCTTCTATTTTTTTTGCAATAATCTCTACCAACCCTCATTTTTGCTATTCTATGCATCTCTTGATGAGATTTGTGGGTGTTGAAGATGGCATTGCCGAACTAGAGCAACCCTAGTTGCACCTCTCGGACGAGCTCCTTCCCTAGAGGTGTCTTGAGGTTTTTCGTCGAGGTTTAACCTGTCGAAACTAGACTAGGATATTTTTTGACACTATTCAAATTGGCCTGGGATGTTTTTCTCTGCCTCGCTATGATTTCAATCCTCGAGCGGTCTGAGGGATCCTCCTGCGATCCAGGCATGCTAGCCCTTTGGGTGTGTGACCAATTTCCGCGTCAACACTTTTTTGGCGACACCGTTTTCGGAGAAGATCATGATCAAACTAGAACAGATGATCATCATGTCTAGCAACATACCCAAGCCTGATGAGAACAACACCGACAATATCACCAGGCCAGATCTAAATCCGATTGCAGCTGATGAGCAGAAGGCACATGAAGAGCATTTGGCCCAGACTCAAGAGGACTAAAAGAGGTGTGTGGAGCAACTGAGGCTGGAGGTTAGACAATAATTCATCTCCCACTTCTCTATGGACATGCAAGGAAAATTCATGAAGATCAAAGATGTGGTCTTCGGCCCTCTCACTACTACAATAATTTTAACCGAGGTGGGCATTTTGGATTAACCGAGGCGGGCAACGAAAACGCCTTGGATGAAAGGTCAGGGTTAATCGGACCTTAACCGAGACGGATTTATTGCTTGCCTCGGTTAATGGATTAAAAAATAAAAAAAAAGCCCAGAGCCTGCCGGCGAGCCCGTTACGGATCCCACCGGCGAGCTTGCCTGCTCCACGTGGCCCTATCTTCGCCGCATCCCCGCGCCCCCCCCCCCCCCCCCCCCCCCCCCGATGCGAGGCGGATCCAACGTCCCCGCGCCGAGCCGCCGCCGGATCTAGTGTTCCCACGCCGCGCTGCCGCCGCCAGGACCGGATCTGGTAGGATCCGCGAAGCCACCGTGGATCCACCCGCCGCCGCCACGGATCTAGGCATAGGCAAGGTAGAGAGGCCGTGGATCCACCCGCACCGCCGCGCCATCGCCCACCGCCGTGAATCCGCCCGCCCACCGTGGATCCTCCTAGACCTCCGCTCCACCACGCCGCACCAGTCATGCTGCCGTCGTGGATCCACTCGCCGCCGTGGATCTGCCTGCCCGCCGTGGATCCACCCGCCATCGTGGATTCGCCCGCCCGCCGTCTTCCCACCACGGTACCGACCGACGACCAACATCCTGAAATACTCTAGGGAAACAATCCCCGGACTATGGCTCGAGGATTATCAGCTTGCTTGCCAAGCTGGTGGAGCAGAAAGTAACGACTTCATTATCCGCAAGCTTCCATTGTTCCTGGCCGATTCGGCGCAAACGTGGTTGGAACACTTTCCGCCCAACCGAATCCAAAGTTGGGCAGACCTAAAAGAGATCTTCGTGGGAAACTTCTAGGGCACATACGTGTGTCCTAGGAACCCATAGGATCTAAAAAACTGCCGATAGAAGTCTAAGGAAACTCTTCGTGGGTATATCCGACACTTCTCCCGGCAATGCAATGAGCTGCCCAACGTCGCCGACGCGGACGTCATAGGAGCTTTTCTATCCGGGACCACCTACGAGTCCCTGGTTCACAAGCTGGGACGTAAGGGCCCGTGAACCACCAAGGAGCTCC
Organism: Miscanthus floridulus; assembly: GCF_019320115.1. Lineage (NCBI taxonomy): Eukaryota > Viridiplantae > Streptophyta > Magnoliopsida > Poales > Poaceae > Miscanthus > Miscanthus floridulus. The sequence continues at coordinate 35,385,363 of NC_089588.1, read as the reverse complement.
CCGACATCGCCACCAGCCACACCTTGGCTGAGGAGGCAGTCGGGGCAATTTTCGACCGCCCCAAGGGCAAGGCAAAGTGGGACGAGGACGCCGACGAAGGGGCCTCCAACCACCTCAACAAGAAGAAGAATAAGCAGTGGTGCGAGGGCTCGCTCGTGGCCACTACAGATCGCAAGGGGGTCGGAAGCCCGCCGAGGGTACCCCAGACCACTTCGAGAAGCTACTCGAAGGCCCATGCCTGAACCATGCTTTCCCCTCAAGCACCTATATAAGGACTGTGTCCTCATGAAGCGGTTCTTGTCTGGAGGCTCCAACAATGGGGAGCATAGGAAGGAGCCCAAGCCAGCCATAGACGACACTGAGGGGAAGGATGGTGGATTTCCAGCACTGGATGGCTGCCTCATGATCTTCGAAGGGTCAGCGGCCTATGAATCTAGGCACCGCCAGAAGCTTGCGCGCTGTGAGGTCTATATGGCCGAGTTGGCCGCGCCTTCCTTCCTCCGATGGTCGGAGTTCGCCATAACCTTTGATCGGACCGACCACCCAGAAGGTGTCCTACAGCTAGGAAGATATCCGCTCATGGTCGACCCGACCATCGGCATGAAGTGGCTCACCAAGATGCTGATGGATGGAGGCAGTGGCCTCCACATCATGTACACTGAAATGCTCAACGCCATGGGCATCGACCGATCACACATCCGACCCTCTAGCCAACTGGAGGACACCTTACCTCAACTACCTCCTTCGTGAGGCGCTACTGATGGACCAAACGGAGGCTCGGTGACTCGCGTGTTATGCCAAGTCCTTTGTCGTTATTGAGGGTGAGCTCTACAAGCGAAGCCACACCAGGATCCTACAGCACTGCATCCCCATTGAACAAGGAAAGCAGTTGCTGGGTGATATCTACGATGGGGTCTATGGGCACCATGCCATAGCTAGGACCCTGGTCAGAAATGCATTTTTGACAAGGCTTCTACTGGCCGACCGCAGTAGCCGACGCTGAATAGATTGTGCGCACCTATGAAGGGTGTCAATACTATAATCGATAGACCCACCTACCGGCCCAAGCAATCCAAATGATCCCCATCACGTGGCCATTAGCGGTCTGGGGGCTCGATCTAGTTGGACCCCTTAAGAGGGTGCCCGGGGCTATACGCACTTGCTTGTCGCCGTAGACAAGTTTACAAAGTGGATAGAGGCTCGACCGATCTCTGTGATCAAGTCCAAGCAAGCCATGATGTTCTTCCTTGACATCGTGCATCGCTTTGGAGTCTCTAACTCCATTATCATAGACAACGACATGCAGTTCACCAGGAAGAAGTTCCACCGATTCTGCGATGAATACCACATCCACGTTGATTGGGCCACCATGGTGCACCCCCGCACGAACGGGCAGGTCGAGCGCAAGAACGGCATGGTCCTACAAGGCCTCAAGCCTAGGATCTTCAATCGATTGAACAATTTTGGAAGACAATGGGGTGTGGAGCTTCCCACGGTGCTTTGGAGCCTGAGGATGACCCTCAGCTAGGCCACCAGCTACACGTCATTCTTCATGATCTACGGTTCCAAGGCTATCCTCCCAACTGACCTCGATTATGGAGCGCCGAGGATCAGGGCGTACGACGAACAGGGAGCCGAGGCGTCCCTCGAGGATGCCATGGACCAGGTAGATGAAGTGCATGATGTTGCCCTCTTCCACTCAGCCAAGTACCAGCAAGCGTTACGCTGGTACCACAGTCATCGAGTACGGGATCAGGCCTTCAACGTTGGGGACCTAGTGCTCCGCCTCATCCAGAGCAACAAGAACCGCCACAAGCTCTCTCTGCCATGGGAGGGACCGTACGTAATCACGGAGGTGCTCCAACCAGGCACCTATAAGCTCAAGACCATCGATGGCGAAGTCTTCATCAATGCCTGGAACGTTGAACAACTATGTCTCTTTTACCCTTAAATCTATTCTTGCTTTCTCTTATCAGTTTTGCTATCGTCTCCTCGATCTTTAGTGAAACCTGACCCCAGCAATGGCAAAGGGTCAGGCCCCACTCAGGGGCTGATAAGGGTATATATATATCCTTTCTGAAACAGTCACCGTGCCTGACCCTTTCTCATGTTAAAAATGTAAAGGCAAGGTTTGCAGAAACAAACACTAAGTAAAACTGGTTGGACCACAAGAAACCTACGCCCCAACGGTTAGGATGTTTTTGCTCACCAGCGTGATCAGAGTTTTTTTGCCTGCATCCCAAGCTTTAGCCTCCGCCTTCCCAAGAAAGGTTTGGAGGGGCCCACTAGCGGAATCTCCATCGAGGAGAGGCCAGCGAGTCACCCAAGTCGATCGAACGGCTCAGGCCGCTGCCGAGAGATGGGTAAGGAGCAATAGGGTGCCCCATGCGGGTTATGCCGACTCCGTCACGAATGATGAACCCAGATTCCACTTGTACATATCTGATAAGAGCTCCCTGAACCCGTCACTCAAGCCATCAAGGTAACTTTACCAACCCCCACTTTACTTTTCTAGTGCATGAGCATTCATTCATCCATTCTCATACATCCAAGCATCGCATATGCAATTATTGAGTCACAACGCTTCGTGACCGACCGGGGTTCGAAGGCTGACTCATGAAGGGCTCGAGGCTGCCTCGCGTCGAATAGAGCCTGGGGAGAAAACGCAGATGAGCCCCAATGGCCTTTTCCTGACCCGCTCAGAAGCGAACAGGGTCATCTCGACCTTCTCGTTCGATCCTAACCTCGAGCCATGCCCACCGAATCTCCATCGAGAGGAGGCCAGCGGGCCACCTGAGTCGCTCTCCAGAACAACTCGGGCATCTACCGGGAGGCGGGTTAAGGAGCAGTGGAATGCCACATGAGGGCTATGCTGGCCCCATTACAAACGATGGACCTAGATTCCACTCGGATATGCCTGTCAGCGAGCTCACCGAGCGCAACACTCGCGCCATCGAGGCAAGTGACGTTAGCTCAACCCCTCCAGTTGCGGAAACCATGGACGGGGTGATGATCACAAAGATGAGTTGACCCCTCGACCAGACCCCTGCAACGCATGGGGGCTCGAGGGAAGTTGGACTCGCAAGGAGACCGAATGCGCGGTCATAGAATGATGGCTTGGACCCTAGGGAGGGGGTATGTATGAAAGCTAAGAATAATGTTTCTAAAACAAAAAATGCTTTCTCCTACCAGTTTCGCTACTGTCTCCTCGATCTTTAGTGAAACCCGACCCTAGCAACGGTAAGGGGTCGGGTCTCACTCGAGGGCTGACAAGGATATATATATATACCCTTTCTGAAATAGTCGCCATGCCTGACCCTTTCTCACGTTAAAAACCTAGAGGCAAGGTTTGCGGCAATGAACGCCGAGTAAAACTAGTCAGACTGCAAGAAACCTACGCCCCAGTGGCTACGGCACCCTTGCTTACCAGCATGACCAGAGTTTTCTCATCCACACCTCGAGCTCTACAGTCTTAACAATAGGAAGGGGCAGAACACATTAACCCCTTTTTTACACATAAAAGGGAGAAAGAACATATTTGCTCAAACCGAAACAAAAGAATAGACTTGTTTAAACAAAACAAAAGGGATGGAACTTGTCCGCTTATTACAAATGCGCCGCCTGACCTATCTAACTAAACTAACCCATTGGAGGGATGATTTCATCTGCTACCTTGGCAGAAAGGTCATGAGCCAGGGGGGCCACCTCCTTCTCGATGTCGTCCAGCTCAGCGTCGGTATAGATGGGCGTGAAGCCTTGGCTCATTGTCGCCAGATCGATGTTCTTGTAATGAGAATGGGCGATCGCAAATGACTAGTGAATGCCAAAGCGAAGCGCACCCCCTACCATATCATGTGCTTGGTCTATGATCTGGGTGGCGCGAACCACGAGTGAGCTTGTCTACTGCTCCAGGGCCAGCTCAAGCTCATCGCAGACTAGCTAGACCGCGACACGTAGGTTATCGTGCTCGTCGCTCTCCTTCTGGAGGGTGTCCTTCACCTCACTGAGCTCCTTCTCTAGGCCACGACTCTTCACCACCTCCGCCCCGAGCTTGTCGTCGAGGCCTGCCCAAGTCACGTACCAACCGTGTCAAAACACTTACCATGGATCCTAGGGAGAAAGACAACAAGGGAAACCAGAGACTTACTGTTCACATCTGCCCAAAGCTTGTGCATCTCATCACGCTGCTGGGTCACCTCGGCCTCTAGATGTCGGACCTCTTCTTGGCGCTGCCCAACCTCTGTGGCAAGCCTAGCTGTCAGCACGAAAAAGCACCGAGCACACGAGCAAGCTGGAAGGGTCTGCTCGATGGAGCTGGAGATCCGCTTGGCTTCAATGCAGGGATGATCGATCCTGCGTCCTCCTCCTAAGACATGCCAGTCCATTTGACCCTGCAATTGATAAGGAGAGAAAGTTTATTAGTAATTTAATGTGGAACATACCGGTCTGTTCCCTGATAGTTCCAAGTGCGCCGCTTCGGGAGCAGCCATACGGGAAGACGATTAAATAGCTGATCCGCACAGAAATCGGCTGTTACGGACTATAAAGCTCGTGGGTAGCGATTAATTTCATATCGACAGGTATAGTACACGTATATGTCAATGAGATCATTAGCTAGGTGGATATTACCTGTATAAATCATTGAGCCGATGAGTCTAACGAGAAAAGATATAACATGCGAACAAATCGACTATCTAATACAAACGGATCTACAAATGCTCTGAATCTAATCTGTTACCACCAACAGTGAGGTTTGACTAGATCGATGGTAGCTATGATGATAGTAACAAACTAAAACCAAAGAATCCACAAAACATCCATACTTCGACAGGCTTTCCGAAAGACATGCTATACGTGAAGGCTCGGATGAATCGACTGAAATAGCCGATTCAGGTGAAAAGGACTACAGCGTGTGAATAATTGACTATTTCACATGAATAAACCAATGGACGACTCAGACTCAACCTGCTATCTCTAACAGTGGGGTTCGACCGGATCGATGCAGCTGTGAAAAAGACAATGAATCAAACCCTTAAAGTATACAGATCTATTCACGATTAACACAATCATGGACGCACACCGTAGGCGTTAATGCACAGGCAATCGGCTATTTAACCGATGTAAGCATAGCAAACAGCTAAGGTCACGCCTAACCAGGAACAAATCTACTAACTAGCATCCTCCAATCTATAGTGCCATCAATGGTGATCGACCAGATCGTTACAGCCATAATGGTGAACTATAAACCAGATTCAACTAGCCAGCAAACCTCTTCAAGATTATTCATGCCATAACCACGTACTATGCATGATCAAGATCAAAGTAAAAATAGCCGATGAAGCATAATCTGTCACTCAGAGTAAGAAACATCGTGTTGTAGTAAAGCGAATGATGGACTGAAAAGATATAAGGTCGATCTAATTCGATCTTGACCAGGTGGATTGATGTTGCTGTAAACTAATAACAATAAAAAAATATCAGCAAGATCGGTAACTTAATGAATCTACCCGAAGGACGCCACCCTTAGATAGAGCCAATAACTTGACCTTAATCTAGTTTGAGCAGTGGAGGTCGACCGGATCGATGCAGCCATACTTGAACTAGATAAGAGTCGATAACTAGCTTATACGAGAGTCGCAGTGGAGATCGACCGGATCGATGCAGCCGTACGAACAGAAGTATAAGCCATGATGGTACTTACAGACAAGCCAAAGGTCGGCCAGACCGATGCAGCCCTGCTCGCTAAAGAACTCGCCGAGATCTACTCTACTCCTACTCCTAAGAGTTGGCCAGAGCCGAAAAAGTAAATGACTTGTATTTGATTGATTGTGTGTCCTTTACAATAGCCAGGGTCTACTATTTATACTCGGAACCTACGCATGAATCCTACTTAAGCATGACTCATTACAATCTTCGGCATAAGACAAAACATTCCAATCTTAAGATAACTTGGACCCTAATCTTTCCCTTTTTGTAGAGTCCAACATGTTTTTTCTTGACGCCAACCATAGCTTTTATCGTTATCCGCTGGTGCTTTCTGCAGAGAGCCGATTCTAGTACTGCATTCGAATCAGCTGATACCGACCTTTATGCAGTCTATTCCTTGATGACATGATCTTGGGGGCTTTTCGAGTTCCTGCAATTCTTCTTTCCAAATTTTGGTGTAAACACATGCCCCCCGATTTTGGGATAAAAGTAATTTTATTCCAAAATTATCATGCATGTACCCCCGATAGGTCCATGGTCATGGGTAGAGAATCTTGATCTAGGGTCTACTGTCTATCACCATCCTTGCCAGCTTATGATCCCATGCTTCAAAACTTTACGAGAGCATCATTGCTTCATGAGCGCTTGGATCCAACTTTCCGGATGACTATAAAATGTCTATCCGACTCTGGCGAGAGCAATTCAACAACTCAGTTATGTTTCTCTTCTGTCTGCTTTCTAGAGTGCCTCTGGCTCCACCGAACCCTCCATGGTCTAATTCCTTGCTATGAGGATCTTGAGTGGTTAGAAGAATTCTTGTGTATAGGGTGATTGTGTTGCTCAATTTAGCGGCTTGTCGAGCAAGAGGATCAGCTACTACGGTTAGAAGAATTCTTATGATATCACCTGAGTCTTCTCTCCATGATTGCAGAGCTGTTCTAGTGTTTGCATGGGCTAAAATGTGTGGACACCTTCCCCTTGTTCACTTCATCAAATGCCCATCAGAAAAACCACATACTTCTTTCCCACAGTTTCCCAGTCATCGAGAAATCGGTTGGGCATCTTTTAAACTGGTGGCCTTTCCCCTTCTCCTGAAGCAGTTTTATCAATGGGCCGATGTGACTCGATTCATGATGACCTTTAGCCTTGTGGGGATCTGGACTCCCTTCAATCCAAAGAAGCCTTGGTGGGTCGATCGCTGGTCAATGTAAACCTTTCGTATCCATCCCACGATATTTTGTGATTATGGGAAGCAATAAATGCGAACCTGTTATCTCTTCGTGATCCGTCCCCTGAATTTCTAGAGTGTCGATCCATTTTCATATCTGACTTCAATTCTATAACCCCGGTGAAATCTATCCTCTCACCTTCCTAGGCTATATATACAAGCCACGGCTGTGGATTGAAAAACAATCTGCTTCGTCCCAAACCTTTCGTGTCTTTGGTGCGATTTCTGCTTTCCCATAGCTTTGAGATCATGGAGAACAGCAAGAGGTCTACTGAGGGGGCCCTCAACAGATTTGCTTCATCATGCCAGCGCCTTTGTCATTAGGAGGGTGCAACTCAGGATGCCCCTACCATCCCAGAGCATATGGCCAACTCTGCTCAGCCTTCGGGGTCATCCTCATCAATAGCTCGCCGCCAGCTCTCTTGCTATCCGAGGAGATGGATCGACAACGATGATCTGCTTGCCTCCATTGATCGGGCTAGATAGAATCTTGCCGACTGCCTCTCCCTCATAGAATTGGCTCTGGCCATGGTTCGATGCTGATCGCCTTCCGAGGCTGATCCGGTGGAGGATAGGTTGGCTGAGGCCGAGGCCAGGATCACGGGTGAGATGTCTACCACAACTCTCTGTCTCCTCTTAATTTTATCTTCAAGATCCTAATCATCTCCCCTTTGAATCTTTTAGATCTATCATCTTAGCTGGAAAGCCTCCGATCAGCTGTGGAGTACGCGGTAGGATTTGTCAATGCTAGGGGCGCCGTACCGGTGGTTTGCTTGCATGACATCCCAAACCATGTTAGGGAGGTCGCTCTTCATGGCGTTCATCATGTTGCTGCCATGGCGCTGGTTGCTACATCGGCCCACTCTGGCCACGAGCTCCGGTTTCTTCCCCATGGTTTTCCAGCCACCGAACACCCTAGGGATCACGAGCGCCTGGTTGAGGACTTCTTCGACATTGCCAACTCCACAGCCCTCACTACCCAAGCCAAGGACATAGTGAATAAAGTGTTCCCCGACCTTTAGTTTGTAATAGGAGAGCTCGCGAACAATTTCTTCGTTTTAATTGGTTTCTTGCACTTTTGTTCCATGTTCCATTCTGTGTCTGTTCTTGCTCTATAGACGATATGTATCGTATCAGCTTTTACCTCTTTGGGTTTATTTTTTGAACTAGAGATGATACCCTTTTGGTATCAGCTATTAGAACCGATGACCAAACAAATCGGTTGTCAAGTGTTAATCCAAACGCTAGGATAATATTTCTTTAGATATTTACCATTGATTGCTCTGTCAAATTCTCCTCCTCCTAGCGTTTCCAAAATATAAGCATTGTCGGGCGCACAACATTTAATCCGATAAGGTCCTTCCCAATTAGGTGACCATTTGCCGAACTTGCTGTCCTTTGACCTGATCGGTAATTTGACCTTCCAGACCAAGTCTCCTTCAGAAAATTGTTTGCTCTTGACCTTTTTATTATAAGATTTTGCAACCCTCAGTTTATTGGCTTCGATATTCTCAAGAGCATGTAGCCGATGGTAACTCAAGTCCTCTAAGTCATCTATCATAAGATTCTTGTAGACTTCGGCTGACAAATCATTTGCAACGTAACACGCCTCGATCTAGTTTGACCTTCCCAAGGAAGGACTGCATTATGGCCATACACAAGTTCATAAGGTGACATTTTAATCGATCCATGATAGGCCATCCTATATGCCCATAATGCCTCATTAAGCGTTAAATGTCATTTCCTTGGCTGCTCCTCAATCTTTTTCTTGATCAGCTTAATCATAATCTGATTGGACGCCTCTGCCTGGCCATTAGCCTAAGCATAGCAAGGAGAAGAATTTAGTAGCTTAATTCCCATACTAGCAGCAAAATCTCTGAACTCTTCTAATGTGAACATTATCCCTTGATCGGTAGTGATAGTTTGAGGAATCCCAAAACGATACACAATATGCTCCTTAACAAAATCAACCATGTTCTTTGAGGTTATCGTCTTCAAAGGAATCGCCTCAACCCATTTAGTGAAGTAATCCATTGCTACCAATATAAACTTATGTCCTTTACTTGAGGGCGGAAAAATTTGGTCGATTAAATTAATTCCCCAGCCTCGAAACGGCCATGGTTTGATTATTGGATTCATAGCCGATGCAGGCAATTTCTGGACATTACCAAAACATTGACAGTCCTAGCACCCCTTATAATATTCAAAACAGTCTTCCAATATTGTTGGCCAAAAATATCTAGTTCTGCGAATAATCCATTTCATCTTATAAGCCGATTGATGAGCTCCGCATATCCCTTTATGCAGTTCGCCCATTAACACTTTAGCTTCCACTTGATTTAAGCATTTGAGCAACACCCCATCGACTGTTTTGTAATATAGCTGATCATCCAGTAAAACATACTTAGTCGATTTATATCTTAGCTTTCTGGTAACTTTCTGTGAAGGATTCTTAAGGTAATCGGCTATTTCAACTCTCCAATCATCATTCGAGGTTTCACTACTCAAGACTTCTTGAAACACTTGATAACCTGACGCACTTTGATCTAAACAATTAGCCTCTTGATTCTATGCTCTCGGAATATGTTGAAAAGAGACATGAGAAAATTCTTTGAGCAACCTTTGGCACTCATCATAGTATCCCCTCAGAGTATCTTCTTTGCACTCATATAGGCTGATCAATTGATTAATAATTAACTATGAATCTCCAAATATTTCAATTGCTTCAGCCTTTACTTCATGAAGAAGTTGAAGTCTCTTAAGAATAGCCTCATATTCTGCTTGGTTGTTAGTAATCATTGGTTCAGTTGGAAGAGCAAACTCGAAACTTGCCCCCCCCAAGGTGAAATAATAACAATACCAATGCCACCACCTTGCTTGCATGATGACCCATCAAACAACAACGTCCATGGTACCAGCTCCACATAGCCAACAATTGGTTTATGATGCTGGGTGACAAAATCGGCTATCACTTGCCCTTTGACTGCTTTAGCCGATTCGTACCTCAAGTCCAATTCTGACAATGCAAGAATCCACTTTCCCACTCTCCCATTCAGTATTGGCATTGATAACATGTGCCTGATCACATCAGCCTTAGAAATAACTGTACACTCAGCCGATAATAAGTAGTGTCACAACTTAGTGTAAGAGAAATATAAGCACAAGCATAACTTTTTGATGGGAGAATATCTTGTTTCTAGATCCAGAAGTCTTCTACTTAGATAGAAAACAACTCGCTCTTTTCCTTCAAACTCTTGCATCAAGGCTGATCCAATTGTTTTGTCATCGGTCGATATGTACAACTTAAAAGGCTTACCTTGTTGTACCTTGCTGAGGAGGGACCAGCACAGGTGGACATTTCATATATTCTTTTATCTCCTCAAATGCCTTTTGTTGTATGTCACCCCACTTAAATTCTTGATCATTTTTCAACTTCAACAAGGGAGAAAATGGCATAACTCTTTTCGACAAATTTGAAATAAACCTTCTGATAAAATTAATCTTACCAAGCAAAGATTGTAACCCTATTTTAGTAATCGGGGACACTGCCTCATCAATTGCTTTTATGCTTTTTTGACCAACTTCGATTCCTCTCTCATGGACCATGAAACCTAAGAATTGTCCAGCTGATACTCCAAAGGCACACTTATTAGGATTCATCTTTAGACCATGTTTTCTTGTGCATTCCAGAGTCTCCCACAAATCAGCTAGATGCTCCTTGTACCCCTTGGATTTTATCATCACATCATCAATGTAGATTTCAACAATCCTACCAATCAACTTATGAAAAATATAATTTATTGCCCTCTGATAAGTTGCACCAGCATTCTTTAGACCAAAGGTCATCACAACCCACTCAAATAAACCGATTGCGCTAGGGCACCTAAAAGCGGTCTTTGCTATGTCTTCCTTAGCCATGAAAATTTGGTTATATCCTGCATTGTCGTCCATGAAGCTAATAACCTTGTGCCCGGCTACTGCATCTACCAACATATCAGCTATTGGCATCGGATAACCATCCATGGGTATGGCCTTGTTCAGATCTCTAAAATCGATGCAAACTCTTAACTTTCCATTCTTCTTATACATAGGGACAACATTCGATATCCACTCTGCATATCGACACGGTCAGATAAACTTTGCTTCTAGTAACCTTTCAGTCTCTTTTTTCATATCATCAAGCACGTTTGGGTTGAATCTCCTCAGAGCTTGTTTAAATGACTGATATTTTGATTGGCAGTTGATGTTCAACAATTGATCGGTCTAGACCAGGCATCTTATAGTATTCCAAAGCAAAATAGTCTTTAAATTCCTTTAATAAATCAACTAACTCTTGCTTATACTCAGGATCCAACTTGGCACTTACATACGTTGGCCTCGGCCTATCTCCAGAACCAATATCTACCTCTTCTAATTCATCGGCTAACGTGAAGCCATGTCCTAGCTTGCCATCTGTACCATCTATTGGATTATCCATTAAAACAAATTTTCAAAGCCGACTACTTGGATCGGCTGTTGGCTTTCATCATTGATTCTAATGAAGCCTCCTTCCCATAACTTGCTAGAAAAGCATTCGAAGTCTTCAAGCTCCCAAAAGACTGGATTGGCTATTGCGATACTCACAGACTCATCGGCGCGAACCAACTCAACATCATCTCCATGCCATTGAATCAAATACTAATGCATGGTTGATGGCACACAATAGTTTGCATGAATCCAGTCACGACCAAGGAGTAAACTGTATGACCCTTTTCCATCGATGACGAAGAATGTGGTGAGCAGAGTCTTACTCCCAATAGTCAGTTCAACATTCATTGCCCTCAGGTCTTAGACGCATTACCCCCAAAGTCCTTAAACATCATGTCGGTCTCAATCAGATCTCCTGATCCCTTGCCAAGTTTGCGAAAAGTGGTGTAAGGTATAAGATTGACAGAAGCACCTCCATCCACCAACATCTTGTTCATCGGCTTCCCATCAACGAAACCTTTTACATATAAAGCCTTTAAGTGCCGATGCTTGACTGGTTTATTAAATATAGCCTACTGTATAACTGTCAACTTGGCAACTATCTCCTCATACTCCGATTCATCAAAATTTGAGTAAACTTCTTGATCTGCTGGAGCTCTGAACTTTGATGGCAATAGAAAAGCCATTTGAATATTAGCCGATGGTTGCCTTCTATCGGTTGTTTGCTTAGCACGCCACACTTGTGGTCTACCAGATGCTTGAGCCTGTTACAACTCTCTATTCCTTAGGCATTGCACCCTTTTTTCTGGCTTCTTGTAAGACCTCCTAGATATCATTGGCCTTCCTGCCAAACATATTCTTTCTCATTACTTTCTTCTTCATAATCAGCCCAGTTTTGATCAACAACTCGTTTTCTAAGCCGATCATGAACACTTTTATTTTTTAAGCGCCGATCCATGTTATTATGATGATATGCATCTTGAGCATGGATAGATCAGCGGTTGGCTTGAGATTGCCTAAACTCCCAATATTGTTCACTGCACTCTAGACAATTATTTTTGGTAGGCAATTTCAAACCTTCGTTCCAGCAATGTCTAGAGAAAGGACAATTCCAATGTGATTTAGCTTTGTTTCTTTCATACCTCTCCTTTTCTTGTTGACGCTGGTATTCTTGCTCTTCTAAACAATGCTAATAATCCTTTTCCTTCTGCCACTACCATTTATTCAACAAAATTTGAGATGTAACACGCAGCTTTGTCGCTCCATCTTTTGATGTTTCTCTCTGCTCATATCGGCTCTTTTGCTTGTCGTGACGTCTTCTAATTTCTTTGTATTCATTAGCCGATATTTGCATCTCGGGATCAACCATTCTAGTTTCTCTTGATCTGGTTAATGTTAGGACCTTAGTCTTTCCTTTGAGCAGCCTAGCATCGACCATGTTTTGATCTCCTAGGAAAGGATTATCATCAACTTTCATTTTCCGAGGCGTATCAAATTTGAGCCTTCCTTGCTGAATAGCCCTCTGTATATGCTGCCGGAAAACTCTACACTTATTAGTAGAATGAGATGTAGCATTATGAAACTTGCAGAACTTCTTATTCTTCAACCGATCGGGAGGCAACATAACATGATTATCAGGCAACTTGATCTGCCCCTTCCCAAGCAAGAAATCGAAGAGCATGTCCAATTTCGTGATGTCAAAGTCATAGCTCTCCTCGACTCCTCTTTCCCAAGGATTTGGCACCATTACCATCTTCATACCCCAATTCTATTCAGCCGTGGCAACCTCTTCTTCATCATCTTCATAGCTGTCATCGACTAAATATGGATTATAGGCTTCGGCCGTTATGGTACTTTTCTAGAATCGGGTATCTCTACACATACTATAGAATTGGCTATTAAGCGGTGCCACTCGTTGAGCCAATTGACCTAAGTTATCAAACTCTTGTCCCAGTAGCTTCTCTCTCCATGTTCGCAACATTCCTTGAATGGCCAAAGCAGCTAGCTGATCATCAGCCAAGTTTAATGAGAAGCACAAATTTCTAGTCTCTCAAAACCTCTAAAGAAACTCGATGCCCGATTCATTAGTTCTCTGCCTTATAGTTGTCAAATCGACAATCTTCTTTTCTCCTATCCTAATGTAAAAATATGTATGAAACTTCTTCTCTAGGTCAGCCCAATTGGCAATGGAGTTAACTGGTAATGATGAGAACCAGATGAAGGCTGGCCCTGACAGGGATAAGGAGAAGAAACGAGCTCGATGGGCTTCTTCAATGGATGCTTTGCCCAACTATGTAAGATACTAACTGACATGTTCTATTGTGCTTGTGCTGTCTTGGCCAGTGAACTTAGCAAACTCTGGGAGCCTATAATTTGTAGAAAGAGCGACCAAATCATACCATTCTAGATATGGGCGTTTGTACGAGAAGGTCTGCCCTTTTGGCTTCAAACCGAACTGATTCTTCATCATCTCGGTCACTCTCAGCAACAACTCATCAGCATTTGAATTTGAATTTCTTCGCACCTGCTAACCCATCTATGGATTGAAATCCCGTATACCTTGATACCCTGGATTCGAAATCATATAAAGGGTGTTGTAATCTATGCCATAATGATATCCCTATGGAATCTCTATTTGTTGGGTCCTTTGCTGGTTTGCTGCTTTAAGTCTCTGGTTATAGATGTTAGGATCTATATCTCTACGGATCCTTTGAATTGATGGTGCTATTTTTTGAGCCGACGATGGTATGTGGCCTGATGTGCCAAAATTAATCATCTGGTTCTGACCTTGCCCCACCGACTGTTGCACATGCTGCACTGATGATCCAGGATTATACTATATCTGATTCGTAGTAGCACCTTGAACTTGCTTAGATGAACTCTGAACTACCTGACATCATCATTATTGGCTAGTGATGCTTCTTGATGGCTAGTATTGGCTTGATTAGTCCCCTGAATCGATGGATGTGGAATGTTATAATAAGCCGGTCCAACCTGATCAACTGAAAATCCATGAAACACCTCTTTCATGGTGTTGTGGAATGTGTTCAAGAAAACTTCATTATGGTTTGATATGACATCATGAATAGATTTGTTTACAGCTTCCATGAAGAAATGCCTGTCTTTAGCTTCATCTGCATCTATCTGCCCATGCAACAGAATTCTTGGTAGTGGATATTTCTGAACAATTGTATTGTCATGTGTCTTGGTGTAGGACAACAAACACTTGTTCTGAAATTCTTCTATAGCTTTGTTGATGACATCTTTATCTCCATCAGGTAGGTCTTCAAAAGGTACCATAAGGATGTCGTTGTTGTTGTAAGCCGCCATGACGATTGTGGTGTCCCACCGGGCATGCCAGAACGTGTGTCAGCACGAAAAAGCATCGGGCACACGAGCAAGCTAGAAAGGTCTGCTCGATGGAGCTGGACATCCGCCTGGCTTCAATGCAGGGATGATCAATCCTGCGTACTCCTCCCAAGACGTGCTAGTCAATTTGACCCTGCAATTAATAAGGAGAGAAAGTTTATCAGTAATTTAAGGTGGAACGTGCTGGTCTATGCCCAGACAGTTCCAAGTGTGCTGCTTTGGGAGCAGCCATATGGGAAGAACAATTAAATAGCCAATCTGCACAGAAATTGATTGTTATGGAATGTAAAGCTTGTGGGTAGCGATTAATTTCATATCGACAGGTATAATACACGTATATGTAAATGAGATCATCACCTAGGTGGATATTACCTATATAAATCATTGAGCCGATGAATCTAACGAGAAAAGATATAACATGCGAACAAATCGACTATCTAATACAAACGGATCTACAGATGCTCTAATCTAATCTGTTACCACCAACAGTGAGGTTTGACCGAATCGATTGTAGCTATGATGATAGTAACAAACTAAAACCGAAGAATCCGCAAAAACATGCGTACTTCGACAGGCTTTCTGAAAGACATGCTATACGTGAAGGCTCGGATGAATCGGCTGAAATAGTCAATTCAGGTGAAAAGGACTACAACGTGTGAACAATCGACTATTTCACATGAATAAACCTATGGACTCCTCAGACTCAACCTGCTATCTCTAACAGTGGGGTTAATGCACATCGTAGGCGTTAATGCATAGGCGATCGGCTATTTGGTCGATGCAAGCATAGCAAACAGCTAAGGTCACGCCTAACCAGGAACAAATCTACTAACTAGCATCCTCCAATCTACAGTGCCATCAGTGGGGATCGACTAGATCGTTATAGCCATAATGGTGAACTATAAAGCAAATTCAACTATCCAGCAAACCTCTTCAAGATTATTCATGCCTTAACCGCATACTAAGCATGATCAAGATCGAAGTAAAAATAGCCGATGAAGCATAATCCATCGCTCAGAGTAAGAAACATCGTGTTGTAGTAAAGCGAACGATGGACTGAAAGGATATAAGGCCGATCTAATTTGATCTCGACCGGGCGGATTGATGTTGCTGTAAACTAATAATAATGAAAAAATATCAGCAAGATCGGTAACTTAATGAATCTACCTGAAGGACGCCACCCTTAGATAGAGCCGATAACTTGACCTTAATCTAGTTCAAGCAGTGGAGGTCGACTGGATCGATGCAGCCGTACTTGAACTAGACAAGAGTCGATAACTAGCTTATACTAGAGTCGTAGTGGAGGTCCACCAGATCGATGTAGCCGTATGAATAGAAGTATAAGCCATGACGGTACTTACAGACAAGCCAGAGGTCAGCTAGACCGATGCAGCCCTGCTCACTAAAGAACTCGCTGAGATCTACTCTACTGCTACTCCTAAGGGTTGGCCGGAGCCAAAAAAATAAATGACTTATATTTGATTGATTATGTGTCCTTTACAATAGCCAGGGTCTACTATTTATACCTGGAACCTACGCATGAATCCTACTTAAGCATGACTCATTACAATCTTTGGCATAAGAGAAAACATTCCTATCTTAAGATAACTTGGACCCTAATCCTTCCCTATTAGTAGAGTCCAACATGTTTTTTCCTGACACCAACCGTAGCTTTTATCGTTATCCACTGGCGCTTTCTGCAGAGAGCCGATTCTAGTATTACATTCGAATCAGCTGATACCGACCTTTAAGCAATCGATTCCTTGATGACACAATCTTGGGAGCTCTTCGAATTCCTGCAATTCTTCTTCCCAAATTTTGGTGTAAACACCGGTGGACACATCTTCGGCTACAACCTTCAGGTCCTTCTCCCTCCAGAGCTCATTCTAGAGGTGGCCGACCCACTGCGGAGCGTTGGCCTACCCCTAGCGAGTTAGCTCAGTCCCCATGCAAAGCTCCTCTATGGCCCGGAGCAAATCGTCCTGCTCCTTCCATAGCCGTTTGGCCTCCACGGTGTCTGTACGCACCCTCTCGATTAGGGCCGCAAGCTTCTCCTCGGCCTCGTGGACATCGTCGCGAGCGTCCTTCTCCCAGACTCAAAGGTCTTCCACCTCCCGGGTGGCAGGGGCAAGCTCAGCCACCTCCTAATGGGCGGCAGCGAGATGTGCTGCCAGCCCCTCACTCCATCGCGTCTCCTCAGCAAGGAACTAAGACTTCTCCCGGTTGTGGGCCATAAGGATCTATGAATAAGACAAGACTTAGAGGCGTGGAAAGAGAACATGAGGGTTGGAAGCACGGTCATATCATACCTGGCCAATCGGGGCGACAATATCGCGCATCGAGCTCAGCATGGTGGTTGGGTGCAAACCATGTCCCCAACCTCCATGTGGACGCTCCCCCATTCCCTCTCTTCTACCGCTTCATCGAGGGTAGCCACCCGGACCAGAGACCGGGACATCCCTGCGTTGACCTCAAGCAACACCGACCTCTCTGGCGGTGACAGCTCCTCCAGAGCGGCTCCTCTAGCAACAAAGGGGGCGGGTGACACAGACACGGAGGCCTACCCTATCACCACATCCATGAAAGATGCCTTGGGTGCGCCCCCTTCTGTCCGCCCCACCATAGACACGGCCACCTGCACGGACGGCGGCTCTGGACGCGCCCTCCTTTGCCTGCTCTCATGTGTACATAGCAATCAGTTGCGCCTCCCTGGTCGACGCCGTGGCTACCCAATGCCACTCATGTCCTCTGCTAGTGTGGCGATAGCCAGCTCCTAGCGCGTTTGCTAGAGGAGGATCTTTCTCAAAGCAAGCCGTAGGAGAGTCCCGCGTCCTCCAACGCTGCAAGGGACATGGCGGTCAGTTCGTGACAAAAATTCGTTAGGACAAAAGGATGACAAAAACTCTTGACTCACCTTGATGCCATCATACAAGGACGCTTTGGGGTTGGCTTGCCCAACCCTGGCTGCTCCTCGTCAGCATGTTGCTGCTTTGAGCCCTCCCTCATCTTGGAGAGCTCGGACGAATCAGAACGGTCACCTCCTGCTAAATCTAGAGGCGCCATCGGGGGCTCGGTCGGAGCAGGGCGACCTATTTCTTCTGGCTCCAGGGCTGCCGTCAAAGGCCCAGACAAGGTGAGGTGGCCTAACTCTGTCGGTCCTGAGGCCGCCGTCGAAGGCCCGGATGGGGTGAGGCGGTTTGATTCCACCAGCCTCGGGGGCGAGTCCTCATCCTCGGTGGCCAGATCATCCCATGGGATGGGCGACATGGAGCCATCATCCTCCTCCTCCTCTTCTTCTTCCTCCTCTTCTTTCGACAGTCATTTTCTTCTCCTTGTCGTCCTTCTTCTTCTTTCTTTGTTCATCCACGGCATGGTTCATTGCCCTCATAGCCACATGCCCTAGCAGTGGCACGATAGAGTCTCAAAAGGCTAACCCCACCAGTAGCTCGATGAAGCTCACGTCTAGCCCGCATCATGGGATGCCCTAGGATTAGGAACACGACGTTGGCCTCCCCCATGGCCTCCTTGATGCGCTACGGCGACCTGGATGAGCGTTGTCCCAATGAGCTATACACCAGGCATCATCCTATACAGTGGGAGGATGCACGCCATCAGCGGCGCCACCCTCCTCACATGATAAACCCCCGACGACGCTAGCCCCATGGAGGCCATGGGTCTTTAGGAATGCAATGGCCTCGAGGAGGGTCGCGCATCCTCTTCTCCTTGATGGGTGGCCCCCATGGCCATGACGGCGGGTACCTCTTCGATCAGATGCCCAAAGAAGACCGGCAAGGGGGCGGTAGGGTCGTTCTTTCAGGTAGAACCAATGTGAGTGCCACCCCTTGTTGGATTTGGAGAGTTGGCAAGGCATGTACTTCGGCCACCCCGCTGCCCCTAGAGGTGGATGCCCGTGCATCCCATCAACACCGAGGTCTCCTAGCCTCTCTCCTTCTTCCTGATCAAGGAGGTGGAGAAGAAATATCTTCATAGCTCAAAGTGGGGCTCGATCCCTAGGTGCCCCTCGCACATCGCGATGAAGGACACGATGTGTTGGATCCCGTTGGGGTTCAAGTGTTGTAGCTCGATCTGATAGTGGTGCAGTAGACCTCGGAAGAATGGGTGGGGAGGAACCATGAGTCCATGCTCGTGGAAGAGCACGAAGGAGATGACATAGTTGTCGAGCAATGCCGGCGCATTCTCATGACCAAGCACAAGCCACTCCACAACATCGGTCCTCCCGCAGAGAAGACCACACTTGATGAGGCCCTCCATGCACGCATGGGTAGCATTAGAGTGGTACCATGAATCCATGGAGGATGGAGGTGGCTATAGAGAAGCAAAGGCACCGACGGAGGAGCGGAAGCTACAGATCTAGGGGTCCAACAGTGGATTAGCAGGCACGGTAGATCCAAATGGTGGCGGCGGAGAAACAGAGAAGGTAAGGTTGTAGTTTTGGTGTACAGGAATGCAAAGGGGGAGACTACTATTTATAGGATGGAGCGAGGCGAGAAGGCGAACCGTCTGCCTAGATTCACGCACCCACTGCGCCGCGTCATGTCACCTTCCTCCAAAGATCGTGCACACGTAATCTCTAGCCGCGCCCTCAAAGGATATGCCGGATGATGGTTTGCCCATTCGATGGCCCAAGAACCATCGCATGTAAGGTGGGATACGGAGCTAAAATGCTCCTACAACCCATTTAGGCCCAAGAGTTCGAAGGCTGGCCCTCAGACGGGTTCACCACCACTCTGGGCTCCCTTAGAGTGAGGGATGGAAAGGGATGGGCCCACTAGTGCCCAGTACCCAGGCACACGAGCGTCATGGGCATCTCAGTCCACATTCGAGTCTTGGTCGATTCCCAGTCCGGCTTAGCCGCTCCGTTTTATCAAAAAAATGCTTGAGGGATGACGATCACAAAGATGAGCCGACCCTTGACCGACCCCCGACCATGCGCATGAGCTCAAGGGAAGTTGGACTTGCAAGAAGACCGAATGCGTGGTCATAGTATGACGACATACCAATCGGATCCTAGGGGACTAAAATCAAGAAAAATCTCTCCAACCTCTCGAATCCTACGGTTACATGCCCCTAAGATGACCGATCATGACAAAAGGGAACCGCCGTCCTACCTGGACAAGCCATGGGCTACAAAAAGAAGGCCAAGGCCCTCAGAGTCCTCCTGTCTGGAAAAGCCTCCAAAGGAGTATTCTACTCCTGCATAGGCTCGGGGGCTACTATCGGGTATCGATATTAGGGATACCCAATGCAAGGAAGTTAGCGCCCATGCTGACTTCCCCGGATGGAGCAAGACGTATTAAAAGGTCTCGCCTGACCCCAAGGCTGTGGGGTCTCACCCAAGGCTCCATCTCGCCTGACCCCTTAGGTGCGGGCTCTGTCTCGCCCAACCCCAAGGACATGGTTTCCGTCTCGCCTGACCCCATGGCCACGGGGTCTCACCCAAGGCCGCTGGCTCCATGTCGCCCAACCCCTTGGGTGCGGGCTCTATCTCGCCTGACCACAAGGACGTGGTTTCTGTCTCGCCCGATCCCTTAGGTGCAGGCTCCGTCTCGCCCGACCCCAAGGCCACGGGCTCTGTCTCATCTAACAGGGACCCATACCGCCGCCAACTACTCCATGTCCAAGCATATGGGCCTAGGTCAAAACTCTCACACCAAGGAAGAGACTGGCATGCCTCGATGTAACCCCTGGCCATGATGGGCCATACCTAAGGATTCACATCAAGAATAGTGTTGGGAGTGCCAGTGTTGTTCTGCCTAACCCTCGTACGAATGCTGACAGGCGCGTTAGTTCACCACGATGCCCGCCAGGATGGAATGGAACGCCATGACTGGCAGATGACGCATATGCATGGCGCTAGTGATGAATAGGGCCACGACATGGAGCCATCCTTGTTGACATCTACCGGAGTGATGGGGCCCACATGAAGGAGAAGAAGGACCCGGCGATCCTAGAAGCCTTCTTCTCTCTCTCGTTCTTCTCCTTTTCCTTCGCTGTAACCCATGCTTTCCCTTCGCCTATAAAAGGGGAAGCAGGGCGCCCCATGAAAGGGGTCCGAACAATGAGCTTGAAACACAGGAGCACGACACGAGAACACTACTGAGCGACAATCGAGCTCTCAGCACCTGTTCACTCCTTCCACCAGAGACTTGGGATCCTCTCCCTCTCTCGCCTATTTGTAACCCCTACTGTAAACCAAGTGCCGATAACACAAGCAGTAGCGAACTATAGCATTGTAGGATATCACCCAGCAACTGCTTCCCTTGTTCAATGGGGATGCAGTGCTGCAGGATCTTAGTGTGGCTTCACCTGCGGAGCTCACCCTCAATAATGACAAAGGACTTTGGCACGATGCGTGAGCCACCGAGCCTCCATTTTGTTCGTCGGCAGTGCCTCATGGAGGAGGTAGTCAAGGTAAGGCATCCTCTAGTCAGCCAGACGGTCTGGCTCTATTGCTGGATCCTCATTAAGCTCCACGACTTTAGGGTCGAATGGAGCCGTTGGCCGGTTAGCCCCCGAGCCCAGGGCAGATGGCCCATCACCGGTTTGTTTCAGCTCCTCGTAGCGGACCGAGGGCTTGTACTGATCACTGGTGAAGACGGCCGTCGGCACCGGCTCTTAGCCAAGCGTCGTTTTCACCAGCATGTCGGCCGCCTTGTTGAGATGCCTCGGGATGTGATTGAGCTCGAGACCGTCGAACTTGTCCTCCAGCTGGTGGACTTCTCGGCAATACGCAGCCATCTTAGCATTGTGGCAGCTTGATTCCTTCATGACTTGGTCGATGACCAGCTGGGAGTCACCCTGGACGTCAAGCCGTCGGATACCCAACTCGATGGTGATGTGTAGGCTGTTGATGAGTGCCTCATACTCGGACACATTGTTGGAGGAGGGGAAATGGATGCGTACCATGTACCTTATGCGTACCCCAAGGGGTGAAACGAAGACCAGCCCCACGCTGGTGCCTTTCTTCATCAGCGATCCATCAAAGTATATCATCTAGTACTCTTGGTCGATGACTGCTGGCGGCATTTGGATCTCGGTCCACTCTGTAATGAAATCATCCAACACTTGGGACTTGATGGCCGTCTGGGGGGCATATGAAATGCCTTGACCCATCAGCTCGAGTGCCCACTTCACGATTCTTCCTATGGTATCCTGGTTTTGGACGACCTCGCCGAGAGGGGAGGACGTCACGACCATCACTAGATGCGACTCGAAGTAGTGATGCAACTTCCTCTTGGCGATAAGGACGGTGTACAGGAGTTTTTGGATTTGGGGGTAGTGAGTCTTAGAATCGGACAAGACCTCGCTAATGAAGTACATGGGACGCTGCACTTTGAGGGCGTGTCCCTCTTCTTCTCACTCTACCACCAAGGCGGCGCTGACCACTTGCGTGGTGGCCACAATGTAGAGCAGAAGTGGTTCTCCATCGGTTGGAGGGACCAGGATCAAGGCCTTTGTCAAGAGCTGCTTGACCTTGTCAACTGCCTCGTGGGCCTTGGGCGTCCATTCAAAACGGTCGGTATTTTTTAGAAGCTGATAGAGGGGGAGACCTCATTCGTCGAGGCATGAGATAAAGCGGCTGAGCACGGTGAGGCACCCTGTAACTCGTTGTACCCCCTTTATGTTCTGAATCGGGCCCATCCTTGTGATGGCCGAGATCTTTTCTGGGTTAGCTTCGATGCCATGCTTGGAGACGATAAAACCCAGTAGCATACCCCTTGGGGCTCCAAAAATGCACTTCTTGGGGTTGAGCTTAATGCCATTTGCTCAAAGTTTCATGAAGGTCTACTCTAGGCTAGCTACGATCTGGTCAGCCCGTTTGGACTTGACCACGATGTCATCTATGTAGGCCTCAACGGTCCGCCCGATGAGATCCCCGAAACATTTGAGCATGCAGCGTTGGTACGTAGCTCCCGCGTTCTTTAGGCCAAACGACATTGTGATGTAGCAGTATGATCCGAATGGGATGATGAAAGATGTCATGAGCTGGTTGGACTCTTTCATCACGATTTGATGGTACCTAGAGTACGCATCAAGGAAGCAAAGGGTTTCACACCCTGAGGTTGAGTCGACTACTTGGTCTATGCGTGGCAAAAGAAATGGATCCTTTGGACATGCTTTGTTGACACCTGTGTAGTCAACACACATTCTCTATTTCCCACTCTTTTTTCATACAAGAACGGGATTGGCTAACCACTCGGGATGGTATACTACCTTGATGAACCCGGCCACCAAAAGCTTCACAATCTCCTCACTGATGGCCCTATGTTTCCCCTCATTGAAGCGACGCAGGCGCTGCTTTACCGGCTTGGAGCCTGGCTTGATCTTCAAGGAGTGCTTAGCGACTTCTCTTGGAATGCTTGGCATGTCCGAGGGTCTCCATGCAAAGATGTCTCTGTTGGCGCGGAGGAAGTCGGCGAGCACGCTTTCCTATTTGGAGGAAAGCGTGGTGCCAATGCGCACCACTTTGCCCTTAGAGCCGTTGGGGTCTATGAGGATCTCCTTGGCGACCTCTATAGGCTCGAAGGACCCGGCCGACCGCTTGGGATCGGGCGCTTCTTCAATGACCTCCTCCCTGATGGCCGCAAGTTCTTTGGAGGAGACAATTGCCACGGCGTGCTTGCAGCACTCGACCTTGCACTCGTAGGCGCGCTGTAAGGGGGTGCTAATGGTGATGACCCTGCATGGACCCAACATCTTCAACTTCAGATAGATGTAGTTGGGGACGACCATGAACTTTGCGTAGCATGGACGTCCCAGGATGGCGTGGTAGGTCCCGTGGAAACCGACCACCTCGAAGGTAAGGGTTTCCGTCCTATAATTGGTCGGATTCCCGAAGGTGATGGGCAGATCAATCTATCCAAGTGGTGCGACCTGCTTTCCAGGTCGGGTGCTTCTTCGATGACCTCCTCCCTGATGGCCGCAAGTTCTTTGGAGGCGACAATTGCCGCGGCATGTTCGCAACACTCGACCTCACACTCATAGGCACGCTGGAAGGAGGTGCCGATGGTGATGACCCCGCATAGACCCAGCATCTTCAACTTTAGATAGGTGTAGTTGGGGACGGCCATGAACTTCGCGTAGCATGGACGTCCCAGGATGGCGTGGTAGGTCCCGTGGAAACCGACCACCTCGAAGGTAAGGGTCTCCGTCCTATAATTGGTCGGATTCTCAAAGGTGATGGCCAGATCGATCTGTCCAAGTGGTACAGCCTGCTTTCTAGGTACGATGCCGTGGAAAGGCGCCCTGGTCGGTCGGATGCGCGATCAGTCGATGCCCATGGCGTCGAGCGTTTCAGCGTACATGATGTTGAGGCCACTGCCTCCATCCATCAGCACCTTGGTGAGCCGCTTCGTGCCGATGATCAGGTCGACCACAAACGGATATCTTTCCGGCTACGGGACATTTTTCGGGTGATCGGTCCGATCAAAGGTTACGGCGAACTCCGACCATCGGAGGAAGGAAAGCGCAGCCGGCTCAGCCGTATAGACCTCGCAGCGTGCAAGCTTCTGGCGGCGCCTGGAGTCGTAGGCCACCGACCCTCCGAAGATCATGAGGCAGCCATCCAGCGTCGGAAATCCGCCATCCTTCCCCTCGGCGTCGTCTGCGGCCGGCCTGGGCTCCTTCCTATGCTCCCCCTTGTTGGAGCCTCCGGACAAGAACCGCTTCATGAGGACGCAGTCCTTGTATAGGTGCTTAACGAGGAAAGCATGGTTCGGGCATGGCCCTTCGAGTAGCTTCTCGAAGTGGTCTGGGGTACCCTTTGGCGGGCTTTCGATCCCCCTTGCGGTTGGCAGTGGCCACGAGCGAGCCCTCGTGCCGCTGCTTGTTCTTCTTCTTGTTGGGGTGGTTGGAGGCGCCTTCGTCGGCATCCTCGTCCCGCTTTGCCTTGCCCTTTGGGCGGTCGAAAATCGTCCCGACCGCCTCCTCGCTCGAGGCGTGGCTGGTGGCGATGTCGAGGAGAACCGAGGTGGCTACTTTAAGGCAACCACCTTGGTTAATATATTAACGGAGGCGGTTGCGTTAGGACAACCGCCTTGATTAATCGTATATTTATCGAGGCGGTCACCTTATAATACTTGTCTCGGTTAAGCATTAACCGAGGCGGTTGCTGGGCCAGCTGCCCTGTCACGAATAACCGAGGCGGGCAACCGGTCCAACCGCCTCGGAGACCATTTTAGAAACGCCTTGTAAAAGTTTTTGTGCAGCAGTGCTTTCATTTGAAATCATTTATGGTACCAAAATTCTGTTTGAAAATCTTATATTTTGAAATTCAAAATTTTTCAACTGTCCAAATGAATTCGGATGGAGAAATGACCAGAACAAAAGTTGTAGACTGTGATGAGACCTACAACTTTGTAGTTGACAACCTTTTCATTTGAAACCATTTCGATACCTAAAATTTGATATAATATACTGAAGTTTCAGGGCCTATCCACTGAATGAGATTTTGACAGGACCCTGAATTTTTTTACAGGAGCAAGTGCAGCGTAACAGATTCCGGTCCCCTCGTGTTCTAAGGGAACATATCAGGGTCATTGAGAAGAAATATGCTACTGCTCTACAATGAGTGCCAAAGTTCAGAACTCCAGATCAGTATCCATGCCACGGAATCTGCAGGAACACAATGGGGGATTACAGTTGTTCCAATGATAGAAACATGCAGTCCAGATGCAAGTTCAGAGAGGGCTGAATTAACGAAAATGTTTATAGGTTTCTTACACTCCAAAATGACTTCATTACAGTAATGCCCGGGACAATCCAACTTCTATCAGTTTATGATTGTTTGCTTGTAGCCTGGGACAGTCCATATACTATTTGTTTATAGTGCTAACGCAATATGCTGCTCCTAATAATTATCTTGCTACTGCCCATATGAGCTGACAGAAGCTAGCATAGTAAAAATCAATCAGTAGCAGCAGCATTAGTATACATGTTTATTGTCTTGCTACTGTAGTGTTGCTCAGTCTACTATCATATAATGTAATAATCATGTATATAAATTATTAGCACAGTTCTTGGTGACATATTAGAGCTAACCATGGCTAGATACATTATTGCTTATACTTGTTACTTGTCATATTGTTTCAGTGATTTGGATTGGTACTGCTCCATATACAGCCTTGTTCTGCAAATCAGTCCTAAGATTACTGCTATAGGCAAGTGCAATCTAGCTTGTCAGTTTCATTTATCTCTTCTTTGTCGGTATTTTTACATTTTTATTAGAAAATAGAATTTTTATGGAAGCTGTCCTGCTATGTATACCGTTTGAGTGCTGCTCTATCAGTGCTTCACATTGCCATCATTTTTGTATATTGTTGATAGCATGTTTGCATTTGGTTAATTTTTTTATATGAAGTAATGTGACCTGACCTGACACGACTTCTGATGTCAGCTCCTTTTAATTTGTGTGACTATGTTAGTGAGACATCATTAACACAAGCCATTTTTAGCCCATAATTTTCTGTGTTCAAACATATTTGTTGAACATCTCTTAAGAATGAATTTGCTAGTCAGCTCACATTTGAGTACTGGTGTGTTACTGCTTAACCAAAACTGCACTGTGCCATTTGTATTCTCAGCGCTAGTTTAAAGCATTAAGCCTTATTCGTATAGTCAAGCTAGAAGAATGTCACATTTTATTCAAGAACGAATTTGGATATTCAATATTGCTATGTAACATCAACTGGGCTGTTGTGTTGCTGAAGGTGTTCACCAGCTCACACAGTTGGTGCTCTGCTCTTTTATTTGTTTGGACATAGCAATTCGGATACTTGGATGGCAGAGCAGTTGTTCCTTCTTACTGTAGCAGGACTTGTTTTAGTGAATATATTGGTGTTTATGTATGCAAATGTATGGTTGTTGGTGCTTTTTTATAATCTGTGAACATATTGTTGTTTATTGATTTTTGATATATGCAAATGTATATGGCTGATAATATTTTATATGAATATGGGTCACACGAAATTACTCTATTTGTGAAGATTGATTGAATGGGATGGGCCCATTGTTAATGGGGTTGATATGAAACTACACCAAAGAAATGCCGCCCTATACGGGCTAAGCCCAATTATCTAGTGTAAAAACCAACCCATGCTATATGGGTCAACAGGGCCAAATTCGTTTTTATGAAAATTATTTTCGTCATACTACCTATGCCATGTCACACGTCACGTCATGTACCACGTCGCATCATTGGACACTTGTCAGCATCTCGTCTCATATATTATGACAAATATAGTGACAAATACCATCATCATAACCTGGTGACAAACATGCAATTATCGCTAAGATTAATAATAAATTGCATTTGTTAGTAAGAGAAGGGGATAGTGACCCACCTTCTATGACCGCAGCTATATCGTCACTGTTGTGTCATAGAAGGGGTATAATGATAAGAAAAAAGATTGTAAATATCACAATCTGTTAGTCATAGAAGGCCTAACCTCTTTGTAGTGTGTTTCAACTTGATGTTTGCATATGTTTGCAATGGCTATACACATGGCGTATGTTGTAAATGTTTTAACTGTTTTGGACATATGTTACGAGTGTTTCATCAAGATGTTGTAAAACTAGATCGGGTGTTGTACATGTTGCAATGTGCGTGAGAAGCGGGGGATGCACGAGCGATTCCCGCGCACGGTCCGGCCGCGTGGGCGACGTCCGGACGACGCGGCAGGGCATGCTGGCTCGAGTGCGGGCGTGGTATGGCGTGTTCGGACGTCCGGATGCTAGCTCTACCATTGTTATCTGTTATTATGAATTTTTCTAATTGAGGTTTTTATCTATTGCACGGATACATATATGGATGTACATAGTGCTATGCTTCGCCTGTAGACTGTTTTTTTTAGCCAATGCAAAAAAAAAAAAAAGACTGATTCGCCGGAGGAGCTAGGAATTTGCACATTGTGGGCCCCCAGCTAATTACCACGGTGACCAAGGGTGCTTCACTCGTAGGGCTGTTTTGTTAGCCAAAAGCCAACAACAACAACACAAAAAAAAAACTGATTCTCCGGAGGAGCTCCGAATTTGCATGACATTGGTGGGACCCAGCTAATTAGCACGCTGACCAAGGGAGGCAGAAATAGTCGGACGCGACGAACCGGCCACGCTGCAAGCAAACCGTGTGTGGTCATGTGGGCGACATCCGGGCAGCGCGGGCGGGGCGTGCTGGCTCAAGCGCGGGCGTGGAATGCAGGTGCATGTGGGGGGGGGGGAAACGGAGTGCAGCACGGGCGGGCGTCCGAGCGCTAGCACTACCGTTATTATTTTTATATGAAATTTTCTAATTTAAGTTTTTATCTCAACTATTACACAGGGATACATATATGGATGTAGGTATGGCTCGTTTGGTTGGGGTAATGGGAAGCAGGGAATGGGAATTTAGAGATAGTAGTTTACAAATCTCTGGTTTGTTTTGTGAGAATGAGAACTCTGTTAGGAAGGGGAAGAGGAGTTTAGAGGGCCAACTCCCACTGATCAATTCCCTATGGAAGGGGTGAGAATTGTGTGGGAGTTGTGTTTTTAATCAAAGAAAAGTAGACCTGCACCGTCCATTATGATTTGCCTTTTAATTTCCCCCTCAAAACATCCATACCAAACCGGGGATATGAATTCCCTTTTCAATTCCCCTTCTTATTTCTTTTCACGAACCAAGAGATTAGGACTAAAAGTCAATTTCCCACCCTAATTCCCTCTGTCAACTCTCACCACTAATTCCCACGTCTCTTCCTGCAAAACACACTCGCAGACCGCAGTACTATGCTTCACTCGTACTCCCTCCGTCCCAAAATATCTGTCGCTTTCGCTTCCCGAGAAACAACTTTGATAAAATATATATTACAAAATATTAATATTTATGGTACATAATTAGTATCGTTGGAAAGATATTTGAATCTAGTTTTTTAATAAATTTATTTGGAGATACAAATGTTGTACGTATTTTTTATAAATCGAGTCAAACTTGTGGCACGAAAACCGAAAACGACAATTAATATGGGACAGAGGGAGTAGGGCTGTTTTGTTAGCCAAAAGCCAACAACAACAACAAAAAAAAAAAAAACTGATTCACCGGAGGAGCTCCGAATTTGCATGACATTGGTGGGCCCCAGCTAATTAGCACGCTGACCAAGGGAGGCAGAAATAGTCGGACGCGACGAACCGGCCACGCTGCAAGCAAACCGTCGCGCTCCTCTTCCAAGGCGGTTCTCGCCTCGTCGTCTCCGGCACAGCACTCCGCAGTCCGCACTCGCCTGCTCTTCCCGGCAGCAGCGGCCAGCGGAGGTCGGCGAGTGTATCTACGGAAGAGCGAGGTACGCTGACGCGTGGGAGCCGCTCATATCCCCTCCATTTCCATGCTGTTCTCTGGCATCTCATTTGCCTCCCCTTCAGCAGCACCGGCGCCCACCGCCTGTTCGACGGAATGCCGCCGGGCCGCGAGGACAAGAGACTCAACCCGACGGCCGCGGTGAACGGCGGCGGGGACTTCCTCAGCAGTCTCCCGGAAGGGATCCTTCACCACGTGCTCTACTTTCTGCCGCCACATGAGGCGGTGCGCACGTCCGTGCTCTCCCGCTTCTGGCGCGACCTCTGGAGGTCGATGACCGCCCTGCGCATCTCCGACGACGGTAGGTGGTCCTCTGCGGCGGATTTCAACACCTTCGTCAACAATCTGCTCCTCTTCCGCGACCGCTCCCCTCTGCGGGAGTTCGAGTTCTATACCTATTTCCATCCCCAAATGCAATCTGATGAATACAAGGACAGTGATGAGGTTGTCCGATACGTCGACATGTGGATCCAGCACGCTTTCATGTGTGGCGTTCGAGTGCTCAAAGTCATTGGCATGTCCTTACCCAGACCCATGGTGCTAGTCAATGTGCCTCTCATCGCCAAGCACTTGGAGACCCTGCAGCTTTGGTCTGTATTGCTGGATGGCTGCTCTATGGATTTCTCAAGATGTGAGAGGTTGGAGGATCTTATGATGGATGACTGCAGAATTTCGGGCCACAGAATGGTCTCCAAGTCACTAAGGCGCCTCCGTGTCTGTTACTGTCACTTTTCTCATGATACCCGTACTCGGATTTCTGTGCCGAGTCTTGTTTCGCTTCAACTGGATGGAAACAGAGGCTTGACACCTTTCCTTGAAAGAATGCCGCTGCTAGTCACAGCACTGGTCAGACTTGGTCCGACTGCGGCTCTCAAGGATCTTGATGGCAGCCAAACGTGTGTGCTTCTTGAAAGTTTGTCCAATGCTGCAGATTTGGAGTTGGTAGCTGAATCTAGAGCGGTATATTTATTTCTACCCTATCTTCCAGTATCTGTTCTGGTCAATTGCAAACTCATGCAGCATTATTGGCATTGCATATTTAGAAAAATTGTCTTCTCTAAGTTATTATTTGTTTCAAATGGAACCATGAAGATTACTTAGTCTGCAGGGTGTAGTGTTACAGGTTTACAGCCCATCTTGTATGGGGGGTCTCCTGGCCCCCGAAAACTCTTTCTTCTTAATCAATGTTATGCGGAGCAACCGGATCTTTCAAAAAAAAAAAAGGTTTAGAGCCCATGTTCTTGGAACTGCTTTTCTTGGATTTGGAATCTGAAAATAGTTAGATGCTCATGCATGCTTATTTCTACAGGACTTCCAAGAACATGTATATTTCTGTGCCAGTAAAGAGAACCCTGTAAAATGAGAAGTGATCTTTAGCCCTGTCAAGTGTTCCTCTTCGCTTAATGTCTTTTATACAGAAAGATTTTATGCTTTCTTCTTCATTTGTTCTGTTTTTTTCTTAAGCTGTGATGTTTCAAGAAGCTGTCCCTGATGGGTATTCTGTGTCTCTGTGTTGTGACGCAACAACAACAACAACATAGCCTTTCAGTCCCAAGCAAGTTGGGATAGGCTAGAGTTGAAACCCACCAAGAGCCCCAAGTTACGGTTCAGGCACTTCAATAGCTGCTTTCCAAACACTCGTATTCAAACATAGATCTTTAGGTATAGCCCAAGCTTTCAAATATCTTTTTATTGCCTCCTTCATGTCAATTTCGGTCTTCCTCTACCTCTCCTCGTATTATTAGCTTGGCTTAGGACTTCACAATGCATTGGTGCCTCTAGAGGTCTCCTTTGGACATGCTCAAACCACCTCAACCGATGTTGGACAAGCTTTTTTTCAATTGGTGCTATCTCTAGGCGATCACGTATATCATCGTTCCGAACTCAGTCTATTCTTGTGTGACCATAAATTCATCGCAACATATGCATTTCTTCAACACTCAGTTGTTGAACATGTCGAATCTTTGTAGGCCAACATTCTGCTCCATACGACATAGCTGGTCTAATCGTCATTCTATAGAATTTGCCTTTTAGCTTTTGTGGTACCCTCTTATCACAGAGAATGCTAGAAGCTTGTCGCCACTTGATCTACCCTGCTTTGATTCTATGGCTAACGTCCGCATCAATATCTCCATCCCTCTGTAGCATCGATCCCAGATACCGAAAGGTATCTTTCTTAGGCACTACTTGACCTTCCAAACTCACATCTCCCTCCTCCTATGCAGCTCCGTCAAAGTCGCATCCCATGTATTCGGTTTTAGTTCTGCTCAATCTAAAATCTTTAGACTCAAGGGTCTGCCGCCATAACTCTAGTTTTCTATTTACTCCCGTCTGGCTTTCATCCAACTAACACTACATCATCAGCGAACGACATACACCAAGGGATATCCTCTTTATGTTTCTGATAACCTCATCCATTACCAAGGCAAAGAGATACGGGCTTAAGGCTGACCCTTGATGAAGTCCAATTTTAATCGGGAAGTAATCTGTGTTACCATCGTTTGTTCGAATACTAGTCCCAACATTGTTGTACATGTCCTTGACGAGGGTCACGCACTTTGATGGGACTTTATGTTTGTCCAAAGACCACCACATAACATTTCTTGGTATCTTGTTATAAGTCTTCTCCAAGTCAATGAAAACCATGTGGAGGTCCTTTTTTTTTGCTCCCTAAACCACTCCATAACTTGTCTTATTAAGAAGATTGATTCTGTGGTTGACTTTCCGGGTATGAAACCAAATTGGTTTGTTGATATCTGCGTCGTTCCTCGCAGGCGCTGCTTGATGACTCTCTCCCATAACTTCATAATGTGGCTCATCAACTTAATTCCTCAATAATTAGTATAACTTTGGATATCTCCCTTGTTCTTGTAGATTGGTACTAATATGCTTATTCTCCACTCCTCAGGCATCTCTTTCGATCGAAAGATATTGTTGAACATCTCGGTTAGCCATACTATAGCTATATCCTCGAGACATCTCCACAACTTGATTGGGATACCATCAGGGCCCATCGCTTTGTCCCCTTTCATCCTTGTCAAGGCTTCTCTGACTTTCGATTCTTGAATCCTCCACACAAAGCGCATGTTAGTGTCATCAAACGAGTTGTCCAGCTGAACGGTGGTGTTCTCATTCTCACCATTGAACAATTTATCAAAATATTCTTTCCATCTATGTCTGATCTCATCCTCCTTCACCAAGAGCCACTCCCTCTCATTCTTTATGCACTTGACTTGTTGAAGTCTCTTGTCTTCCTATTGCAAGCTCTAGCCATCCTATAAATGTCCTTCTCTCCTTTCTTCGTACTCAAAAGTAGGTAAAGGTCCTCAAAGGCCCGTCCCTTTGCGTCACTCATCACTTGTTTTGCAGTCTTCTTTGTCACCTTGTACTTCTTTATGTTGTCTGCACACCTGTCATGATACAAGCGCTTATAGCACTCCTTCTTTTCCTTAATAGCCTTTTGCACATCTTCATTCCACCACCAAGTGTCTTTCGAGTCGCATCCGCTCCCTTTGGTCACTCCAAGCATCTTTGAAGCAACCTTCCGAACGCATGTTGCCATCTTCTCCCACATGTTGTTTGCATCGCCTTCATCCTTCCAAAGGCCCTCTTCAATGACCTTTTCCTTAAGACCTTTGATGCCTCCACTTCTAATTTCCACCACTTCGTTCTAGTTCGTTCTAGCAACCCTAGCTTGTTTGTTCACATGAGCTTGCACCAAAAAGTGGAAGTCAGCCACCACCAACTTGTATTGAGCGACCGCATATTCTCCAGGTATCACCTTACAATCCACGCATATTCGTTTATCCCTCCTTATAAGGACAAAGTCGATTTGACTAGAGTACTGGCCGCTACTAAAGGTCACTAAATGGGACTGTCTCTTACGAAAGAAAGTGTTAGCTATCATCAGATCAAAAGCTATGGAGAAGTCTAAGACTTCCTCTCCCTCCTGGTTCCTACTACCATATTCGAAACCCCCATGAACCGCCTCGAAACCTGCACTTGATGTACCTACATGGCCATTAAGATCACCTTCTATAAAGAGCTTCTCGCTATTAGGGACAGCTCTAACCAAGCGATTTAACTCTTTCCAGAAAAGCCGCTTAGCACTCTCATCATGGCCTACTTGGGGGGCATACGCACTAATTACGTTTAAGACCATACCACTAATGACAAGTTTAACTAAGATGATCCTATCCCCTTGCCTTCTCACCTCCACCACACCATCCTTGAGGCTCTTATCAATCAAAACTCCTACTCCATTTTTATTTGAAGTTGTCCCTGTGTACCAGAGCTTGAAGCCGGTATTGTCCACCTCCTTCGTCTTCTGCCCCTTCCATTTAGTCTCGTGGACGCATAAGATATTTACACGCCTCCTAACCGTTGTGTCCAATCTCTTAACTTACCCGTAAGGGACCCTACATTTCAGCTACCTAAACGGATCCTAGTTGGCTCGACTAGCTTCCTTACCCTTCGCACCCGCCGAGGTAGGTGTGAAGACCCTTGCTCATTTTACACCACACCCAGACGCCGATGTGGCGCGCCACTAAGGATGCGACGACCCGATCCTTGCTCACTTGACACCGTGTCCAGATTGCGACACGGCGCGTCACGGGGGTGACAACCCGGCCCTTGCTCATTTAACACCATACCCGGGTTCCGATATGGCGCGTCGCTAAGAGGGTTACGCCCCAACAGGATTCTTTTGTTGTGACGCGACTTTATAGTTTTTAAACTTCTGTAGACAAGTTGTTTGAAGAATCTGATGATGTTTAGAGATACTCAGTATTTGTATAGGAGGAGGTTTCTGGGTGTGATGAATCTTAGATTCCAGTTCATTATTGATTAATTCCGCTTTCAAAGTCTAATTAGATATTTTTTAACCTTTGCTCAGACTATTTTCAAGCAAGATCCGAAATGGTGCCCTAAATTTAACAAGTTAAAGACTTTGATACTCAGTGATTGGGTGTTGGGCCATGACATTCGTGCACTAAAAGTTATCCTCCAGCATGCTCCAATTCTCGAGAAGCTCATTCTTCAACTTTCTGATGTATGACCTCACTCTGTCTTTATGATGTACTGCGTATATGCAGTTTATGTTAGTTGACATCTTTCTGAACTTATCTTGCGTGATTAATTTAGGTAAGATACTTTTATATGATACAGGATCATAATTACGGAATTGAAATGGAAGAAAGTTGCAGTCTAGTGCAACAATTTCTGCCATCTGAGCACCTCAAAGTATTTGAAGTTAGATGTAGAATGGATGATGAAATGGTTCGCAAGTTTGAGAAAATGTTGAAGGCCTTTGGCATAACTTCTATTACATTCACTTTACAGGAGCCCGACAGTTGATTCACATGTAAGTTAATTAGATACTAATGTCCACCACACTTCTTATGTTACTATATGCGCTTATACATCAATTTGTGTGCTATAATGTGAGCCGTGAAGTTCTTGGAGAAACTAAGTATATGTTTAATGTTAGAGTTGGTTGAGCATGTGAACATTTAAATCCCCACGTCTGCTAAGGAAAAGACTTAAATGGTCTTATGCATTTACTTGCTAGGACCTATTATCATGAATGACATCTACAGAGGTATTGGTTTTACAGAACTAGATTCTGCGCACTAGTTTTGAGCTAATTATGTTATTAGCATTATTTGAACAACACTAATTGTTTAGCATTGGTTTATGGAGGTGGCGAGATATACATATTTTAACGAGATATATAGAGTACTGGAGAAGGATGATGAAATGGTTTTCATTGACTTGGAGAAGGCTTATGATAAGATACCAAGAAATGTTATGTGGTGGTCTTTGGACAAACATAAAGTCCCATCAAAGTATGTGACCCTCATCAAGGATATGTACAACAATGTTGTGACTAGTGTTCGAATAAACGATGGTAACACAGATTACTTCCCGATTAAAATTGGACTTCATCAAGGGTCAGTCTTAAGCCCGTATCTCTTTGCCTTGGTAATGGATGAGGTTACCAGGAACATACAAGAGGATATCCCTTGGTGTATGTTGTTCGCTGATGATGTAGTGTTAGTGGACGAAAGCCAGACGGGAGTAAATGGGAAACTAGAGTTATGGCGGCAGACCCTTAACTCTAAAGGTTTTAGATTGAGCAGAACTAAAATCGAATACATGAGATGTGACTTTGGCGGAGTTGCACAGGAGGAGGAAGATGTGAGTTTGGAAGGTCAAGTAGTGTCTAAGAAGGATACTGAAAGGATCAAGATGCCCAAGAGGGGGGGTGAATTGGACTAATTCTAAAATTTCTTGCAATAATTAAATCCTACGGTTAGCCCAATTAACCCCTTGTACCTAGAAAAGTGTTTCTATTAATCTAACGCACAACGGACTTGCAACCTATGTTCCAAACTTACTTTAGCATGGCAATTCTATGAATGTAAAGACAAGTATTGAATTGCTCAAAGTAAATGCTCAAAGTAAATAGAGAGAGAGGAACGCGGTAATGTTTTACCGAGGTATCGGAGAGTCGCCACTCCCCACTAGTCTTCGTTGGAGCACCCGCGCAAGGATCAAGTGCTCTCTACGGGTTGATTCTTCGACACTCCGTCGTGGCGAATCACCCAAAACCGCTTAAAACTTGAGTTGGATCACCCACAAGCTCCGCCGGGTGATCACCAAGCTCTCAATCACCACCAAGCCGTCTAGGTGATGGCGATCACCAAGAGTAACAAGCACGAACTCTCACTTGACCACTCGAAGCCTAATGAGAACGGTGGATACACACTTTGCTACTCTTGATTCACTAATGAGGCTACTCTCTTGGATTCTCAAATCCCAATCACCTCACTAGGACCTTGCTTTTCTTGGCACTCACAAACTTGTTTCTCAGCTGTTGGAATGAGCAAAAGTAACTCCACACACGAGTGGAGCTTCTATTTATAAGGCAGCCAGAAAAACGAACCGTTATGTGCCTCTGCGGGGTGACCGGACGCTTCGGTCATGTTGACCGGACGCTCCGGTCAGTTCAACCCGCACACCAGTGTTTAAGTGTTGACCGGACGCTGGCAGGGTCCGATCACCACTGACCGGACGCGTCAGGTCGCATTAAACCCTCACTGGATGCTTACTGTACTCGATCGGACGATGGATCCTCAGGGTCCGGTCAGTATTGACCGGTCGCGTCCGGTCGCAGAATTCTTTCTCTGGAACCTTACTGGAGTTGATCGGACGCTGCCTCTCAGCGTCCGGTCACTTGACCACTCAGCGTCCGGTCGCACCGAACGCAATCTCCTTGATCAAATGAACTGACCGGACCCTGCGGCCAGCGTCCGGTCACACCAGAGCCAGCGTCCGGTCAGCATTTGACCCTCCATTCACTTCAACTCTCGAACATATGTGAATGAAGTTTGCTCCATAGGATCATAGGGCTGTTGTGGAGCTACCTAGTGCTAGTTGTGACAAGTGTGCACCATACCTAACTCACTAGACTCATCTAGGTCAAGCTACCCTTCCATACCCCCCCAATAGTACGGCCAAAGGAAAAACAAAGTTCTAAACTACTCTAAGTGTCACTCCAACTCCAATCGACACTTATAACTAGTCATCCTTAATCTTGTCGTTCATCCTTTGAAAACCGAAACGATTTCCATCATAGGGGCATGACCACCTTGATTGCCCAATTGATCTCCATTACCATGACCTAACTTAATTGCCTCTGCAAAATACACGTTAGTCATAGTAATCTTGTATTGTCATTAATTACCGAAACCCAACTAGGGGCCTAGATGCTTTCAGATACCTTTCGGTATGTGGGATCGATGCTACAGAGGGATGGAGATATTGATGTGGACGTTAGCCATAGAATCAAAGCAGGGTGGATCAAGTGGCGACAAGCTTGTAGCATTCTCTGTGACAAGAGGGTACCACAAAAGCTAAAAGGTAAGTTTTATAAAACGGCGATTAGACCGGCTATATTGTATGGAGCAGAATGTTAGCCTACAAAGATTCGACATGTTCAACAACTGAGTGTTGTAGAAATACATATGTTGCGATGGATTTGTGGTCACACAAGAATGGACCGAGTTTGGAACGATGATATACGTGATCGCCTAGGGGTAGCATCAATTAAAGAAAAGCTTGTCCAACATCGGTTGAGGTGATTTGGTCATGTCCAAAGAAAACCTCCAGAGGCACCAGTGCATTGTGGAGTCTTAAGCCAAGCTAATAATACGATGAGAGGTAGAGGAAGATCGAAATTGACATGGGAGAGGCAGTAAAAAAAGATTTGAAAGCTTAGGATATACCTAGAGATCTATGTTTGAATAGGAGTACTTGAAAAACAGCTATTGAAGTGGCTGAACCGTGACTTGGGGCTCTTGATGAGTTTAACTCTAGCCTACCCCAACTTGGTTGGGGCTGAAAGGCTATGTTGTTGTATATAGAGTACTGGAAATATCTATGTTGAATGAGAAAATAATTCCAATTTTAACCAATGTCTAGGGACAAGGGGAAATAAATTTGATTCATCTCAAGCAGCCGATATATTCCTTTTACAGTTTTTTTTTAAACTTTACAGAGCTTATATGTTATTGGTTCTTGAATTGGTAGCTTGCACCTTCTATGCCATGAACATGAGCGTTTGTGGATGTACAATGGCTTGCAATTACTCTTTTTTTTCCTTCCTTTTTAATTTACATTTTCCAGAAATTACTATGGTCGTGTATCTCCATTC
This sequence comes from Miscanthus floridulus, assembly GCF_019320115.1. Taxonomy (NCBI): domain Eukaryota; kingdom Viridiplantae; phylum Streptophyta; class Magnoliopsida; order Poales; family Poaceae; genus Miscanthus; species Miscanthus floridulus. Next base: position 35,347,530 of record NC_089588.1, on the reverse strand, counting down.
ACAAATTGAACTTGAAATTTAGTGCTGGACTAGTTGTGGAATATGGATACATCAATAACAGAATCAAATTTTAACTTTCACATTGATTTTTTTTCTCTGTAAACTATTGTAGGGCGTGTAGGGTTCCTATGGCTTTGCAAAATGTGTCTACTATGTGATATAAAGTCTGGTGATAAATTTGTTTTTGTGTCTTTCTGTCCACTACATTAAACTTTTCCCTCCCTTTAGTATCACATCAGTAAATGGTTTTGCTTACTTCAGTGTCTAATTTAGCTTCGACTTTTTCCACACTTACTGGTTCTCTTTGTTCTACTTGTACTTTGCTGTTTCAAGTCATTACTTTCATGCAGACTTCTAGCGCCTCCTTTTTATTTGATAATTGTTTTGTACTGCTTTTAGTCCATAATCGCCTATGTAACTCTTTGATACGTGTTATGATTTGCTATTTTAGTGCTATGAGTCCTCAGTGCTTTGTTGCTATGATGCTGGTGATTTTTGCCATTCCCTAATTCTCACTGGGTGCTACTTTCGATGATCAGGATTCTTCAGTAGAGGAAGGAATTATCTGATAAGGTTTCAGTTAAAACAATAAGCTTGAAAATTATCTGATAAGTTGTCACTGTAGATATGAATTAGGTGGGAAATGACGAAATGGTATGTTAGTGGCACAAGGCTATTTGTGCAATATGAAAATTTTGGTTGAAATTCTTGTTGAGAGTAGTGCAGCCAGTTTCACTAAAATATGTCCAACTTGCATGCTAGCCTAGGTGATTTTTTGTAGGAGTGGCACATAAAAGTTCTATCTGTGTGCAAATTCTAGCTACAGAAAAATCTCACAACCCATACTGTACCATTACTTGGCCTGAAAATAATGGTTACTGACATTTTTCAGAATGCCTTTTGACATGCAAACTTAGAAATTGATCACTTTGTGGCTTGTTCCTCCACAGAAACCGTGGCTCCACCCGTACAATGCAAATTTCCTTTTCCAGCAACTGAATATCCTGATATCATATATGATTCATAATCTATTATGATTTTTCGTGTTTGTGCAGACCTCAGTTTCAGGATGCGCATGGATGAATTTGCTGTTATTGGGTCTGTACATTCTTTCTTGAGCACCCAGAAAGTTATGGCTTGGGTTTGGATGAAAGAGTTTGCTGATGAAGCTTACAAACTGGAGCTGTGAATTGGTTATATTTCCTACTTGGATGTGACCAGATTTAACAACACTGTTCAAAATATGCTTTTAGCTACTCTGCAGTTGTAGTTTCGCAAGATGAACCTCTCGTCTCCTGTGTTGAGAGCCAGAGAGCGTCTTCCCCCCAACCTCAATTGTCTTTTCATAAACGTGCACACCTGATGGTCTTGCAAGACTTTTGTCCTTCGTTCTATCATGTAATGCTTAGGTATACCAGCTTGTTGTTATGGGCTGGCTAGGATCACCACTCTGTGAAGCATCATTTCCGTTGGCGCCACATGTTTTGTATCCAAGTGGTGATACATGACTGATGATTTTGCAGCTCTTTTTTGTCTCCCTGAAAAACTTAGATGTTGGCGAGAGAATTTGTAGATTCACGAGAATATAACAATAAAATTCTTGATCTTTATTTTTTTTGTCGTGGCTATAATTTGCAATTAGCTAGGTTAACGAGCATACTAGTAGGTATTTTAAATTAGTTTCATCCCCATTTAAAACTACGACATATCAGCAAATTTCATTAGAATGAAACCTAGCCATCATGGTTACCAACACGAATGAAAATAGATGAAACAAGTGTTAGAACTCAGGGCCCATTTGGTAGAGCTCCCGTTGGCGCCAAGTTCTCTGGCGCATTCCCTATTCATCCACTGTTTATAGAAGTTCTTTTTCTCTCTCCTCTCACAGAGCCGTGGGAGTAGGAGAAGCAAAAAAAAAACTGGTTGCTCCCACTGGCTCTATGAGAGGAAAGATGAGATAGAAACAGAGAAAAAGAGAGGAGAGATGAGAGAGAAAATGAGCTCCTGTGAACCGTGTATGAACAGTGAATGCACTAAAGAAGCTGGAGTTAGTGGGAGCTCTGCGATTGGGGCCTCAATGGTTTCATCCTCACACGTTCCCAGATCATGTGCACCTTTTGTTGCTCCCCACCCAGAGCACCAGTGCCACTATTTTAGTGTAGTTTTCCTTTTCTCACATGTAATGAAAACTAAGAATCACATATACTACTCTAGATTCACCAAACCACACCTCTTTAGGTTGTATGGCACCTTTGAAACCTGCATAAATGCACTAGGAATGGTCTTAACCTTTTATGCTTAACTTTTGACATTGCTCATGAATACTTGTGTGTAGGGATGACAATCCTATTTGCATGGATAGTGCTCGAAGAGTGTGGATATGTATACAGATTTTTATCAATCGCACAAGTGCGAGTATGTCGCTTCAAGTGTAAAACTTCTCTAGGCCATGTCATACTCATATCCTTCTAAGGATTCTAAGTGCCAGGAAGAGTGTTGCCATATGAAACATCCAAAACCATTGGCTCTAATCTGGTCTATTTTGATGTTGTAGTTTTATTAAAAAACCATAGTTATTTGGCGTTTATAACCAGACAATTATAATCAGGGTGGCGTACCTTGCACGGGGAATTACAATTATTATTAATAATAATGATGTGAATGAAGACATAAAGATAAGAAAAAGAAAATGATTGGTGGGTTGGGCCAGTCTTGAAGTTTTTTTTTTTTTGTTACTGGCAAAGCCCAGTAACCATTTCTCGGAGCAGTTACACAACCGGGGCTACAGAAACATCCATTCCCATTTCCCACCCCTTGCTCGCGACTCGACCTTCCGTCCTTCCCCCGTTCCGCCGTTCCCGTCTTCTCGTTCCCAGCGTCGGCAGCGTTGGCGGTTGGCGGTTGGCGGCCGGCGGCCGGCGAGAGGGTCTTAAATCGAGCGAGGTGAGATGATGCGTCTACTAAAACTTCCTTGCATCATCCTTCATCCATTTCCATGGCAATGGCATTCTTTGGCGTTTTATCCTCTTCCGCTTCTGCAGAATCGCCGCCCGCCTCCTGTTCGATGAAATGCCTCCGAGAAGCAACAAGAAACTCAAGCTGATGGCTGCGGAGAGCGGCGAGGACCGCATCAGCGCCCTCTCGGACACGGCGATTCACCGCGTGCTCTCCTTCCTGCCGGTGTATGAGGCCGTGCAGACGTGCTTGCTCGCCCGCCGGTGGCGCCAGATCTGGAAGTCCATGCCCGTCCTGTGCGTCGAGGTTGCCAGGAGGAGCCCGGCAGAGTTCAACAAGTTCGTCAACCACTTGCTGTTCTTCCGCGACCAAACGCCCCTGGACGAGTTCGAGGTCAGGACTAGAATGGCATATAATGCCTCTGCGGACAGTGTGGAGCCTGTTCGGTACCTCCAGATGTGGATCCGATACGCCCTGATGCGAAAAGTTCTGGTGCTCAGGGTCCGTTTCGGTTATTTGGACAAACGCCCGCGGTTCTTCAACGGGCCTCTCATCTCCCAGGACTTGGTGACTCTAGAGCTTTATGGTGTTGTTCTGGATCGCTGCTCTATGGATTTTTCTCGCTGTCCTTTGTTAGAGGATCTTGAGATTAGTCACTGCCGAATTTCTGCCCACAAGATGTCATCCCAATCCATAAGGCGTTTGTGGATCCATAGTAGTGAATTTCCTAATGCTGCTAGGCTACAGGTGCTTGCCCCAAATCTTTTTGCACTTCGACTGGAGCGAAATGATGGCCTGACTCCTTTCCTCGGAAGCATGCCATTGCTTGTAAAAGCATATGTCGCACTTGAACGTCGGTCGTTGTCCATTTGGCATTGTTGCAGGCGCACCGACCAAGGGCTTTATTGTAATCTTGATCTATGCATTGATTGTTATGACAGTGAAAAGTGTGTAGTATTTGGAGGTCTATCCAATGCTACAAAAATAAAGTTGAAAATAATTGGGCGTTGGTCTTCAGAGGTATGTTTGCACTTCCTTGTCTCCATGCTTAGTTTTACCATTCATGCTTTTATGCAGAATGTTTACATACCATTACATGTTCATAAGCATTAGACTGTACCATGGTTTGAAGGGCAGGCCTGGTGCAAGCGGTAGAGTCTTACCACCTGTGATTGGAAGGTCCCGGGTTCGAGTCGCGGTCTCCTCGCATTGCACAGGCGAGGGTAAGGCTTGCCACTGACACCCTTCCCCAGACCCCGCACAGAGCGGGAGCTCTCTGCACTTGGTACGCCCTTTTTTTACTGTATGCTAAATTATCATGTTAAGTATGGACATCTAAAGCTGTTTGGGAATGTGAAGATATCTACCATTGCAATGTTTCAGTGTCAGCAAAGTGAATCTTATAAATCAAGAGCTTCACTACATAACTGCCCTTTATGTGTTGACTTTGATTTAAAGTCTAACTGGATGCTTTTTTCTTTACCCCCAGAATATCTTCAAGCGAGATTTGAAATGGTGCCCCCCATTTAGCAAGTTAAAGACTTTGGTACTTGATGATTGGGTTGTTGACGTTGCTAACTGCGATGTTCGTGGGCTAATCTGCTTTCTTCAACTCACCCCAATTCTAGAGAAGCTGATTCTTGACATTTATGAGGTATTAAACTCACTCTCTAGCTTTACGAAATATATCCATTTTATGATGCTTCACATTTTGCCAAATTTACCGTGCTAGACAGATTGAGCAAAGTTACTTGTATCTTTTGCAGGAGATTACATTTGAAAAGAAAATTGATAAAAGTTGTAGTCTGGTGGAACAATTTATTCCTTCTGAGCACTTTAAAATAGTTCAAGTCACTTGCAGCAAGGATGCTAAAAATGTTCACAAACTTGTGGAGACTTTAATTGCCTGCGGCATACCTACTGATATAATCAATATCAGGAGACGTAAAGTTGTTGAAATGTAAGTTACATTTTATCATTGGGCAAGCAAAGAAGGTCCCACACTTTCACTAATTTCAAGTTTAATTGTGTGAATTGTCATTGTTACTTGAAAAGTAATACTACAACAGTTCATCTTACTTTAGAGAAATGCGGAAGTTACATTGAGTGCATCTTGTAACAGCCCATAGTCCTTCACTTTTTACATATTGTCCTATCTAGTTGTAAAATAGTCCTGTGGTATATCTGCATTTTTGTTTTAGTTATATATTGTTGCTGTCTTGTTTGCTGAATTACTTGCACATCTGTACAGATAGCTGGTCTCCTTATCCCATTGGTCAATTTAGCTTGCACTTGTTGGCCACTTGCTGTTTGTGTATGTTATTGATTTGGTAGTGCTTTGAGTCATTACTACATTGTTCTAGACTTCAGTACTGCTTTTGGGTTTTATTTGGTGTCTTGGGTTTTACATGTTTTCCACCTGCCACTGAAGAACGAGATCAATGAAGGATTCCATGGGTGGTCTTTCTCGTTGGCAATGTTGTGCTAATTAGGAATAGGAAAGTGTAGGGGACCGTGACGCCTAAGAGGGGGGGGGGGGGGGGAGTGAATTAGGCAATTTAAAAATTCTACTTCTAAACTATGGCCTCTTTTTCTACCTTTAGCAAAACCTATGCATAAGATAAATTATCTAACGTGCAACTATGGTTTTGCTAATGTGTTGCTATCTCTACCGCAAAAGGAGTAAAACAAACAATGTAAATGCGTAAGCTAAAGAGTAAGGTAGAGATATGCAAACTCCCGTCGACAACTCCGGTATTTTTACCGAGGTATCGAGAAGCGCGCAAGCTTCCTCCTAGTCCTCGTTGGAGCCCCTCGCAAGGAATCCCTTGCAAGGGCCAAGCTCTCGGTCGGGTAACTCCGTGGATAGCTCCGGGCCTTCCCCACGTGCAAGCGGGTCTCCGGTTAAGCCACTCGTGGCAAAGCCTCTCCCGGACCGTTCCCCGCCGTCTTCACTATCAATCTTCCGGCCAAAACGCCGCGGGCTTTGTTTCCTCCGGTATACGGTGGCGGCCACACCACAAACGCGGTTGGTGTCATCTCGCAAGACTACAAGCCCCTTCGATGTACAACAATGGTGCGTGCAAGCATCGAGTGGTGAGAGGTATGCAAACCTCACTAAACACTAGGCCTAAACCTGGAGCAAGCGCATAAGCGGTGGTCTAATCAACCTAAGCACTTCACAAAGCACCTACGCTAATCACCTAATGAATCTCTGAGCACTATATAAGTGGAGATCACTAAAATGGTGTATCAACACCCTAGATATGTTTCCTCAGCTCCACCCTTGTGGCATGGCCGGTTGGGGGTCTATTTATAAGCCCCATGGAGAAAGTAGCCGTTGGGGACGAAATTCCGCTTTTCTGCTACTGATCGGACGCTGCTTTCGTCCTGACCGGACGCGTCCGGTCGTCCCGACCGTTAGAGCGTGATCAACTGATCGAACGCTGATGGCGTCCGGTCAATTTCGCCGCTCTGGAACCTCTCTGTACTCGATCTGTCGCTGCAGTTCCTGCGTCCGGTAGATTTGCCGCCAGCGTCCGATCAATGCTGAGCTGTTGCCGGGATGATGAACAGTACCATCGGTGCGTCCGGTCGCTATAAGGACTGCGTCTGGTCACTTCTGTGAAGCTCGTTTCTTCGCGATCTTGCGTCCGGCTTGGTTCCTATCTTTGTGTTTGGACTTTGCTTGATATCTTTTTGGTCTTCTCTTGTGCTTCTAGGGTCTTGCTTATGGTGCTGATCGTGGGATCACCATGTTGCCTTCGTCCAAATCACGTCTTGCACCCTATTGAACTATAAAACAATCACTTGCAAATTCATTAGTCCAAATTGGTTGTGTTGGTCATCAAACACCAAAATCCAAAGTAAATGGGCCTAGGGTCCATGTTCCTTACAGAAAGATAGCTGTTTAGCAATAACCCTCACTTCGGTCAATCAATTACTGGTTCTCGGCTGCTACCATGCTACCTTTTTACAATCAATGAAATGGCACTCACGAATAGATAGGAGTTCGTCCTTTGAAAAGGAGATGCTCGAGCGTAAGTTATCGTTTCGTAACATGCCTACGTTAGTCTCCAAAACAAAAGCAGAGGAGGTATGGTTGTTGGCCCACAGGATCACCGGCTCAGGCGAGTGAACCACTCCGCCGATCTTGCCGAGCACCCGCTAGTGTTGCGGAGCACCCACTAGCCGTGCTGATCACGAACAGGGTGTTGTTCGTACCCACACGCTATGGTAGGAGCTGGAAGAAGGGAGAATAGAGCAAGCACGCACAATACAAGACACCAGAAGCCCTGTCTGTGAGATGGCAAATCTGAACTCTCTTTACTGAGTTGCCGTGTATGTCTATTTATACAACTCTATCTATCTAGTGCATGTGCAGCGTACATGCCGGCACAGTAACTAGATAACCTGACAGGGCTGACTCTGCGCCGGCCACTGCCTGTTCCTACAGTGCTACAATGTCACAGCAGGGGTGCCAGTTCGGCGTCGCCTTTCCCTTGCTGTGTTCACACAAGGTAATAGTGGATTAGCTAACAATCTTCCCCTAATCCTACTGCTAACCCTTGTACCCCCTCCATGCCGATCATTTTCTTCAGCTCCGTGAGTCGAAGTTGTCCGAACGGCTTGGTGAGGACGTCTGCGCGCTGCCGATCAGTTTCGACGAACTCGATGACGATCTGCCCTCCATCGACACAGTCCCTGAGGAAGTGGAACTTTACGTCGATGTGTTTACTCCGGTCGTGCAGAACCGGATTCTTCGCGAGGCCGATGGCGGGCTGGTTGTCCACCATCAGTGCTGGTGGGTGAGCTTCCATGCTGGCCAGCTCGCCCTGCAGCCGGCGTAGCCACACAACTTGGCACGCCGCTGTGGCCGCCGCTACGTACTCTGCCTCGCACGTAGATAGCGCCACCACCTTTTGTTTCAGCGACAGCCATGAAATTGGGGCTGACCCGAGGAAGACGAGCACGTCAGAGGTGCTCCGTCGTCCGTCGATGTCCTCCGCCATGTCTGCATCGCTGAACACCGTGAGCTACAGCCTACTCCCGCCGGTCTTTGGGAAGATGATTCCATGATTCACCGTCCCCTTTACGTAGCGTAGTAGCCACTTTACTGCAGCCCAGTGATCCTCTCTGGGATCCTCCATGAAGCGACTGACGTAGCCCACGGCGACCACAATGTCCGGCCTTGTGTGGACTAGGTAGCGCAGACCGCCGACGATGCTCCGGTAGAGTGTTGCATCCACCTTCGCCGCAGTGCTGGCCTTCGTCAACTTCAGCCGCTCCTCCATTGGAGTCACGCATGGTTTGCACTCCACCATGCTGCTCCTTTCTAGCAGCTTGGAGGCATACGCGCTCTGACCGAGCGTGAGTTCCTCCTTCCCCTGTCTCACCTTGATGCCGAGGTAGTAGGAGAGTGCGCCGAGATCGCTCATCTGAAAACGAGCCGTCATCTCGCGCTTGAAGCTGTTGATGTCCTCCGTGCGCGCGCCGGTGACGTTTAAGTCATCCACATACACGCCGACCACGAGCTCCTTCTTCCCCCGTCGTCGCGTGTAGAGCGCGTGCTCGGTTGCGCACCTTTGAAACCCAAGCTCGCCCAGCGTTGCGTCAAACTTGCGTTCCATGCTCGAGGGGCTTGCCGTAGCCCGTAGAGCGCCTTACGCAGTCGGAGCACCCTATGCTCCTCTTCCTTGGCGGCGAACCCTGGAGGTTGCCTGACGAAGACCGTTTCCGCCAGTTCGCCGTTGAGGAAGGCCGATTTAACGTCCAAGTGATGGATGCGCCAGTCCTTTGCTGCTGCCAGAGCAAGTAGCAAACGGACCGACTCCATGCGCGCTACGGGTGCAAAGACTTCCTCGAAGTCGATGCCCTCACGCTGTACAAAACCTCGGGCAATGAGGCGCGCTTTGTGCTTGACAATGGCACCGAGCTCGTCCCTTTTGACCTTGTACACCCACTTCAGGCTGATCGGACGGCATCCTGGAGGTGGATCGACGAGCTGCCAAGTCTCGTTTTCCTCGATCGCCTTCATCTCCTCCAGCATCGCCCGTCACCAGTTTCCATCGCGCTCGGCTAGCGCGAACGTGGGTGGTTCCTCTACACTGACGAGTAGTAGCTCTGCGTCGTTGAGCAGCCTACCCGCCAGACCTGAGGGACCTGTGCCGCCGACGATGTCGTCCAGCCTGCGGAACCTCAACTCCTCACCTTCGTGGTAGGCGTCCACGAACTCAGTGATGTCACTTAGAGGTGAGGCGAACTCGATCGGCGTCGATAGAGTTTCCTCTTCCGCTGGAGTGCCCCGCATAGCACCTGAAGTGCTCGGCACTGCTTCTGGACAACTCGTCATAACTCCTGCAGTGTTCGGCCACACTGTAGGAGTGCCCAGCCTCAGTCCTGAAGTGGTCGGCACCACAACAAGACGTCTTGGCTTCACCACGGGAGTGCACGGCACCCTTCCTGAAGTGGTCGCCACCACTGCAGAACCTCTTGGCTCCACTCCTGGCGTGCTCGGCATCCCTCCAGAAGTGCACGACACTCCTCCCGGAGTGCTCGGCATCCCTCCCGAAGTGCTCGGCACTGTCCCAGAAGTGCTCGACTCTACCGTCGGAGTGCTCGGCTCTCCTCCCGGAGTGCGTGGCACCTGTTCCGCAGCGTTTCCACCACCGTGGATGACCAAGTGCTTGACGACGAAGGTGTTGGTGAAGCCGCCAGCTTCCCCCGTGCTCGGACTGTTCCAATCCCAAGCTGCCTTTTTGTCGAACACAACGTCGCGCGAGACAAGCACTTTGTCTCCGCGTGGGTCATAGAGTCGGTACGCCTTGGTACCCTCCGCGTAGCCCAGGAACACCATGGGTGTGCTCCTATCCTATAGCTTGGTGAGGTTCGGCTTCATCTTCCCGACGTGGCCGATGCAACCGAATGTCCGGAGGAAGGACACGTTCGGCTTGCACTCATACTGAGCTTCAAACGGCGTCTTGCCCGTCAGGGCTTTGGTCGGAGCGCGGTTGAGGATGAACACCGCCGAGGTCACCGCCTCTCCCCAGAACTTCGCCGGCATCCCTTTGGCCTTCATCATGGATCGGGCCATGCCGACCACCGTCTGGTTCCGTCGCTCCACCACGCCATTCTGTTGTGGCGAGTACGGCGCGGTGTGATGTTGCCCCACACCTTGATCCGCGCAGTACGCAGCGAACTCCACCAAAGTGAATTCACCGCCGCGATCAGTCCTCAGCACGTGGAGCTTCTTGCCGCTCTCGGCCACCGCGCGCGTCTTGAACTTCTTAATCGCCCCCGCCGCTTCGTCCTTGCTCGTCAGGAGTTGCAGCCACATGTAGCGACTGTAGTCGTCCACGAGCAGGAGGAAGTACCGCCGACCACCGCATGTAGCAGGCGTGATCGGCCCGCAAAGGTCGCCGTGAACTAGCTCGAGAGCTTCGTTCGCGCGATACTTGGCAGCCTTTGGGAAGGTAGCCTCCTCTGCTTCCCGGCCAGGCAGCTGTCACATAGCTCGTCTCCATGCTTGATGTGGGGTAGCCCTCGGACCATCTGCCCCAGCCGACCAAGCGCGTCGAAGCTGAGATATCCGAACCTGGCATGCCACATCCACGGTTCCTCGGAGTGCCTTGCCGCCAGGCACACCGGTTGCTCTACCTTCAGGTCGAGCAGGTACAATCGGTTCAGGAACCTCTTCACCTTGGCAAGAAGTCGCTGCTCCCGGTCCCTGATCCTTAGGACGCCGTCCTTGATCAGAACCTCGCTACCGCGCTCATCCAGCTGACCAATGCTGATGATGCTGGAACGCAGTTGCGGGATGTAATACACATCCGTTAGCGCGCAGTGCTCCCCGTTCTGGCACCTGAAGATGATGGTGCCACGCCCTTGGATAGCCACCCTTGAGCCGTCACCAAACTTCACCGTACCGATAACATCGCCGTCAAGCTTGGAGAAGGATGCCTTGGAGCCCGTCATGTAGTTGCTGGCACCGGAGTCCAGATAACACTGCTGCTCCTGGTCGGCGCCCATACGCCCGAGGTAAACTTGGGCGTGTGGTTCGTCAAGGTTGACGGTCTTCAGGGCCTTCCCAGGTCCTTCCACCGTCGTCGCCTCCTCCCTCTCCTCGGCCTTGACGTCGTGCAGTGCACAGAACGTCGTCATCAGGATAGTGGGCTCATCCTCATCATCGGCTTGCGCCAGGTGAGCCTAAGCCTTCTTCTCCTGCTTACGATTTGGGCACTCCCGTGCCCAATGGCCCATCTCCCCGCAACGTCTGCTGGCGTTGGGGTCGACCTGCTTCTTCTCCGAAGAAGCCTTGCCGGGGCGCTTGCCATTGCCACCGCGGCTGGAGGAGGCTGCCTTCTCGGAGTTCCTCCGAGCAGCCAACTCCTCTTCCGTCAGCAGGAGTTTCCCGCTGTCCTTCGTTGCTGTCGCCTGCTCCAGGCGATCATCCACCGCCCGTAGACGGCCTGTCACATCCTCAATCGTGAGGGTGGACAAGTCCAGCATCGTCTCTATGGAGAGAGTGATCTGGATGTACTTCGCTGGCGCGGAGTGGAGGTACTTGGAGACCGTCTCTTCTTGATCGATGGTGATGCCGTGGCTCTTCAGCTTGCTGATGAGCGTCTGCAGGCGGAGGGAGAAGTCCTCCACCGTTTCACCATCCTTGAATTTGAGGTTGGCGTACTCCTGCTTCAGAAGCTGGGCCGTCGCCTTCTTTGCGCGGTCGTTACCGACGCGCATCGCCGCAATAGCCTCCCACGCCTCCTTAGCCGAGCTCTTCGCCCCCAACGGCTCCCTATACTCCGCCGGTACAGCAGCGAGGATAGCCTCCAGCGCTGACATGTCCTCTTCTTCCACGTCGGTTGAAAGGACCTAGGATGCCGCCTAGAGGGGGGGTGAATAGGGGTTTCTGAAAAATCAACACCTTTAAAAGCGGAAACGATGTAATAGGAGTTTCCAAAATGGAAACTCCAAATCAGACTAATACCACCCCTCTCAAGTTAGCCACAAAGTATATAAAAGATACTAGATAAATCTAGGGAGCCAAACAGCTGCAACCAAAGAGTTGAATCAAAATGCACTAGTCAGTTAATGTCGGAAGTCCCGGCGTTTGGGTCAGAACTTCCGACGTGTCAAAAGTCCCGACAGTTTGGGTCAGAACTTCCGACGCAAACTGTCAGCACTTCCGACCCTTACGGGAAATGAACTACAAGTGCTAAAATAAACTTTGTGATGCCGATAACTTACAAACCCACTTCCTAGTGGTAAGGTAAGGTGTTGGGTCACTCTCTTGACGTTGATAAGCCACCACTCCGTAGATCGAGTCCCAAACCCTAAGAAATAGCTAGAGAGAGGGAGACAACCAAATACAAGTAATTTCGAGCAAATCACAACAACAACAAGCACGCGGGAGACAAGAATTTATCCCGAGATTCGGCAGCCCCACAAAGGAGCTTCTACGTCCTCGTTGTTGAGGTGACCACTTTGGTCGGAGTCTCTTCCACCTCCTTGCCTCACTCAAGGATACCACAAAGGTCACTTGAGTTTCTTCACTAGAAATCAAGGGTGATACAAACTTCCCAAGGCTCTTCCACAAGATGGAAGCTCTTGGGCGACGGCGAGCCGGCTAGGGGAAAATCCCCAAGAGTAACAAATGCAAATCAAACCGGCTTGACGAAGAAATCAAGTGCTCAAGCTTGCTCAAAGTGTTTTTCTCACTCAATCCACTCTCCAATCACTCAAACCCTTTGGGAATCGAAGTTGGAAGCAAAGGAGTGAAGAGAGGGGAGCCTAGAATGCTTGGGGGCTGTTTTGGCCGAGAGTTTGTCGCAATGAAATGAGTGAGCCATGGTTAGAAGAAAGAAGAGGGGTATTTATACTCCAAGTGAAAATCCAACCGTTCAGATCTACGTCGGGAGTCCCGACGTAGATCCCGAGACTTCCGACGTTAACAGAAAACACTGTTCACAACGGGTCAGAAGTTCGCGTGTGCAAGTCAGTGTCGGAACTCCCGGCAAACGTCGGGACTTCCGACGAGCATAGTTTAAACAAACAGCCAGCACAGCTGATGCCGGGACTCCCGGCTTCGGTCAGGTCAGTGTCGAAACTCCCGGCGAACGTCGGGACTTCCGACGGGCACAGACAACGAGCAGTCAGAAGCGCAGGTGCCGGGACTCCTGGCTTAGGTCGGGACTTCCGACCGTCGGGAGTTTCGACTTACGTCGGGACTTCCGACGTTCACAGTCACCGCGCAGGTTAAGTAACAGGGAGTCAGAACTACCGGTAAAGGTCATGACTTCCGACTGTCGGGAGTTCCGGTTTACGTCGGGACTTCCGACACCGATAGTCACAGAAAAATATTCTATGTGCTCGTGAAGTGCTAGAGTGTCTCTCTTTTGATTTTAATTAAATGCTTGAGCACTCTATCTTCCTCAGACCACCTAAACTTGCATCCCTCTTAATAGTACGGCATTCCTATTAACTCAAATTTAAAAGTATAATGGATTTAAACCTTTTGAGTTGATCTTTTTGAACCGAAGCCGTGTATTCCAATCTTCATCAAGTGACGGTGCCAACATGTCAATATTGATCTTGTCACTTGAGCATAGCCATCTTGAGCACGTGACTTGATTCCATTCATCAAATATGAATAACTCCAAATGCATCAAGTCACTTTAATCAATTTGTCCAATATAGATTTGATCATTCACATCAATATGACCATCTTAGCTTGATTAGTACCTCAACTAAATGCAAGTACTTTCTTCTTCACCCTAGCTAGGTTCTTCGGCCGCCAAGCCATCGCTTGCCCTTCACCCTTGCTTAGTACCTCGAAGCCTTTCCTTGCTATCTTCACCATCTCAAGCCATTAAGTCACATCTTGTGTTGAATCATCCATTCATATGTATTGTTATCTTTTTATTTCAATTTAGCAAGCTTCAAATATGAGACCATTCCATATGCAATCCCTTATGTCTCATTAACTAATACTCACGAGCTTGCTTTCACATAGTACATGAAAATCCCACAATAAACAAGCATTTGCATGAATTCCATTTGCATTGTTGTCTTGTGCTTGAACTAGATTGTTTATACAACAACACATCATTTTGGCTTTCATTAAGTACCTGTGAGATAACCTATTACCTATCCACACTTAGCAAACGGGTTAGTTCTTTAATCACGTTGTCATTCAATCATCCAAAACCCATTAAAGGGCTAGATGCACTTTCATCGGTGCCCATGTCAACAGCTTTCCAGAGCCGTCGGGCTCTGAGCTTGACCTTCATGGTTACCGACCACTCTCCATGGTTAGTGCGAGTCAGCGTCGGCCACGTGGAGCCGCTGACCTCTCGCACCGTGCGAACAACCACCTCCTCACGTGGCTGGGCAGCCACAACAGTGCCACTGCTGTCGCCTAACTCCGAACCGTCCGTCATCGCCGTCGGTTAAAATGGCAACGACGCTTGTACGGCTCCGATACCACTTGTTGGCCCACAGGATCACCGGCTCGGGCGAGTGAACCACTCCGCCGATCTTGCCGAGCACCTGCTAGTGTTGCCGAGCACCCACTAGCCGTGCCGACCACGAACAGGGTGTTGTCCGTACCCACACGCTATGGTTTGAGCTGGAAGAAGAAGGGAGAACAGAGCAAGCACGCACAATACAAGACACCAGAAGCCCTATCTGTGAGATGGCAAATCTGAACTCTCTTTACTGAGTTGCCGTGTATGTCTATTTATACAACTCTATCTATCTAGTGCATGTGCAGCGTACATGCCGGCACAGTAACTAGATAACCTGACAGGGCTGACTCTGCGCTGGCCACTGCCTGTTCCTACAGTGCTGCAGGTGAGCGGTGCGGCGCCTGCACCTGCAGCGCTACAATGTCACAGCAGGGGTGCCAGTTCGGCGCCGCCTTTCTCTTGCTGTGTTCACGTAAGGTAACAGTGGATTAGCTAACAATGGTTACCTGAAGAAACCCTGAACTCGGAAAGATACACTAACTGAGTTATTAGAAACAAGAAAGGACACGTTGGGTTCTTCGAACCCTTCAATCACTCATCCCTCCAGAGATGGACAGATGATTATTATCATTTAATGGTTCTCGATGATGCTTATTTTGATCTAGTATTGTAGTGCTCCTTTCTGTATTATTGCTTTGCTCACTTCGATATTGTTGTGTTTGCTCAACTGAAGCATGTGATAAGCCTCCACTTAGAGCAATAAGCTTAAGATGCTCTTTTCGTTGCTGTGAATTAAAGGGAAAATGGCCAAATTGTATTTGATCCCCACGAGGCTAATTCAAATATCAAAACTTTGTTGAAGTTGCTATTAATTTCACCTATTTAATTCCATGTTGCAAGTTGGGCTAGGTGAACTTCTTATGCAGTAGTAAAACACTTTGTTCCAATCAGGTCTCGACTTCCAGTTTTGTGAAAAGGAAAAAAATATATACTAGCTTGATTCTTGGCTCGAAAGCACCGATACTGGTATTTTACTGGATGGTTTAATCTGTTTAATTTGACATCAAAATTTTGAATTGACCATTTCTTGGCTAGTTGACTCCGAGAAACCATGTATTAAGTGTGATTCCTTCCCAAAACAACTAAAACGCTATATAATCCTGTGTTATCAAATATGGCCTTTCGAAATTCACTATGATCTTTTTGTGTTTTACAGGCTTCAGTGGTAAGAAGTGAAAAGATGATCATGCTATTCGTGGATCAACAAGTTCTTGACCACCTACGGATTTTGTTTTCTGGAAACGAGACGTGTCTGCCGAAGCTAATGAAGTTGACCTTAAAAGAATGTTAGTCATACTGCATAGCTGGATGTAGTAAGACCCGGTTTATTAGTCTGCTGACTTGTACTCCTCTTGCTACTCTGTACTCTCTAGTAGTACACAGTAGTTGTGGTTTTGCAAGATGGAGTTCTGTATCAGTCTCCTGGCCCCTGGCCCCTTACTTTTTCAAGGAACGACCGCACACCACCTGCGCTGTTGCAAGTGTTCCTTTTAATGCTCTTCGCTTCGTTATACTTGTAAGAGCACTTTGGTGCCGAGGTAATGAAAATGTGTGTGGCCAGTGGTCCACGAGTCATGACTTTGTATAAGTTTTTCTCGTGTTCTGTATGAAATGTTTGAACGCTGTCAAGGGAGAGGCGTTTTCTATATGAATTGGTTGGCATTATTTGCATTGCAAAATTCACGTATTTGCCGGGGGGAAAACAACTTGATGTGATTTCTTTTCGCTTTAACATGACGTTTGGAATGGAAACAGTATTGTTGTACGGATTTGTACAACCGCTTAGCATATACGTGTGGCCCATTAATAAGTGAACCATCAACCAAGTAGTCCCATTTCGCCGGCCGTTTGGGTCCCCAGCTGAAATTTATCTGGCTAAATTTAGTTGTGGTGGATCTAAATAGGGCACAACTAAACTTTAGCTTGAGGCTAAAATGTACATAATCCCTTCATCTGTTTCAACCGAGCTAAAAGGCCTCGATGACCCAACTCTCCCGGCTAAAGTTTAGCTAGAGGATCCAAACACTTCAAGCTAAAGTTTAGCTAGCTAAATAATGAAATTAATGAGGGGTAGCATGGTCAAGGTTTTCAATTAGCTAGAGAATACAAACACCGTCAGCTAAAGTTTAGCTAGTTAATCTTTTTGCTGGTTAAATTTTAGCTCTAGCAATTAGCTAGCTAAATTTTAATTAGGATGGATCCAAATAGGGCCTAAATTTTTCTGTTGCTAATATGAATGGCAACTCATTTAATTTCAGAAAACATGAGCATTGTCTTATTGCTTGCAATAGGAATGCTTTCTCAGTACACATAGACGTAAAGGATGGAAACGGGAGGGGATACACAGGATGGAGGCACAATTTGCTGTATTTTTCTAAAAAAAAAAGGAAAAGAAATAAATTCAGGAAAATTTGGAGTTTGTTTCCTTGTCAGGCACCATTGCACCAGACCTCCATCTGGTGCATGGATTCTATCAGCCACTTGAAGTGATGCTGTGGAGTGGTGAGGCATGCGAGGTCACATGTCTCAAATTCGATTCCTGCTGCCGGGATTGCCTAGTGGGCTTCTCTTGGTGCTTAAAAATGCTATTTTTTCTTGATTTTCAAATTCTGTAAATGTCTAGATGCGGCTGAGTTTCGATCCGCCTCTAGAAATTGATTTCCTTTTTAGAAAAGGGAATATATTTCCTGGGCAGCTGGATTTCAACTTGCCACTAGAGTCGATTTCTAAGGGCGTCTGAATAGCCGCTTCTAGACATAGTTGATTTTTAGAGACACACAAGTAGAAAAATTTATAAGGCCGCCTCTAAAATATTCATCCTGGAGTAGTGTCTACGTCCAAATCACACCTGAGTAGTGTAGCCCGTTGCACCAAGAGAGCATGTCGCCTCTAACTACAAACTGGGGAAATCAGGAGCAAAAAATTAGGGAATAAAACAATGAAAAAAAGACCCCCAAGGCTCCAACGAGGCACACCTCTTCTTCTTGATGGCTAATTGTTCCAAGACAATAGCTCATGTAGGAGAGCAAGAGAATTTGTAGCAGAGGCAAATAGAAATGGGCGTGTGCTGGAGCCGAGGAGGTAAGGCTCATTCTACTTTTTTTTGCAAGAGAAAGAGTGCATTCATTAATCAATAGTAACATTACAATCCAGTTTTAGGAGCTCACTAATACAAACAGAAAATCTGCCTCTCCAAACTACATACTGCATTGTACGTATTGCTAATCGAGCTACTTCGTAAGCTACCTTATTGCACTCTCTCCCAATTTTGCTAAACTGCACCTCCAGGAGCATCCTTATAGCATACTTCCTTCACAATGTTTGAATATCTTGACCTGTCCTCCATAGGCATTTTTAGAGCCTCCACTAGGCATTGGTAATCTGTCTGAATTATAGTTTTTATCCATTCCTCCACTGGCTTGATACCTTCAAAACAAGCTTCAGCTTCCGCCTCTTTAACCGTAGCACAACTTTTTGTTTACCTTCCATGCTGATAATAGTACTCTACCTGAATGGTCTCTGGTAGTGGCTCCACTAGAATTCTCCCCTGTCACCACAACGAATGATGCATCGATATTCAGTTTTACCCATCCAATCAACCAGTGGCACAATCCATTTCTTCATTCCCTCTGTTATTTTTCTTTTGTACACTTCCCTTCAGTTTCCACTTGGCAATTTTTGGTGCTTTCCTTTTGACATCTTCATTTCTCCCATGTTGAATGTTCAACAATGACTGCTAATAGCTAACAATAAACCTTGCCAAACCCACAATGGAAGTTGTGCCATTGCCATGGATTGTATCATTTCGTAGATGCCAAGCCCTCCATAAACAAAATAGGAGCTGGGGTTGCCACTATATTATCCAGCAGGATCAAAAACCATTCCGTACCAATTTTCTAGAGTTTCCCTTCTGGCACCACGTCCCAACTTTTCCTCAATTCCTCTCTCAGTGCCCTTGTTTTGTTACAGGCTATCACTACATCGAAACCATCTTCCTCTCCTTGACCATACAAACGACAGGTTCCATTTGCTTCCAAATTCCTTTGATTCCTATTTTGCATAGTGGCCAGACCCTCATTTGCTTCTCACAATACCATGCTAAGACATCCTCTGCTCGCATTTCTAAAGTTTTTATTTTTGGAATCTCTTCAGCATCATGGGCAAGGAATACTCCCTTGATCAAGGTCTCATAGGGCGTGTTTGGTTTGTGGGGTCCATTGTAGTCTGGCCAAGGATCCTAGCTTAGCCTGGGCACTGCAGGCCTGTTTCGAACCAGGGAAAAATTTATCGGCCGAAATTTTCCGATATTTCCGATATATCCTTTTTATCCGTAGGTGCCGATAAGAAAATATTTATCTTTTTCGTACAAATTTTACTTAAATTTATTTAAATTTACTTAAATTCAAATTAAATTTTATTTGAATTTGGTCCGATATTTCCGATATATCCTGTTTATCCTCTTTATCTGTGACCCCCGATAAATTTTAATTTCCGAAAATGAAAACCTTGTTTCGAACCAAGAGGCGTTTGTTTGGTTGCGTGCGCTGTGGAGCCTGGCCAGGACGAGTTCGTGTTTGGTTTGTTGTGCAAAGGGCATAGAGTCACCTCTTCCCTCAACTGGTAAGTCTACCTCCTCTCAGGCATTATGTCGAACAGGTGGTGTGCGCGTAGGGGAAGCACCTCGGTGACTGCAGAGACTCCTCCTCCTCCTCTTCGCCATGGCCGGGGACGAGAATGCATCCAGCTCCTCCTCCTCTGTCCATGGCCGGGGATGCCTCCTGCTCCTCCTCCTCCACCACCTCCTCGCCATGGCCTGTGCCATATGATACCCAACACAGAACATCTCCTCCTCCTCCCTGTTACCTTCATAGTTGGAATTTTCGTATCTAGCTCTCTCTCCATATTCTTATGTGATCTCCATTCCCAACATGCCACATTATCCTTTTCTTTAGGAGTTCCAGACCGAACCCATGCACTTCCATGAGGGCAAAGAATCTATTGGAAATACTGTCAGCTCCCCATTTGGAAAAAAAAAACGAGCTTTTAACAGTCTCACGCAAAGGCTATCGGGATATTGAATTAGCCTCCAAGCTTGCCCTGCAAGTATTGCTTGGTTGAAAAGGCGTAGACCTCTGATCCCCATCCCATTCCCACCCATACCTTTAGGTGTCATCATTTTCGCCCATGCTATCCAATGTGCTTTTCCTATTGCCTGGTTCATCTCCCCACCAAAAATTTTGAACCATCTACATATAATCATCACAAAAGCCTGCAGTGAGTTTAAGTTCCCCCATTGCATATGTTGCTATGGCCTATGCTACTGATTTGATTAATACCTCTTCTCCTGTAGACATATTCTTCTCTGACCAAGCATTCGGCCTCTTAAAAAACTAGAAGATGCTCCGCGCGTTGCTGCGGAGATTGCGAGAAGAATTTGGAATAAAAATGAGTGAAGATGATGTATATTGAGTTTGCAATTAAGAGGTTGGAAGTTAGCGGGATTACCTGTTGGAAGATGATGTGAATAATTAGTCGAGATGATGACTTGTAGTGGGGATTAACTTTATAAGAGATATAGATCTCTCCTTTGTTGGTTGGAAACATTCAACTTTCATTCATCCTTCCACTTAACAGACCCAAATATTTTTCTTTGGAAGAAGTGTGCTCCACTGCTAGTACTGAGGTCTAGACATTAGGGAGTATTTTGCTTGTAGACTGTCATCAGCAACTAAGAGATGTGAATCCTAAAATCCCAGTTTGGTTTTGGTAACTAAGTGGCAACTAGCGGATCGTGCTGATGATTTCAATGGAGATGATTAAGCTAGGTCCACATGATGGAGTTGAGCAAGGTGACAACCATGGTGAAGATGGTAATTGCCACAAGTTGGAGATGCTCGACCTTAGAGAGAAAGACAAGAGGACCGATCGAGATTGACGAAGAAAAATCGAGATTTATGAAGAAAAAACATAAACCATTGGTCGACCATGCATGGTATAAAATTAAAATTGTTCCACATACAACCATTTTACGTAGACGATGATACCAAGTATAAATCATGCCACCCATCGTTGAGATACTACGCCATCTCTGTGATTCTAACTACGGCGCTCAGCATTATTATTTCTGCTCAAGCTCGCTTGGGATGTACGTTTCCTCCCCAGATCGGCGAAGAACTTGTGGAGCAGATGCTCGCCGCAGCGGCGATGCAGCGTCTCCACGGGGTCTTCATCCCTTGGTGAATGATCCACGATCACGAGTGCGTCTGCGTCGTCACCGGGCTGCATGCTCAGCATCGGCAGCTTCGGCATGAACTTCGACGACAGACAATCTAGGTGCTTCATGACTTTCTCCATTATTGGTTTGGCCTTCTCATCCATCTCCTCGCTGCCGTGGCCGCTGTCGTCTTCCTTGTGGTGATGGAGCTTGTACCCTTGGCTCTGGTAGTAGCTCTGGTACCCGTGCTGGGGTATGTCGTCCGGGATGTCCTTGCCAATGGCGACCGCCGTCTGCATAAGACCACGGCGTATAAAAAATCAAATAGCTGTGATCATAGTTCATATATAGAGCCTAGCTATGATAGTACCTCGTAGCACCAGCAGGAGGCGACATGGTTGATGGTGTAGCCACCGCCGCCCAGGAGGAGCAGCGGCAAGCCGTAGCCCTTGACGATGCTGACGCACTTGGCGTGGCCGCGCACGGACAGGCCCAGGCCAGCGAGCCGATCGCCGGCGAGCGAGTCAGCACCACACTGCATCACGACGGCGTCCGGCTTGAACACGGCCATCACCCTGTCCACGATCGGCCCGAACAGCTGGTGGTACACCCCGTCGCCCGTTCCCGCCTCCAGTGGAACGTTGATCAGAGTGGGACACACGGCGTCGCCTGGTAGTAATTCGCCGACGTCCACGGCGGCTCCGGTGCCCGGGAAGAACTCGCCGCCGAACTGGTGGAACGACACCGTCAGCACCTGGCTGTCTTCCACGAACGCGGTCTCGACGCCGTCGCCGTGGTGCGCGTCGATGTCCAGGTACAGCACGCGCCTGATGAAGCGGCGGCCGTGGTGGAGGAGCGCCTTGATGGCGACCACGATGTCGTTCACGTAGCAGAAGCCTTGGGCCTTGCCCTTGCACGCGTGGTGCATGCCTCCGGACCAGTTGATGGCGATCTTGTACTTGCCGCTGGCGAGGGCGCGCGCCGCCGCCAGCGACCCGCCGGCGTAGCGCTGGCAGTAGTCCCAGAGGTTCTCGATGACGGGGTTGTCGTTGGTGAAGGTGAAGCAGCGGTTGTTCTTGTCCCTGGTCCAGATCTCGCCGAGGTTGTATTTCTCGGCTGCTTCTCTCCGCGTCTTAGGGTCGGCGTTGTAGTCAGCTGGCGTGAGGCTGCGGACGAGGAATTTGATGTACTCTTTATCGTGAGTGCCGCCGAGCTCGAGGTCTTCCTCGGTGGCCGGTGCGATGCCGAGAAGGTCCATGTCGCCGAGCAGGCCGTAGGCGTTGATGAGGGCGTGCGTCATGGTGACGCGGTGGGGCACCATGGCGTGTGTCTCGCCGTAGTCAACGTAGGAGATGCGCGGGTCGTAGTAGTAGCACACGCTCTTCTGCTTGGTGCCGCCGTCGTCGGCGGCGCATGGCTGCTGTGGCGGCGGCGAGTGCTCGCTTCTCCTTTTCCCCATGGCCAATCCTACCTATCCTATGTCTCTGTTGGACTAGAAGCATAAATAGAAGATTCGAAACTGAACCCCTGGTGGACTAGTAGTCGTCTCGGCCTCGAGACGGGACTCTCAGAGTTCAGACCGAGTAAGAAACGGCCAATCCTTTTTCAGACCGAGTTCAGACCATGGTTTCCAATATCGGCCGAAATCGATATATCCTCTTTATCCGTAGGTGCCGATAAGAAAATATCTATCTTTTTCATACAAATTTTGTTTAAATTTACTTAAATTCAAATTAAATTTTATTTGAATTTGGTCCGATATTTCCGATATATCATGTTTATCCTCTTTATCTGTGACCCGATAAATTTTAATTTCCGAAAATGAAAACCTTGGTTCAGACCAGTTAGTTCCCCAGAAACATCCATCCTACTGTTCGGGGTCGCGTTGTGTCCTGTTCCCAACGGCGGCTGCCTGCGTGTGAGAAGCACAGCAGCTTGGCCGGGGAAGAGGAAAGGAAAAACAGGAGAAGAACAGCAAGGATTAGTTCGTCGATACAATAGTTCATAGTTTCAGGAACACCATATCGCCCACAGCCAAGGTGCGCTCAGATCGCCCTTTATCAGCTTCGCGATTCATTCTGGCTTGTGCTCGGAGCAAATGTTGCTTAACCAATGCCTGTATTGTCTCTCTGTTTGTCATCCAGCTCTGCAAATTAGGAACAGATGCCACTGACTCAATGTCCAGACCGAAATGCCTTATACTGGACCTCAAACGGGGAACGATCCAATGCCGAGTGGGTGGAGAAACTGTACCAGAACTCCGCTAATGACAGCTAGGAGCTCCACTTGGATGGGCAGGCGTGAACGAAACACCGCAAATAAGTTTCCAGGCATTGGTTCACACGTTCCAACTGACCATCCGTTTGTGGGTGGTACGAAGAATTGAGGCGGAGGCCAGTACCAGCAGAGCGAAAAAGGAGCTGCCAAAACTTACTTGTAAAAATTCTGTCGCGGTCGGAGATGATAGTCTTGGGCGGCCCATGTAGGCGGAAGACAGTGTCCATGAATAGACGAGCTACTTCTGCTGCTGTAAACGGGTGCTTCAACGGAATAAAGTGTGCGAATTTTGAGAACTTGTCAACGACGACCAGCAGAGCATTGGCGTGCCCAGACGTGGGAAGTCCCTCAATAAAGTTCATTGGGACTAATTCCCATGAAGCTGATGGCACTGGTAGTGGCTGGAGTAGCCCTGGATACTTGGTGT
The DNA here is from genome assembly GCF_019320115.1 of Miscanthus floridulus. Classification (NCBI taxonomy): domain Eukaryota; kingdom Viridiplantae; phylum Streptophyta; class Magnoliopsida; order Poales; family Poaceae; genus Miscanthus; species Miscanthus floridulus. Next base: position 35,324,129 of record NC_089588.1, on the reverse strand, counting down.
GGTCTGGTTTAGCTTGTAGACAGGCAGAACACGACTGCACATACGACTAGACAGCAGCTTTCATCCCAGGCCAATAGAAGAGGCGTTTGATGCGACTATAAGTGGGTGGAGCACCGGAGTGGCCTCCCACAGGTCTCGAGTGCAACTCTTGCAAGACTTGCTGTTGGAAGGACTGGCTGGAACCAAGCCAAACCCGGGACTTGTGACGCATAACACCATTTGTAAATGAGAAAGGAGGCCTGGAGTCCGGTGACACCGATAGATGTGTGATCAAGTCCAAAGCCACAGGGTCAGACTGATATGAGCTGACGACATCTTCAAGCCATTGATGCTTAACTGAAGAAATTGCAGTAAGATGTTCAGGATGAGCGCGACGGGACAGAGCGTCCGCTGCTCCATTCTCAAATCCTTTACGGTATTGAATGTGGTACCGCAAGCCCTAGAGCCGAGCAAACACCTTTTACTGCCATGCCGTATGCAGGCGTTGCTCATTGAGGTGAGTTAAACTCTGGTGGTCAGTATGGATGACGAACTCGGCTTGAAGAAGATAATGGCGCCACTGATCCACGGCCATGGGTATGGCGAGGTACTCCTTCTCATAAACTGTTAGGCCCTGATTGTGACCGCTTAGAGGCTTGCTGATGAAGGTCAGAGGGTGACCTCCTTGATGTAACACCACTCCAATGCCTGATCCAGACGCATCCGTGTCAATGTGAAATGGTTTGGAAAAGTCCGGCAATGCGAGGACAGGCGCTGCACAGAGGGCTTCCTTAAGCAACTGAAAGGCTACTGTATGAGTTTCAGTCCACACAAACAGTTGAACCTTCCGCAACAGCTCAGTGAGTGGTTTGGCCATGATTCCGAAGTTCTTGACAAACTTACAGTAATATCCGGCAAGACCCAAGAAGCCACGAAGATCTTTCACAGATTGAGGAAGCGGCCAGTCCATGACAGCTTGGACTTTGTAAGGGTCTGTTGACAGGCTAGTAGCACTGATGATATGCCCCAGGCACGAGATTAATTCACAAGCAAAACGACACTTAGACAATTTCAGCTTCCAATTATCTGCTCGGAGCCATTGAAACACTTGGCGGAGATGGCTGATATGTGCTTCCACAGAGGGGCTGTATACCATTATGTCGTCGAAAAATACTATGAAAAACTTCCGGAGACCAGGGGATAGTGTAGCATTCATCGCCCCTTGGAATGTGCGCCTGTGAGGCCAAAGGCCGTGAGATTGAACTCGTACTGACCAAAATTTGTCTGAAACGCCATCTTAAACTCCTCGCCAGAGCGGAGCAGGATCTGGTGAAAGCCCGCTCTAAGATCGGGTGTTGAGAACCAACTGGCGCCCTGTAATTCATCCATGAGCTGGTCAAAGACAGGCACCGGAAACTTGGATTTCGGAGTGAGCGCGTTGAGGTGGCGGAAATCGACACAAAAGCGATCCACTGTCCACGCTACTTGATGAAGCACAGCAAAATTGGCCAATGGTAGAGTTCTGAAGTCAGAGTGAAATGTACAGCCATCCACTGTCCACGCTACTTGATGAAGCACAGCAATCCACCTTCGGCTACCTGTGTTGATTGTAATCCTTGTGTGCTAGATTAGACTTACCATTTTTTGGACTTAGCTTTTTTAGGCGCATGATCACTGATTGTGATTGTGTTTGGTCTGATTGAAGACCTTGATTAGTTTCCTTGTAATAGCTTATTTAAGCATGGCAATACAACCAGAAAAGCTGCCGCTTTGCAGCACCAAAATCATCGTGTGTCCACTGTGTTCGCGTATGTTCATCGTCTTCTCCCTCTCGCCGGTTCGGGATTCTGACATTTGGTACCAGAGCCAGGTCCCGACATCGCCATGTCGCAGTCACCATCCAAGAAGTTGCTGACTGGTGATGCCTCCGGCGAGAAGAAGGTCCAGCCGTCGAACTCGCCACCACGTCGCCGTGGCCGCTCTCACAGCCGCCGCTCGCGCAACCGGGATGCCAGGTCGCGCGTCGTCGAGCGCATCATTGAGCGACCATCAGCGAACGTCGCGTGGCCGATGTTGACCCGGACCAACTATCCGGAATGGGCCCTGGTCATGGAGGTAAACTTCCAGACCCTCAGAGTCTGGGATGTCGTCCACCATGGCATCGCCGAGGACTCCGACTAAGATGAGTACCAGGATGACCGACAGGCGATGGCCGGGCTCCAGCGCTTGGTACCCTCCGAGTTCTGGAGCACCCTCGCCGTCAAGCGCACGGTGAAAGAGGCGTGGGACACGGTCAAGAACTTGCGGATCGGCGACGAACGCGCGCGCAACGCCAGCGCACAGCAGCTCCGCCGGGAATTCGGTAATCTCTCCTTCAAGGAAGGGGAGAGCGTCAACGAGTTCGGCATCCGCATCACCACGCTCGCCACCAACCTCCGCTCCCTCGGCGACAACATCACCGATGCTGAGGTAGTGAAGAAATTGCTGCAGGTGGTCCCTGAAAGGCTGAACCAAGCCGCTGTCTCCCTCGAGATGTTCCTTGATCTGAACAAGGTCACCATCGAGGAGGTGGTCGGACGGCTGCGCGTGTTCGAGGAGCGCGCCAAGCCCAAGGAGGTCACGGACGCCATGGGGCGCCTAATGCTCTGCGAGGAGGACTGGGAGGCCCGCCGCAAAGCTCATCGTGAGTACGAGAACTCTGGTGGCAGCAGTGGCCCCAGTAGCCGTGGGAAGCGCCGAGGGCGCGGATGCGGTCACGGCGGTGCGGGATCCTTGACGCGTGACGGCCGTGATGGCCAGAATTCAGGCGCCGGGAATGCCGGTGGCGGGAGGCCACCACCCGGTACCCTCTGCAACAACTGTGGCAAGTCCGGCCATTGGGCCAAGGATTGCTGCGGGAAGAAGAAGGGCGCGACACATGTCGCGTAGACTGAGGAGGATGAGCACGCGCTGATGTACATCGCCGCGGACGCTGAGGTAATCGTGCCGTCCGTGTCATGCTGCCACCCCAGGTCGCCGCCGCACGTCGTTGAGCCACAGGCGCGTGTCCACCTGGTAGAACCGAAGGTGCTCCTCCACCTCAGTGAGGAAGAGGAGGCCGTGGTGTCTCGCCACTGGGTACTAGACACCGGGGCTACGAACCACATGATAGGTACACGCACTGTCTTCGCCGAGCTGAACACCGGCGTCACTGGCACCATCAAGTTCGGGGACGGATCGGTGGTCGACATCCAGGGCAAGGGTACCGTCCTCTTCACCTGCAGATCGGGTGAACATCGTCGCCTTGACGGGGTCTACTACATACCACGCCTCACCACAAACATCGTTAGCCTAGGGCAGATGGACGAGGACGGGTACAAGGTCGACATCGAGTCCGGCATATTGCGCCTCTTCGACCTGGAGCAGAAACTGCTGGCGAAGGTGCACCGATCACCGAGCCAGCTCTACTTCCTCGACATGTACATCGCCGCTCCGGTGTGCCTCACCACGCGTGTTGGCGATGTGGTGTGGTGCTGGCATGAGCGGTATGGTCACCTCAACTTCCAGGCATTGCGTAAGCTCAGGCGTGCAAACATGGTGCGAGGACTACCGGTGATCGACCACGTAGATCAAGTCTACGAGGATTACATCCTGGCAAAGCAGAAGAGGACGTCGTTCCCCAAGGCCGCTAAGTACCGGGCTCAGGAGGAGCTTGAACTAGTCCATGGTGACCTTTGCAGCCTGATCTCGCCATCAACACCGGCCAGGAACGCCTACTTCTTGCTGCTCGTCGATGACATGAGCCACTATATGTGGCTCACTCTTTTGCGCTCAAAGGCGGATGCACCAGCGGCGATCATGACATTCCAAGCATGCGTTGAGCGCAAAACCGGCAAGAAATTGAAGGTGCTCTGCACCAACAACGGTGGTGAGTTCACCTCAGTTAAGTTCGGTGAGTACTATGCAGGAGAGGGCGTCTAGCGTCACCACTCGGCCCCATACGCGCCACAGCAGAATGACATGGTGGAACGTCAAAACCAGATGGTCGTGGCGATGGCGAGGAGCATCTTGCGCGCACGGGGCATGCCGGGCCACTTCTGGGGCGAGGCGGTGCACACCGCCGTGTTCCTCCTCAACCGGGCGCCCACCAGCACGCTCGACGGGATGACCCCGTACCAGGTATGGTACGGGAAGAAGCCACCCGTGCACTTCTTCAAAGTGTTCGAGTGCGTCGCCTACATCAAGCACCTACGCCCGCACCTCAGCAAGCTCGACGACCGTGGGCAGAAGGTTGTCTTCATCAGGTACCAAGACGGGTCAAAGGTGTACCGTTTCTACGACCCTATCACCGAACGCTTCCCTATCTCCCACGATGCCACCTTCGACGTGGGCGCGCGCTGGAACTGGGAAGATGCCTTGGTCGCCATCAATGAGCACCCCTTCACCATCGCGGACGACTATGAGCTGCGGCGCCAACGTGTCGAGGCGACGGCCCAAGAGCCGACGTCTCCTAAGCAGCGCTCGCCGGCTTCCTCACCACCGACCGTGTCGTGCTCGTTGTCGTCACCTGGCGCACTGAGCTCACCGCCACCTGCGTCGCCGGTCTCGACACCATTGATGGCTAGGACATAGGTAGAGTTTGCGACACCACTCACTGCTGACCCAAACCTTGATGCTAATGATGATGAGGAGGAGGGGGAGCACCGGTACCGGATGCTAGACAACATCCTTGGCATGGATGCAACACCCGGACTAGCAGACAGCGACTCCGTGGAGGCTGAACTGCACGCAGTGAGCCATGCCGTGAGCGTGGAGGAACCTAGGTCACTGAAAGAAGCCGACAGCGACCCCAACTGGGTTGCTGCGATGGAGGAGGAGATGAAGTCGATCCACGACAATGAAACATGGTCGCTGGTCGAACTCCCACGTGGACACCAAGCCATTGGTTTGAAGTGGGTGTACAAGGTTAAGGGCAATGAGAACGGTGGCATCGTCAAGTACAAAGCTCACCTCATCACCAAAGGCTATGTGCAGTGTCTCGGCATTGACTTCGAGGAAGTGTACGCGCCTATCACTCGACTAGAGTCGGTGCGGCTGGTCATCGCCATCGCGGCGCACCACGGGTGGGGCGTCCATCACATGGACGTCAAGTCGGCATTCTTGAATGGAGAGCTCTAGGAGGAAGTCTACATCCAGCAACCTCCTGGCTTCGTCGACGACAAGCACAAGCACAAGGTGCTTCGACTTCACAAGGCACTCTACGGCCTCCGTCAGGCTCCACGCGCATGGAACCAGAAGCTGGATGCCGAGCTACTGTCACTCGGGTTCACGCGCCGCGTCGACGAACATGGGATGTACACCTATGGCAAAGGTGAAGGGAGCCTGATCGTGGGCGTATACGTCGATGATCTTATCATCACTGGAGGTAACGCAGATGTCGTGGGGAGTTTCAAGAAGCAGATGCTAAGCACCTTCCGCATGAGTGATCTTGGGCTCCTCTCCTACTACCTTGGCCTCAAGGTCACCCAAGGAGCTCATGGGATCATGCTGCGCCAAAGTGCCTATGCCACCAAGATCCTCGAGAAGGCTAGGCTAGTAGGCTGCAATGCGAGTGCCACGCCCATGGAGATGAAGCTGAAGCTTCTGAAGGAAGGTTTGACGCCAAGTGTGGACGCCACCGAGTACCGCAGCCTCATTGGTAGCTTGAGGTATTTGTGCAATTCCAGGCCAGACCTGGCGTACGTGGTGGGCTACCTCAGCCGGTTCATGGAGGCGCCGTGGCAAGAGCATCTAGCAGTTGTGAAGCGCGTCCTTTGCTACATGGCGGGCATAGTGCACCGGGGTGTGCGCTACCATCCGAGAGGAAAGAAGGGAGCAGTGCCTCGGCTGCTGGGCTACTCTAACAGCGACCTAGCAGGCGACGTTAACAATCGGAAAAGCACAAGCGGTCTCATCTTCTTCCTTGCCGGTGGGCCGATTGCATGGCAGTCGGTGAAACAAAAGGTGGTTGCGCTGTCATCCTATGAGGCGGAATACATCGCGGCTGCTGGAGCTGTGTGCGAGGTAGTTTGGCTGGCACGGTTGCTGGCTGAGCTCATCGGAGGAGCCGTCCTCGCACCCAAGCTCAAGGTGGACAACAAGTCCGCCATCGCCTTGATGAGAAATCCTATGCACCATGACCAGAGTAAGCATATTGATGTGAAGTTCCATTTCATCCGGGAGTGCTGCGACAGGAAGCTGATCGACGTCGAGTTCATTGGCACTGAACTACAGCTGGGCGACATTCTCACTAAAGCGCTCGGGCGCATTCGGTTTCAGGAGCTTCGAGGAAAGATCGGCATGCTTGATGTAAATAGTAAGCACAACAAGGCTTAGGAGGAGATTGTTGATTGTAATCCTTGTGTGCTAGATTAGACTTACCATTTTTTGGACTTAGCTTTTTTAGGCGCATGATCACTGATTGTGATTGTGTTTGGTCTGATTGAAGACCTTGATTAGTTTCCTTGTAATAGCTTATTTAAGCATGGCAATAAAACCAGAAAAGCTGCCGCTTTGCAGCACCAAAATCATCGTGTGTCCACTGTGTTTGCGTGTGTTCATCATCTTCTCCCTCTCGCCGGTTCGAGATTCTAACAACCTACACTGAACTTGCAACATTCTCTGAAGAAATGTCGTTGAGCTATGGAACAAGATTCTCATTGACGAAAGATGATGAGCTGCCTGAATTGATTAATATCAGCACCGGTACCTATTGCAGTAAACCCACCAAACGAACTGTACGTGCTGCAGGAACACCAGATAGAGTAGACTTAGACAGAGCTAACATTAGGTGCTCAGCTGAGGAATTATCTGGTGAAGAGTCTGCTAATGAGTCATCTGTGCATCCAGTAGAAGATGACGCAGTGGCTACCTAAGGTGCAGCAGCTTGAACAGCTGGTATAGGGTGGGACGGTGGAGGCAAAAGCGGCAGTGGCACCCGCGCCGGGGGGAGCATGCTCATACACCGACTGCCAATCACCACCACGCACGGTCTTCACAGCAACAGGACTGCCACCTCTTCCTGCAACAATGCCAAGGAGCAGGCAGTATCGAAGGTTTGGGGACATTGAACGAGAACAATAGCTTTGATGTCCGGCTTTAGGCCATCGATGGAGCTCATGGTGAAATACATTAGGTCAGAATGTTGGGAGTAGGCTATGAGTTGGCCTTTTAGTTCAGAGAACTCGGTGACATAGGCTGCGATAGTTGTTTGCTGGTGGACATTGAAGAGTTTGTAGAGCAAGAGCTCATGCTGATCATGATCAAATCTATCGTATAGGAGGCGGTAGGTGTCCCAAGAGGCATCAGCGAGCTAGGGTGTGATAGATTGGTACCAGCGATCTGCTGGAACTTTGAGATACATCTCAGCAACGCTGAGCCAAAGGGGTTCATCAACCTGATACATGTGAAAGTATTTCTCACAGTGGTGCCTCCAACGATGAGGATTCTCACCGTTGAACTTTGGAAAAGATAGCCTAGGGAGATGACCAAGGTTTGCTACAATTTGGTTGGGATCTGGTGTATTGCAACAATTGGGCAAGAGGTGGGGTATGAATTGGGTGGGGGTTGATGGATTGGGGTTGAATTTGGTGGAGGCTGATGGATTGGCATTGGCTAAGGAATTGGTGGGTGCTTGGGATCGTGGACAGGTTGTGGACGGGTAATCAAATAGCAGGAAGTGGAACATGAGAGGGGGACAGCAGAGACATACCTAATGCGGGGACATGGGTCCATGTCGTGACGACTCTAGACCCAAGATCCCATGTAGCCTGTTGTCGATGGGGAACCCTATGGGCCCCCCATAGACTACTATAGGGAAGTGGGCCTTGGTAACAAGGCCCACAGCCCAATCACCAAGAAGAGCACGGAGCAAAGCAACGTGCAAGACCAAAACTCCAATTTGGACTATACAAGGAAAGGCGCCTGAAGCATAGCTTAGGACTCTGACCTTGTATCCGAGTAGAACACAAACAACCCCTCTCAGCACCTGGACTATAAAGGGCTGGCGAGGATATCCCTTGTAAAAGACGGAACATACCGAATACTAAAAGCAATACAACGCAAACAGGCTAACGCCGAACTAGATGTAAGGTTATTACTCGACCAAGTCGAGGGCCTAAACCAGTATAAATCATGAGTCTCTTTGCGTAACCGCCGAGTTGCACTATTCGTTGAAGACCGAACAACTGTCCCGGGTACCCCCGTGGTAGGCTATCGGTGGTAAAACATCGACAGCTGGTGCGCCAGGTAGGGGCTTTCGACGAATTTTTTCTCGAGAGCTCGGCGGACCTCGACCTCAAGATGGCTTTTCTAGCGGGAACAACCTTCGTCTTTGGATCCTGGATCTGTGAGGCTGACGACGACGGCAAGCTATGTACCCATCTCCGAGAAGAAAAAGAACTCGACGACAAAGTTGAATATGAACTCACCGAGAAGATGATGAAACTTTCAACTTTGGATCCAACTCGGAATGAAGAAGAAAGTGGATACGAAACTGACTCTGAGAAAGAGATACAACCCGACACCAAGACAATCTTCACAGCGAAAGAGCCAAGCCTAATTGGACTTGGAGACGTAACAACAATCGTGAAGGAATACAACCTGTACGACTCCAAAAAGAACTCGGGAACATACAGACTATACAACACGACATCAATCTACCAACACTTTACCCAAGACAAGATGAACTCAACAAGAAAAATACTCCTGGAGGGAGCACAAGAAGGGATGATCATGATAGTTACCCCACAAGACTGTGTGGTGCATTGGCCGGGTTCTTTCACCTCAAGCAAAGCCCAAACTAGCACGTACACTGAAGAACTACCTTATCAAGAGGGAAAAGAACTCAGATCCAGCTCAAAAACTACCGACAGCTCAACCAAATGAAGGATAAAGTACCGTACAAGAAGAGCTCAAAAGAGGTACACTGTATACATGGTGGAGCAGTTAGAACAACCTTTGGAACCACCATAGATACCAGATATAAAATCTTTAGACGAATCAGAAGGCAACATCTCACCGGATGAGAAAAGCGACAGCAACGAAAATGATGAGCAAAGGCTAGCAAGACTAAAGAAGAATAAATTGAAGGCTGGAAGAAGGAACAGGGCTAAACAAAGGAAGCAAATCTGGAATAAGTACAAGGCGGAACTAACGGAATACAATAGAAAGAAGGCGGAAAGAGAAGCCGCAAAAAGTACAAAAAGGGAAAGAATTGAAGAATTAACAAAGGAGTTGTACACCCTCACGAATAACGGAAAAACAAAGGAAGATCAGAAGAAAGAAGTCAGGGGATCAGAAGAACAACCCAGCGAAGAAGTTCCACAGGAGCCACAAGGGGAGCAACCACCCAAAAAATCAAGTTTTCGAAGGCTAGGACCAGTAGAGAGCGCTGATGTTAATGGAAGGCAGGAACATTACTCAAAGCAACAAGAAAGAGGCAAACCAGAATTGAGCCAACGCTACCAAGAAATATCAAGAAGATTTGACAAAAAAGATAACTACGGAGAGTCCGAGTTAAAAGAAGACAGGTCTTATTATAGAAGGGCAAGATCGCCAGACTACGGAAGAACGAAACCATACGACAGATTCCCTTGTTTCGTAGGAAGACTAGAAACATTGAAGCTACCACACAAATTTAAACCAGCAAATCATTCCAAGTACGATGGCAAAGTAGAACCAAGACAATGGCTAAGAGTTTATTCCCAATCTATTGAGTTAGCCGGAGGAGATGATGACATCAAGGCTCTATTTTTCCCAATGGCCCTCGAAGCAATGCCACTACAATGGTTTGACAAATTGAGGCCAAGATCAATCAGATATTGGGAAGACTTGTAAGAAGCTTTCAGCAACAACTTTGCAGGCATTATTACCCATCCAATGACCGTAGCCGAGTTGAAAGGAGTAAGGCAAAGGAGAGGAGAAAGTCTAAGGGAATACTATAGAAGATTCGAAGAATTCATGGCTCAAGTCCATGACATTACCGACAGAGAAGTGATAGAAGCCTTTGTGGAAGGAATCTTAGCAAATTGGCAATACAAAGACTATTTCAATGAGAACCTAAGAACAAATGAAGATTTCAAGAGGGTTGTACAAAAGCTGATTTCATCAGAAGAAAGAACCCGGCATCGGTTTGCTAGGGACAACCCAGAAAATAGAAGACCTGATTACAGACAGCAAGACAAAAGGCCAAGGCAGGACAACATGGTGGCAACCACAGACAATAAGAGAAGATACAATGACAACAGCAACGGTGGCAATTACAATGGCAACTACAACAATAACAACAACAGTAACAACAGCGGGTACAATAGTAATAGCAACTATCGGAGCAACAACTACCGAGGAAGAGCACTGGAAAACATAGAGAACATGCCATGTCACATACACCCAGGAACCAGACACAAGTTAGTTGAATGTAGCACTTTTCAGCGGCAATTCATGAAGAGAGAAAACAGGAATCAAAACAACTCGGAGCAAAAGCAAGAAAAATCCAAGAAGGAGGAAAAGAAAGCTGAAGGGGATTATCAAGAACCCCAACGCCAATTAGCAGTAATATTCTCAGGTGTTCCTAACACACGAAGTAAAAGGCAAGAGAAATTAGCTCATAGAGCCATCATGGCAGCTGAACCAGCCACCCCAAGGTATCTAGATTGGTCAGAGTACCCCATCCACTTCACAAGAGAAGACCAATGGACCAGTGCAGCAAACGCAGGATGCTACCCGCTGGTACTGGGTCCAACTATCATAGGAGTGGCAGTAACTAAAGTACTCATCGACGAAGGAGCCAAGCTCAACATAATTTTCGCAGATACTCTCAGAAGGATGAATCTAGATTGTGAAGGACTAATGACACCAACAAGCACACCATTCTATGGAATAGTACCCGGCAGAGCAGCTATGCCACTTGGACAAATAACCCTACCAGTCACCTTTGGCACACCAGACAAATACCGGACAGAATTCATCAAATTCGAAGTTGCAGACTTTGAATCATGCTACCACGCAATACTTGGGAGACCAGCTTTAACAAAATACATGGCAGTGCCACACTATCCATACCTGCTACTCAAGATGCCAACAACAGAGGGCATATTATCATTGAAAGGAGATCTAAAGAAAGCACATGATTGCGACGTACAAGCAGTACAAATATCCGAAAGATTACAAGACATAAAGGAAGGAAAGGAGATTGCAATACTAGACAACGAAATCAACCCGGATGAGATTCAAATACTGGCTAAGAAGCCAAGCAACTTTGCACCACCAAAAGAAGCCGCTACCAAGACTAATGACTTGTTGACTGGTGACCCGGAGAAGACAGCAATCATCAGTGCAAATCTCGATCCCAAATAGGAACTCACGCTCACCAACTTTCTTTGGGACAACAAAGATATCTTCGCTTGGAAGCCGGCCGACATGCCAGGGGTCCCAAGAAAGTTGGCTGAGCACATAATTGATGTGAACAAAGGGTCCAAACCCGTTAAGTAGAAACTATGAAGATTCGCTCCAGACAGAAAAGCAGCAATCAAAAAAGAGATCACCAAGCTCATGGCAGTGGGATTCATCAGAGAAATAATCAACTCGGATTGGCTTGCCAACCCGATCCTAGTTGAGAAGAAGAATTCAAAAGAATGGCGCATGTGCATTGACTACACAGACCTCAACAAACATTGCTCAAAAGATCCATATGTTCCACCAAGGATTGATCAAATAATTGACTCAACAGCCGGATCAGCTCTATTATCCTTTCTAGATTGCTATTCAGGCTATCATCAAATATCTCTAAGAGAAGAAGACCAAAGCAAGACATCGTTCATTACACCATTTGGGGCATATTGCTACAAATCAATGCCTTTTGGGCTAAAGAATGCAGGAGCAACATATCAAAGAGCAATTCAAACTTTTTTGGGAAATCAAGTCGGAAGGAACGCAGAAGCATACATTGACGATGTGGTAATCAAGACAAAAGTACCCAGATCATTGATAGAAGACCTCGAGGAGACTTTCAAGAATCTAAAAGCATGGCAGTGGAAGCTAAACCCCACAAAGTGTGTTTTTGGGGTCCCATTAGGACAACTACTCAGATTTCTAGTCAGCAACCAAGGAATTGAAGCAAGTACAAAGCAGGTTAAAGCCATCATGGATATGAAACCTCCAAAGAAAGTTAAAGACATACAGAAGCTTATAGGATGCATGGCAGCACTCAACAGATTCATCTCCCGACTAGGAGAAAAAGGGCTACCTTTTTTCAAATTATTGAAAAAGGCAGGAAATTTTGAATGGACAGAAGAGGCAGAAGAAGCATTCCAAAAGTTAAAAGAATACCTAGCATCATCACCAGTAATGACACCACCAAAAGGCAAAGAGGACATGATGCTATACATTACAGCAACCAAGAATGTTGTCAGCACAGCAATTGTGGTTGAGAGAGAAGAACCCGGACACGCTTACAAAGTGCAGAGACCAGTCTATTACATAAGCGAAGTACTAACAGAATCAAAAGTGAGATATCCACACATGCAAAAACTACTTTATGTAGTGTTGATATCATCAAGAAAACTGAGACATTATTTCCATGAACACAAGATTACAGTGGTAACCAATTTTCCACTTCAAGACATTCTATGCAACAAAGATGCAATAGGTCGGATATCAAAATGGGCAGTAGAACTCGGTGCTCTCAACCTAGACTTCAAACCAAGAACAGCAATCAAATCTCAAGCATATCCAACTTCATTGCTGAATGGATAGAAATCAGTCAAAAAGAACCCAAACCAATACTTGATCATTGGAAAATGTATTTTGATGGTTCCCTAAAGTTAGGAGGAGCCAGAGCAGGAGTGCTATTCATATCACCAGAAGGAAGACAGTTAAAGTATGTGCTACAAATACTTTGGCAGGCAACTAACAATGAAGCAGAATATGAAGCATTAATACATGGTCTAAGAGTTGCAAGCTCACTTGGGATCAAAAGGCTACTTGTCTACGGTGATTCAGCTGTAGTAATCAATCAAGTCAACAAGGATTGGGATTGTACAAAATACAATATGGATGCATACTGTGTAGAAGTCAGAAAATTAGAGAAATTTTTCCAAGGGCTCAAAATCCATCATGTACTAAGGGATTCCAATGTTGCAGCAGATGTGCTAGCTAGACTAGGATCAGATAGAGCAAAAGTACCACATGGTATATTTGTAGAAGAACTCACAGCCCCATCTATCAAACAACACGGGAACATAGAAAAGGAAAAGGAGATAACAGATCCAGTGGAAATAGATCAAGCAGAAGAACCAGACCAATCAAGACAGATCGTGGTCATACAAAATGATTGGAGACAAACATACATTGATTTTATCAAAGAGAAGAAACTACCCGAAGACAAAGCAGAAGCAACCCGAGTTATACGAAGAGGCAAAAACTACGTTCTGGTGGGAGACAAACTATATAAAAGAGCAGCATCATCTGGAGTACTGCTTAAATGTGTTCCAACAGATAAAGGAAAGGAAATCTTGGATGAAATCCACTCAGGATGTTGTGGAAATCATGCAGTCTCTAGGACACTGGTCGACAAAGCATTTAGAACTAGGTTCTATTGGCCAACAGCACTCAAAGATGCAGAAGAACTCATCAAAACATGCAAGAATTGCCAAATGTTTGCCAGACAATCACATGTGCCCGCTCATAATTTGATATGCATACCACCAGCTTGGCCATTCTCATGCTAGGGGCTGGATCAAATAGGACCACTCAAAAAAGCAAAAGGAGGCTTCGAATACATATTTGTGGCAATCGACAAATTTACAAAGTGGATTGAATATAAACCATTGGTCAAATACAGTGTAGAAAAGGCAGTGGAATTCATATGCATAGGTTCGGCATGCCCAACAGAATAATCATGGATCTTGGTTCACTATTTATAGCAAGAGAATTTCAATACTGGGCAAAAGATTGTGGGATAGAAATCGACTTTGCATCAGTAGCACACCCATAGGCCAATGGACAAGTCGAAAGAGCAAATGGACTCATATTACAAGGCTTAAAACCAAGATTATATGAAGATTTGAAAGATTATGGTGGAAAATGGATCGACGAACTACCAAAAGTAGTATGGGGTTTAAGAACCCAGATCAGCAGAGCCACCGTCTACTCACCTTTCTTTCTGGTCTATGGATCAGAAGTAGTACTACCAGCCGATTTGATATGGCTATCTCCATGAATAGAACAATACGAAGAAGGCGAAGCCGAAGAAACAAGGCGGTTAGAAATTGATTCAATAGAAGAAATAAGAGACAGTGTAATAATCCAAAATGCAAGATATCAGCAAGGACTATGAAGACATTATGACAAAAGTACTCAGCCCTAATCACTAAAGCCAGGGGACTCAGTATTACGACTAATCTAGAAGAAAGATGGACGACAAAAACTACTCAGTCCATGGGAAGGACCCTTCATCATGAAAAACGCAACAGGACCCGGCACATACGAGTTGATGACTCTAGATGAAATACCAGTGAAGAATACTTGGCATATCAGCCAACTCAAAAGATTCTACAATTAGTACAACATATTGTACTCAAGCTTCAAGAGAAATAAAGTAGAAATTCTTCAAGAAGAATGACTTCAAATATATAAGCCCTGTCCAATGGACAGAACCAACCTGTAATCAGGTTGGGGAAAAAGGGGCTTCCCTGTTAACAGCCAACCCAAAAACGGTTGCGCTACACGGGCAATTTTGTCACTCAACCATATGGAGATGGTTTGACTGACGGCCAATGGCCAAATAGCTTCTTGGGTAAGGAGACCCAAGCTAGCATTTGTCACTCTACCATAAAAAGAGATGGTACGACTGATAGCCCTGTCCAACGGACAGAACCAACCCGTAATCAGGTTGGGGAAAAAGGGGCAGCCCTACAGACAGCTCAACCCAGAAACGGTTGTTGCTAAACGGGCGCAATCGCTTACCCCAAGAGCTGGTATGATTGCTTACTTACCCTGCAAACAGCCAACCCGGGAACGGTTGTCCTATACGGGTCTGATCGCTTACCCCAAGAGCTGGTACGATTGTTTACTACGCCCAACAAGCGGCGCTATCTACAAAAACAACTCGGTCGCCTACCCCAAGAGTGGTACGATCAACTACTTCACCCAAGGAGGGGCACAATCACTCCAACAACTCGGTCGTCTACCCCAAGAGCGGTACGACCGACTACTTCGCCCAAGAAGCGACACAAGTACTCCAACAACCCGGTCACCTACCCCAAGAGCGGTACGATCGACTACTTCGCCCAAGGAATGGCACAAGCACTCCAACAACCTGGTCACCTACCCCAAGAGCGGTACGATCGACTACTTTGCCCAAGGAGTGGCACAAGCACTCCAACAACTCAGTTTCCTACCCCAAGAGCAGCATGACCGACTACTTCACCCAAGGAGCAGCACAAGCACTAAAACAACTCGGTCATCTACCCCAAGAGTGGTACGATCGACTACTTCACCAAAGGAGCGGCACAAGCACTCCAACAACTTGGTCACCGACCCCAAGAGCAGTATAATCAAGCACTCCACGCAAAGAATAAGCGCAATCAACTCTACAACTCAGTCAAGCGACTACTTCACCCCAAGAGCGGAACAATCAGCAAAAAACAACTTGGCCATTTACTCCAAGAGCAGTATGGTCGACCACTTCGCCCTAAAAGCAGGCACAAGTAACAAGTACAACTCAGGAACTTACTTGATAGTCTTCTTGAAGCTACCTACCACCTCCAAGAAGCCAAGACTCGGGAGTGGCACATCAAACAAATCATCCGCAACCACCTCAAAGGAGGGGACTAGGATAGCCTCCGGGACAGAAGTAGAAGCAACTATCATGTTTGGGGCACAGGGTGCCGGTTCACGACTATATTGAAAAAAGCAATTCAGTTATCGAGGAAATGAGCAAAAAGACAAGCACAAGGAAACTTACAGTAGAAGACTTCTGTCCGAGTGGTCAAGGGGACCTCATCCTTAGTCTCCACCTCATTCAAGGCAACAGACTGACCTTCTATCAAAACAACAAACAAAGCTTGGATTAGCAAGACAAGTCAAAACAAAGCTAGGAAAACAACTCGGTAAAGGCTAAGCACAAGCTCACCTACAAGAATATTACCTGTTGAAGAAATTTGACGAGTTGAGCATGGCCTCTTGGGCAACGACTACTTAGAAACAGCCTTAGTTCGCCGCTTCCTAGATGACAAGATATATTGAGCAATTCTAGGATCAGGGACATACTCAACATAAGAGTGTTGACCTTCAAATAAGCCAATAGACAACCTGGTAGAAGAAAAACCCAGCCCTGAAACAACGGTTTCAACCACGTTGCCAGTAGCAGCGACAATATCATCTTCATCTTCTTCAGCCTCCTCCTCGACCACATCATCAGCAGCAGCAGTAGGGACAATGAGCTTAAAAGCCCGGCCATAGTCCTACATAAAAGAGACAAAATCAGTATAAGATCAAAAAGACCTGATACAAAAGAACTCGGGAAGGCATACGCATACCTCAGGAGGAGGATGAGCAGCATCATACTCGTCCACACAGGCGGGCATCACCGAGACACCACTAAGAATCCGCCCCAACCATTCAAGGATGATTTCTTCAGACAACTCGGTGTCCAGAATAAGCCGAGAAGGATCTGGGGAACCAGTGTACTCAAAACCAAAGTGCACCCTCTGCATGAGAGGTTGCACCCGGTGACGCAAAAAACTGGCAACTATGCCATTGCCAGTCAAACTAGCCTGCTTTAGTAGGCTAATTCGAGTAAGCAAAGGCTTAAGTGCCATGAGCTCAACCAAAGAAAGTTTATCCTTCCAAATAGGTAAAGCACTCAAAGTCACAGAAAGATCAGAAGAAAAAGAAGGAGCCGGTTTTGGGATATAAAACCATTTTTCAGCCCAATCTTTAACAGAATCAGAAAGAGTAAGAGAAGGAAAAGTCACCCCTTGACGGGTTTGAATAAGGCAGCAACCAAAGAGGGGAGGATTCTTAGAATCAAAGAGCCGCATATGAAAGAAGTAGCGAAAAAGAAGAAGATAAGGTGGAATCCCAAGAAAAACTTCACAAAAATGTGTGAAGGCAGATAGAAAAAGAACCCCGTTTGGGGTAAGATGATGAACTTGAATCTGATAAGATCCAAGAAACTCTAACAAGAAGTCAGACGGGGGATAACAGAGCCCTGCCCGCACAAAAGGAACAAAAAGAACAGACTGATCGGGAGAAGGAGACGTAATCAAATGCTCACCAGGGGAAGAGAAATTAGAAAGAAATTTCTCCTGGATGAGCCCATGGGCAACCAGCAAGTCCAGCTCCGCCTCCTACGTCGTCGGCTTCGGGAACTGCTTCTACATCCGTCTCATG
This sequence comes from Miscanthus floridulus, assembly GCF_019320115.1. Taxonomy (NCBI): domain Eukaryota; kingdom Viridiplantae; phylum Streptophyta; class Magnoliopsida; order Poales; family Poaceae; genus Miscanthus; species Miscanthus floridulus. Next base: position 35,306,738 of record NC_089588.1, on the reverse strand, counting down.
GCCATGAACTCAGGATTGTCAATTTGCTTAAGAGTTTTCTCCTCGTCAACAAACTCACCCTTGCCTTTGTTATTCTTCACCATCAATCGAAAGCAAGGGCCAGATGTAGTAGCAGCAGCAGCAAGAGATTTAAGGCGGTGGATGCAATGCTAGGGTTTTCTCAGCAACAAGGATTGAGAAATTTTTCACCGCAAAGGCAAGTGGAGCAACAGTAACAGGGTAGTCATTTTTATAAAGGGAAAAATACACGGCCCACGCGACCCAAGTGAAAACGGTCACCAAAAATTACCGTTCCGCAATCAATGACATGCACAACAGAAAAAAAGAGCAACGGTCCATTCACACCACAACGGCTATCAATCCGTTCACAAGAAAGTTATTGAGAAAATATTATACTACAAGTCAGGTACGTTTACACAGAGGCAACCGAAACAAAAGAGCTCGGACACATCTCCAAACAAGTCAGACAAACAACTTAGACAATATAATCTTTTATTCCTTTGATCAAGAAGATACTGGGATTACAACAGAGTACAAGATCTGATAAATTTAACAAAGAAAGCAAAAGAGATCATTCTAGAGTGGCAGCAAAGAACCTAGTGGAATTAGAGTTTGCAACCCTCCGCACCAAGATTCGATATAACTAGTAGAATAAACACAACCTAGATACATCACAACTAAAGAGGATGAAGCAAATCCTAGGTTATGAACAGGGAGACAACCAAGTTCTAGACGAGCACACTGATATAGTTACCTCCAAACCAAGACCAACAAAAGACAAAGACCAAAGGACTACAAATCAAGAACCTTCTACCGGCTTCTTCTCAACAAAAAAGAACCCGGGGAAGACTCGGGGGCTGCAAGTACCCACCACAGAAAAGCACATTTTTAATTTTCTGACCCTCCAACTTTTTGTACCAAAAAACAAGAGGCTCAAGGGCTACACTCAAGGAGTGCAATAAAAAATTGCACTCGCTGCACTCTAAGGAAAAGAACTTAGAGGACATCAAGATAGAAAGACCCTCTAGCTTTTTGTGCCAAATAGCTGAGGCTCGGGGGCTGCACTCACTGAGTGCACTTTTTTTAGCAAAAGTGCACATCAGTCAGAAGAAGAATCAAAGAAGACCATCTCAAGATTTCACTTCAAGAAGATCCCAAATCAAGTCTACAACAACTCGGACCTTGAAGCTCAATCATGAAATGCTCGGAGGCTTGTCGATGGGGAACCCTATGGGCCCCCCATAGACCGTACTATAGGGAAGTGGGCCTTGGTAACAAGGCCCACAGCCCAATCGCCAAGAAGAGCACGGAGCAAAGCAACATGCAAGACCAAAACTCCAATTCGGACTATACAAGGAAATACCGAATACTAAAAGCAATACAACACAAACAGGCTAACGCCGAACTGGACGTAAGGTTATTACTTGACCAAGTTGAGGGCCTGAACCAGTATAAATCGTGAGTCTCTTTGTGTAACCGCTGAGTTCCACTATTTGTCGAAGCCCGAACAACTGTCCCGAGTACCCCCATGGTAGGCTATCGGTGGTAAAACATCGACACCTATGCAACGTGGTGCCCGCTGGGCAATTCGACACCGGATTCGGCCAGGGCTAGGGCAGACACCGATGTTTGGGATGTGAAGATGTCGGGCTGGTGTGGCACGGAGTCAAACACCATGTGGTCATAGTGCTTGGCCATCTTCTGGACCTTCATGTTGAGGTCATCGATGAGCCCATCCACCTCCGGGCGCCACCTGCCGAGGTCCATGGTGGCGGCCTCCAAGGCGATGATGCGGGCATCACAGTCATCATGCACCTACTCGGGGCGGAGATGCTGCAGCTCGTCGTAGGCCGACTCTAGGAGCTCAAAACGCACTACCGGAAGCAGTGGCTTTGCCGTGTGCCACAGGCACTCGGCAAAGACCAAAAAACACTAGGCAAAGGCTTTGCCGAGTGTAACACTTGGCAAGAAGTACATGTCATCTATAGTGCCGACAAATGTCTCTTTGTCAAGTGTTTTCTATCAGGCACTCGACAAATACTTTGTCGAGAGCTGAAATCCACGCTCGGCGAAAAAAGGTAATGTGATGGCGCCGAGACGGTCACGGACCCAACACTCGGCAAACCTACCTCCTTTGCCGAGTGTCAACTCTCGGACACTCAACAAACTTGGCTGGTTTGTCGAGTGTCAAATCTCAGGCACTCGGCAAACCTGCCTTCTTTATCGAGTGTCAAATACCAGACACTCGGCAAAGCCTGGCCCAAAACATACAAATGTTGGCTTCTTTGCCGAGTGTCACAGCGCAAACACTTGGCAGAGAAGCCATTTTAGTCCCAGAATACACAGAAATTTGCCACGTGTGCTCTTTGCCGAGTGTTTTTACCCTGGCACTCGACAAAAGGCCTCTTTGCTGAGTGTAATCTCAGCAAAGCGACCATATATTTTCTGTTTTTATTGTTCGATCATGTATAACGTACCCCACTCAAATAAACTTTACAGGCATCACACATAGTTCACAATAAGCATCACATGCAGTTCATATAGGTATATCAACAACACATAAATACAAATAAACTTTAGAATCACTAGTAGGTTCATTCACAACCACAAGTAGTCACAGGTAATCCACAAATGCAAATGCAAATAAAATCACAAGTAGTCACTTAGGCCATGGGTTCCACTGCGACCACGCTGGGTCATGAGGCTCATTCGATGCCACCGATTGATTCTGCACAAAGAAGAGATTGCATGTGTGAGACAAGATTGAACAACATGTATGGTCTCTCTGCTGCCTAACTAGTATAACCCTTACAACTATCAGCAATATCTTCTCAGTTGCATTGTGCTCTAGTATGATTGCTTAAGTACTAGTTGGTAACAAATATATAGCATTAGTCACTAAGTTTCTAGTGTCTGGGCATCTTTATAAGATTGATTCTGCATAAACTAGAAATAGTGATTATAAGGTTGTAAAGTGACTCGCAGTGCCTGAAACCGTATTTGGAGCAGGTTGCGGAGGAGGGACTGGCATCGGTGGTGGAGGTTGATTGATTGCAGCATAAACACCCCTCATATATTCAAACATCTGCAGCCGCTCTGCCTCCATCCTCTACCGCTCTGCCTCCACCCTCTACCACACTGCCTCCATCTTAGCCTCTAGCTCCTCCTGGTGCCTCATTTCTTATTCCAGCTGAGCCTACAATATTTTATCCCAATGTTACATTGCAATGCAAAAGTATGTAAAAATCAATGAACGATGAATAAAATAGAAATAACCTAGAGTGCGTTCATCTAGAACCGTGTAGAGTCTGGCCGTGGGCATATCACCGGGCTAGAACTGGTGCTCTGTGCTCGAATCTAGGAGAGAGTGGGAGTACTGGATGTATCGATTGTGCCATCGCCAATCCAGAACCGGCCATGCTTCTTGCCTCCCGCCCTCATGACTACTTCTCCATCAAGGTCATGGGCGCTCGAATCATACTCTGGGCCATAGACCGCCCTTGCCATCGATGTGTATCCATTAAGGCAGCTGTGGACAGACTCGTTGTTGTAGGCCAAGGGCAGGTCCTCCAGGTTGTAGGCGACATCGACCGTTGCCTTGCCCTTGTGGGCCAAAGCATATGCCATGAACTGGGAGCAAGGCTCGCCACCATGTGTTGTCGACTACAAAAAAAAGCCATATGATTAGAAATTATGCAGTATTGAGCGTTAGAATAAAGAAATGAATTCGTGTACCCATCTAGCCATGTATTCTAAGAGGTTGAGGTTGCCTTGATGGTGTGGTGCACCCGACATTAGCAAACGCCGCTCTCGGCAAGCGTTGTGAGTCTCCTCCCACGTGGGGTCGCACCACCTGTCCACCATCCGGGCCTAGAACTACAGATCATAGGCGCACCACCATGGAGGCACCTACGCCATCAAGTATATGATATATAAGAAGATGAAATTAAGCGTAATTAATCTCAGAAAAAATAAGTATTAATGTTCTATATTTACCTTCAGGTATTGTTTCGGGGTCAGCCTCATGGTTCTTGCCACACTTTTAGGGAGCCTCACTCTAAGAATTTCCACGTGGTATTGGATCATGACCTGGATGCGCGCCTCGTAGTGCATGTGCTAGATGAGTTTCTTGGCGGCTTTGTTAGCCACAACATCCGCCTTAGCCTCGTATCCCTCCTCGCATCTAAAGAAATCCTGCATATAGACATGTTGTATCTAGTTATTATTTCAAGAATGTCCAATCAATGCGATGTATTGAGCAATGTAGTGTGAGAATGACTTACCCAAAGCTCGGCCTTGACACGCTGCGCCTTGTCAGCGAATACCCTGCCATCCCGATTAGGGGCATCGGGGATGGTGGCATAGTGGGCCCATGTGTAGGCCGCCTCGATAGTTCCGTTGAACTGCACCAGGCCAAGGAACTTTTCCTTGATCAAAAGACCAAGGATGCCATTCACATGGCGTGCGTGATCACCCCCACCGACCTTCCTCCAACCCCTGCTCAAGTGATTAAGATAAATTATTAGTTTCTATTGTAATTTTGAACATATCAAACGAAAAATTAGTGATAACATCTAAAGTTACTTGTCTCCATCGGGTCGAATCAGAGGGCGTCTCTCAAGAGGTATCGGTCGCCTCGGGAGGGTCGAGGGACCTCGCAACCACACACACGACGAAGTAGAGGAAGAGGTGCCCCCTACCTCCTCCTCCACCTGTACCTCCTCCTCCTCAGAGGATGAGTGAGCAGAAGGTAACTTAGATGGCAACGAAGGTACAGGCGACGATGGCCTTGTCTTGCCTCCATCCTACCCTCGACCCCTGGGTCTACCCCAAGGTCTCTTCCTAGACCCCTTAGATGCATCGGACCCTTTATGTGTCGCTGTCGCTTTTGAGTAAAGCGACGTTATCCTCTTCATACCGCCCACCATTGTTCAATCACCTACAATTAAAAAGAGTAAACCAATTAGCACAGATAATACATCAAAATAGATGCAAAATAAACAAAACACACTTAGAAAATAACATGGTATGCCAAATAATAAATCAATTAGCACGGATCATACATGTATTAGAAATAATCATCATGATCAGGATTAGCTAGATCATAAGTCTCATCGTCACTATCATGCATGTCGATATAATCATCCCCGTGCTCTGAAGGAGGAATGTCGTCATCACCATCATTGCTTAGATGTAATCGCTAAAGTAAATCTAAGTTCTTCACTTTTTGAACCTCGTCTTTGGTGTCCTCGTCAGCACCACTTTCATTGTCTACTTCCATACCCTGAGCTTCGGTTAGGTCTATCTCAAAACTCCCTTCGAGCCCATCTTCTTGAAAGAACTCTTCATCATATGTGTTAGGTTCTATGTTGTAATCTTGATTATTTGGGATAGGTAGTTTACCATGTGGCGATACCTTGTACACAACATCCCAACCCTTAAGATGGTCTATAGTTTGACATGGGTATGAGAGATAATAAACTTGCATGGCCTATTGAGCCACAATATAGACATTGTCTCCTGGTAAGATGGATGATTGTCGAATTTCGACTAGCCCAAGATTACAGGTCCACCTCACTACTTTAGGATCAAACCAATGACATTTGAATATAACGGGATTAAGAGGTTTTCAACCATGAAATATTAGTTCATATATTTCTTCAATTCTTCTGTAATACTCAACCCCATCTAAGCCTTGCGTTAAAACTCTAGTATTTATGGTTCTTCGATTGGGCCGACTCTGCTCATGGGTTGTTGTGTGAAAGCGATATCCATTCACGTCATAATAGGTAAATGGCCTAACCCTATAGGCACAACCATCGGCAACCTGTCTCAACTCAGCACTCATAGATGCATTGGTTTGTCCCTATAAGTTCAAGCAGGGTAGTTCATTATATTAGCATCACATACAAGCAACTTGTAATGTCAAACTAAGTACGAGCCAAATTAGACAGTACCTTCTGTTTGAACCAAGAAATGAAATTGGAGGCTCCATGTACACACTCATATTATTCCTTGGGTGTTTAGGAATTATCAACGACAAGAATATGTTCTATTGTGGAAAGAGGACACCAGGGGGAGATTGAGAGGGATAACAAACATGGGCCAACAAGTGTATGAGGTAGCCGCCATTCCATAAGGATTGAACCCATCTGTTGCCAGCGCAACACGTACATTACGAGCCTCTAGAGCTTTCTCACGATGAATCATATCAAACCTTGTCCATGCTTCACCATCGGATGGATGCACCAGCTTCTCAGGATTGTATCAACATTTGTATTTGTGCCATGTCATCTGTTTCACGGATTCCTCAGTCATATAAAGCCGTTGGATCCTCAGTATGAATGGAAGGTACCGTAGGATCTTCACGAGGACGGCGAGCTGCCTCTTCTGACCATCACCAGAGTCTACCTCTAGGAACCTAGACGATTTACACTTCACACAGCACTTTGCTTCCGCATGTTCTTTCCTAAATAAGATGCATCCCTTCGGACAAGCATGTATCTACTCATATGGCATCTTAAGTGCACGAAGGAGTTTCTATGCCTCATACATGCTCTTTGGTAGGATGTGACCATCTAGGAGCAGGCTACGAACAACTGTCAGCATAACATCAAAGGCTTCTCAACTCAAGCTAAATTGGGACTTTACAACCATTAGGCGTGCAATGGTATCCAGTTGAGAAACCTTGGTATGCCCGTGATGGGGTTCCTATGCCGCAGACAACATATAGTAATACGCCTTTGCCATTGCCTCTGGCTCCTCCTCCCTACGTCCTTCATCGAAGTGTGCTTCATGATAGTCATTTAACATGTCTCCTACCCCGGTATCGGCATCATAATCCTCGATGCGTTGTCTCACGACCTCGTCTCTCACACGATCAGATTCACCATGGTAGATCCACCGGGTATAGTTCGCCGTAAATCCATTCTTGCAAAGATGTTTACCCATGACCACCTTTGTTTGTCGATGCGTGTTTGCACAAATGCTGTAGGGACACCAAGTGGCATGCGCTCCTTTAACCCTTACAAATGCTAGTTCCAAGAAAGCATTAGTCTTCTCAATCCATTCATCAGTGAATGAACCCTGACTAGAGCGGCCCGTGTACATCCACTCATGGTCATCCATCCTCTAACATATTAGTAAGTAATATAAAAATCAATTGCATCTACAGGTTCCTATGTGGCGGTCTAATAGGTGAAGATAGGTCCTAATCCCAACCAAGGATGTGTAGATGGGTTTAGTTTCCATGCTCTACTCCTATTCGAGATAGAATTTCGGCAGCACCTCCCCGCTATTCTCCAAATACATGTCCTAGCAGGGAGATTGTGTATCCGGAGAACAATAGGGAGATGCTGCCGAAACCCTATCTCAAATCAAAGTAGAGCATGAAAACTAACCACATCTACACATACTCGGGCTGTCCAAAAAACATAGATAATTCAAAACAGATATGGTTATAGATATGCAAAGATCTACATATTTCCAACCGTGTCTCTTTCGAATAGGAGATGCCTAGCTAGGTTATGTGATATACGAACATTATACGGAAAGAGGGGTGTAGGATGCCTCACCTTGCTGTCCTACAAAGTGATGAGTCAAGGACGATGGAGAATGATCTTTGTAATAGCCTCTCCTGCAACAAAGGAACATAATAGTGTAAATTGTAAATTTTGGCAGCACCTCCTGTGCACGGTGAGGTAACTAAAACCAGCAACAAACCAATGGCATGATGGCCGACAACCACATACACACCAAACTATTGGCACGATGGCCGACAACCACATACACACCAAACCAACGGCACGATGGCCGACAACCACATACATCAAGGCAGGCAAAGATAAATGTCGTGCCACTATAGTTGACAACATTGTATTCCACTAACATGCCATGCCAAGGTGTGGAGTAGAAGCTCTACCATCCATGCGACCATGCATGATGCATTCCATTTCCATTCCGCAGACCACAACAGCACATGAAGGCAGGCACACACAAACTAGCATGGCAAGGCATTTAACCCGATTTTTGCACATTTTTATATAGCAATCAGTGTTGAAAATCTCTAAGGTCGACAAAAATACATGAATCTAGGCAATAAAAATTCTTAGCATATACCTCTGAACTGCAACTTCGGTGGCGTGGCGCGGGCGTAGAAGTCGGTGGTGGGGCGTGGGCGCCAGAGCCTGCGCAGGGGTAGGGCGCCGGGTGATGGGTGCGGGAGGCCAAGCGCCTGTGACGGGGGCCGCCGGCGACGTGCGAGGGCTAGGTTTGGCGCTGGAGCTTGCATCATCGGCGCACGGGGGCTGGCGGTGGGCGCCTGGTGCGGGAGGCCGAGCACCGAGGGCCAGGGGTGGCCCTGGAGGCCGGGCGCCGGAGCCTGCGTCGTCAGTGCGTGAGGGCCGGGCGTGGGGCGCCGGGGGTCAGGCGTGGAGCGCCGGGGGCTAGCGATGGGCGTCGGGTGCTGGGGGCCGAGCGCCGGTGGCCAGTGCGGCACATGTTGGCCACTAGCGATGCGGGAGGCCGGGTGCCAGGCACGGGAAGCCATTGGCAGGCACGGGGACGGGGCCAGCGGCGTGGCTGACGGTGTGGGCGCAGCTAGGTGTGTGAGTGTGTGCGTGTGTGTGCGGCCGGGTGTGGGACTGGGGGTGGTTACGAGGGAGGTTTGCCGAGTGCCCACGATCTAGCACTCGGCAAACCCCTGTTTTGTTTTTTTTCATTTTCAAAACCTAAACTACTACGCGTGTGTGGGCCCCATAAAGCTATTTGCTGAGTGTCCCAGTCCTGACAGTGCTAGATCGTGGGCACTTGGCAAACCCATTTTATTTATTTTTTCCTATTTCCAAATCCTAAACTATTGCGCGTGTGTGGGACCCGTGAAGCTATTTGTCGAGTGTCCTAGGTCTGACCCTCGGCAAACCACAATCGCGGGCACTCGGGAAACCCGTTTTTTTCCATTTCCAAATCCTAAAGTACTGCGCATGTGTGGGGATCGTGAAGCGGGTTGCCAAGTGTCCCAGGTCTGACACTCGGCAAGTGCCATATCAGGGACACACGGCAAACTTCGCAAACTTTTTTTTTCATTTTCCTTCTTTTCCATAACATGTTTTCCTCAATTTGTTCCGATATACCTTGAAAATACCTTCTCAAATTCACTGAACAATATATATTTGATTTTTCTAGGAATATTATTCCATTATTTCATGCAGTTATAGCTCAAATTCAATTTATATCAATTAAAATTCTATAATTGCACTTAATAAATTAAAATTACCAAACAGATCCAAAAAATTACCAAAATCACAAAAGAATCAATCCATGTTCTCTATTGCCTATATAAAAAGTTTTGAAGTCAAACGTCAATTCGACCGTCACTTTGACTCCAAATCTTACCGAATCCTTCTCAACGCTACGATTCTTCCTCTAAGATACTTCGGTTTGTAAATATTGTACATGACAGATTGTGTGAAACCTTCTCAATTTTTTACCACGGCCTCCACATATGATATCACGAGATCTTGATAAATCTCATGATTTTTAGACTTTGTTTGCTTTTTTTTTAGAATTTAAAAACCATTCGGCCACATGTTCGTGGTCGTGTTTCCTGAACAAGATGTTTGAAATTTCTTTTCATTTCCTGGGTACGGCCTCACATCAGAGTCAATAACATGAATATCATTTTTCTACTCATTTTATTCTATTATTTGAATCACTTGCAGTTCAAATTTGACTTATACCAAAAAATTCCTTGAAATGCAATAAATTAATCAAATATAGCAAACAGATCCAGAAATATACCAAATCTTAACATGGAGTACCACATATTGTATGTGGATAGTAGAAAAAGTTTCAAGGTCAGATGAGAAAAAACTTATTATTTCATGCAGTTATAGCTCAAATTCAATTTATATCAATTAAAATTCTATAATTGCACTTAATAAATTAAAATTACCAAACAGATCCAAAAAATTACCAAAATCACACATGAATAAATCTATGTTCTCTATTGCCTATATAAAAAGTTTTGAAGTCAAACCCTAATTTGACCGTCACTTTGACTGCAAATCTTACCAAATCCTTCTCAACGCTACGATTCTTCCTCTAAGATACTTCGGTTTGTAAACATCGTACATGATAGATTGTGCGAAACCTTCTCAATTTATTACCATGGCCTCCACATATGATATCACGAGATCTTGATAAATCTTAAGATTTTTAGACTTCGTTAGCTTTTTTTAGAATTTAAAAACCATTCGACCACATGTTCGTGGTCGTGTTTCCTGAATAAGATGTTTGAAATTTCTTTTCATTTCCTAGGTAAGGCCTCACACCAAAGTCAATAACATGAATATCATTTTTCTACTCATTTTATTCTATTATTTGAATCACTTGCAGTTCAAATTTGACTTATACCAAAAAATTCTTTGAAATGCAATAAATTAATTAAATATAGCAAATAGATCCAGAAATATACCAAATCTTAACATGGAGTACCACATGTTGTATGTGGATAGTAGAAAAAGTTTCAAGGTCAGAAGAGAAAAAACTTTTATTTCATGCAGTTATAGCTCAAATTCAATTTATATCAATTAAAATTCTATAATTGCACTTAATAAATTAAAATTATCAAACGGATCCAAAAAATTACCAAAATCACACATGAATAAATCTATATTCTCTATTGCCTATATAAAAAGTTTTGAAGTCAAATCTCAATTCAACCATCACTTTAACTCCAAATCTTACCGAATCCTTCTCAACGCTACGATTCTTCCTCTGAGATACTTTGGTTTGTAAACATCATAGATGACAGATTGTACAAAACCTTCTTAATTTTTTACCATGGCCTCCACATATGATATCACGAGATCTTGATAAATCTCATGATTTTTAGACTTTGTTTGCTTTTTTTTTAGAATTTAAAAACCATTCGGCCACATGTTCGTGGTCGTGTTTCCTGAATAAGATGTTTAAAATTTCTTTTCATTTCCTAGATAAGGCCTCACATCGGACTCAATAACATGAATATCATTTTTCTACTCATTTTATTCTATTATTTGAATCACTTGCTGGTCAAATTGGACTTATACCAAAAAATTCCTTGAAATGCAATAAATTAATTAAATATAGCAAACAGATCCAGAAACATACCAAATCTTAACATGGAGTACCACATGTTGTACGTGGATAGTAGAAAATGTTTCAAGGTCAGATGAGAAAAAACTTATTATTTCTTGCAGTTATAGCTCAAATTCAATTTATATCAATTAAAATTCTATAATTGCACTTAATAAATTAAAATTACCAAATGGATCCAAAAAATTACCAAAATTACACATGAATAAATCTATATTCTTTATTGCCTATATAAAAAGCTTTGAAGTCAAACCTTAATTCAACCGTCACTTTAACTCTAAATCTTACTGAATCCTTCTCAACGCTACGATTCTTCTTCTGAGATACTTCGGTTTGTATACATCATACATGATAGATTGTGCAAAACCTTCTCAATTTTTTACCATGTCCTCCACGTATGATATCATGAGATCTTGACAAATCTCATGATTTTCATACTTCATTTACTTTTTTTAGAATTTGAAAACCATTCGGCCAAACGTTCGTGGTCGTGTTTCCTGAACAAGATGTTCGAAATTTCTTTTCATTTCCTGGGTAAGGCCTCACACTGGACTCAATAACATGAATATCATTTTTCTACTCATTTTATTCTATTATTTGAATCACTTGCAATTCAAATTTGACTTATACCAAAAAATTTCTTGAAAAGCAATAAATTAATTAAACATAGCAAACAGATCTAGAAATATACCAAATCTTAACATGGAGTACCACATGTTGTATGTGGACAGTAAAAAAAGGTTCAAGGTCAGAAGAGAAAAAACTTATTATTTCATGTAGTTATAGCTCAAATTCAATTTATATCAATTAAAAATCTATAATTGCACTTAATAAATTAAAATTATCAAACGGATCCAAAAAATTACCAAAATCACACATGAATAAATCTATATTCTCTATTGCCTATATAAAAAGTTTTAAAGTCAAATCTCAATTCGACCGTCACTTTGACTCCAAATCTTACTGAATCCTTCTCAACGCTACGATTCTTCCTCTGAGATACTTCGGTTTGTAAACATCGTAGATGACAGATTATACGAAACCTTCTCAATTTTTTACCATGGCCTCCACATATGATATCACGAGATCTTGATAAATCTCATGATTTTTAGACTTTGTTTGCTTTTTTTTAGAATTTAAAAACCATTCGGCCACATGTTCGTGGTCGTGTTTTCTGAACAAGATGTTTGAAATTTCTTTTCATTTCCAGGGTAAGGCCTCACACCGGATTCAATAACATGAATATCATTTTTCTACTCATTTTATTCTATTATTTAAATCACTTGCAGGTTAAATTTGACTTATACCAAAAAATTCCTTGAAATGCAATAAATTAATTAAATATAGCAAACAGATCTAGAAACATACCAAATCTTAACATGGAGTACCACATGTTGTATGTGGATAGTAGAAAAAGTTTTAAGGTTAGATGAGAAAAAAATTATTATTTCTTGCAGTTATAGCTCAAATTCAATTTATATCAATTAAAATTTTATAATTGCACTTAATAAATTAAAATTACCAAATGGATCCAAAAAATTACCAAAATCACACATGAATAAATCTATGTTCTTTATTGCCTATATAAAAAGTTTTGAAGTCAAACCCCAATTCGACCGTCACTTTGACTCCAAATCTTATCGAATCCTTCTCAACGCTACGATTCTTCTTCTGAGATACTTCGGTTTGTAAACATCGTACATGATAGATTATGCGAAACCTTCTCAATTTTTTACCACATCCTCCACATATGATATCATGAGATCTTGACAAATCTCATGATTTTCAAACTTAGTTTGCTTTTTTTAGAATTTAAAAACCATTCGACCACACGTTCATGGTCATGTTTCCTTGTAGCACCCAGTTTTAAGAATAAAACCAGATACACACCATATGTGAGCCCAGGAAGTCAAATCTCACATATAGCTACAAATAAGGGTAATATCAAAAGACAACGCTTAAATACATAGCGTATTAGTATAAAGGATATAACCTCAGAGTATAGACAGCGGAACGACAACTCCGATCTTCAGGTGAAGACTCCAATCCACAGGGACAACTGACTGGTTGATCACAAGCCTAATTCCTCCAAACTCTAGCAATCTGGTACCCATCCGGGATTTTCCAATTATGTGTAAAATAAAGCAAGCGTAAGTACATGTCGTACTCAACAAATATAACATGGGGTTCATGAGGCTCAAAAGGCTGACACTGGTTTAACTGCGATTAGCTTTTAATGAGTCATGATTTTAGCATAGGAGTAGCATCAAGTTTACCTCAAGCCCATAAACACATGATCAGGTAAACATGAATAATGAATAGCATAAACAATTAACCATTAGTGAGCATCTTCATCATCCATATAATTAGTGTCCATCATCTATTCCATAAGGGTTCCAAGGCCGCTCGTGACCGTGAGCACGGCTGATATACCAGTTTTACACTCTGCAGAGGTTGTACACTTTCACTGTGAGTCGTGATTTACCCTTTCGCCCGAGGTAGCTAGTCTCTTGACCCACTTCCAAGGAAGGTCGGCAGGGTTCACTATGAAGCCTTTCAAAGGTTCGTCTAACAAGTTAGGGCCGCTAGGTTTCTGTGGCCTACGAATGTAGGGCTCCCCTTCCGACAGGCACAATGACGCGCAGCCTATACACTGACGGACAGAGGCCGCACTATATCCAACCTGGAACACACCCCTCTTGCGCCATAAAGGTAACCACTAACAAGCTAGAAAAGGTCCTCATACTGAGCTAAAGCCAGAGCCATGTAGCCCTCACAGCTGTACTGTAAGTCCCGGATGATCACTTACAGATAAGTCCTTAGGGAGAGAAATCTAGAGCACCATAAAAACAGCCCAATGCTCTAGCCCCCTTATTCCATGTTGCTAAAAAGCATCTTTTAAATGTTTATTGCATATACCATTAGTCAAGTTACAAGATCATGGTCTTTAATTGAGCACTAGCATCATACTACCCAATGCAATACCCCAAAGGTATCAAGGTACGAGGTACAAAGTACTAGGAAATCCTTAATGGCAGTCAAGGTAGACACATGCAGTATGAATTAAATGATTAACAGTGAATAGGCAACAAGGAAGATCCCATGCTATACTTGCCTTAAACACCGATCCTTCGGTAAGCTTTAATCTTCAATGTTCTTCTTCTTCTTCTTCTTGATCACCACGTATACCTCACTAACTAGACGTAATCATAAAACATCACACAGGCATCCATGCAATCATACACGAAGCAAACAATAGATCTAAATTAGAACAATATACCAAACATAAAATCAAGATGAAAACTTTATAAAACGAATCTATGTCTCGCTACGAACACATAGACGCGAAAAACACGCTAATCGAAGCTACGGTTAAAATGATACAACTATCGATAGATTTACTTATAAAACTGTTAGCTTCATGTATCTTAATGGTATAAAAACATATATAAGATATTTTATAGAGATTATAATTTAAGTCAAATTTAGATTTGATTTATAAAACTAAAGTAAAACAAATCATATTTTATTTACAAAACCCAGTTGCATAATTATTAATCAAGATATGATTTAAACCATAAAATTTCAGAATTAGTAATATGGTAAACACTGTCACTAACGCGTAGATCTCATTGCTATGAATCTAACGCAACTTGAATGAGCTAAAACGGATCTAAAACATAGAAGATATGATTTAAACAAGTTTTCCTTCAATAAAATAATAGATTAAATCTAATCACGAATTTTAAAAGTTGAAAACACATCTAACAGTAGTATAAGCATGTGGATTATGAAATTACGAACCTAACGCAAGTTGAACGGATCAAATCGGAGTTAAAACGAAGAAACGGTGAGGATCCATTATTGATTGTAAGTGGTGTATTTCTATAGTATTGTTGGATTTGTTTTTCTATAAGAAAACGGCCATAAAACATATACGTGATGTCATGTGATGTCATCAAGCTAATTGGAACAGCTAACTGGAGTAGGGCACGTGCACGGCATCAAGAGCTTAACCAAAATATAAAGGATATACATGCTTACATGGGGAACCTTCGCTTCCGGATAGAAGATTACGTTGCTAAGCTAACATACTTGTCATCCTTGGCGCTTGCTAGCTTGCATTATTGACATACATGCACGGTGCTATTTGCTTGAAGGTTTGCATATGTTGCAGTAGGAAGTCAAGGGACGGAACGCAAAGCAAACCTGGTTTGCAAGGCAGGGAAGCAGTAGGTCGGCTGCAGCCATGGCCGGCTGTTTCTGCCATAGTGCATGGATGGATTGCTCGTGTGTGTGTATATAGAAGTACGAAAAATTTTCCATATATATATATATATATATATATGCATGCATGGCGCTTGAGTTGGGAGCATGCAGGCGTACGTGCTTGCAAGGCAACGGGATAAGCAGCAGCGTATGGATGGATGAACAGCTTGTTTGGTAATCTGGAAGCAGCAGCAAGCAACGATCGACGACGGCTCTAGCATGAGAAGCTGTGTGCTAGCATAGGCACATAGACACGGGACAGTTGGCAACAGAAAGCTACGTATACTGATGATGCTCCAAAGACAACACGTAAAAGAAAACTAGAGAGAGAGGAACTTGTAGAGGGTCTCACCGGTGACGGAAAACAGCCACGACAGCTGACGATGCTTCAGGCCTTTAGGACCGGGCTTCTCGGTAGGGCTTGGCTCTGTTGTCTTGCCAGCCAGGGAGCGGCGGGTCTACGGTGTCAGGCAGCGCGGCGGCGACGGCGATGGCGACAGCTACGGCGACGGCGAGAGAAAGAGGAGAAAAATATAATTTACTACATGAAGGATTTCCCAAACTAAGGGCTCCCCATATGGTAGTTTTGGTGTGCTTTGCCCAAGGGGTTGGTTGATATATATAGAAAGAAAAACTCCCCACATCCACGTCAACTAGCGATATGGTACTAATTGATGTTACACCATCCACCTACACTTATGGGCCTAAATAAACATTAAAGCCCATTAGTAAATAAATGCATGGGCCTTTAGGATTTATCAGGATTATTGCACATGGGCTTTGAGCGTTGGGATAAATGAGAGATTTATTATTTTCGGAATTAATTAATTTCATGGATAAAATAATTCTAGAAAAGTCCAGAATTAATATTTAAGCCGCGAAAAATACTCCGAGACCTCCGAAAATTTGGAGAAAATTCTCAGAGACACTTTGGAACATGATGAACTCAAATAAAGTATTTGGAGCTTATGAAAAGATTGTTGGGAACATGGAACATAAAGATTAAGGTGAAGGAGGTAGGAATTAAATTCTAGAAAGAAGCTGGAAAATTCCTAGAGATAGATATTCGTCTCCTAAACGTATAAAAACACACATGTTGCACATAGAAACACGAGATGCGACCGGCATGAATGCAACAAACACGTTTCTACCTTATGATAAATTTTAAATTAATGAAATTTTTTTATTTTCCTATGTTTTCATGTGCACGAAAATTCATAAATAAATCATTTTAACTCTATTTTCAAAAGTGACAAATTTTGGGGTGTTACATTCCTGAACAAGATATTCGAAATTTCTTTTCATTTCCTAGGTAAGGCCTCACACCGGACTCAATAACATGAATATCATTTTTCTACTCATTTTATTCTATTATTTGAATCACTTGCAGTTCAAATTTGACTTATACTAAAAAAATTCCTTGAAATGTAATAAATTAATTAAATATAGCAAACAGATCCAGAAATATACTAAATCTTAACATGGAGTACCACATATTGTATGTGGATAGTAGAAAAAGTTTCAAGGTCAGAAGAGAAAAAAACTTATTATTTCATGTAGTTATTGCTCAAATTTAATTTATATCAATTAAAATTCTATAATTGCACTTAATAAATTAAAATTAACAAATGGATCCAAAAAATTACCAAAATCACACATGAATAAATCTATATTCTCTATTGCCTATATAAAAAGTTTTGAAGTCAAATCCTAATTCGACCGTCACTTTGACTCCAAATCTTACCGAATCCTTCTCAATGCTACGATTCTTCCTCTGAGATACTTCGGTTTGTAAACATCATACATGACAGATTGTGCGAAACCTTCTCAATTTTTTACCACGGCCTCCACATATGATATCATGAGATCTTAATAAATCTCATGATTTTCAGACTTCGTTTGCTTTTCATAGAATTTAAAAATCATTCGACCACATGTTCGTGGTCGTGTTTTCTGAACAAGATGTTTGAAATTTCTTTTCATTTCCTAGGTAAGGCCTCACACCAGAGTCAATAACATGAATATCATTTTTCTACTCATTTTATTCTATTATTTGAATCACTTGCAGTTCAAATTTGACTTATACCAAAAAATTCCTTGAAAAGCAATAAATTAATTAAATATAGCAAACAGATCCAGAAATATACCAAATCTTAACATGGAGTACCACATGTTGTATGTGGACAGTAAAAAAAGGTTCAAGGTCAGAAGAGAAAAACTTATTATTTCATGCAGTTATAGCTCAAATTCAATTTATATCAATTAAAATTCTATAATTGCACTTAATAAATTAAAATTATCAAATGGATCCAAAAAATTACCAAAATCACACATGAATAAACATATATTCTCTATTGCCTATATAAAAAGTTTTGAAGTCAAACCCCAATTCGACCATCACTTTGACTCCAAATCTTACCGAATCCTTCTCAACAATACGATTCTTCCTCTGAGATACTTCGGTTTGTAAACATCGTAGGTGACAGATTGTATGAAACCTTCTTAATTTTTTACCAAGACCTCCACATGAGATCTTGATAAATCACATGATTTTTAGACTTTGTTTGCTTTTTTTTTAGAATTTAAAAACCATTCGGCCACATGTTCGTGGTCGTGTTTCCTGAACAAGATGTTTGAAATTTCTTTTCATTTCCTAGGTAAGGCCTCACATCGGACTCAATAACATGAATATCATTTTTCTACTCATTTTATTCTATTATTTGAATCACTTGCAGGTCAAATTTGACTTATACCAAAAAATTCCTTAAAATGCAATAAATTAATTAAATATAGCAAACAGATCCAGAAACATACCAAATCTTAACATGGAGTACCACATGTTGTATGTGGATAGTAGAAAAAGTTTTAAGGTTAGATGAGAAAAAACTTATTATTTCTTGCAGTTATAGCTCAAATTCAATTTATATCAATTAAAATTCTATAATTGCACTTAATAAATTAAAATTACCAAATGGATCCAAAAAATTACCAAAATCACACATGAATAAATCTATGTTCTTTATTGCCTATATAAAAAGTTTTGAAGTCAAACCCCAATTCGACCGTCACTTTAACTCCAAATCTTACCGAATCCTTCTCAACGCTACGATTCTTCTTCTAAGATACTTCGGTTTGTAAACATCGTATATGATAGATTATGCAAAACCTTCTCAATTTTTTACCACGTCCTTCACGTATGATATCATGAGATCTTGACAAATCTCATGATTTTCAAACTTAGTTTGCTTTTTTAGAATTTAAAAACCAATCGACCACACGTTCATGGTCGTGTTTCCTAAACAAGATGTTCGAAATTTCTTTTCATTTCTTAGGTAAGGCCTCACACTGGACTCAATAACACAAATATCATTTTTCTACTCATTTTATTCTATTATTTGAATCACTTACAGTTCAAATTTGACTTATACCAAAAAAATTCCTTGAAATACAATAAATTAATTAAATATAGCAAACAGATCCAGAAATATACCAAATCTTAACATAGAGTACCACATATTGTATGTGGACAATAGAAAAAGTTTTAAGGTCAGAAGAGAAAAAAACTTATTATTTTATGTAGTTATAGCTCAAATTCAATTTATATCAATTAAAATTCTATAATTGCACTTAATAAATTAAAATTACCAAACGGATCCAAAAAATTACTAAAATCACACATGAATAAATCTATATTCTCTATTACCTATATAAAAAGTTTTAAAGTCAAATCTCAATTCGACCGTCACTTTGACTCCAAATCTTACTAAATCCTTCTCAACGCTACGATTCTTCCTCTGAGATACTTCGGTTTGTAAACATCGTAGATGACAGATTATACGAAACCTTCTCAATTTTTTACCATGGCCTCCACATATGATATCACGAGAGCTTGATAAATCTCATAATTTTTAGACTTTGTTTGCTTTTTTTTAAAATTTAAAAACCATTCGGCCACATGTTCGTGGTCGTGTTTTCTGAACAAGATGTTTGAAATTTCTTTTCATTTCCTGGGTAAGGCCTCACACACCGGACTCAATAACATGAATATCATTTTTCTACTCATTTTATTCTATTATTTAAATCACTTACAGGTTAAATTTGACTTATACCAAAAAATTCCTTGAAATGCAATAAATTAATTAAATATAGCAAACAAATCTAGAAACATACCAAATCTTAACATGGAGTACCACATGTTGTATGTGGATAGTAGAAAAAGTTTTAAGGTTAGATGAGAAAAAAATTATTATTTCTTGCAGTTATAACTCAAATTCAATTTATATCAATTAAAATTTTATAATTGCACTTAATAAATTAAAATTACCAAATGGATCCAAAAAATTACCAAAATCACACATGAATAAATCTATGTTCTTTATTGCCTATATAAAAAGTTTTGAAGTCAAACCCCAATTCGACCGTCACTTTGACTCTAAATCTTACCGAATCCTTCTCAACGCTACGATTCTTCTTCTGAGATACTTCGGTTTGTAAACATCGTACATGATAGATTATGCGAAACCTTCTCAATTTTTTACCACGTCCTCCACGTATGATATCATGAGATCTTGACAAATCTCATGATTTTCAAACTTAGTTTGCTTTTTTTAGAATTTAAAAACCATTCGACCACACGTTCATGGTCGTGTTTCCTGAACAAGGTATTCGAAATTTCTTTTCATTTCCTAGGTAAGGCCTCACACCGGACTCAATAACACAAATATCATTTTTCTACTCATTTTATTCTATTATTTGAATCACTTGCAGTTCAAATTTGACTTATACTAAAAAAATTCCTTGAAATGCAATAAATTAATTAAATATAGCAAACAGATCCAGAAATATACCAAATCTTAACATGGAGTACCACATATTGTATGTGGACAGTAGAAAAAGTTTCAAGGTCAGAAGAGAAAAAAACTTATTATTTCATGTAGTTATAGCTCAAATTTAATTTATATCAATTAAAATTCTATAATTGCACTTAATAAATTAAAATTAACAAATGGATCCAAAAAATTACCAAAATCACACATGAATAAATCTATATTCTCTATTGCCTATATAAAAAGTTTTGAAGTCAAATCCTAATTCGACCGTTACTTTGACTCCAAATCTTACCGAATCCTTCTCAATGCTACGATTCTTCCTCTGAGATACTTCGGTTTGTAAACATCATACATGACAGATTGTGCGAAACCTTCTCAATTTTTTACCACGGCCTCCACATATGATATCATGAGATCTTAATAAATCTCATGATTTTCAGACTTCGTTTGCTTTTCATAGAATTTAAAAATCATTCGACCACATGTTCGTGGTCGTGTTTTCTGAACAAGATGTTTGAAATTTCTTTTCATTTCCTAGGTAAGGCCTCACACCAGAGTCAATAACATGAATATCATATTTCTACTCATTTTATTCTATTATTTGAATCACTTGCAGTTCAAATTTGACCTTATACCAAAAAATTCCTTGAAAAGCAATAAATTAATTAAATATAGCAAACAGATCCAAAAATATACCAAATCTTAATATGGAGTACCATATGTTGTATGTGGACAGTAAAAAAAGGTTCAAGGTCAGAAGAGAAAAACTTATTATTTCATGCAGTTATAGCTCAAATTCAATTTATATCAATTAAAATTCTATAATTACACTTAATAAATTAAAATTATCAAACGGATCCAAAAAATTACCAAAATCACACATGAATAAACCTATATTCTCTATTGCCTATATAAAAAGTTTTGAAGTCAAAA
Organism: Miscanthus floridulus; assembly: GCF_019320115.1. Classification (NCBI taxonomy): domain Eukaryota; kingdom Viridiplantae; phylum Streptophyta; class Magnoliopsida; order Poales; family Poaceae; genus Miscanthus; species Miscanthus floridulus. The sequence goes on along the minus strand of NC_089588.1, from coordinate 35,285,571 downwards.
CCCAATTCGACCATCACTTTGACTCCAAATCTTACCGAATCCTTCTCAACAATACGATTCTTCCTTTGAGATACTTCGGTTTATAAACATCGTAGGTGACAGATTGTATGAAACCTTCTTAATTTTTTACCAAGACCTCCACATGAGATCTTGATAAATCACATGATTTTTAGACTTTGTTTGCTTTTTTTTAGAATTTAAAAACCATTTGGCCACATGTTCGTGGTCGTGTTTCCTGAACAAGATGTTTGAAATTTCTTTTCATTTCCTGGGTACGGCCTCACATCGGACTCAATAACATGAATATCATTTTTCTACTCATTTTATTCTATTATTGGAATCACTTGCAGGTCAAATTTGACTTATACCAAAAAATTCCTTAAAATGCAATAAATTAATCAAATATAGCAAATAGATCCAGAAACATACCAAATCTTAACATGGAGTACCACATGTTGTATGTGGATAGTAGAAAAAGTTTTAAGGTTAGATGAGAAAAAACTTATTATTTCTTGCAGTTATAGCTCAAATTCAATTTATATCAATTAAAATTCTATAATTGCACTTAATAAATTAAAATTACCAAACAGATCCAAAAAATTACCAAAATCACACATGAATAAATCTATGTTCTCTATTGCCTATATAAAAAGTTTTGAAGTCAAACCCTAATTTGACCGTCACTTTGACTGCAAATCTTACCGAATCCTTCTCAACGCTACGATTCTTCCTCTAAGATACTTCGGTTTGTAAACATCGTACATGATAGATTGTGCGAAACCTTCTCAATTTTTTACCATGGCCTCCACATATGATATCACGAGATCTTGACTAAATCTTAAGATTTTTAGACTTCGTTAGCTTTTTTTAGAATTTAAAAACCATTCGACCACATGTTCGTGGTCGTGTTTCCTGAATAAGATGTTTGAAATTTCTTTTCATTTCCTAGGTAAGGCCTCACATCGAAGTCAATAACATGAATATCATTTTTCTACTCATTTTATTCTATTATTTGAATCACTTGCAGTTCAAATTTGACTTATACCAAAAAATTCCTTTGAAATGCAATAAATTAATTAAATATAGCAAATAGATCCAGAAATATACCAAATCTTAACATGGAGTACCACATGTTGTATGTGGATAGTAGAAAAAGTTTCAAGGTCAGAAGAGAAAAAACTTTTATTTCATGCAGTTATAGCTCAAATTCAATTTATATCAATTAAAATTCTATAATTGCATTTAATAAATTAAAATTATCAAATGGATCCAAAAAATTACCAAAATCACACATGAATAAATCTATGTTCTTTATTGCCTATATAAAAAGTTTTGAAGTCAAACCCCAATTCGACCATCACTTTAACTCCAAATCTTACCGAATCCTTCTCAACGCTACGATTCTTCTTCTAAAATACTTCGGTTTGTAAACATCGTATATGATAGATTATGCAAAACCTTCTCAATTTTTTACCACGTCCTTCACGTATGATATCATGAGATCTTGATAAATCTCATGATTTTCAAACTTAGTTTGCTTTTTTTAGAATTTAAAAACCAATCGACCACACGTTCATGGTCGTGTTTCCTAAACAAGATGTTCGAAATTTCTTTTCATTTCCTAGGTAAGGCCTCACACTGGACTCAATAACACAAATATCATTTTTCTACTCATTTTATTCTATTATTTGAATCACTTGCAGTTCAAATTTGACTTATACCAAAAAAATTCCTTGAAATACAATAAATTAATTAAATATAGCAAACAGATCCAGAAATATACCAAATCTTAACATAGAGTACCACATATTGTATGTGGACAATAGAAAAAGTTTTAAGGTCAGAAGAGAAAAAAACTTATTATTTTATGTAGTTATAGCTCAAATTCAATTTATATCAATTAAAATTCTATAATTGCACTTAATAAATTAAAATTACCAAACAGATCCAAAAAATTACCAAAATCACACATGAATAAATCTATATTCTCTATTACCTATATAAAAAGTTTTAAGTCAAATCTCAATTCGACCGTCACTTTGACTCCAAATCTTACTGAATCCTTCTCAACGCTACGATTCTTCCTCTGAGATACTTCGGTTTGTAAACATCGTAGATGACAGATTATACGAAACCTTCTCAATTTTTTACCATGGCCTCCACATATGATATCACTGAGATCTTGATAAATCTCATGATTTTAGACTTTGTTTGCTTTTTTTTAGAATTTAAAAACCATTCGGCCACATGTTCGTGGTCGTGTTTCCTGAACAAGATGTTTGAAATTTCTTTTCATTTCCTAGGTAAGGCCTCACACCGGACTCAATAACATGAATATCATTTTTCTACTCATTTTATTCTATTATTTGAATCACTTGCAGGTTCAAATTTGACTTATACCAAAAAATTCCTTGAAATGCAATAAATTAATTAAATATAGCAAACAGATCTAGAAACTATACCAAATCTTAACATGGAGTACCACATGTTGTATGTGGATAGTAGAAAAAGTTTCAAGGTTAGATGAGAAAAAACTTATTATTTCATGCAGTTATAGCTCAAATTCAATTTATATCAATTAAAATTCTATAATTGCACTTAATAAATTAAAATTATCAAATGGATCCAAAAAATTACCAAAATCACACATGAATAAATCTATGTTCTTATTGCCTATATAAAAAGTTTTGAAGTCAAACCCCAATTCGACCGTCACTTTGACTCCAAATCTTACCGAATCCTTCTCAACGCTACGATTCTTCTTCTGAGATACTTCGGTTTGTAAACATCGTACATGATAGATTATGCGAAACCTTCTCAATTTTTTACCACGTCCTCCACGTATGATATCATGAGATCTTGACAAATCTCATGATTTTCAAACTTAGTTTGCTTTTTTTAGAATTTAAAAACCATTCGACCACACGTTCATGGTCGTGTTTCCTGAACAAGGTATTCGAAATTTCTTTTCATTTCCTAGGTAAGGCCTCACACCGGACTCAATAACACGAATATCATTTTTCTACTCATTTTATTCTATTATTTGAATCACTTGCAGTTCAAATTTGACTTATACTAAAAAAATTCCTTGAAATGCAATAAATTAATTAAATATAGCAAACAGATCCAGAAATATACCAAATCTTAACATGGAGTACCACATATTGTATGTGGACAGTAGAAAAAGTTTCAAGGTCAGAAGAGAAAAAAACTTATTATTTCATGTAGTTATAGCTCAAATTTAATTTATATCAATTAAAATTCTATAATTGCACTTAATAAATTAAAATTAACAAATGGATCCAAAAAATTACCAAAATCACACATGAATAAATCTATATTCTCTATTGCCTATATAAAAAGTTTTGAAGTCAAATCCCAATTCGACCGTCACTTTGACTCCTAAATCTTACCGAATCCTTCTCAACGCTACGATTCTTCCTCTGAGATACTTCGGTTTGTAAACATCATACATGACAGATTGTGTGAAACCTTCTCAATTTTTTACCACGGCCTCCACATATGATATCATGAGATCTTAATAAATCTCATGATTTTCAGAGCTTCGTTTGCTTTTTATAGAATTTAAAAATCATTCGACCACATGTTCGTGGTCGTGTTTTCTGAACAAGATGTTTGAAATTTCTTTTCATTTCCTGGGTAAGGCCTCACACCGGACTCAATAACATGAATATCATTTTTCTACTCATTTTATTCTATTATTTAAATCACTTGCAGTTCAAATTTGACTTATACCAAAAAATTCCTTGAAAATGCAATAAATTAATTAAATATAGCAAACAGATCTAGAAACATACCAAATCTTAACATGGAGTACCATATGTTGTATGTGGATAGTAGAAAAAGTTTTAAGGTTAGATGAGAAAAAAATTATTATTTCTTGCAGTTATAGCTCAAATTCAATTTATATCAATTAAAATTTTATAATTGCACTTAATAAATTAAAATTACCAAATGGATCCAAAAAATTACCAAAATCACACATGAATAAATCTATGTTCTTTATTGCCTATATAAAAAGTTTTGAAGTCAAACCCCAATTCGACCGTCACTTTGACTCCAAATCTTACCGAATCCTTCTCAACGCTACGATTCTTCTTCTGAGATACTTCGGTTTGTAAACATCGTACATGATAGATTATGCGAAACCTTCTCAATTTTTTACCACGTCCTCCACGTATGATATCATGAGATCTTGACAAATCTCATGATTTTCAAACTTAGTTTGCTTTTTTTAGAATTTAAAAACCATTCGACCACACGTTCATGGTCGTGTTTCCTGAACAAGGTATTCGAAATTTCTTTTCATTTCCTAGGTAAGGCCTCACACCGGACTCAATAACACAAATATCATTTTTCTACTCATTTTATTCTATTATTTGAATCACTTGCAGTTCAAATTTGACTTATACTAAAAAAATTCCTTGAAATGCAATAAATTAATTAAATATAGCAAACAGATCCAGAAATATACCAAATCTTAACATGGAGTACCACATATTGTATGTGGACAGTAGAAAAAGTTTCAAGGTCAGAAGAGAAAAAACTTATTATTTCATGTAGTTATAGCTCAAATTTAATTTATATCAATTAAAATTCTATAATTGCACTTAATAAATTAAAATTAACAAATGGATCCAAAAAATTACCAAAATCACACATGAATAAATCTATATTCTCTATTGCCTATATAAAAAGTTTTAAAGTCAAATCCCAATTCGACCGTCACTTTGACTCCAAATCTTACCGAATCCTTCTCAATGCTACGATTCTTCCTCTGAGATACTTCGGTTTGTAAACATCATACATGACAGATTGTGCGAAACCTTCTCAATTTTTTACCACGGCCTCCACATATGATATCATGAGATCTTAATAAATCTCATGATTTTCAGACTTCATTTGCTTTTCATAGAATTTAAAAATCATTCGACCACATAGTTCGTGGTCGTGTTTTCTGAACAAGATGTTTGAAATTTCTTTTCATTTCCTAGGTAAGGCCTCACACCAGAGTCAATAACATGAATATCATTTTTCTACTCATTTTATTCTATTATTTGAATCACTTGCAGTTTAAATTTGACTTATACCAAAAAATTCCTTGAAAAGCAATAAATTAATTAAATATAGCAAACAGATCCAGAAATATATCAAATCTTAACATGGAGTACCACATGTTGTATGTGGATAGTAAAAAAAGGTTCAAGGTCAGAAGAGAAAAACTTATTATTTCATGCAGTTATAGCTCAAATTCAATTTATATCAATTAAAATTCTATAATTGCACTTAATAAATTAAAATTATCAAACGGATCCAAAAAATTACCAAAATCACACATGAATAAACCTATATTCTCTATTGCCTATATAAAAAGTTTTGAAGTCAAACCCAATTCGACCATCACTTTGACTCCAAATCTTACCGAATCCTTCTCAACAATACGATTCTTCTCTGAGATACTTCGGTTTGTAAACATCGTAGGTGACAGATTGTATGAAACCTTCTTAATTTTTTACCAAGACCTCCACATGAGATCTTGATAAATCACATGATTTTTAGACTTTGTTTGCTTTTTTTTTAGAATTTAAAAACCATTCGGCCACATGTTCGTGGTCGTGTTTCCTGAACAAGATGTTTGAAATTTCTTTTCATTTCCTGGGTACGGCCTCACACTCGGACTCAATAACATGAATATCATTTTTCTACTCATTTTATTCTATTATTTGAATCACTTGCAGGTCAAATTTGACTTATACCAAAAAATTCCTTAAAATGCAATAAATTAATCAAATATAGCAAATAGATCCAGAAACATACCAAATCTTAACATGGAGTACCACATGTTGTATGTGGATAGTAGAAAAAGTTTTAAGGTTAGATGAGAAAAAACTTATTATTTCTTGCAGTTATAGCTCAAATTCAATTTATATCAATTAAAATTCTATAATTGCACTTAATAAATTAAAATTACCAAACAGATCCAAAAAATTACCAAAATCACACATGAATAAATCTATGTTCTCTATTGCCTATATAAAAAGTTTTGAAGTCAAACCCTAATTTGACCGTCACTTTGACTGCAAATCTTACCGAATCCTTCTCAACGCTACGATTCTTCCTCTAAGATACTTCGGTTTGTAAACATCGTACATGATAGATTGTGCGAAACCTTCTCAATTTTTTACCATGGCCTCCACATATGATATCACGAGATCTTGATAAATCTTAAGATTTTTAGACTTCGTTAGCTTTTTTAGAATTTAAAAACCATTCGACCACATGTTCGTGGTCGTGTTTCCTGAATAAGATGTTTGAAATTTCTTTTCATTTCCTAGGTAAGGCCTCACATCAAAGTCAATAACATGAATATCATTTTTCTACTCATTTTATTCTATTATTTGAATCACTTGTAGTTCAAATTTGACTTATACCAAAAAAATTCCTTTGAAATGCAATAAATTAATTAAATATAGCAAATAGATCCAGAAATATACCAAATCTTAACATGGAGTACCACATGTTGTATGTGGATAGTAGAAAAAGTTTCAAGGTCAGAAGAGAAAAAACTTTTATTTCATGCAGTTATAGCTCAAATTCAATTTATATCAATTAAAATTCTATAATTGCACTTAATAAATTAAAATTATCAAACGGATCCAAAAAATTACCAAAATCACACATGAATAAATCTATATTCTTTATTGCCTATATAAAAAGTTTTGAAGTCAAATCTCAATTCAACCATCACTTTAACTCCAAATCTTACCGAATCCTTCTCAACGCTACGATTCTTCCTCTGAGATACTTTGGTTTGTAAACATCATAGATGACAGATTGTACAAAACCTTCTTAATTTTTTACCATGGCCTCCACATATGATATCACGAGATCTTGATAAATCTCATGATTTTTAGACTTTGTTTGCTTTTTTTTTTAGAATTTAAAAACCATTCGGCCACATGTTCGTGGTCGTGTTTCCTGAATAAGATGTTTAAAATTTCTTTTCATTTCCTAGATAAGGCCTCACACCGGACTCAATAACATGAATATCATTTTTCTACTCATTTTATTCTATTATTTGAATCACTTGCTGGTCAAATTGGACTTATACCAAAAATTCCTTGAAATGCAATAAATTAATTAAATATAGCAAACAGATCCAGAAACATACCAAATCTTAACATGGAGTACCACATGTTGTACGTGGATAGTAGAAAATGTTTCAAGGTCAGATGAGAAAAAACTTATTATTTCTTGCAGTTATAGCTCAAATTCAATTTATATCAATTAAAATTCTATAATTGCATTTAATAAATTAAAATTACCAAATGGATCCAAAAAATTACCAAAATTACACATGAATAAATCTATATTCTTTATTGCCTATATAAAAAGCTTTGAAGTCAAACCTTAATTCAACCGTCACTTTAACTCTAAATCTTACTGAATCCTTCTCAACGCTACGATTCTTCTTCTGAGATACTTCGGTTTGTATACATCATACATGATAGATTGTGCAAAACCTTCTCAATTTTTTACCATGTCCTCCACGTATGATATCATGAGATCTTGACAAATCTCATGATTTTCATACTTCATTTACTTTTTTTAGAATTTGAAAACCATTCGGCCAAACGTTCATGGTCGTGTTTCCTGAACAAGATGTTCGAAATTTCTTTTCATTTCCTGGTAAGGCCTCACACTGGACTCAATAACATGAATATCATTTTTCTACTCATTTTATTCTATTATTTGAATCACTTGCAATTCAAATTTGACTTATACCAAAAAATTTCTTGAAAAGCAATAAATTAATTAAACATAGCAAATAGATTCAGAAATATACCAAATCTTAACATGGAGTACCACATGTTGTATGTGGACAGTAAAAAAAGGTTCAAGGTCAGAAGAGAAAAAACTTATTATTTCATGTAGTTATAGCTCAAATTCAATTTATATCAATTAAAAATCTATAATTGCACTTAATAAATTAAAATTATCAAACGGATCCAAAAAATTACCAAAATCACACATGAATAAATCTATATTCTCTATTGCCTATATAAAAAGTTTTAAAGTCAAATCTCAATTCGACCATCACTTTGACTCCAAATCTTACTGAATCCTTCTCAACGCTACGATTCTTCCTCTGAGATACTTCGGTTTGTAAACATCGTAGATGAAAGATTATACGAAACCTTCTCAATTTTTTACCATGGCCTCCACATATGATATCACGAGATCTTGATAAATCTCATGATTTTTAGACTTTGTTTGCTTTTTTTTAGAATTTAAAAACCATTCGGCCACATGTTCGTGGTCGTGTTTTCTGAACAAGATGTTTGAAATTTCTTTTCATTTCCTGGGTAAGGCCTCACACCGGACTCAATAACATGAATATCATTTTTCTACTCATTTTATTCTATTATTTAAATCACTTGCAGGTTAAATTTGACTTATACCAAAAAATTCCTTGAAATGCAATAAATTAATTAAATATAGCAAACAAATCTAGAAACATACCAAATCTTAACATAGAGTACCACATATTGTATGTGGACAATAGAAAAAGTTTTAAGGTCAGAAGAGAAAAAAACTTATTATTTTATGTAGTTATAGCTCAAATTCAATTTATATCAATTAAAATTCTATAATTGCACTTAATAAATTAAAATTACCAAAATGATCCAAAAAATTACCAAAATCACACATGAATAAATCTATATTCTCTATTACCTATATAAAAAGTTTTAAAGTCAAATCTCAATTCGACCGTCACTTTGACTCCAAATCTTACTGAATCCTTCTCAACGCTACGATTCTTCCTCTGAGATACTTCGGTTTGTAAACATCGTAGATGACAGATTATACGAAACCTTCTCAATTTTTTACCATGGCCTCCACATATGATATCACGAGATCTTGATAAATCTCATGATTTTTAGACTTTGTTTGCTTTTTTTTAAAATTTAAAAACCATTCGGCCACATGTTCGTGGTCGTGTTTTCTGAACAAGATGTTTGAAATTTCTTTTCATTTCCTGGGTAAGGCCTCACACCGGACTCAATAACATGAATATCATTTTTCTACTCATTTTATTCTATTATTTAAATCACTTACAGGTTAAATTTGACTTATACCAAAAAATTCCTTGAAATGCAATAAATTAATTAAATATAGCAAACAGATCTAGAAACATACCAAATCTTAACATGGAGTACCACATGTTGTATGTGGATAGTAGAAAAAGTTTTAAGGTTAGATGAGAAAAAAATTATTATTTCTTGCAGTTATAGCTCAAATTCAATTTATATCAATTAAAATTCTATAATTGCACTTAATAAATTAAAATTACCAAACTGGATCCAAAAATTACCAAAATCACACATGAATAAATCTATATTCTCTATTACCTATATAAAAAGTTTTGAAGTCAAATCTCAATTCGACCGTCACTTTGACTCCAAATCTTACTGAATCCTTCTCAACGCTACGATTCTTCCTCTGAGATACTTCGGTTTGTAAACATCGTAGATGACAGATTATACGAAACCTTCTCAATTTTTTACCATGGCCTCCACATATGATATCACGAGATCTTGATAAATCTCATGATTTTTAGACTTAGTTTGCTTTTTTTAGAATTTAAAAACCAATCGACCACACGTTCATGGTCGTGTTTCCTAAACAAGATGTTCGAAATTTCTTTTCATTTCCTAGGTAAGGCCTCACACTGGACTCAATAACACAAATATCATTTTTCTACTCATTTTATTCTATTATTTGAATCACTTGCAGTTCAAATTTGACTTATACCAAAAAATTCCTTGAAATACAATAAATTAATTAAATATAGCAAACAGATCCAGAAATATACCAAATCTTAACATAGAGTACCACATATTGTATGTGGACAATAGAAAAAGTTTTAAGGTCAGAAGAGAAAAAAACTTATTATTTTATGTAGTTATAGCTCAAATTCAATTTATATCAATTAAAATTCTATAATTGCACTTAATAAATTAAAATTACCAAACGGATCCAAAAAATTACCAAAATCACACATGAATAAATCTATATTCTCTATTACCTATATAAAAAGTTTTAAAGTCAAATCTCAATTCGACCGTCACTTTGACTCCAAATCTTACTGAATCCTTCTCAACGCTACGATTCTTCCTCTGAGATACTTCGGTTTGTAAACATCGTAGATGACAGATTATACGAAACCTTCTCAATTTTTTACCATGGCCTCCACATATGATATCACGAGATCTTGATAAATCTCATGATTTTTAGACTTAGTTTGCTTTTTTTAGAATTTAAAAACCAATCGACCACACGTTCATGGTCGTGTTTCCTAAACAAGATGTTCGAAATTTCTTTTCATTTCCTAGGTAAGGCCTCACACTGGACTCAATAACACAAATATCATTTTTCTACTCATTTTATTCTATTATTTGAATCACTTGCAGTTCAAATTTGACTTATACCAAAAAAATTCCTTGAAATACAATAAATTAATTAAATATAGCAAACAAATCCAGAAATATACCAAATCTTTACATAGAGTACCACATATTGTATGTGGACAATAGAAAAAGTTTTAAGGTCAGAAGAGAAAAAAACTTATTATTTTATGTAGTTATAGCTCAAATTCAATTTATATCAATTAAAATTCTATAATTGCACTTAATAAATTAAAATTACCAAATGGATCCAAAAAATTACCAAAATCACACATGAATAAATCTATATTCTCTATTACCTATATAAAAAGTTTTAAAGTCAAACCTCAATTCGACCGTCACTTTGACTCCAAATCTTACTGAATCCTTCTCAACGCTACGATTCTTCTCTGAGATACTTCGGTTTGTAAACATCGTAGATGACAGATTATACGAAACCTTCTCAATTTTTTACCATGGCCTCCACATATGATATCACGAGATCTTGACTAAATCTCATGATTTTTAGACTTTGTTTGCTTTTTTTAGAATTTAAAAACCATTCGGCCACATGTTCGTGGTCGTGTTTCTGAACAAGATGTTTGAAATTTCTTTTCATTTCCTGGGTAAGGCCTCACACCGGACTCAATAACATGAATATCATTTTTCTACTCATTTTATTCTATTATTTGAAATCACTTGCAGGTTCAAATTTGACTTATACCAAAAAATTCCTTGAAATGCAATAAATTAATTAAATATAGCAAACAGATCCTAGAAATATACCAAATCTTAACATGGAGTACCACATGTTGTATGTGGATAGTAGAAAAAGTTTCAAGGTTCAGAATGAGAAAAAAATTATTATTTCTTGCAGTTATAGCTCAAATTCAATTTATATCAATTAAAATTCTATAATTGCACTTAATAAATTAAAATTACCAAACGGATCCAAAAAATTACCAAAATCACACATGAATAAATCTATATTCTCTATTACCTATATAAAAAGTTTTAAAGTCAAATCCTCAATTCGACCGTCACTTTGACTCTAAATCTTACTGAATCCTTCTCAACGCTACGATTCTTCCTCTGAGATACTTCGGTTTGTAAACATCGTACATGATAGATTATGCGAAACCTTCTCAATTTTTTACCACGTCCTCCACGTATGATATCATGAGATCTTGACAAATCTCATGATTTTCAAACTTAGTTTGCTTTTTTTAGAATTTAAAAACCATTCGACCACACGTTCATGGTCGTGTTTCCTGAACAAGGTATTCGAAATTTCTTTTCATTTCCTAGGTAAGGCCTCACACCGGACTCAATAACACAAATATCATTTTTCTACTCATTTTATTCTATTATTTGAATCACTTGCAGTTCAAATTTGACTTATACTAAAAAAATTCCTTGAAATGCAATAAATTAATTAAATATAGCAAACAGATCCAGAAATATACCAAATCTTAACATAGAGTACCACATATTGTATGTGGATAGTAGAAAAAGTTTCAAGGTCAGAAGAGAAAAAAACTTATTATTTCATGTAGTTATAGCTCAAATTTAATTTATATCAATTAAAATTCTATAATTGCACTTAATAAATTAAAATTAACAAATGGATCCAAAAAATTACCAAAATCACACATGAATAAATCTATATTCTCTATTGCCTATATAAAAGTTTTGAAGTCAAATCCCAATTCGACCGTCACTTTGACTCCAAATCTTACCGAATCCTTCTCAATGCTACGATTCTTCCTCTGAGATACTTCGGTTTGTAAACATCATACATGACAGATTGTGCGAAACCTTCTCAATTTTTTACCACGGCCTCCACATATGATATCATGAGATCTTAATAAATCTCATAATTTTCAGACTTCGTTTGCTTTTCATAGAATTTAAAAATCATTCGACCACATGTTCGTGGTCGTGTTTTCTGAACAAGATGTTTGAAATTTCTTTTCATTTCCTAGGTAAGGCCTCACACCAGAGTCAATAACATGAATATCATTTTTCTACTCATTTTATTCTATTATTTGAATCACTTGCAGTTCAAATTTGACTTATACCAAAAAATTCCTTGAAAAGCAATAAATTAATTAAATATAGCAAACAGATCCAGAAATATATCAAATCTTAACATGGAGTACCACATGTTGTATGTGGACAGTAAAAAAGGTTCAAGGTCAGAAGAGAAAAACTTATTATTTCATGCAGTTATAGCTCAAATTCAATTTATATCAATTAAAATTCTATAATTGCACTTAATAAATTAAAATTATCAAACGGATCCAAAAATTACCAAAATCACACATGAATAAACCTATATTCTCTATTGCCTATATAAAAAGTTTTGAAGTCAAAACCCAATTCGACCATCACTTTGACTCCAAATCTTACCGAATCCTTCTCAACAATACTGATTCTTCCTCTGAGATACTTCGGTTTATAAACATCGTAGGTGACAGATTGTATGAAACCTTCTTAATTTTTTACCAAGACCTCCACATGAGATCTTGATAAATCACATGATTTTTAGACTTTGTTTGCTTTTTTTTAGAATTTAAAAACCATTCGGCCACATGTTCGTGGTCGTGTTTCCTGAACAAGATGTTTGAAATTTCTTTTCATTTCCTGGGTACGGCCTCACATCGGACTCAATAACATGAATATCATTTTTCTACTCATTTTATTCTATTATTTGAATCACTTGCAGGTCAAATTTGACTTATACCAAAAAATTCCTTAAATGCAATAAATTAATCAAATATAGCAAACAGATCCAGAAACATACCAAATCTTAACATGGAGTACCACATGTTGTATGTGGATAGTAGAAAAAGTTTTAAGGTTAGATGAGAAAAAACTTATTATTTCTTGCAGTTATAGCTCAAATTCAATTTATATCAATTAAAATTCTATAATTGCACTTAATAAATTAAAATTACCAAACAGATCCAAAAAATTACCAAAATCACACATGAATAAATCTATGTTCTCTATTGCCTATATAAAAAGTTTTAAGTCAAACCCTAATTCGACCGTCACTTTGACTGCAAATCTTACCGAATCCTTCTCAACGCTACGATTCTTCCTCTAAGATACTTCGGTTTGTAAACATCGTACATGATAGATTGTGCGAAACCTTCTCAATTTTTTACCATGGCCTCCACATATGATATCACGAGATCTTGATAAATCTTAATGATTTTTAGACTTCGTTTAGCTTTTTTTAGAATTTAAAAACCATTCGACCACATGTTCGTGGTCGTGTTTCCTGAATAAGATGTTTGAAATTTCTTTTCATTTCCTAGGTAAGGCCTCACATCGAAGTCAATAACATGAATATCATTTTTCTACTCATTTTATTCTATTATTTGAATCACTTGCAGTTCAAATTTGACTTATACCAAAAAATTCTTGAAATGCAATAAATTAATTAAATATAGCAAACTAGATCCAGAAATATACCAAATCTTAACATGGAGTACCACATGTTGTATGTGGATAGTAGAAAAAGTTTCAAGGTCAGAAGAGAAAAAACTTATTATTTCATGCAGTTATAGCTCAAATTCAATTTATATCAATTAAAATTCTATAATTGCACTTAATAAATTAAAATTATCAAACGGATCCAAAAAATTACCAAAATCACACATGAATAAATCTATATTCTCTATTGCCTATATAAAAAGTTTTGAAGTCAAATCCTCAATTCGACCATCACTTTGAACTCCAAATCTTACCGAATCCTTCTCAACGCTACGATTCTTCCTCTGAGATACTTCGGTTTGTAAACATCGTAGATGACAGATTGTACGAAAACCTTCTTAATTTTTTACCATGGCCTCCACATATGATATCACGAGATCTTGATAAATCTCATGATTTTTAGACTTTGTTTGCTTTTTTTTTAGAATTTAAAAACCATTCGGCCACATGTTCGTGGTCGTGTTTCCTGAATAAGATGTTTAAAATTTCTTTTCATTTCCTAGATAAGGCCTCACACCGGACTCAATAACATGAATATCATTTTTCTACTCATTTTATTCTATTATTTGAATCACTTGCTGGTCAAATTGGACTTATACCAAAAAATTCCTTGAAATGCAATAAATTAATTAAATATAGCAAACAGATCCAGAAACATACCAAATCTTAACATGGAGTACCACATGTTGTACGTGGATAGTAGAAAATGTTTCAAGGTCAGATGAGAAAAAACTTATTATTTCTTGCAGTTATAGCTCAAATTCAATTTATATCAATTAAAATTCTATAATTGCACTTAATAAATTAAAATTACCAAATGGATCCAAAAAATTACCAAAATTACACATGAATAAATCTATATTCTTTATTGCCTATATAAAAAGCTTTGAAGTCAAACCTAATTCAACCGTCACTTTAACTCTAAATCTTACTAATCCTTCTCAACGCTACGATTCTTCTTCTGAGATACTTCGGTTTGTATACATCATACATGATAGATTGTGCAAAACCTTCTCAATTTTTTACCATGTCCTCCACGTATGATATCATGAGATCTTGACAAATCTCATGATTTTCATACTTCATTTACTTTTTTTAGAATTTGAAAACCATTCGGCCAAACGTTCGTGGTCGTGTTTCCTGAACAAGATGTTCGAAATTTCTTTTCATTTCCTGGGTAAGGCCTCACACTGGACTCAATAACATGAATATCATTTTTCTACTCATTTTATTCTATTATTTGAATCACTTGCAATTCAAATTTGACTTATACCAAAAAATTTCTTGAAAAGCAATAAATTAATTAAACATAGCAAACAGATCCAGAAATATACCAAATCTTAACATGGAGTACCACATGTTGTATGTGGATAGTAAAAAAAGGTTCAAGGTCAGAAGAGAAAAAAACTTATTATTTCATGTAGTTATAGCTCAAATTCAATTTATATCAATTAAAATTCTATAATTGCACTTAATAAATTAAAATTATCAAACGGATCCAAAAAATTACCAAAATCACACATGAATAAATCTATATTCTCTATTGCCTATATAAAAAGTTTTAAAGTCAAATCTCAATTCGACCGTCACTTTGACTCCAAATCTTACTGAATCCTTCTCAACGCTACGATTCTTCCTCTGAGATACTTCGGTTTGTAAACATCGTAGATGACAGATTATACGAAACCTTCTCAATTTTTTACCATGGCCTCCACATATGATATCACGAGATCTTGATAAATCTCATGATTTTTAGACTTTGTTTGCTTTTTTTTAGAATTTAAAAACCATTCGGCCACATGTTCGTGGTCGTGTTTTCTGAACAAGATGTTTGAAATTTCTTTTCATTTCCTGGGTAAGGCCTCACACCGGACTCAATAACATGAATATCATTTTTCTACTCATTTTATTCTATTATTTGAATCACTTGCAGTTCAAATTTGACTTATACCAAAAAATTCCTTGAAATGCAATAAATTAATTAAATATAGCAAACAGATCTAGAAACTATACCAAATCTTAACATGGAGTACCACATGTTGTATGTGGATAGTAGAAAAAGTTTTAAGGTTAGATGAGAAAAAAATTATTATTTCTTGCAGTTATAGCTCAAATTCAATTTATATCAATTAAAATTTTATAATTGCACTTAATAAATTAAAATTACCAAATGGATCCAAAAAATTACCAAAATCACACATGAATAAATCTATGTTCTTTATTGCCTATATAAAAAGTTTTGAAGTCAAACCCCAATTCGACCGTCACTTTGACTCCAAATCTTACCGAATTCCTTCTCAACGCTACGATTCTTCTTCTGAGATACTTCGGTTTGTAAACATCGTACATGATAGATTATGCGAAACCTTCTCAATTTTTTACCACGTCCTCCACGTATGATATCATGAGATCTTGACAAATCTCATGATTTTCAAACTTAGTTTGCTTTTTTTAGAATTTAAAAACCATTCGACCACACGTTCATGGTCGTGTTTCCTGAACAAGATATTCGAAATTTCTTTTCATTTCCTAGGTAAGGCCTCACACCGGACTCAATAACATGAATATCATTTTTCTACTCATTTTATTCTATTATTTGAATCACTTGCAGTTCAAATTTGACTTATACTAAAAAAATTCCTTGAAATGTAATAAATTAATTAAATATAGCAAACAGATCCAGAAATATACCAAATCTTAACATGGAGTACCACATATTGTATGTGGATAGTAGAAAAAGTTTCAAGGTCAGAAGAGAAAAAAACTTATTATTTCATGTAGTTATAGCTCAAATTTAATTTATATCAATTAAAATTCTATAATTGCACTTAATAAATTCAAATTAACAAATGGATCCAAAAAATTACCAAAATCACACATGAATAAATCTATATTCTCTATTGCCTATATAAAAAGTTTTGAAGTCAAATCCCTAATTCGACCGTCACTTTGACTCCAAATCTTACCGAATCCTTCTCAATGCTACGATTCTTCCTCTGAGATACTTCGGTTTGTAAACATCATACATGACAGATTGTGCGAAACCTTCTCAATTTTTTACCACGGCCTCCACATATGATATCATGAGATCTTGACAAATCTCATGATTTTCAAACTTAGTTTGCTTTTTTTAGAATTTAAAAACCAATCGACCACACGTTCATGGTCGTGTTTCCTAAACAAGATGTTCGAAATTTCTTTTCATTTCCTAGGTAAGGCCTCACACTGGACTCAATAACACAATATCATTTTTCTACTCATTTTATTCTATTATTTGAATCACTTGCAGTTCAAATTTGACTTATACCAAAAAAATTCCTTGAAATACAATAAATTAATTAAATATAGCAAACAGATCCAGAAATATACCAAATCTTAACATAGAGTACCACATATTGTATGTGGACAATAGAAAAAGTTTTAAGGTCAGAAGAGAAAAAAACTTATTATTTTATGTAGTTATAGCTCAAATTCAATTTATATCAATTAAAATTCTATAATTGCACTTAATAAATTAAAATTACTAAACGGATCCAAAAAATTACCAAAATCACACATGAATAAATCTATATTCTCTATTACCTATATAAAAAGTTTTAAAGTCAAATCTCAATTTGACCGTCACTTTGACTCCAAATCTTACTGAATCCTTCTCAACGCTACGATTCTTCCTTTGAGATACTTCGGTTTGTAAACATCGTAGATGACAGATTATACGAAACCTTCTCAATTTTTTACCATGGCCTCCACATATGATATCACGAGATCTTAATAAATCTCATGATTTTTAGACTTTGTTTGCTTTTTTTTTAAATTTAAAAACCATTCGGCCACATGTTCGTGGTCGTGTTTTCTGAACAAGATGTTGAAATTTCTTTTCATTTCCTGGGTAAGGCCTCACACCGGACTCAATAACATGAATATCATTTTTCTACTCATTTTATTCTATTATTTGAATCACTTACAGGTTCAAATTTGACTTATACCAAAAAATTCCTTGAAATGCAATAAATTAATTAAATATAGCAAACAGATCCAGAAACATACCAAATCTTAACATGGAGTACCACATGTTGTATGTGGATAGTAGAAAAAGTTTTAAGGTTAGATGAGAAAAAAATTATTATTTCTATGCAGTTATAAGCTCAAATTCAATTTATATCAATTAAAATTCTTATAATTGCACTTAATAAATTAAAATTACCAAATGGATCCAAAAAATTACCAAAATCACACATGAATAAATCTATGTTCTTTATTGCCTATATAAAAAGTTTTGAAGTCAAACCCCAATTCGACCGTCACTTTGACTCCAAATCTTACCGAATCCTTCTCAACGCTACGATTCTTCTTCTGAGATACTTCGGTTTGTAAACATCGTACATGATAGATTATGCGAAACCTTCTCAATTTTTTACCACGTCCTCCACGTATGATATCATTGAGATCTTGACAAATCTCATGATTTTCAAACTTAGTTTGCTTTTTTTAGAATTTAAAAACCATTCGACTACACGTTCATGGTCGTGTTTCCTGAACAAGGTATTCGAAATTTCTTTTCATTTCCTAGGTAAGGCCTCACACCGGACTCAATAACACGAATATCATTTTTCTACTCATTTTATTCTATTATTTGAATCACTTGCAGTTCAAATTTGACTTATACTAAAAAATTCCTTGAAATGCAATAAATTAATTAAATATAGCAAACAGATCCAGAAATATACCAAATCTTAACATGGAGTACCACATATTGTATGTGGACAGTAGAAAAAGTTTCAAGGTCAGAAGAGAAAAAAACTTATTATTCCATGTAGTTATAGCTCAAATTTAATTTATATCAATTAAAATTCTATAATTGCACTTAATAAATTAAAATTAACAAATGGATCCAAAAAATTACCAAAATCACACATGAATAAATCTATATTCTCTATTGCCTATATAAAAAGTTTTGAAGTCAAATCCCAATTCGACCGTCACTTTGACTCCAAATCTTACCGAATCCTTCTCAATGCTACGATTCTTCCTCTGAGATACTTCGGTTTATAAATATCATACATGACAGATTGTGCGAAACCTTCTCAATTTTTTACCACGGCCTCCACATATGATATCATGAGATCTTAATAAATCTCATGATTTTCAGACTTCGTTTGCTTTTCATAGAATTTAAAAATCATTCGACCACATGTTCGTGGTCGTGTTTCTGAACAAGATGTTTGAAATTTCTTTTCATTTCCTAGGTAAGGCCTCACACCAGAGTCAATAACATGAATATCATTTTTCTACTCATTTTATTCTATTATTTGAATCACTTGCAGTTCAAATTTGACTTATACCAAAAAATTCCTTGAAAAGCAATAAATTAATTAAATATAGCAAACAGATCCAGAAATATACCAAATCTTAACATGGAGTACCACATGTTGTATGTGGACAGTAAAAAAAGGTTCAAGGTCAGAAGAGAAAAACTTATTATTTCATGCAGTTATAGCTCAAATTCAATTTATATCAATTAAAATTCTATAATTGCACTTAATAAATTAAAATTATCAAATGGATCCAAAAAATTACCAAAATCACACATGAATAAACCTATATTCTCTATTGCCTATATAAAAAGTTTTGAAGTCAAACCCCAATTCGACCATCACTTTGACTCCAAATCTTACCGAATCCTTCTCAACAATACGATTCTTCCTCTAAGATACTTCGGTTTGTAAACATCGTAGGTGACAGATTGTATGAAACCTTCTTAATTTTTTACCAAGACCTCCACATGAGATCTTGATAAATCACATGATTTTTAGACTTTGTTTGCTTTTTTTTTAGAATTTAAAAACCATTCGGCCACATGTTCGTGGTCGTGTTTCCTGAACAAGATGTTTGAAATTTCTTTTCATTTCCTGGGTAAGGCCTCACATCGGACTCAATAACATGAATATCATTTTTCTACTCATTTTATTCTATTATTTGAATCACTTGCAGGTCAAAGTTGACTTATACTAAAAAATCCTTAAAATGCAATAAATTAATTAAATATAGCAAACAGATCCAGAAACATACCAAATCTTAACATGGAGTACCACATGTTATATGTGGATAGTAGAAAAAGTTTTAAGGTTAGATGAGAAAAAACTTATTATTTCTTGCAGTTATAGCTCAAATTCAATTTATATCAATTAAAATTCTATAATTGCACTTAATAAATTAAAATTACCAAATGGATCCAAAAAATTACCAAAATCACACATGAATAAATCTATGTTCTTTATTGCCTATATAAAAAGGTTTGAAGTCAAACCCCAATTCGACCGTCACTTTAACTCCAAATCTTACCGAATCCTTCTCAACGCTACGATTCTTCTTCTAAGATACTTCGGTTTGTAAACATCGTATATGATAGATTATGCAAAACCTTCTCAATTTTTTACCACGTCCTTCACGTATGATATCATGAGATCTTGACAAATCTCATGATTTTCAAACTTAGTTTGCTTTTTTTAGAATTTAAAAACCAATCGACCACACGTTCATGGTCGTGTTTCCTAAACAAGATGTTCGAAATTTCTTTTCATTTCCTAGGTAAGGCCTCACACTGGACTCAATAACACAAATATTATTTTTCTACTCATTTTATTCTATTATTTGAATCACTTGCAGTTCAAATTTGACTTATACCAAAAAAATTCCTTGAAATACAATAAATTAATTAAATATAGCATACAGATCCAGAAATATACCAAATCTTAACATAGAGTACCACATATTGTATGTGGACAATAGAAAAAGTTTTAAGGTCAGAAGAGAAAAAAACTTATTATTTTATGTAGTTATAGCTCAAATTCAATTTATATCAATTAAAATTCTATAATTGCACTTAATAAATTAAAATTACCAAACGGATCCAAAAAATTACCAAAATCACACATGAATAAATCTATATTCTCTATTACCTATATAAAAAGTTTTAAAGTCAAATCTCAATTCGACCGTCACTTTGACTCCAAATCTTACTGAATCCTTCTCAACGCTACGATTCTTCCTCTGCGATACTTCGGTTTGTAAACATCGTAGATGACAGATTATACGAAACCTTCTCAATTTTTTACCATGGCCTCCACATATGATATCACGAGATCTTGATAAATCTCATGATTTTTAGACTTTGTTTGCTTTTTTGTAGAATTTAAAAACCATTCGGCCACATGTTCGTGGTCGTGTTTTCTGAACAAGATGTTTGAAATTTCTTTTCATTTCCTGGGTAAGGCCTCACACCGGACTCAATAACATAAATATCATTTTTCTACTCATTTTATTCTATTATTTAAATCACTTGCAGGTTAAATTTGACTTATACCAAAAAATTCCTTGAAATGCAATAAATTAATTAAATATAGCAAACAGATCTAGAAACATACTAAATCTTAACATGGAGTACCACATGTTGTATGTGGATAGTAGAAAAAGTTTTAAGGTTAGATGAGAAAAAAATTATTATTTCTTGCAGTTATAGCTCAAATTCAATTTATATCAATTAAAATTTTATAATTGCACTTAATAAATTAAAATTACCAAATGGATCCAAAAAATTACCAAAATCACACATGAATAAATCTATGTTCTTTATTGCCTATATAAAAAGTTTTGAAGTCAAACCCCAATTCGACCGTCACTTTGACTCCAAATCTTACCGAATCCTTCTCAACGCTACGATTCTTCTTCTGAGATACTTCGGTTTGTAAACATCGTACATGATAGATTATGCGAAACCTTCTCAATTTTTTACCACGTCCTCCACGTATGATATCATGAGATCTTGACAAATCTCATGATTTTCAAACTTAGTTTACTTTTTTTAGAATTTAAAAACCATTCGACCACACGTTCATGGTCGTGTTTCCTGAACAAGGTATTCGAAATTTCTTTTCATTTCCTAGGTAAGGCCTCACACCGGACTCGATAACACAAATATCATTTTTCTACTCATTTTATTCTATTATTTGAATCACTTGCAGTTCAAATTTGACTTATACTAAAAAAATTCCTTGAAATGCAATAAATTAATTAAATATAGCAAACAGATCCAGAAATATACCAAATCTTAACATGGAGTACCACATATTGTATGTGGACAGTAGAAAAAGTTTCAAGGTCAGAATAGAAAAAAACTTATTATTTCATGTAGTTATAGCTCAAATTTAATTTATATCAATTAAAATTCTATAATTGCACTTAATAAATTAAAATTAACAAATGGATCCAAAAAATTACCAAAATCACACATGAATAAATCTATATTCTCTATTGCCTATATAAAAAGTTTTGAAGTCAAATCCCAATTCGACCGTCACTTTGACTCCAAATCTTACCGAATCCTTCTCAATGCTACGATTCTTCCTCTGAGATACTTCGGTTTGTAAACATCATACATGACAGATTGTGCGAAACCTTCTCAATTTTTTACCACGGCCTCCACATATGATATCATGAGATCTTAATAAATCTCATGATTTTCAGACTTCGTTTGCTTTTCATAGAATTTAAAAATCATTCGACCACATGTTCGTGGTCGTGTTTTCTGAACAAGATGTTTGAAATTTCTTTTCATTTCCTAGGTAAGGCCTCACACCAGAGTCAATAACATGAATATCATTTTTCTACTCATTTTATTCTATTATTTGAATCACTTACAGTTCAAATTTGACTTATACCAAAAAATTCCTTGAAAAGCAATAAATTAATTAAATATAGCAAACAGATCCAGAAATATACCAAATCTTAACATGGAGTACCACATGTTGTATGTGGACAGTAAAAAAAGGTTCAAGGTCAGAAGAGAAAAACTTATTATTTCATGCAGTTATAGCTCAAATTTAATTTATATCAATTAAAATTCTATAATTGCACTTAATAAATTAAAATTATCAAACGGATCCAAAAAATTACCAAAATCACACATGAATAAACCTATATTCTCTATTGCCTATATAAAAAGTTTTGAAGTCAAACCCCAATTCGACCATCACTTTGACTCCAAATCTTACCGAATCCTTCTCAACAATACGATTCTTCCTCTGAGATACTTCGGTTTGTAAACATCATAGGTGACAGATTGTATGAAACCTTCTTAATTTTTTACCAAGACCTCCACATGAGATCTTGATAAATCACATGATTTTTAGACTTTGTTTGCTTTTTTTTTAGAATTTAAAAACCATTCGGCCACATGTTCGTGGTCGTGTTTCCTGAACAAGATGTTTGAAATTTCTTTTCATTTCCTGGGTAAGGCCTCACATCGGACTCAATAACATGAATATTATTTTTCTACTCATTTTATTCTATTATTTGAATCACTTGCAGGTCAAATTTGACTTATACCAAAAAATTCCTTAAAATGCAATAAATTAATTAAATATAGCAAACAGATCCAGAAACATACCAAATCTTAACATGGAGTACCACATGTTGTATGTGGATAGTAGAAAAAGTTTTAAGGTTAGATGAGAAAAAAATTATTATTTCTTGCAGTTATAGCTCAAATTCAATTTATATCAATTAAAATTCTATAATTGCACTTAATAAATTAAAATTACCAAATGGATCCAAAAAATTACCAAAATCACACATGAATAAATCTATGTTCTTTATTGCCTATATAAAAAGTTTTGAAGTCAAACCCCAATTCGACCGTCACTTTAACTCCAAATCTTACCGAATTCTTCTCAACGCTACGATTCTTCTTCTAAGATACTTCGGTTTGTAAACATCGTATATGATAGATTATGCAAAACCTTCTCAATTTTTTACCACGTCCTTCACGTATGATATCATAAGATCTTGACAAATCTCATAATTTTCAAACTTAGTTTGCTTTTTTTAGAATTTAAAAACCAATCGACCACACGTTCATGGTCGTGTTTCTTGAACAAGATGTTCGAAATTTCTTTTCATTTCCTAGGTAAGGCCTCACACTGGACTCAATAACACAAATATCATTTTTCTACTCATTTTATTCTATTATTTGAATCACTTGCAGTTCAAATTTGACTTATACCAAAAAAATTCCTTAAAATACAATAAATTAATTAAATATAGCAAACAGATCCAGAAATATACCAAATCTTAACATAGAGTACCACATATTGTATGTGGACAATAGAAAAAGTTTTTAGGTCAGAAGAGAAAAAAACTTATTATTTTATGTAGTTATAGCTCAAATTCAATTTATATCAATTAAAATTCTATAATTGCACTTAATAAATTAAAATTACCAAACGGATCCAAAAAATTACCAAAATCACACATGAATAAATCTATATTCTCTATTACCTATATAAAAAGTTTTGAAGTCAAATCCCAATTCGACCGTCACTTTGACTCCAAATCTTACCGAATCCTTCAAAACGCTACGATTCTTCCTCTGAGATACTTCGGTTTGTAAACATCGTACATAACAGATTGTGCGAAACCTTCTCAATTTTTTACCATGGCCTCCACATATGATATCATGAGATCTTAATAAATCTCATGATTTTCAGACTTCGTTTGCTTTTCATAGAATTTAAAAATCATTCGGCCACATGTTCGTGGTCGTGTTTCCTGAATAAGATGTTTGAAATTTCTTTTCATTTCCTAGGTAAGGCCTCACACCGGAGTCAATAACATGAATATCATTTTTCTACTCATTTTATTCTATTATTTGAATCACTTGTAGTTCAAATTTGACTTATACCAAAAAAATCCTTAAAATGCAATAAATTAATTAAATATAGCAAACAGATCCAGAAATATACCAAATCTTAACATGGAGTACCACATGTTGTATGTGGACAGTAGAAAAAGTTTTAAAGTCAGAAGAGAAAAAACTTATTATTTTATGTAGTTATAGCTCAAATTCAATTTATATCAATTAAAATTCTTTAATTGCACTTAATAAATTAAAATTATCAAAGGGATCCAAAAAAATTATCAAAATTACACATGAATCAATCTATGTTCTCTATTGCCTATATAAAAAGTTTTAAAGTCAAACCTCAATTTGACCGTCACTTTAACACCAAATCTTACTGAATCCTTCTCAACGCTACGATTCTTCTTCTGAGATACTTTGGTTTGTAAACATCGTACATGATAGATTATGCAAAACCTTCTCAATTTTTTACCACGTCCTCCATGTATAATATCATAAGATCTTGACAAATCTCATGATTTTTATACTTCGTTTGGTTTTTTTAGAATTTAAAAACCATTCGGCCACACGTTCGTGGTCGTGTTTCCTAAACAAGATGTTCGAAATTTCTTTTCATTTCCTGGGTAAGGCCTCACACCGGACTCAATAACATAAATATCATTTTTCTACTCATTTTATTCTATTATTTGAATCATTTGCAATTCAAATTTGACTTATACCAAAAAATTCCTTAAAATGCAATAAATTAATTAAATATAGCAAACAAATCCAGAAATATACCAAATCTTAACATGGAGTACCACATGTCGTATGTGGACAGTAGAAAAAGTTTCATGGTCAGAAGAGAAAAAACTTATTATTTCATGCAGTTATAGCTTAAATTCAATTTATATCAATTAAAATTCTACAATTGCACTTAATAAATTAAAATTATCAAACGGATCCAAAAAATTATCAAAATTACACATGAATCAATCTATGTTCTCTATTGCCTATACAAAAAGTTTTGAAGTCAAACCTCAATTCGACCATCACTTTAACTCCAAATCTTATCGATTCTTTCTCAACGCTACGATTTTTCTTCTGAGATACTTTGGTTTGTAAACATCATACGTGACAGATTATGCTAAACCTTCTCAATTTTTTACCACAGCCTCCACGTATGATATCATGAGATCTTGACAAATCTCATGATTTTCATACTTTGTTTGCTTTTTTTAGAATTTAAAAATCATTAGGCCACACGTTCGTGATTGTGTTTCCTGAATAAGATATTCGAAATTTCTTTTCATTTCCTGGGTAAGGTCTCACACCGAACTCAATAACATGAATATCATTTTTATACTCATTTTATTCTATTATTTGAATCACTTGCAGTTCAAATTTGACTTATACCAAAAAATTCCTTGAAATGTAATAAATTAATTAAATATAGCAAACAGATCCAAAAATATACCAAATCTTAACATGGAGTACCAAATGTTGTACGTGGATAGTAGAAAAAGTTTCAAGGTCAGAAGAAAAAAAAACTTATTTATTCGTCGAGTGCCAAAAAAAATACTCAGCAAAATTATTTCTTTGCCGAGTGCTAAAGAAAAACACTCGGCAAACTTACTTCTTTGCCGAGTGCCACTAACGGACACTCGGCAAATCCCTAACGGCCGACACACTAACTCACGGATGTCCACATGGCAGTTTTTTGCCGAGTGTCTCTGTTTTGTCGAGTGTTTTTTCCTAGTTTGCAGAGTGTTCTTTTTTCAGCACTCGGCAAAGATATTGGTATGCCGAGTGCCATTATTTTGTCGAGTGTGGTTTCTAAAGCACTTGGCAAACCATTTTTTTGCCGAGTGCCCGATGAAATGCACTCGGCAAATCTTTTGGCACTCAGCAAATCTGCTGTTTCCAATAGTGACGGGTGTCGACAGCGGTGAGCGGAGTCAAAGTCCACAAATTGGCACTCCCACTGCGCTTCATGGTCATCGAATCGGTGACCGAACTCCACCTTCGACTGCTGGATCTCGTCTAGAATCAACTTGAGTTGTGGATCCATGGTACCTAGGGATCTTTGGAAGCAGGTGTAGTGAGGACATGGTGGATCTGAGTCTAGGATGATGAGTCTTTAATACCAATTGTGAGAAGCACAATAGCTTGGGGAAGGGGAAAGGAAGAGCAGGGGAAGAACAGCAAGGATTAGTTCAGAGGAATGCTTGAATAGATAGAATATTAGATACAATAGTTCATAGTTCATCCTCTCTGTCTCGTATGTCTTGTACTAGCTATCGCCTACTTCATCCAGACTAGACAGGTGTAGCGAACATTGGGCCTTCAGTTCCTGTTGGGCCGGGGCACGGGCAAAGTGGAGGACGAGCTCGGTGCTGAGTCTTGGGTAGCTGTAGGTGGGACCGAGCTGCTGACACTGCGGAGGCAGTTGGCGGCCTGCGAGAGGGCCTTCTATTCTATCGACCACAGGTGAGATGATGCCCTATGCTATCACACAACTGATAACGTCAATATGAATGTACAAAGGTAAACAAAATGTGGAAAATGGACATTCTAAGCACAAAAGTCTGCACCCATACCACATTAGGACCTGTTCGCTTCGCTAAAAAAACAAGCCAAAACATTGTTCCGGCTAATTTGTTGTGAGAGAAAAATACTGTTCCGGCTGAAAAAAAAAACAAATTGAAAAAGAGGGATTATAAGAGAAGCAGACATGGCCTAAATCCGTGGCGCTTGACAAGCCTTCAAGAAGGAGGCTACTTCCATCAATACCATAGCAACCTGCGCGGCAGACAACATAGGCATGCTGTCAAGGATTGGAGCCCTACCGGAACCGACAGCCAGTCGCCATCGAGATGAGGCGACAGGAAATACGACAGTGGAGGATCTCGCTATCGAAGTCACATCCATTGATGCTCGATCAGATGTCTCAACGACTGGGACAAGATTCTGCCAACATGGATCCTGCTACATACCATGTCCAGATCCTGCAACGCTGGGCAGCCTGAGAGATCTAGGGCGCGAAACTTGAGAGTCGCATCCATGAGGTGCACCCTCGTTAGGAACCAGGAGACGAAGACATGGGCTACAGTCGTGCATGAGCAACAAGTACTTACTTGACCAACCTATTCAGCTTTTCAACACACGGCTGGAAGAGCCACAGAGAGCTGATGACGAAGCCCAGGATAGGGCATAGATAGACCTCCGGAGAAAAAGATACTTGGTCGATGGTTCATTTGCTGAGGAGTTGTACAAATCCATCTCTGTACAATACTGTTTCCATTCCAAACGTCATGTTAAAGCAGGAAGAAAATCACGTCAAGTTGTGTTTTCCAGCAATACATGAAATCTGCAATGCAAATAATGCCAATCATTTTCATATGGAAACCGCATCACCCATGACAGAGCTCATGTAGAACATGATGAAAACTCCTACAAAGTCATGACTCAAGGACCACACGCAAATTCGTGCACATTTTCCTTACCTAGCACCATAGTGCTCTTACAACTATAGCGGCGAGATGAGGAGTATTACGATCGTTAGTTGGTTACTAAAAAAGGAAGATGCCAGGAGAGTAGGATAGGATCCCTCCCTACACACCAAGACATGGCTCATCTTGTAAAACCTCTACTTCAGACTACAGAGTAGCAAGAATATACAAGTTAGCATACTGATAAACTGGGTCTTACTATATCCCAACTATGCATACGACAAAGATCCATTTAAGCTCAACTTCATTAGCTTCGGCACACATGTCTCGTTCCTAGTAAACCAAAAACATAGGTGGTCAAGAACTGGTTCATCCATGAATAGCACGATCATCTTCCCACTTCTCCGACCATCAAGCCGGTAAGACACAAAAAGATCATACTGAATTTCCAAAGGTCATATTTCATACAAAGGATTATATAGTGTTTTGGGAAGGAATCACATTGAACACGTGGTTTCTTGAAGGATCTAACCAAAAAAATGGTCAATTCAACTTGTGTGTGTCATAAAATTGAACAGATTAAACCTTCCAGTAAAATACCAGTATCAATGTATCAGTGTTTTCAAGCCAAGAAATAATTTTTTTCCATTTCACAAAACTGGAAATCGAGACCTGATTGGAACAAAGTGTGTTACTACTGCATAAGAAGTGCACCTAGCCCAACTTGCAACATGGAATGAAATAGGTTGAAGTAGCTGCCTTAGTTATTAACAACTACAACAAAGTTTTGATAGTTTAATTAGCCTTGTGGGGGTGAAATACAATTTGTCCATTTCCCTTTAATTCACAGCAACGAAAAGAGGATCTTGAGCTTATTGCTCCAAGTGAGCCTTAACATGCCTCAGTTGAGCAAACACAACAACATCACAGCGAGCAAAGTAATAATACAGAAAGGGGCACAATGATACTATATAAAAAGATGCATTATGGACATGGATAATCATTAAATGATAATAAACATTTACTAAAAGTAGTACCAAGACACCAAATAAAACCCAAAAGTAGCACTAAAGTCTAGAACAATGTAGTGACTCAAAGCACCACCAAATCTAGAACATACACAAACAGCAAGTGGTGAAAAGGTGCAAGCTAAATTGATCAATGGGATAAGGACACCAGCTATCTATACAAATGAGCAAGTAATTCAGCAAAGAAGACAGTAACTATATATAACTAAAACAAAAGGAACATATACCACCAGACTATTTTATTTCACATCTTAAATAAGTTCGTAATAGCTACTGACCCCTAGATTCAATCACAGTATACAATTTTCATATGAGCAGCATGTAAACATGAAAAATTAGTGACTGTTTTCAATGCATCTGCACCAGTCTATTACTAAATTTCAAGGTCACATTCAATTTGTCTTTGGAGATTCACAAAATAGAGTAATTTCTGGCATGCAGTAAAGGTAAAGGAAATAGCACTAGGGAAAATATAGAAGTCAAAATCCTTTGTGCATCCACATGTCATACTTGTCTACTTATGTTCACTAGGGAGGGTGTGCCAACTGCCAACAATTCCAAAACCGACAATTTATAACATCAAGTTTTGAGTGAATCATTAATACTAGAGCCAACTGCTAAACACAACTACAATATATTCAATCCAAAAAGTAAGCTGTCACACAAGCACAGTTAACATATGGCATAGAATACTAGAATTTAAATAAGAGCAAATCAGATAAATCCAAAACATCTGCCCTGCATATTTGACTAAGATATATGTTCTTTTCAATAAACAGATGAGTGAACAACATAATTGATATTTAGATAGGAAAATATCTTAAATGAAGGAAGATGGACTGCCACAAGATGCACTCAATGTAACTTCCTCATTTATCTAAAGTAAGATGTACTGTTGTAGTATTACTTTTCAAGTAACAATGACATTTCACACAATTAAAATTCAAATTAGTGTGAGAACTTCTTTGCATGCTCAATGTTAAACTGTAACTTACATGTCATCAACTATCACTCCTCTTGATACTGATTATTTTAGGAGGTATGCCAGAGGCAATCAAGGTCTCCACAAGTTTGTCAACATTTTGAACATCCTTGCGGCAGCTGACTTCAACTATTTTAAGATGCTCTGTAGGAATAAATTGTTCCACCAGACTGCAACTTTCATCCATTTTCCTTTTACGTGTAAGCTCCTACATCAAATACATTATACAAGTAACTTTGGTTAGTCCTTCAGGCATGGTAAATCTAGCAAGTTGCGAAGCATCATAAAATGGATATATTTCACAAAGCTAGAGTGAGTTCTAATACGTCATAAATTCAAAGAACCAGCTTCTCTAAAATTGGCGTGCGTTGGAGAAAGAAAATTAGTCCACGAACATCGCAGCCAGCAAGGCCCACAACCCAACCATTGAGTACCAAAGTCTTCAACTTGCTAAATGGGAGGCACCATTTCAAATCTCGCTTCAAGATATTCTGGGGTAAAAGAAGAAAAAAGCATCCAGTTAGACTTTAAAGCAAAGTCAACAGATTAAGAGCAGTTATATAGTGAAGTTCTCGCTTTATGAGATTCACTTTGCTGACACTGAAACATTGTTAGTTGATTGACATGAGTCTCCAAATATCTTCACATTCCCAAGCTTTAGATGTCCATACTAATAAACATGATAATTCAGCATACAGTAGGTAGTAAAAATATATAAAAAGCATGGCATAGTCTAATGTTTATGAACATGTAATGTTATGTAAACATTCTGCATAAAAGCATGAATGGTAAAACTAAGCATGGAGAAAAGGAAGAAGTACAAACATACCTCCGAAGACCAAGGCCCAATTACTTTCAACTTTAAACTTGTAGCATTGGATAGACCTCCAAGTACTACACACTTCTTGCTGCCATAACAATCAATGCATGAATATAGGCCATAATAAACCCCAAGGTTGGTGTGCCTGCAATGATCCCTAAAGGAGTCAGGCCAATGGTGAAGTCCGACAAATACTGTTACTAGCAATGGCATACTTCCAAGGAAAGGAGTCAGGCCTTTATTTTCTGTCAGTTCAAGTGCAAAAAGATTTGGGGCAAATATCTGTAGCCTTGTAGCATTGTCAGGAAATTCACAACTAGTGATGCACAAATGCCTTATGGATTGGGACAACATTTTGTGGGTAGAAATTCGGCAACTGTCAATCTTAAGATCCTCTAACAAAGGGCATCGAGAAAAAACCATAGAGCAGCCATCTAGAACAACACGAGAAAGCTCTAGAGTCACCAAGTGCTAGGAGATGAGAGGCACGTTGCATAACCGCGGGAGTGCGTCCCGTCTGATATGGACCTTGACCCTGAGCACCCAAACTTTGCGCATTAGGGCGTATCGGATCCACATATCGAGGTAGCGAACCGGCTCCAGGGGCCCAGGGGCCCGAACCGGCATTAGAGATTGAGGAAAACACGGATAAGTCATGAAGTCGAACTCTTCTAGGGGCCTAAGGTCGCGGAAGAAGAGCAAATGGTTGACGAACTTGTTGAACTTCGTCGGGCTCTCCTAGGAGCGAGGATCTTTGACGCGCAAGACAGGCATGGACTTCCAGATCCCACGCCACCGGCGGGAGAGCAAGCGCGTCTGCACGGCCTCATGCATCGGTAGGAAGGAGAGCACGCGGTGAATCACCCTATCCGAGAGGGCACTGATGCGGTCCTCGTCGCTCTTCGGAGCCATCAGCTTGAGTTTCTTGTTGTCGCTTCTCGGAGGCATTCCGTCGAACAGGAGGCGGGCGACGATTCTACCACAGCGGAAGAGGATGAAACACCAAAGAACACCATGGAAATGGATGAGGCAAGAGAAGTTTTAGTAGACGTGTCATCTCACCTCGCTCAATTGAAGACCCTCTCGCCGGCCGCCAACCGCCGACGCTGCCGCCATTGGGAACAAGAAGACGATGGGAACGACGGAACGGGGAAGGCCTAGAAACCACATCTACATGAGAAGACACAACGGATGTGACCGGTAGAGAACAGAGAGAATATATATAATTGGATAAAAAATTATTCTGTACAAACTATCCATTGAGACCATGGTTTTTATATATAGTGTCTATAGAAATTAATAGATATAAAAACTACATGTAGTTTCTAGCATTAGGACTGCTCTTACTGGGCTTTGCCAGTAACACAAACTTCAAAATTGGCCCAACCCACCAATCAATTTCTTGTTCTTATCCTTGGGTTGCCCGTCCTAGGTCTGAATATTTTTCAAATATTGAAAAAAAACAGGTGTCTAGATGACTTAGTTCTCGAAAACTACTGTTATACAAGTCAAACAGATAAAAAAACTTTATCTAGAAAAAAAATGTTATGTGTGGAGTTTCTAAAACTCAAAAAATACTATGATAAAACTATGGTTTTTGAAACTATTGTATCCAAACCAACCAGCTGATGTTGAAACCCAAAGTATTTTATAAAATCATAGTATTTATCTAATACTCAAGAAATACTTTGGCTTTTCAAAACGAATGAGTGTTTGGAAGCATCAAATCTTTTGTTTTTAAAACCGTGGTACGACGAAACCGTACTCTATTTGGAGTTTTAGAAACCTCACTTGAGATCCTATTTTTTTCAACCATGGTTTTACATATCTTTAGATAATCATCTTATAAGACCAAGATTTTTTGAGGAATATAATTTTCTAAAACTACAATATCCAAACTGATCGGGTTTGAGCCAAGGGTTTTGGGTGTTTTAGAGGGCAACACTCTTCTTGGCACTTAGAATCCTCAGAAGGATATGACTATTGTAACAACTCGAGTTCGCTACAACATAGGCTCTCAATTTTGATCACCAACGAAGCTCTTAGATGAGCCCTCTAGGCATTTGGATACAGCAGAAATCACGAATACATTGCTTTTCTACCTAACAAGGCAACTCGCAATCCGAAAGAGTGAGGCATCAGCAACGATCAAACCTAGTCCCTAAAAGGTGCACCATATTGGCTTAGAATGGTTTGAGATTAGGTTATTGACCTTTGGAATAAAATCAATTGGCCTCAATGCCAAATCCCTCAACCGACAGAGACTACCAGATAGTTCGACGTCACACCAGACCATCCGTCAGTATCTAAACTACATGCAGTGAGTGGGGAATGAGCTGTCCTCCACTCAATTCTTGGCCCCACATGTCATATGCACGAAATGGGAGATGGAATCATCAGCCGAAGCATTTCCCAACTCAACCCATTCTCTCATTTCTCACCTTCCTCTCTTTCTCTCTCTAAAAGAGCAAGAATAGAGAGAAAATGGAGATTGGAGATGAAGGTGGAAGGTGAAGTGAAGACATGCAACCCAAGATCATCAGCTCATCAAGCTTAGCTTATCCTCATCTCATGCCCATGGTTAGCTCATGAGCTCTCATCTCAATTAGTTGGCAATTTCTCTCAAACCCTAATCTCAAGCTTTCATGCATATTTGGATCACAGAGGGTGGTGACCTCTCATTCATCACAAAGGATGTTTATGTTTCTCTTCAAGAATGGAAAGGAAGGTGTGCTCAATCTCTTATCAAGGATTCTATCCTCTCATGATTCTCAATCTTGGAGTTAAGTTCCTTTTGCTCAATCCCAAGCCTTAATCTCAAGTGGTTCATGGGAAGAGATAGAACCCAAAACCTAACTAGCTCTAGCCTAGCATATCCCTAAAGCCATCCTAGAAGTTTGGTGCACATGCATAGATATTTGCTATCCCAAATAAGGAATCTAACCAACCCAAAACCTAGAGCATAGGTTATGTCGCCCAACTCACGAAGTATCCGCCAAGTGCGGTGGAGCATCTGATAAGCCTTCCTAATTTGGTAAACTCCCCTACAGGAATACCCATACCCTTGCCAAGTGGGAATAGCAGAGTGTCGACAACTCGTCGGAGTGTCCGCTGAATTATACATAATAGTCACCCAGGAACTCGAGAGTACCCAGTTCATATTGGAGCGTCCGCCAGCCGGTCGGACCATCCGATGTTGTTGGTAAACCCTAGAATTGGCTAAGTCCTGAACCTATCGGAGTATCTGTCAACCTGAATAGAGCCAACCTAGAGAAAACCCACCTCAACACCCAACAAAGTGGAGTGTCTATCATTCAGGACAGAGTGTCCACCAGACCACGAAGAGTGTGAGATTGTTTAGCAAGCTTACCCAAAAGGTCAACCATACCAGTCTATACCCAATACCAAATAGCTTAACAGTGGAACCATAGTTAGATGCCTCTTCTCAAGTTCCCGTTGATATCTATTCCTAATCAATTCATGACCCTTCTCATCATTCCGAGCGTCGGCGTATCTCTCCAATCGGATCTCTCTTGATCTTTTCAGGAATCAACTCGAGTAAGGAATGTGTATGAATCATCGTCGTCGGCTTCAAGAGTTAAAATGGCAACACAATCAGGTAGGCACCCCACTACTATGAACCCTATTTTGGATACTTATGATGTCTCATTATGAGTTATGCATTTCATGTAGATTTGGATAATAATCTTGATCACCTTACACTTAGAGTCACTCTTTAACCTGTTAGAAGCCTCTCATCTGAACAATGAGAATGGGACGCTTAATTGCTTACTGCTTAGTTGCTTAGCAATGGTAGAAGTCAAGCATGAGAAGGGAACTCATTCTCGCGCGTGTAGGATGCTACACTTGGATAATTAATCACTAAAACCAATGAGGGTACAACTTGACTTACCTTCTTAATCTAGATAGGATTCACTTCACTAAAGGTTATAAACTTGGATGCCACCTTGGAAACTCCGCTCATGCGAGGGGTAGGTCATTGTGAGTGTGGGATCTCAAATGACAGCTTGTGGAGCAGTTAAGGACTGTTTATTGGGATACGTGAGTCCGAGTAACCACCCATGCAAACCACATGTCGCGGATGGGGTCGACAAGCCAAGTACTAGTTGTGACCGGTTTATCCATGAAACTAGCAAGGGGGTGGCGCTGGTCGAGAATGTCCGAGACATTGACCGGGCACCAGCTGAACCTTTCATAGGACACTCGGGCCGAATTAGGGAAAGATTGGAGAACGTGAGGCAACCCTTACTATCGGACCCAGTGTATGGTGGTTAGTCCCGTTTTCCATGTGGGTACAGTTGTACACCTCTATAGAGTTTTGAAAGCCTGAAGTCCTTCGGGACGAAACCATTCGGTTGTTCCTACTTTCTATACCCATGGTAGCGTTGTTAATGAGCTAAGAGCACTCGTATGCAATCTTGTTGTTAACTGTGCACTTTCTTTCTAGTAATCAAGCATAACATGTCATATCTTTAAGAAACGCCATTGCTTTTTGTAAATGTACAAATGCCTGATATTCTCCTTGCATCCACCAAATATAATATGTTGAAATTAAGTCCTGCGAGTGCGCAATGTACTCACGGTGCAGCCGTTAAGTTGTTTTGCAGGTAACAAGACATTCCTCCGAGACTAGCTTTGATGAGTGCAATGTTTAGTAGACCTTGGAAGGTTGTTTTCCAAGATGAGCTGCGCGTAACCCAATGAGTAGAAGAGTGAAAGAGATGTAACCTAGAATGGAGATAGTAGTTAAGTGGAGAGTTAGCGTAATAGTAGTTTTCTTTCTTGAATCTATTTTATGGTCAATGATGTTTCAGCTATGTGTTGGAAACTAAAGTGTGTATGTAATTGAGTCGTGCGGTATGTCCTGTATCGGGTATGTGTGTGTAACTCAACGCAAACATCCTGAAGAGGAGTTGCTAAGTGCGCTCCTAGGGGCCTTGCGGTGGTGTGAGCGACAACCGCCGCCGGCTTCGGTCTCGCGGGGCGTGACAACTATGCCATGGCCTAGAGAAGTTTTACACTTGAAGCGACATACTCGCACTCATGCCACTGATATAATTTTGTATACATATCCACACTCATCGAGCACAATCCATGCTAATAGGATTGCCATCCCTACTCACAAGTATTCATGATGTAACTGTGATAGGTCACAATCCAATCGCATGTGAGGCCAAGCCAGCCAAGTAGCTGCATGATGTGTCGGCCAAATCTTGTGCGCCTTGTGGTATCATTCTAATGAATCTTGTTTCATCTATTTTCATTCGTGTTGGTAACTATGATGGCTAGGTCTCATTCTAATGAAATTCTCATCCTCTCTCTCTTCATAATTACCTTGCCAAGTTAGCAAATATGCTGATTTATCGTAGTTTCAAATGGGGATGAAACTAATTTAAAATACCTACTAGTATTCTTGTTAACCTAGCTAATATTGCAAATTATAGCCGCGACTAAAAAAATGTCATGAATTTTATCATTATATTGTCGTGATCTACAAAATTTCTCGGCAACATCTAAGTATTTCAGGGAGACAAAAAAGAGCTACAAAATCATCAGTCGATGTATCACCACTTGGATACAAAAGATGTGGCGCCAACGGAAATGAAGCTTCACGAAGTGCTGACCCCTATCCTACACATAACAACAAAGCTGATACCTAAGCATTACATGATAGAACGAAGGATAAAAGTTTTGCAAGACCATCAGGTGTGCTCGTTATTGGAAACACGAGTGAGGGGGGGGGGGGGGGGGGCAGACGCTGACGAGAGGTTCATGCTGCAAAACCACAACAGCAGAGTAGCAAAAAGCATATGATGAACAGTGTCGTTAAATCTGGTCATACAACCAATTCAAAGCTCCATTTTGTAAGCTTCAGCAAACAATCTCTTTCATCCAAACCCAAGCCACAACTTTCTGGCTGCTCAAGAAAGAATGTACAGACC
Organism: Miscanthus floridulus; assembly: GCF_019320115.1. Classification (NCBI taxonomy): domain Eukaryota; kingdom Viridiplantae; phylum Streptophyta; class Magnoliopsida; order Poales; family Poaceae; genus Miscanthus; species Miscanthus floridulus. The sequence goes on along the minus strand of NC_089588.1, from coordinate 35,248,678 downwards.
CAATAACAGCAAATTCATCCATGCGCATCCTGAAACTGAGGTCTGCACAAACACGAAAAATCATAATAGATTATGAGTCATATCTGATATCAGGATATTCAGTTGCTGGAAAAGGAAATTTGCATTGTACGAGTGGAGCCACGGTTTCTGTGGAGGAACAAGCCACAAATTGATCAATTTCGAAGTTTGCATGTCAAAAGGCATTCTGAAAAATGTCAGTAACCATTATTTTCAGGCCAAGTAATGGTACAGTCTGGGTTGCAAGATTTTTCTGTAGCTAGCACTACCGGACAGAGCATCTTTGCCGAGGGCCTGTACTTTTGCCGAGGGCAAATAATCGGGCACTCGGCAAAGAGTATTTGCCAAGGGCCTGACCCTCGGCAAAGACAAGCACACGGCAACAATAATTATTTGCTGAGGGCTAAACCCTCGGCAAAGGGCCGGCCCTCGGCAACACCGCCTGACACGATGTCCGTCTTCTACCATCAATCTTTGCCGAGGGCATCACCGTTAGGCCCTCGGCAAAGACTTTTTAACCGTTTTTGCAATTTTTTTTTAAAAATCCTTTGCCGAGCGCCCTGTGACTTGGCGCTCGGCAAAGACAGTCTTTGCCGAGTGTCAAGGTTGGCACTCGGCAAATTAAAAAAAAATTTGTTTTTTTTCTCCCCATTTTTTCCTGAGCCTTGCTACAGTAATTGAACTCCATTTCAAAATTTGGGACAATTTTGAGTTTTTTTTACTATATTTCCTTAATTATTTTTGTTTCGTTGAATTTTTTCGACTATTTCAAATTTGAACTGCATGTACATGAAATAATGGAATTTGGTCATTCAAAAAATGGTATTCATGATGTTTGGCGTATGTTGAGGCCGTATCCAGGAACTCACATGAAATTACGAGCATCTTGTTGTCGTAACATGGCGATGTACTTGCGGTAAAAGTGTATTTAAATTATATAAAATCCAAACGAAGTCCGAAAATCACGAAACTTGTCGAGGTGTCTTGTTATCGCATGTGGAGGCCGTGGTAAAAAATTGAGAAAGTTTGAAGCAAGTTGTGACGTCGGATGCCTAAAAGCCAAACCCCTCTGGCCGGCAAGCTCCTGCCGGGCCTGCCCCGGCGCCCCCGTCCAGCCCCGGCGCCCCCGCGCCCGCGCCCGGCCGGCGCTCTCGCCCGGCCCCGGCGGCCCCGCACCCGCGCCCCGACGGCCGGCCAGCAGAGGGAGGAGAGGAGCAAGAGGAAGAAAGAGAAGGGGGAGGAGGAAGAAAGAGAAGGGGGAGGAGGAAGAGGAAGAAAGAGAAAGGGGAGGAGGAAGAAGAGAAAGGTGTCGACCCGACCGCTCGTCGATCCTCGCTTCGTTCCGACCGCCCGTTGATCCTCGCGCTGCTGCGGTCATCCCCGCCGTCATCGTCGGCCCTCGCTCTTGTCGTTCTTGCCGCCAAGGTAAGCCCTACCCTTGTAGGGTTAGTAGTAGTAGTAGTTAGTAGTTAGTAGTAGTTAGTTGTAGTGTTAGTAGCAGTAGTTAGTAGTGTTAGTTGTAGGGTTAGTAGTAGTAGTAGTTAGTAAATAGTAGTAGTTAGTAAGTAGTAGTGGTTAGTAGTATTAGTTAGTAGTGTTAGTTGTAGGGTTAGTAGTAGTAGTAGTTAGTAAATAGTAGTAGTTAGTAAGTAGTAGTGGTTAGTAGTAGTTGTTGTTAATAGTTAAGTAGTTCTTAGTATTAGTACTGTTAGTAGTTAAGTAGTTGTTAGTAGTAGTTTTAGTAGTAGTTGTAGGGTTAGTAGTAATTGTTGTTGTACTACTTCAATACTTTCATCTGAATGGAAAGAGAACTAAAATACATGGCTCCTCTTGATATATTGATGGTTGTTGGCCTTCGTGCCCATGTTTGGTATATATGTGGTTGTTGGCATTTGTGCCATGTTTTTTGTAGGTTTTGGGAACCTCCCCGTGCAGGGGAGGTGCTGCCGAAATTTTGAGTCGACACTAACCATTTTTGCCCTTTTTTGCAGGAGGACCTATGGGGGGACTCGATGACCCCGATCGTCTTCGTCGGTGCTGCGGGTCTTCCTGCACCGTGTCGACTCGCCACTGCACCGACTCTCCACCGCCCCGCTACCCTGACCTCACCGGCACTCTAGGTATAACCCCTCTATCCATATGTGGTCTTTGGTCGCGTAACCTAGTTAGGTGTCTCCCGTCCGAAAGAGATACGGTTGGAGGTATACAGATCTTTGTATATCTGTGACCGTATCTGTTTTGGATTGTCCACGTTTTTTGGACAGCCCGCGGATGCGTAGATAAGTTAGTTTCCATGGTCCGCTCCGGTCCGAGATGGTGTTTCGGCATCACCCCTGTTGTTCTCCGGATACACACTCTCCCTTGTAGGACGTGCATCGGGAGAACAGTGGGGAGGTGCTGCCGAAATTCTGTCTCGGGTAGGGAGCGGAGCATGGAAACTAACCTCATCTACGCATCCGCGGGTGGGATTAGGACCTATCCTCACCTATTAGAGAGTAGGAGCACCGCGTAGATGCAATTGATGGTTACATTACTATGTTCTGTATATGTGGAAGGATGGAAGACCGTCAGTGGATATACACGGGCCGGAGAAGCAGGAGTGACTTTAACATTGAGTGGGTGAATGGGACAGATGCTTTCTTGGAACATGCATGGAGCTCGGGTGTAGCTAAAGGACATTCTAAACTTTGGTGTCCCTGTAGCAAATGTGACAACAATAGAAGGGTAGACAAGGTGACCATGGGTAAACATCTTGTGTACAATGGTTATACGGCTGGCTACCACCGGTGGATCCACCATGGTGAAGCAGATCGTATAAGAGCGGAGGTGGTGAGACCACGCCTCGAGGCTTTTGATGATGATGCTAGAGTAGCAGACATGCTAGATGACACTCACCAAGCTCACTTCACAGAAGGACGTGAGAAGGAGGAGATGGAGGAAGCCGCTAAGGCCTTCTACGAAATGTTGGACTCGGCACAGAAACCCCTTCATGAGAGTACAACGGTTTCTCAGCTGGATGCCATTGGACTGTTATGGGGTTGAAGGCCGAGTTAAATCTGAGTCGCGAAGGCTTTGATAAGATGTTGGCCGTGTTTGGCAGCATGCTATCAGAGAAGCACATTCTGCCGAAGAACTTGCACGAGTCACAAAAACTACTTCGTATGCTTAAGATGCCATATGACAAGATACATGTTTGTCCGAAGGGGTGCGTCTTATTTAGGAAAGATCACAAGGATGCAAAGTACTGTCCGAAGTGTAAATCCTCAAGGTACCTGGAGGTAGACTCTGGAGATGGCCAGAAGAGGCAGCTTACGATCCCCGCGAAAGTCCTACGGCACCTTCCGTTTGTGCCGAGGATCCAACGGCTTTTCATGACCGAGGAATCCGTGAAACAAATGACATGGCATAAAGAAGGTGTACGGTACAAGCCATGGACGATGGTGCATCCATCCGATGCCAAAGCATGGACGTACTTTAATGACAAACATCCTGACAAAGCTGCTGAGGCTCGTAATGTACGTGTCGCACTGGTAACAAATGGGTTCAATCCTTATGGACAGTTGTCTGCCCCATACACATGTTGGCCCGTGTTTGTTATCCCCCTGAATCTCCCCCGGGCATCTCCTTTCAACGGCATAACGTCTTCTTGTCATTGATAATTCCTGGACACCCGGGGAGTAATATAGGTGTGTACATGGAGCCTATGATTGATGAATTGATCGATGCTTGGGAGAAGGGGGTATGGACATACGACTGAGCTACAAAATCATCCTTCAAGATGCATGTTTGGTACCACTACTCCCTGCATGACTTCCTGGCGTATGGGATATTCGCCGCCTGGTGTGTCCACGGGAAATTCCCGTGCCTAATATGCAAGGAAGCTGTGAGGTTCATTTGGTTGAAGAAGGGTGGCAAGTATTCGTCGTTCGACAGGCATCGTCAATTCCTCCCTTCTAACCATCCATTCAGACAAGACATCAAGAACTTTACGAAAGGTGTTGCAGTGATAGACCCTAAACCGCGCATGAAGAGTGGTGCTGAGGTGCGTGCTCAGATAGATGCTCTCGTGCCCAATGAAGGAGGTGGTTTTGTGGGATATGGTGAGGAACATATGTGGACTCATAAGTACGGCTTGATGAGGCTCCCCTATTTCGATGACCTTCTTCTGTCACATAACATTGATGTAATGCACACCGAAAAGAATATCGCCGAGGCACTTTGAAGAACTCTCATGAACACTGACAAGTCTAAGGACAACGTTAAGGCTAGAGTGGACCTAGCGACGTTGTGTGATAGACCGAAGCAAGAGATGCGGCCTCCTAGTGGCCGAAACAAACAATGGAAAAGACCTAAGGTTGATTTCATCTTGGAACCCGATCAAAGGAGGGAAGTACTAAAATGGATCAAGACGTTAATGTTCCCAGATGGATATGCAGCGAATCTGAGCAGGGGAGTGAACTTAGGCACTTTACGAGTGAACGGGATGAAGAGTCATGACTACCACATATGGATTGAGCGGCTTCTTCCAGCGATGGTCCGAGGCTATGTCCCTGACCATGTCTGGCAAGTGCTGGCAGAGTTGAGCTTTTTCTTCCGTCAGCTTTGTGCCAAGGAGATATCTCGGACCGTCGCTCAGGACTTGGAAAAAGCGGCACCTGTGTTGCTCTGTAAGCTGGAGAAGATCTTTCCACCCGGCTTCTTCTTGCCCATGCAGCATCTGATTGTGCACCTCCCGTCCGAGGCACGTTTGGGGGGGCCCGTGCAAGCCCGATGGTGCTATCCAATCGAGAGATGTCTAAAGACTCTTCGCAAGAAATGTACAAATAAAGCCAGAATTGAGGCTTCCATTGCAGAGGCAAGTCTAAGGGAGGAGGTGGCAAACTTCACAACACTATACTACAAGCCGAAACTTCCTAGCAATCATAACCCACTCCCTCATTACAATGTTGGCGAAAATGAATGGACCCACAGCCTGTTCCAAGGCCAACTCGGCAGCGCAAGTGGATCGACCAATAAGATATTAGGAAATGAAGAGTGGCGAAGTGTCATGCTATATGTGTTGACCAACCTTCCCGAGGTGCAGCCGTTCGTCGAGTAAGTTCTCAATGAACTTGTTTCAATACGCCGTGAATATTCTTCATGCAACCCCACTGATTCTCGTTCGGACAGGGAATTTGTTCGTGAGTCCTGGCATCAATCAAGGGATCCTACCTCGCAGGAACATGACACCCTTCTTTCTTGGGGTGCGGGTGCAGGGAGGCCTGATTTCATTTCTTGGTTCAAACAAAAGGTAATGTCCAATTTAGCTCCCACGTTCCATATTCCAAGTTTCTCGTTCGTTCGATTAATATAACGACCTATCATGCTTGAGCTTGCAGGCCCAGACTGACTCGTCCATGAGTGAGGAGTTGAGATAGGTTGCAGGTGGCTATGACGTTAGGGTGCAGTCATTTACCGGTTATGATGTGAACGGATATCGCTTCCACACAACAAGATATGAGCAGACTCGGCCCAAACGGAAAACCACAAATAGCGGAGTTTGCACGCCCGGCACTGATGGCCTCGACTATCATGGTAGAGTTGAGGAAATATATGAACTCTCATTTCATGGTCACAAACATAAACCTGTCGTGTTCAAATGCCACTGGTTTAATCCTCGAGAAACGAGACGGACCCCTCATCTTGGGCTAGTCGAGATTCGAGAAGATTCCGTCTATCCAGGAAAAGATGTCTACATTATGGCTCAACAGGCCATGCAGGTATATTATACGCGATATGCCAACCAAGACAAAGCGGATCTTAAGGGTTGGGCTATTGTGCACCAGGTGTCTCCACACGGTAAACTACCTGCCCCAAACGATGACGATTACAACTTCAACGCAAACAAATATGATGGACAGTTCTTTCAAGAAGATGGGCTACCAGGCACGTTTGAGATAATCTTACCCGAAGCGGTCGAAATGGAAGTAGACAACGAAACGGAGGATGACGAGGTTGATGGAGATGTGGTGCAAAATGCCAAGGACATAGAAATGCTTGACCGATTAAGGCTAGGCAATGACAACGAAGACAACATAGAACCTTCAGATAGTGTTGCCCATTTGGACAATTTTGACAGTGATGACAACACCTATGATCCTAATCATGAAGATTATTCCTAATACATGTAATACTACGTTTGTTTTAGTTTGTGTTTTCTTTATTTATTTTGAATCTATTTCTAATATATATACTAATAAGTCTTGTTCATTCTTTGTGATTGCAGGTGATGGCGAGCAGCCGTCCACGATGTGAGACGGCCTCCCTTTACGGGAGACCACGCCCTCCCGTTTCAGACGAGGGGTCGAGGTTAGGGGTAGCGTCCACAAGAGGTCAGAGGAGGAGGACCAGGGTCAGCAGGAGGCAGCGGACTCCTTCCCTGCCACCTTCAGACGAGGTGATGGAGGAGGAGCACGTGACGGCCACGCCCGAGGACGAGGTCGAGGACGAGGACGTTCGACAGACCCAGGACGAGGCAGCCGAGGACGAGGCCGCCGAGGGCGAGGCCACCGAGGGCGATAGTTCCGCTACCCCGACTGTCTACCAGCGAGGTCCCGCGAGCCTCCCTCAGCCTCCGCTTCCTCACAACCAGGCACTGATTCGCCCTATGGCGAAGAGGTAAGTAACTATAGATGTTATCACAACTACTTCATATGGTAATGTTGGAAATCAAAAGAGGAACTGATAAATTTTCTTAATCACTTGTGCAGGGCCTGGTTGGTTTTGTCGGGTACTTCTACATGCTCCCCCACGAGTATCCTTGGTGTTTTGTGTAGGAAATGGTACCCCGGCCTTGTGAACGTGTCCGAGGACGTGCGGGAGCTGGCCTACATGTGGGACAGGTACCAGTTGGCCCCTGACGACATGTACCGCAACAAGCAGGAGCAAGTACTGACGGAGTTTTGGGTAAGTCTCTCTCACACAACATTTTCATTGGGCAAGTCTTTTATTGAAATAATGAATGGATACATCGGTTTTGTATGCAGATGTATTTCAAGCCAGAAGAAGGACTTGAGGCCCGGGCGGATCAGGCGGCTGCCGCCGCCTGTAGGAAGTACGTCACCGACATGCACCACGAGGCGCGTGTGCAGGCCCACAGAGACTACTACGCCGTGGTGTTGAAGCAGTCCATCAGCAAGCCTGATGCAAGACAGGTGAAGCTGTCCCGGGCCCAGTACCTTGAGGTAGACGAAAAACATTAATAATGATTCGTTTTGAGATTAAGTCGGTTTAATTTTATCTTTTTCTATGTCAAATAATCGATGACTTGTAGGTGGTTCCCTGGTGGTGCCGATCCCACTCCTTGTGCTGGGAGATGATCGTGGATAGGTGGTTGTCCAACGACTTTGCTGAGAACCACGCGAGGCAGCGGGACCAGCGTCTGCTGAGGTGAGGTGCTACTCACCATCAAGGCAGCCGCAGCCTCCCGGCCTACAAACAAGCATATGTAAGTGATTTCTTTTATCTTATTTGACGCTGAGTTCTGCCTTATTTCTCACCATCTTGCCGTCTTACTCGCAGGAGGCTGCACACCCGGGCGTGGAGGTCTCAGAGTTCTCTGCGTGGGCTATGTCCCACATGGGCAGGGCGTCTTCCTCTGTCTCCTTCGACCCGTCTGCCCCGCGCGAGGTGTACTCCGACCCGACCGTGCACACTAAGGTCCAAGAGTACACCTCAAAGGTGAGGGAGGTCCATGGGGAAGATTACAATGTGCGCACTGAGCCCATTGATGCAGAGACCATCATGAGGCTAGGAGGAGGCAAGAAGCATGGGCGGCTGTAGATTGCAGACGGCGCCATCGACTCCACCACTGTTCCCTCTCTCGACGTGCTCCGAGCACGGAGCACGAGCTCTAGCCAGCCCATACGCCCACGGCCTAGTCCGTCACTGCAGCGGGTCGACGCTCTCGAGGTACGTCCTGTTTTACTCGTCGTACGTTCATCTCTGCACACCTAAGTTACATTTGCATTACTGAAACATTGAAGTTTGTATTGCAGGCCGAGCTGTAGGCCTAGAAGCTCGTGGTCGAGGCTCAGAGCGCGCAACTGCATGCCCAGAGGGAAGCGTTCATGGCCTAGGAGAGGAGGATGCAAGAAATGGAGGCCTTCATGCGGAGTGTCTAGCAAGGGAGTGTACCTTTGCCGTTGGCAGCACCTCCACCGCCTACTCCTATAGCCACTCCTGTAAGTATAAAAATTCACTCTTACTAGATGCTTCCTTGACATAGAACCATGGTTGACATACAAACTTACTAGATGCTTGACATAGAAACTTACTAGATGCTTGACATAGAAACTTACTACATGCTTGCACTAGCTATGACATACACCAATGCTTCACATAGAAACTTACTAGATGAATCTCACACATGCAACCTCTTATCCTTTTTGCAGCTTCCGTCGGCGGGTTCGAATAACCCCGCTAATGCATCACCGAATGAACCATCGTGTCATAGGCCGCTTTTTTGAGGAGTTGTGCTTCGTCATGTGCTTGGACTTGAGCTTCACTTGTGGTTGTGACTTGTGCTTTGACTTGATGAACTGTGTTTGTGAATTTATGACTTGTGGTTGTGATATTTGACTTGTGGTTGCGATATGTTGTTATTTGAGTTGTGGTTGTGATATAATGTGTGAAAATGATTTCATTGTGATATATATGTGATTATTGTGATGTTTGTGATATATATGTGACATGTGATATATATTTGAACTGTTTGTGTCAGTGGAATGCAAAAAACAAAAAAAAATTGCAGTTTCGGTTGATTTGCCGAGTGCAATGGTCATGACACTCGGCAAAGCTGGGAAACTTTGCCGAGTGCCAGGACATTGCACTCGGCAAAGATTTTTTTTTAAAAAAAAAGCAAAAAATCTTTGCCGAGTGCCAAGCTGGGGAGGCACTCGGCAAAGAGTTTTTTAAAAAAAAAAATAAAAAATGTCTTTGCCGAGTGCCTTGCCGCCGTGGCACTCGGCAAAGAGTTTTTGAAAAAGAATAAAAAATGTCTTTGCCGAGTGCCCAAACTGTCGGCACTCGGCAAAGACGTCGTCAACGGAGCAGCGCCGTTGACGGCTGCTTTTCTTTGCCGAGCGCCGCCATTGGCCCTCGGAAAATGCTTTGCCGAGTGCCCGACAACTGGCCCTCGGCAAAGAGCCTCTTTGCCGTTAATTTTTTTTTCCGAGGGCTTTTTGCCGAGGGCGGCGCTCGGCAAAGCCTTTGTCGAAGGCTTTTAGGCCTTTGCCGAGTGCCCTGGGCCCTCGGCAAAGATGCTCTGTCCGGTAGTGTAGAATTTGCACACAGATAGAACTTTTATGTGCCACTCCTACAAAAATTCACCTAGGCTAGCATGCAAGTTGGACATATTTTAGTGAAACTGGCTGGACTACTCTCAACAAGAATTTCAACCAAAATTTTCATATTGCACAAATAGCGGCCTTGTGCCACTAACATACCATTTCGTCATTTCCCACCTAATTCATATCTACAGTGACAACTTATCAGATAATTTTCAAGCTTATTGTATTAACTGAAACCTTATCAGATAATTCCTTCCTCTACTGAAGAATCCTGATCATCGAAAGTAGCACCTAGTGAGAATTAGGGAATGGCAAAAATCACCAGCATCATAGCAACAAAGCACTGAGGACTCATAGCACTAAAATAGCGAATCATAACACGTATCAAAGAGTTACATAAGCGATTATGGACTAAAAGCAGTACAAAACAATTATCGAATAAAAAGGAGGCGCTAGAAGTCTGCATGAAAGTAATGACTTGAAACAGCAAAGTACAAGTTGAACAAAGAGAACCAGTAAGTGTGGAAAAAGTCAAAGCTAAATTAGACACTGAAGTAAGCAAAACCATTTACTGATGTGATACTAAAGGGAGGGAAAAGTTTAATGTAGTGGACAGAAAGACACAAAAACAAATTTATCACCAGACTTTATATCACATATTAGACACATTTTGCAAAGCCATAGGAACCCTACACGCCCTAGAATAGTTTACAGAGAAAAAAAATCAATGTGAAAGTTAAAATTTGATTCTGTTATTGATGTATCCATATTCCACAACTAGTCCAGCACTAAATTTCAAGTTCAATTTGTGAATGGAGATACACGACCATAGTAATTTCTGGAAAATGTAAATTAAAAAGGAAGGAAAAAAAAAGAGTAACTGCAAGCCATTGTACATCCACAAATGCTCATGTTCATGGCATAGAAGGTGCAAGTCACCAATTCAAGAACCAATAACATATAAGCTCTGTAAAGTTAAAAAAAAAACTGTAAAAGGAATATATCGGCTGCTTGAGATGAATCAAATTTATTTCCCCTTGTCTCTAGACATTGGTTAAAATTGAAATTATTTTCTCATTCAACATAGATATTTTCAGTACTCTATATACAACAACAACAACAACAACAACAACATAACCTTTCAGCCCCAACCAAGTTGGGGAAGGCTAGAGTTGAAACCCACCAAGAGCCCCAAGTCACGGTTCAGGCACTTCAATAGCTGTTTTCTAAGTACTCCTATTCAAACATAGATCTCTAGGTATATCCCAAGCTTTCAAATCTCTTTTTATTGCCTCTCCCATGTCAATTTCAGTCTTCCTCTACCTCTCATCGTATTATTAGCTTGGCTTAGGACTCTACAATGCACTGGTGCCTCTGGAGGTCTTCTTTGGACATGGTCAAACCACCTCAACCGATGTTGGACAAGCTTTTCTTCATTTGATGTTACCCCTAGGCGATCACGTATATCATCGTTCCGAACTCGGTCCATTCTTGTGTGACCACAAATCCATCGCAACATACGTATTTCTGCAACACTCAGTCGTTGAACAGGTCGAATCTTTGTAGGCCAACATTCTGCTCCATACAATATAGCCGGTCTAATCTTTATTCTATAAAACTTACCTTTTAGCTTTTGTGGTACCCTCTTGTCACAGAGAATGCTAGAAGCTTGTCGCCACTTGATCCACTCTGCTTTGATTCTATGGCTAACGTCCACATCAATATCTCCATCCCTTTGTAGCATCGATCCCACATACCGAAAGATATCATTCTTAGGCACTACTTGACCTTCCAAACTCACATCTTCCTCCTCCTGTGCAACTCCGCCAAAGTCGCATCTCATGTATTCGATTTTAGTTCTGCTCAATCTAAAACCTTTAGACTCAAGGGTCTGCCGCCATAACTCTAGTTTCCTATTTACTCCCGTCTGGCTTTCGTCCACTAACACTACATCATCAACGAACAACATACACCAAGGGATATCCCCTTGTATGTTCCTGGTAACCTCATTCATTACCAAGGCAAAGAGATACTAGCTTAAGGCTGACCCTTGATGAAGTCCAATTTTAATCGGGAAGTAATCTGTGTTACCATCGTTTGTTCGAATACTAGTCACAACATTGTTGTACATGTCCTTGATGAGGGTCACGTACTTTGATAGGACTTTATGTTTGTCCAAAGACCACCACATAACATTTCTTGGTATCTTGTCATAAGCCTTCTCCAAGTCAATGAAAACCATTTCATCATCCTTCTCCAGTACTCTATATATCTCGTTAAAATATGTATATCTCGCCACCTCCATAAACCAATGCTAAACAATTAGTGTTGTTCAAATAATGCTAATAACATAATTAGCTCAAAACTAGTGCGCAGAATCTAGTTCTATAAAACCAACACCTCTGTAGATGTCATTCATGATAATAGGTCCTAGCAAGTAAATGCATAAGACCATTAAAGTATTTTCCTTAGCAGACGTGGGGATTTAAATGTTCACATGCTCAACCAACTCTAACATTAAACATATACTTAGTTTCTCCAAGAACTTCACGGCTCACATTATAGCACACAAATTGATGTATAAGCGCATATAGTAACATAAGGGTGGTGGACATTAGTATCTAATTAACTTACATGTGAATCAACTGTCGGGCTCCTGTAAAGTGAATGTAATAGAGGCTATGCCAAAGGCCTTCAACATTTTCTCAAACTTGCGAACCATTTCATCATCCTTTCTACATCTAACTTCAAATACTTTGAGGTGCTCAGATGGCAGAAATTGTTGCACTAGACTGCAACTTTCTTCCATTTCAATTCCGTAAATATGATCCTGTATCATATAAAAGTATCTTACCTAAATTAATCATGCAAGATAAGTTCAGAAAGATGTCAACTAACATAAACTGCATATACACAGTACATCATAAAGATAAAGAGTGAGGTCATACATCAGAAAGTTGAAGAATGAGCTTCTCGAGAATTGGAGCATGCTGGAGGATAACTTTTAGTTCACGAATGTCATGGCCCAACACCCAATCACTGAGTATCAAAGTCTTTAACTTGTTAAATTTAGGGCACCATTTCGGATCTTGCTTGAAAATAGTATGAGCAAAGGTTCAAAAATATCTAATTAGACTTTCAAAGCGGAATTAATCAATAATGAACTGGAATCTAAGATTCATCACACCCAGAAACCTCCTATACAAATACTGAGTGTCTCTAAACATCATCAGATTCTTCAAACAACTTGTCTACAGAAGTTTAAAAACTATATAGTTGCGTCACAACAAAAGAATCATGTTGGGGCGTAACCCTCTTAGCGACGCGCCATATCGGAACCCGGATATGGTGTTAAATGAGCAAGGGCCGGATCGTCAACCCCGTGACGTGCCATGTCGCGATCTGGACACAATGTCAAGTGAGAAAGGATCGGGTCGTCGCATCCTTAGTGGCGCGCCACATCGGCGCTTGGGTGTGGTGCAAAATGAGCAAGGGTCTTCACACATACCTCGGCGGGTGCGAAGGATAAGGAAGCTAGTCGAGCCAACTAGGATCCGTTTAGGTAGCTGAAATGTAGGATCCCTTACGGGTAAGTTAAGAGATTGGACATAGCGGTTAGGAGGCGTGTAAATATCTAATGCGTCCAAGAGACTAAATGGAAGAGGCAGAAGGCGAAGGAGGTGGACAATACCAGCTTTAAGCTCTGGTACATAGGGACAACTTCAAATAAAAATGGAGTAGGAGTTTTGATTGATAAGAGCCTCAAGGATGGTGTGGTGGAGGTGAGAAGGCAGGGGGATAAGACCATCTTAGTTAAACTTGTCATTAGTGATATGGTCTTAAACGTAATTAGTGCTTATACCCCCTAAGTAGGCCTTGATGAGAGTGCTAAGCGGCTTTTCTAGGAAGAGTTAGATCGCTTGGTTAGAGCTGTCCCTAGTAGCGAGAAGCTCTTTATAGGAGGTGATCTTAATAGCCATGTAGGTACATCAAGTGCAGGTTTCAAGGCGGTTCATAGGAGTTTCGGATATGGTAGTAGGAACTAGGAAGGAGAGGAAGTCTTAGACTTCGCCATAGCTTTTGATCTGATGATAGCTAACACTTTCTTTCGTAAGAGACAGTCCCATTTAGTGACATTTAGTAGTGCCCAGTACTCTAGTCAAATCAACTTTGTCCTTACAAGAAGGAGGGATAAACGAACATGCGTGGACTGTAAGGTGATACCTGGAGAATGTGCGGTCACTCCATACAAGTTTTTGGTGGCTGACTTCCACTTTCTGGTGCAAGCTCGTGTGAACAAATAAGTTAGGGTTGCTAGAACAAAGTGGTGGAAATTAGAAGGGGAGGCATCAAAGGTCTTAAGGAAAAGGTCATTGAAGAGGGCCCTTGGAAGGATGAAGGCAATGCAAACAGCATGTGGGAGAAGATGGCAACATGCGTTTGGAAGGTTGCTTCAGAGATGCTTGGAGTGACCAAAGGGAGCGGATGCGACTCGAAAGACACTTGGTGATGGAATGAAGATGTGCAAAAGGCTATTAAGGAAAAGAAGGAGTGCTATAAGCGCTTGTATCATGACAGGTGTGCAGACAACATAGAGAAGTACAAGGTCACAAAGAAGACTGCAAAACGAACGGTGAGTGAGGCAAAGGGGCAGGCCTTTGAGGACCTTTACCGACGTTTGAGTACGAAGGAAGGAGAGAAGGACATTTATAGAATGGCTAGGGCTCGCGATAGGAAGACAAGGGACTTCAACCAAGTCAAGTGCATAAAGGATGAAAGGGAGCAACTCTTGGTGAAGGAGGATGAGATCAGACATAGATGGCAAGAATATTTTGATAAATTGTTCAATGGTGAGAACGAGAACACCACCGTTCAGCTGGATGACTCGTTTGATGACACTAACAGGCGCTTTGTGCGGAGGATTCAAGAATCAGAGGTCAGAGAAGCCTTGAAAAGGATGAAAGAGGGCAAAGCGATGGGCCCTGATGGTATCCCAATCAAGGTGTGGAGATATCTCGGGGATATAGTTATAGTATGGCTAACCAAGACGTTCAACAATATCTTTCGATCGAACAAGATGCCTGGGAGTGCAGTTTGTTGCACAAGCATGAAATTATCTAAGACAAAATGGCTCTTGATAAATGCACTTCAATTATGGGAAGACCATCTGTTGCATCCAGTTAGCCAATCTGTTGGCTAGTTTTGTGAGGTCATGATTGATTCGAAGATAGCAAACGCAAGTTCTACTGAGCAAAGGTTCCAAACAGAGGTCTCAAGCAAGGCTTCCAAAGAATATCTAGTGCTAAGCTCGGGCTAAAGTTCTGACCAATTTTCCAAGTGAAGGTTACACACAGAGTGACACAGGTTCCAACAGAGATTTTGGTCCCATTTGGATGGGTTAAACATTTCCGATTCTGGTTGGATTCTCCTAAATCTCTACCAAATGGTGAATAAAAAGAGAAAAGTTTCACCCACCTTGAAACATTTCCCATTTTCACCCAAAAAGGTGTTTCTCACTGATTCCAGTTCATATATGTTTCCAAGGAAAATCTGGATCTTGAACAACTGGCAGCCAATCCCAAATGATTGCTATCTGCATAGAGAAACGGTTCTAGGAGAATCTAGTTACAAAACGTTTCTAGGAGAATCTGGATCCCTACCAAACAAGCCCTGATGAGCATGCAACTTTAAGCAAAGCTTCTCGTTATTAGCTAAGGTTCCAAGAAAAGGTCTGGCATGGAGCTTCAAACGAAGGTTCAAGTGAAGGCTGGTATGGAGTGGCTGAGCAAGGGCCTCAAGAAAAGAAGGGAAGCGAAGCTTGAATAGGGACACGACAGTCAGCCACAAGTCACAACTTTTAAGGCATTGGTCTCTTCTAACAAAATGGTAATAGGGTGCAATTTTTATGTAATGACTATCTTGCCTCTGAATATTCGGAGTGTAGTGGTTGAGTTGGATGAATCGTAAAGCGATCAAACATTGATTCGCTTCACTATAAATAGGGTGTGCCTGTTACAGATGGAACAAGCTGTTTTGGCCTAGGAGATCTCCAGTAAAGGTCATCTTCATTCTTTGCATTTACCTTTTCTGTTAAATTTGCTTTGACCTTCACACTTCATTAGTAATAACTAGCCTATTCTTAGTTTGGGCTTGGTATCTTGTTAGTGTTCAAGCTCAAAGGGAGCAAAATTAACACTATTAAAAAACCATATCATAGTATTAATTGCATAGATAAACTAAATTCAGATATTTGTGTTATTTTTAGCCAAACTTATTAACAAGTACAAATTTCAGGAGTAACAAGAACTGAAGATATTGTGTTTCTACTAATAGGAAATCAATTTAAACACCTCCGCACAATTTTGTGTAAAATAATTTCTGTGAAGGAATTTGTGGAAAATACTTGTCAATTGCACTGAGTTTATTTTTGTTCCCCATGCCAGACCAGCACCACTAAATGCAGTGGAGGTTTCATTGCTCAATACATTTTGAACTTGAAACATTCAATGCTTTTTGAACACATCGAAGTTTATTCGATGCTTCTCTTCCCACATTTGAAACAAAAATTTCAGAAATATAGAGAGCATCAAGAATGTCATTAGTTCACTTACATATGTCAAATGTACAGAGGAATTTCAGAACTTCCTGAACTTTCTCATCAACCACTTGGCATTTGACTTCAACCACCTTGAGGCATTCTGAAACTGCAGCTGAACCATCAATTGGATGGCATCTTCCAAGCATTTCCACCTTATGTTTAGGTCCCTGTGGTAAGCAAAAACAGTTCACCAGGAATAATCTACAAATGTATGATAACTTCAAAAAGACAGAGGTTGTCCATCTAGAGAACGAATATATACCTTGGAAAAAAGATGAAGTGTGAGCTTCTCTAGGACTGGTGAGTGCTTGAGAATGCAAGTTAGTGCATGGAAGTCAGGTGCCACACACCATCGATCATCAAGTAACAAAGTCTTTAACTTGCTAAATGTAGGACACTGTTTCAGATCCTTCCCAAAAATAAACTGCACACAATGGAGTTACAAAAAAATTATTATGAATGTCCAGAATTGATATAGATACTGCAACAAAAGTAACCCAAAGAATGGAGTTAAACGAAAGAAATGTACACATACCACTATGGATTCTGGTATCAATGCCATGTTCTCAGCATTCGATAAACCTTCCAGAAGCACACACTTATTGTCATTATCACCTACCACACCTTTACAGGAGTAACAATCCTCAAAATCACAATCCGCAGAGTAATCACCCCATTCCCCAGTGTATGCATTCCAATGGGTAACTCTAACAAAAGCCTCTTGAAGTAAGGGCATGCTCACTAGAACAGAACAGGAGCCATGGACAAATGGCAATCTAGCCTTAGTGAAATAAGACTCGGGGTAGAAATAAGAATGTGGAATTCTCCTGCTACTTCACAACATTTTATGCTTAGGTGTTTCAGGGACTCTGATGAAATCTTCTCGACAGTCCACCAATAGCAGTTGTCAACCTCGAGATGTTCCAGTACTGGACAACTTGAGAAGTCACAAAAACTGTTGTGTAGCGTTATCCCAATGAGCTCTAGCTTGGTCAAGTGTTGTGAGATGAGATGCAGGTTGCCTAGCTCAAAGCCATCACGGTAAACATTCAGCCTGTTCGGTTGGCTGGTTCGTGAAGAAATACTGCTGGTTGGTTTGTGTGAGAGAAAAATACTGTTCCGGCTAAAAATTTATGATCGTTTACGACAAGCCACAGCCAAACGAATAGGCTGATTATCTAGAATGAGCATCTGAATGCGGCACTTTACAGCATGCTGGATCCAGTGGATTAGGCAAAAGGTGCCGTCATCTTCATACAGGCCACCGAACCTGACCTCAAACTTTTCAAGAGGCATGAAGCCACGAAGGCGTAGCAGATGGTCCACAGATTTTTGTTGCTCCTTCACCGAGGCTGGATCCTCATTGCCGACGCAAGAGACACTCAAGGCTGTGGCTGACTTCCAGAGGTTGCGCCAGCGCCGAGAGAGCACACATGTCTTCACGGCATCCTTTGCGGGCACAAAACCAAAGATGTGCTCGAGGATGCCATCTGGGAGGGCATCTATGCCGTTACTGATGCTCGCCACAGGCCCGTTTCTGTTCTTTTCCCCTGGAGGCATTCTATCAAACAGGTGGCGGGCGCTCGCGCTGCAGGGGCAAGAAACGATAAGACGACGACGCAATGGCAGGGAAAACCAATCAGGAGATGTCAAAACTTGAAGCCGCCTCGCGCGCGGGCGAAAACCACCTTACCTTGTCGCCAATGGCTTCAGCGGTGGTTAGTGGTTTGCAACAAGAAACGCCGACGACGCGTGCCTAGCTTGTCCGGGCAACTAGGCCTCAAGGAGAAGAGAAACCCGGTGTGGAAAATTTTCCGTTTTGATGGAGACGAGTGTGGAGATGGAGGAGCCAGGATTGGTGTTGGAGCGTGGAAGTACTTCGCACAAATTGGTTTCAGGTTGGGAGGAGTGAGGTCGCAGCGAAAAATGAGGAGCGGAGCTGTGGAGATGAAGCCGCCGCCGCAGGTCGCGAAAGGAGGAAATTTTGGCTAGAGTCGACGAGCAACGGCCTTCATATCCATTTTGGGCCGCGCCGTAAATGTGGCCCAATAAAACTTTGAGTTTGAGGGCAGCCGACACTGCTGCCAAGCCAAATTTTGGTCATATAAAATTTAGAAAGTCTACTTGGCATGGTCCAATAGCTTCTGCGAAGCAGCCGCCGTACCATACACTTTTAAAAGGAAAAAACTCTTATGTTGAACTGTAGACAAGTAGAAGTCATTTTTAAACCAAGAGCCGAAGCTGCAAAAAGTGGCTCCTGCTCAAGTATTTCGACTCCTCCACAGGAGCGCTAGACGAGGAGTCTTACTAAAGAGACTTTAAATTAGAGCAAGATCAAAATTTGAACACATTAAAGCAACTTCAAGAGGCCCTTACCTAGAACCGCTAAATCTAAATTTTAGCACTTATAAAAAAACAAAAGCTCCAGTATTGTCTCTAGCAGAACCCTTAAATTAGGAAGAATCCCAAATAGTCCATATCGGTCCTCATTCTCATGGGTATCTCCTCGAGCTCCTACTTGTCTGTTATGGACGTTCCCCTCCTTCCTCTCCCCACATCCACCAAGTCACGTGCATGCACAACAGCTGCCCTTGCACTTGATCTCCCTTGTGTCGCCAAACACCTACGCCACCACTAGCCATCATGATTCACTCCTAGGACCAGTAGATCCACCTCGCGCTTCGCCTCCCGGTCCTCCTTGCTAGTGGATCTACTTGCTCAGTGGCCCGGTAGCACTCTCTTGCTTGGTGATGCCCTACACCACCTCTTGGGCCTCGAGCGCAATGACCGCTATTGAATCCAGTGGGAAGGGGCCAAATCTAGCCCTACAGGAGGTCATCGTCCCCACATCAAAGCATGCCCTCTTGCGCCATAGGTTGTTCTCCTCGTACTGGAGGTTGTCATCCCCAAGGTAGCCCACGACGGGCTATCCCCTGACCTAGCTTGGCCTACCTACATGGAAGTCTTATTCCCCGCTCTCAAGAACTCATGTGGGAGCATGCGGGAGCATTAGAGCTGGCACAACGATAAGCGTGAGTGATCGTGTGCAAGCACCAGAGCTAGCAGTGTTGTGGTGTGCTTGCACGAAGTGTCGGTGAGGAGAGGGCAAGAGAAGAGAGAGAGAAAATAGAGAACCTATTGGACCCACTGACTAATGAAAGAATTTGGGCTCCAAAAGTTTGGGGGGGGGGGGGGGATGAAACACCAAGTAGGGATCTTGATTTAGAGGCCCTTGCTGAAGTGGCTTTTAGGAATGTTAGAACAGTGGCTAAGCTAAAATCCCAAGTCCGCTACTTTTACAGCGACATGACATGTGAAATCCGTATATCACTAATATTTAAAACATCAAAATATAGTCAATATATCTCTTATTTTATAGATAAAAACATAAGAAACATCATGGTGTATATTAGCTACACGGATTAGAAAATATTGCCATTCAAAGCTTCTAAACCAAAAATCAATGGGTTTGGTACAACCAGTCACCACTGCGCAGCTGCCACTCACCATCTCTTGCTTCGGCCGGCGACGAAAAACTCAGGGAGCCAATTCCACCTGCCGTCATCTGCCCTGTTTACCTTTTGTGCCCAAGTAAGTAGGCAAGTGTCATTTTTTTCTCTCTCATCAAATGTTGGCTGTGAAGCAAATAGGCTAAATTTTTTGGGCAAGACAAATTTATTTTGGTTGGCTTTCCTAGGCTATGAACCAAACATTTGCCTTGAGAAGCCCGCGCCCCTTCAGCCCTCACACTGACCTTTTCCCTGTTATACTAAATTTCAAACTAGCGACTATATACCGCGAAAAGACTCCAGAATGGAGCAAAACAAATTATGGCGTTTCTTGGCCCACATGGCCAAGGCTAAAAAGGATATTGCACTTAACAAATTAGAAGATATAATTTATTTGAATAAGGAATAATTTGTATATTGTAACTAAAACAGTTAGTGTGTTCTAATTAAAATCAACTCTCTCTTCAGAAAATTGAATTTCAATACTTGTACATGCATTTGGCATTTTCAAAGTCTTTTTACATCAAAATACTAATCTTTCCAATTGAGGCATTGTTTTGGTAATTTGGTACTTCCTCCGCTCCAATTTTAAGTCGTCCTAGATTTTATAGATACATAATTTCTACTATGTACATACATATACACTTTGTCTACATACATAACAAAAGTTATAAATATTTTAAAAAGTTAGAATGACTTATCATTTGGAATGTAGGGATTTGGGAGTAATAGTTTATAAATGTTTCAACCTGGTAGAAAAAAACAGTTATGAATAGGATTATTAGAACATAAATCAATTTGGAATGGAGTTTCGTTGGATCGGCATAATAAAATGGGTTTAGCTTAATTTAAAACTTGTGTATTAGTACTAAATTCTTTTTTACTTCCAAAAAGTTAAGTAAATCTAACCATTGGTCATGTCACCACCTCAACACCGCGTCACCCAAAACATAATAAATTTTACCCTAGGCTAGTAAGTGAACGTTTTGATGTTTGAGGGTTAAAAACTAAATATTTTAGGATTGAAAACTAGATTCAGGCCATAGATGGATGAGGTTTGTAAACGACCTTTTTTCTATTTTTTCGATAATGTTTAGACGCAGACGTCTGGACGCCGCCCACCCCACTCTGCCTCGTGGCTGACGCCTTCCCCCCGCCGCGCGCCCCATCCCACGCCGCGCTCCATTGAAAGCTCTAGTTTGGTTTTGGTTAATTGATGAAACCCTAAGTGCTAACCTAGTTTATCAAGATGATCATGAGATAGGTAGCACTACTCCAAGTGATGAAGCAATGACAAAGATCATGACAATGGTGATGGCATGGTGATGATCGAATGCTTGAATTTGGAAAAGATGAAAGAGAAAAATAAAAGGCTCAAGGCAAAGGTATAAAATGTAGGAGCCATTTTGTTTTAGTGATCAAGACACTTAGTGAGTGTGATCACATTTAGGATTGATAGCTGTACTATTAAGAGGAGTGAAACTCATATCGAAATGCGGTTATCAAAGTGCCACTAGATGCTCTAACTCATTGCATATGCATTTAGGAACTAGTGGATTACTAACACCTTTGAAAATGTTTGTGAAAATATGCTAACACATGTGCACAAGGTGATACACTTGGTGGTTGGCATATTTGAGCAAGGGTGAAGAAGATGGAGGAGAAAGGAGGTCAGTCTCGCTGTTTGCACTGTGACCGGACGCTGGTCATGGATGGACCGGCGCGTCCGGTCAGGCATGGTAGTGAAAACGCCAGCGTCGGTCTACTGACCGGACGTTGGGTCTGAAACTGACCGGACGCTGGCGTCTATGTCTGGTTAGACTGACATGTCAGCACAGTACCTAGGGTATTGCACCGGACGCTGGGCTGTGTCCGGTCGAGGTGGACCGGACATGTCCGGTCGTGAAAAACCGCCTCGGGGAGCTTACTGTAAACGACCGGACGTTTTACCAGAGCGTCCAGTCAGTTAATAGCCATTGAGATCTGGCGGCTCAGGTTTAACTCAGAATGACACGTGACTTACATCGGGAGAAAATCGGTTGTCTTTTGCCATTTGGGATTCTCCCAGTGATTGGTTTATATTCATCTTATGATTGGTTCATCCCTCTACAAGACGGTATAATCACCCTACTCACTCTCTTACATTCTTGCAAACTAGTTGTAGCAAGCTCTTTAGTGTAATTAGAATTGAGAGCTTACATTGTTATTTAAATTCATCTAGTGGAGCTCTTTAGAGTAGCACGATTGAGAGCTCTTAGTGAGTAGTATCATGGCAAGTTGTGTGTGTAGTAATCATTGCAACTAGAATTGTTGGATAGATGGCTCACAACCCTTGTAGAGCTAGAGCAAGTTTGCATTTAGCTATTTGTCATACTAATCAAATTGCTCTAGTTGATTTATAGATTTTTAAATAGGCTATTCACCCACCCTCTAGCCATATTAGGACCTTTCAAGTGGTATCAGAGCCGTGGTCACCATTTGATTAAAGGCTTAACAACCTCGGTGTCAAATTATGGCTCAAGTTGTGTTCAACCATGTGGGGGGCAAACCACCGTTCTTTGATGGCACATGCTACGATTATTGGAAGAGAAAAATGAGAATGTATCTTGGTTCAATCAATGATCAAGTATGGGAAGTGACCGAGAATGATTATGATATCATTGATCCCGACAATCCCACCAATCAAGTGTAATAGAACCGACCAATTATACGAGATTAAGTAAGGAAATCTTCTGCCGAAGCAGATAATTTAGCAAACTTAAGCCCGTATAACCCGGTAGTCCGTGAAACCACGAAGGATTTCAAACCAATCGACAAACAAACCAAGATCATACAAGTTTAGTAGTCACCATCACATGTTACATAAAGTTCACAATGACAGTGGATACATCAGAGTTTAGAGCATAAAGTTATTACAACCCAAGTTTAAACTGAAATAGCAGAAGCAAATAGTTTTAAAGCCACACACACACACTTTTAGTTTCGATACAGTGCCAGTAGGTAGTCATCTCCAACAAAAGCATCAGATGAGAGATACGAAGTGACCATTGCCCTTGGTCCTAGTTGTCACCCATCATTGGGTACAGGCAGTTAATGCAATAGCCGTAGTACATTTGACCATCTGCAACAACAATGGGAACAACGTCTTGAGTACGAGAAAGTACTCAGCTAGACTTACCCGTCTTAAACCAAAATAAAGCGACACCTAGGATTATGCAAGGCTTTCTTTAGTGGGCTAGCTGACTTGTTTGCGAAAAGCTTAAGCTATCATGAAGAGGCCATTTTAAGTACTTTGCATCATCTTTATTATGACATATCCATCTAGGTAAGCACCTGTACTATAGCAATCATTCGATTAACCAATAACATCCAGTTATCAACTTAGATTTAGCATATTCCATACCATCTAGATAACCATCACTGTTCCATCATAATTACTACGATGCCGTAGCTCGAGTCAAGTGCTCACTATCCAGGAGCGATGGCGATTCAAATCAATTCCTAACCAGCTAGTGATTTATTCCTCACACAAACCACACTCACCGATCAAGTGAGCTATAGATCACCAACAACACTTTTCAAGTAGCCACAGGATAACAGTCAGGGACCGCACTACCTAGGGACCGCCCGACTGCCAGGACGCACCTTGGGCTTACTCTTCGCGTCCCCGTCATACCCCCTTCAACACCAGTCTGCCAATCCGAGTTTATCCCGGCTTGAAATAGTGTCACTAGCTTCGCGGTCGAAAGGTACTTTATTCGGCCAGCTAAATGTGAGGCATGCGTTCAACATGACAAGAGGGACGAGCAACGATCGGTCTTTAATCGACACAGACGGAAACTAACAGAACCCCAGAACCCTGTCTGGTTGCCTCCAACTTTTCCGTCCGGTCTCCAATTATCCATCACACATGGTTAATTCCAGGATATCATTCTTTCCATAGCTAAATTCTTCCAGTAACCACCTATAAATGTAGGTGACCGGAAATCACCGATCGCTACCGGTCTAAGCAAGGCT
Organism: Miscanthus floridulus; assembly: GCF_019320115.1. Taxonomy (NCBI): domain Eukaryota; kingdom Viridiplantae; phylum Streptophyta; class Magnoliopsida; order Poales; family Poaceae; genus Miscanthus; species Miscanthus floridulus. Next base: position 35,225,207 of record NC_089588.1, on the reverse strand, counting down.
AAGCAGTTATTCGATCCTAACCTAACAGGGTAAAAAGGTAATAAGGTAGGCAAGGATAGTAATAAATGCATCAACGGTTTCAATCAACTCGTACCACTTAATGCAACAATCTATAAACTCATATATAGAAAGAATTGCTTTTATAAAGTAGGAGACTTAGAATGCTTCGGGGCTTGCCTCGTTCGAACGAACTAGGTTGATGATCCATGCACTCAGGCAAGTCCTCTCCTTGCTCCTCTTCCTCTAGCACCTCCTGTGCCTTGATTTCTTGTGGATCTGTCTCGGTCTGCTCTTCCTGAACTGCTACTAGCAACTCCTCCTGCGATCCTATATGATGCAGATGCATAAGGGCTCATACATAGGTGCATTAGAGAGATGACATGTAATGATCATGATGCATGGAATGTCGATGAATATGTTTAACTTTATTGGACATAGTAGAAGTAAAGTTCTTCAACAAGGTAGCCAACATCATCCAAGAACATGTACTACTATACTACTACAACCACTTGTACTAACATGCCAAGTCACCATAGCAATCTAAGATGCTTCAAAGATACACCAAAGCAAATATTATTAACTAATCATGCATTAAAGAAGATTAATTTATTTCATTTTAAACTAGGGCTACAACAGTAACATATATTTCTGGTGCTCATAAAAATCTGAGAAAATTACAGTAGCATAGTACTACTCTAAATAGACTACCATAAAATTTTCATGGCATTTCGATAAGTAAAATAGCCTACACAAAAATGACAAGCTATGGCATAATTATGAGTATGAAAATACTTTGTACTATGAAAAGTGTCAAACAACAGAATTGGTATTTTTCCTATATTCTACACAGTGAACAATCACTGCACAAAAATTATCATGCCCATGTTTTATACAATTTTTGCTCTCTATTAAAATAACAAAAATCATCAATTAAAGGCACTTGAACTACACATCAGTATTTCTCTACAGAACATGCATGACATATATTTTTCCTACAAAGTACATCACTAAGGAAGATTAACAAAATTCGAACCATATTTTTCTGAGATATATTCTATTTACTAGACATTTTCTAAGAAATCAGCATTTATTCAATTTAAATAAAGCTACACAGAAAAGTATTACAAATTTGACATGCAATATTTTTAACAGATAGATTTAGTCACAAGAAACCTAGCAAAATTTGTTTCAACAAATTTGGAGCTATTTTGAGCAAGTTATAAATTTCCAAAGCCTTTAAACAGAAATCTAAAAATCATTTCTTTAATTCTTTCTGAAAATTTCGGTTAAAAACTGCTAGATCCACCCGGATTTCTACCTAGGTGTGCACCCCAGCGGCTGACAGTGGCCCCCCTGGCCCCACCGGTCAGTCACTAAGGCAGGGGAGGTGCTCGGCCGCGGCGGTTCTCGCCGCCGGTGAACTTGCCGGCGGTGAGGTCACCACCGGAGGCTTCCCCGTGACAAGGCGGACCTAACGGTACCCCTACCGCGGCCAGTGGAGCTCGGGAGCAAGCTCACCGACGTCCTTGGTGGCGCGGTGGCGTGACCCAACGTCGGCCGGCCATCTCCGGCCGAGAGGTGGTGCGGGGAGTGGCTTAGGAGCTACACAGCGTTCGTGAGGTGCTCGTGCGCGAGAAAAGAGGGAGCGAGGTGGAGTGGAGAGGGGCTGTCCATGCGGAGCCAAGCTTCGTTGAGGAGGAGCTCACTCTGGCAAGGGATTCCTTGCTGGTGAAGGCTTACCACGGCGAATAGATGCGAGCACGGGGTGCGCGAGGTGGAGGCGGTGCTCTGGGCGAGATGGAGTGGTCGACGGCGAGCTGGGATGGCCGGGCGAGCTAGTTCTGGCAAGGCGCGACACGCGGTGGCGGAGGTGAGCGCGTGCGCGAGAGCTGCTGCTGCTGCGCTATGGCTTGTGGAGTGGAGAGGGAAGTAGGGAGCGCGGCACGGTCGGGCAGGTGAAGGCGAGCGCGTGGAGGGCGGGATAGGCCGACGGTGGCGAGCTCGCCGCCACACGGCGTGCGCGCTCTGGCGCCGGTTGGGGCGCTGGTGCGAGCGAACGGGAGGCACGGCGCGGAGGCAGGCCGGGCCGGCCTGTGCGGCTGGGCTGAATAAGAGGCGGCGGCCCATTCAAGGTGAAAATGATTTTTTTAATTTCTTTTCTCTCCCAATTTCATTCAAATGAATTTTTGAACTTTTTCAAAGTAGTTTCAAAAGTTTGACCCAAAATAGAAGTTGCTCAAAAAAATGTACTCTACAACTTTGCTTTAATGACCAAAGTCAAATTCTTGCTAGATTTTGAACTATAAAATTAAAGTCAATTAAATCCAAAACCCTAATTTGGAAGATTATTTTTAAAAGAAAAATTTGGCAAAATTTTAAATATAAACTTTGCTCCAAATTGTAACCTAAATATTTATAAGCTATCTTAGTGATCAAACCAAGAAATCATATCACCCAAACATGAGCATGGTATTTCAAATAGTTTAAACATGATGAGTTTCAATTTAATTTTAGCACCACATGAAATGACACTTCCTTTCTTTAGAATGGAATGCATAGATGCTGCTTATGCATAATGAAATGATGATTATGCTCATGAGATGGACTATTAATGCATGCTTAACACCGAGGTGTTACAGCCCTCCCCACTTATAAGAATCTTGTCCTGAGATTTTGAGTTACGAACCATTTGTTATAAAAATCCCTATAAGCGTTTTACAGATATTCTCCTGTTTCCCACGTCGCATCACCATCATCGTGATGACTCCACTGTATCTTATATGTTCTCACCACTTTATTCTAAGTGACTCGGTCCTTAGTGTCCAAAACTCGAACCGGTTGCTCATGGTATTCCAAGTCTGATTTGAGCTGAATGCTCTGAGGTTCTATTCTCTTTTCCGAAACACGCAAGCACTTCTTCAACTGTGATACATGGAAGACTAGGAAGATCGAACCCATCGCTTCTGGTAACTGTAACTTGTAAGCCACTGGACCCTTCTTCTCTATGATCTTGTATGGTCCTACAAACCTAGCAGCAAGTTTCTTCTTGATTCCAAACCGTTTCTTCTTCATCGGAGTAACCTTCAGATAAACGTAGTCAGCTACCTCAAACTCAAAAGGTCTCCTTCTCTTATCGGCATAACTCTTCTGGCGTGACTATGCCGCTTTCATGTTTTGTTGTATAATACGGACCTTTTTCTCAGCCTCATCAACAAAATCGATTCCGTAAAACCTTCTCTCTCTAGGCTCAACCCAATTCAACGGTGTCCTACATTTCCTGCCATATAATGCTTCGAATGGAGCCATCTTGATACTTTCTTGGTAACTGTTGTTGTAAGCGAACTCTGCCAAAGGTAACCATGATTCCCATGAACCCTTAGACGATAACACACAAGCTCTAAGCATATCTTCAAGAATAGCATTAACTCGCTCTGTCTGCCCATCTGTCTGTGGGTGGTAAGCTGTACTATGAACCAAACTAGTACCCAAACCTTTATGAAGATGCTCCCAAAAATGAGCGGTAAACTATGACCCACGGTCAGACATGATAGTCTTTGGTATACCATGTAATCGGATAATCTCTGCAATGTACTTCTCAGCATACTGAGATGATCGAAAAGCGTTCTTGACTGGTAAAAAGTGAGCTAATTTGGTAAGGCGATCTACAATCACCCAAATCGAATCATTCCCCTTTGGTGTGGTGGGAAGACCGGTGATAAAATCCATACTTATATCATCCCATTTCCAATCTAGTACTGACAAAGGTTGCAACATTCCTACGGGTCTCATGTGAAGAGCTTTCACTCTACAACACATGTCGCAACGAGCAACATACGCTGCAATCTCCTTCTTCATCTTCGTCCACCAATAACGAGGTCTCAATTCTTGGTACATTTTGTTACTTCCAGGATGGATAGACAACTTAGAGTGATGAGCTTCATCCATCAATTTGTTCTTGAGCTTTCGATCCTTAGGTACAACCAGACGGTCCTTAAACCATAACACTCCTTGTTCATCCAGTCTAAAGTGCTTGGTCGGTTCTTTCTTCATTTTCTCCTTGATATGGAATATTCCCTTATCTGTTTTCTGACCCTCAATGATCTTGCTCTCCAAGGTACAACTAACCTGGATATTATGTAACACAGCAGGATGCAACAAATTGAACCCATCTTCAAACAACGGTTGCATAGCAAGAGAATGTGACTTCCTACTTAAGGCATCTGCTACTACATTTGCCTTTCCCGGATGATAGTGCACATTCAGATTATAATCCTTTATCATCTCTAACCATCTTCTTTGTCGCATATTCAACTCAGACTGAGTAAATATGTACTTGAGACTCTTATAATTTATAAAGATATTGCACACATTCCCAAGCAAGTAGTGTCTCCAAATCTTTAGAGCATGCACAACGCCCGTAAACTCTAAATCATGCGTAGGATAGTTAACCTCATGTTTCCTTAACTGACGTGAGGCATAAGCAATGACCCTTCCATCTTGCATCAGAACACATCCTAAACCATTCTTTGATGCATCGCAAAATACATCAAACGCTTCTCTATATCCGGTTGCGCCAAAATAGGAGCAGTGGTTAGCAATTTCCGCAAGGTGTAGAAAGCTGTCTCACACTCCTCTGTCCAAACGAACTTATGATCCTTCTGTAGTAAACTTGTCATTGGCTTGGCAATCTTCGAGAAGTCTGGTATAAAACGACGATAGTAACCGGCTAATCCAAGAAAACTCCAAATCTCATGAACTGTGCTTGGCGCCTTCCAGTCCATAACCTCTTGTACCTTACTAGGATCCACTGAGATTCCATTCTCAGATAACACATGACCGAGAAAAGGAACTATCTTCAGCCAGAACTCATATTTACTAAACTTAGCATACAGCTGGTGATCTCTAAGTCTAGTCAAGACAATTCTTATATGCTCTTCATGATCCTATTCGTTCTCTGAGTATACTAGAATGTCATCAATGAACACAATCATGAACTTATCCAACTCCGGCATAAAGACTGAATTCATCAGATACATAAAGTATGCAGGAGCATTTGTCAAACCAAAGGACATGATAAGATACTCGTACAAACCATATCTGGTGGAGAACACGGTTTTGGGTATATCTTGTAGTCTAATCTTGATCTGATGGTACCCTGATCTCAAATCTATCTTGGAGAACACCTTGGCTTTTGACAATTGATCAAACAAGATATCAATCTGAGGTAGAGGATACTTGTTTTTAATTGTCACCGCATTCAGTGGCCGGTAGTCCATGCACATCCGTAAGGAGTTATCCTTCTTCTTCTTCACAAATAGTGCGGGACATCCCCATTTCGATGAACTTGGACAAATTAAACCCTTAGTTAACATATCTTGGAGTTGTTTCTTTAACTCGGCTAATTCATTTGGAGGCATCCGATAAGGCCACCTTGAGATCGATGGTGTTCTAGGGATTAACTCAATGGCAAACTCAACATCTCTGTCTGGTGGAAGACCGGATAACTCATCTGGAAACACGTCCGGAAACTCGCACACTACTGGAATCTTGGCTAGAAGAGTAGTTTGGACTGCACAAGTTGTACTGGCCAGATCTATTCTCTGAGGTAAGGTTACTTGAAATGTACCTTCTCCAACAGGTTCCTTGAGAGAAATGCTTCTTCCTCCAACATCAATTACTACTCCCATCTTATTCATCCAGTTTATTCCCATAATCACATCTAGAACTAGCCCTGGCATAACTATCAAGTTAAGCCTATACTGCCTATCTGCTATACTCAGGGTTACCCCCTTGATTACCTGATTAGTTAACAGATCAGCCCCAGCTGAACTTATCCAATAAGCACATTCCAACTCAACTATCTTTTGCTCATACTTTCTTGCAAATGCTTGACTTATGAATGAATGAGATGATCTAGAATCAAACAAAATGACTGCAGGATGATTGTTGATAGAAAACATACCGGCTGTCATGGGCTCTCCTTTCAGGATGTCATCAATGGTGGTGTGGTGCACACGACCTTGGTACTGATTCTACTGCTTCTTGGGATATGGGCAAAACTTCGCAAAGTGCCCAGGTTGATTGCAGTTGAAACATGGTCCTCTTACTTGAGTAGTAGCTCCAGATGAATTGCCTTGTCCGGTCTAGGCTTGTGGCACCGCCATCTTGAATGGCTTCTGATTCCTCTGAGGTTGCTGGGCATTCTGATTCCTCCGCTAGGGTGGCCTGAACCTTGCACCAGGGGCAGGCGAATGATACGTAGAATGATTTGCCAGCGGGGCCCTTGGCTGGGATGGACCTGACTCAAAAGCCCTCTTACGAGTCTTGGATGTAGCATATACATTGTTGTTCTTTTCTTGCTTTAAGCAGTCACTAACAAAGTCATTGAAACCAGTTCTTGTGTTGGTACCCACGTGCTTCATCATCTTGGGATTCAGACCTCTCTTGAAACTAGCTATCTTTGTGGCATTAGTATTCACCATGTCAGAGGCATAGCGACTTAGATTGTTGAATGCATGTAGATACTGTGTCACAGTCTTGGTGCCTTGATTCAGTGCTAGAAATTCTCCAAACTTCATTTCTGTCAAACCAGGTGGAATGTAAACTCCACGAAAAGCCTCAGTGAATTCCCTCCAAGTAATGTGGGCATTAGGGGGAAATGTGGTGCGGTGGTGCTTCCACCACATTCCTATAGGGCCTTGCAGCTGATGACATGCATACTCGATCTTCAACACTTTAGTCATCCTTAGCACACGAAACTTATCTTCAATGGTGTTTATCCACTCTTCTGCATCCAATGGCTCTACCGCTTCTTTGAAAATTGGTGGTCTGGTGTCTATAAAGTCCTTAAAACTGTTATGCTGATTCGCTTCATGTCCACCTGGGTTCAACCGACGGCGGGTGTTGTCAGCAATGTGGCGCAATGCAGCTTCCATGTTCTGCTGCATGCCCTCCATGTTGTGTTGACTTCTAAGGAACTGTGCGAAGAACTGTTCCGCGGTGTATGGTGGAGGAGGAGGTGGTGGTGGTGGATCATGGTTCTCATTCCCAGCAGCACTGCCACCTGCCTTAGTCGCGTCATACACGGTACGATGAGTGTTTGGCATTTGCATATTTTAGCAACAGTAATTATTAGGCGATGTTGTAGAAAATTGTAGGTGAATGAAAAATTATGCCGTACTGAATTCACTAGAGAGAATAAATTCATACAATAAAATAGGGGCACAATAAGTCATTCCAATTAACACAACATTACTAATTTGATTACTTAAGCGCACACATCACGTCCATTACAACCAAATTGCCAGCATACATACACTGGACTTTTGACGTTCAGATATCGCCACAAACACATCCAAATTTTCCAACATTACATCAAGGTCTTAGTCTTTCTACTCATTATTACATGCTAGACATGTCAACCATGCAAAAGGTCATCGCAAACGGAATCCTAGTAGCTAGCGCAACAACTACTAGCCTACTCATCGTGGTCGTTGTCTAAGTCGGAGATGTCGACATTGTCACTATCCACATCATTGTTGTCATCATCAGCTGGTGCCTCAAGTTCTTCGGGATCCTCGTCCTCATCTAGATCCATCTCTATGGCTCCCGGTGGAACGTAAGGGTGGAGCTGGTTATTCAACTGATGAACCTCCTCATGTAGGTTGTCGTTGTACTCTTCTGCATTGGCCAGCTGCTGCTCTAGCTCAACCTATTGAGCTCTCAGAACATCTTCTGTGGACCAGGCTTCATTCCTCTAGTGGAGCACATGGATCAACATGCGCTCAGCATTCCTGTTGGCGGTGGTCAGACGCTCAACCTACTCTCTCAGTGCACATACATCTCCCTCATAGGCTCCCGTCCTCTAGGTCGCCTGATCCCTCTGACGAGTTAACTGAGCCATCTCCGCACTAAGCCTCTCAATCTCGGCGTCGTGATCCCTCTGAAGCTGACGTCGGTCATCGCAGGCCTGACCAAGAGCACCAGACACACATCTTAGGCTACCTTCTACTCCATTGAAAGCCTTCATCATTGCGAACATGGCGCTCATAGTAGGGTTATCACTGCTCTATCCTTCTGCTGCACCAATCTTCAGAGATTTTCCTCTTGCCTGCTGCCACGAGTCAGTGGAGGGGTTGCCCCTCAGAAAGACTCCAACTAGAGCGGCTGCCAACTCCTGAGGAAAATGATCCATGACATCCCTCAGTATCCCAAAGGCTGCCCTGTCAGCTGCTTCTTCAGCAGTCCTACCAGTTGACTCATAACGCCAACCAGTCCACTCAGAACCATCACCTTGGGGATGAACAATGGCCTCCACAGTAACCAAGAGACCTTCCCCCAACTGCTCATTTGTCCAGGAATAGCGGGGCTCCATTCCATCAGGATAGCCTACATAGCTGAGCACTCTCCACAAGAGTGTAGGCATCCCAAACTCTCCAAGAAACGTGTGGCGCTGACAGGTACGTGGAGCAAGCTGATGGCGGGGAGCTCTGCCTCCGGTGGACTTACGAGCGGTCTGCTTTGTGCGTGCCATCTATAGCAAATTTTGTTTTATTACTCATGTGAGAACAAGATTAAGTTGTCCCTTTTTTATCAAAATGAGATAATCAACTTATAAGGGGAGGAATAATGTCATGGATGATATGTAACAACATGATGCATGCACGTTCCGTATGTTCTCACAAACTCAGGAAAACTAACAATTGCTAGCGGCATAGACGGTGGCATACAACGGTCTCTCATAAACGTAGCTAATACGTACTACACGATAGCGCTATTATGTACCTGCAAAAGATCCACTTCAGCCCAAACCTGATAGTATGAAAAATATGCACGAAAGCAATAAAGTAACCTACTCTCTCTACACGCATCCCCAGATACACGTACAACGGTAGCAACTATCCGAACCATCGTCCTATCGACGGCATCGTCACCACAGGACGGAATTCCCCACACATTGGATACCTTCATACAAACACACGTATGGCATGTAAATAATCCGGCATCATATAAGCACTTCCCTAGATCGGTAGTGTATCCGATCATGCTCTCACAACTCTCACTTACCGAGGCGTAGAGGCAATGGATCCATACATTACCACTCAAGTGAATGGCACTCATACAAAAGCACGCCGTATGAGCAACGAAATAGGAATATGATGCAAAGACCCCCAAGTCAGTACTTAAATAAGCCACCTAGAGTCCTTAACTGGGCATAAAGGATATGACCACTGGCACACTTTTAAGTTTTAAATTAGAGGTTGAAACACCAATATACTATAAGTTCGTAATTAGTTTTATAACACAAAACCCTTTTGTTTTAAATACACGCATGAACAGTAACCTGCTAAACCTTGATCTGATACCAGCTGTAACAGAACCGACCAATTATACGAGATTAAGTAAGGAAATCTTCCGTCGAAGCAGATAATTTAGCAAACTTAAGCCCGTATAACCCGGTAGTCCGTGAAACCATGAAGGATTTCAAACCAATCGACATACAAACCAAGATCGTACAAGTTTAGCAGTCACCGTCACACATTACATAAAGTTCACAATGACAGTGGATACATCAGAGTTTAGAGCATAAAGTTATTACAACCCAAGTTCAAACTGAAATAGCAGAAGCAAATAGTTTTAAAGCCACACACACACACTTTTAGTTTCGATACAGTGCCAGTAGGTAGTCATCTCCAACAAAAGCATCAGATGAGAGATACGGAGTGACCATTGCCCTTGGTCCTAGTTGTCACCCATCGTCGGGTACAGGCAGTTAATGTAATAGCCGTAGTACATTTGACCATCTGCAACAACAATGGGAACGACACCCTGAGTACGAGAAAGTACTCAGCTAGACTTACCCGTCTTAAACCAAAATAAAGCGACACCAAGGATTATGCAAGGCTTTCTTTAGTGGGCTAGCTGACTTGTTTGCGAAAAGCATAAGCTATCATGAAGAGGCCATTTTAAGTACTTTCCATCATCTTTATTATGACCTATCCATCTAGGTAAGCACCTGTACTATAGCAATCATTCGATTAACCAATAACATCCAGTTATCAACTTAGATTGAGCATATTCCATACCATCCAGATAACCATCACTGTTCCATCATAATTACTACGATGCCGTAGCTCGAGTCAAGTGCTCACTATCCAGGAGCGATCGCGATTCGAATCGATTCCTAACCAGCTGGTGATTTATTCCTCACACAAATCACACTCACCGATCAAGTGAGCTACAGATCACCAATAACACTTTCCAAGTAGCCATGGGATAACAGTCAGGGACCGCACTACCCAAGGACTGCCCGATTGCCAGGATGCACCTTGGGCTTACTCTTCACTTCCCCGTCATACCCCCTTCAACACCAGTCTGTCAATCCAAGTTTATCCCGGCTTGAAATAGTGTCACTAGCTTCGCGGTTGAAAGGTACTTTATTTGGCCAGCTAAATGTGAGGCATGTGTTCAACATGACAAGAGGGACGAGCAACGATCGGTCCTTAATCGACACAGACGGAAACTAACAGCACCCCAGAACTCTGTCTGGTTGCCTCCAACTTTTCCGTCCGGTCTTCAATTATCCATCACACATGGTTAATTCCAGGATATCATTCTTTCCATAGCTAAATTCTTCCAGTAACCACCTATAAATGTAGGTGACCGGAAATCACCGATCGCTACCGGTCTAAGCAAGGCTAAGCAGTTATTCGATCCTGACCTAACAGGGTAAAAAGGTAATAAGGTAGGCAAGGATAGTAATAAATGCATCAACGGTTTCAATCAATTCCTACCACTTAATGCAACAATCTATAAACTCATATATAGAAAGAATTGCTTTTATAAAGTAGGAGACTTAGAATGCTTTGGGGCTTGCCTCGTTCAAACAAACTAGGTTGATGATCCACGTACTCGGGCAAGTCCTCTCCTTGCTCCTCTTCCTTTGGCACCTCCTGTGCCTGGATTTCTTGTGGATCTGTCCCGGTCTGCTCTTCCTGAACTACTGCTAGCAACTCCTCCTATGATCCTGTATGATGCAGATGCATAAGGGCTCATGCATAGGTGCATCGGAGAGATGACATGTAATGATCATGATGCATGGAATGTCGATGAATATGTTTGACTTTATTGGACATAGTAGAAGTAAAGTTCTTCTACAAGGTAGCCAACATCATCTAAGAACATGTACTACTATACTACTACTACAACCACTTGTACTAACATGCCAAGTCACCACAGCAATCTAAGATGCTTCAAAGATACACAAAAGCAAACATTATTAACTAATCATTCATTAAAGAAGATTGGTTTATTTCATTTTAAACTAGGGCTACAACAGCAACATATATTTCTATTGCTCATAAAAATCTATGAAAATTACAGTAGCATAGTACTACTCTAAATAGACTACCATAAAATTTTCATGGCATTTGGATAAGTAAAATAGCCTACAAAAAAATGACAAGCTATGGCATAATTATGAGCATGAAAATACTTTGTACTATGAAAAGTGTCAAACAACAGAATTGGTATTTTTCCTATGTTCTACACAGTGAACAATCACTGCACAAAAATTATCATACCCATGTTTTATACAATTTTTGCTCTCTATTAAAATAACAAAAACCATCAATTAAAGGCACTTGAACTACACATTAGTATTTCTCTATAGAACATGCATGACATATATTTTTCCTACAAAGTACATCACTAAGGAAGATTAACAAAACTAGAACCATATTTTTCTGAGATATATTCTATTTACTAGACATTTTCTAAGAAATTAGCATTTATTCAATTTAAATAAAGCTACACAGAAAAGTATCACAAATTTGACATGCAATATTTTTGACAGATAGATTTAGTCACAAGAAACCTAGCAAAATTTGTTTCAATAAATTTGGAGCTATTTTGAGCAAGTTATAAATTTCCAAAGCCTTTAAACAGAAATCTAAAAATCATTTCTTTAATTCTTTCTGAAAATTTCGGTTAAAAACTGCTAGATCCACCTGGATTTCTACCTAGGTGTGCACCCCAGCGGCTGACAGTGGGCCCCCTAGCCCCATTGGTCAGTCACTAAGGCAGGGGAGGTGCTCGGCCGCGGCGGTTCTCGCCGCCGGTGAACTTGCCGGTGGTGAGGTCACCACCGGAGGCTTCCCCGTGACAAGGCAGACCTAACGGTACCCCTACCGTGGCCAGTGGAGCTCAGGAGCAAGCTCACCGGTGTCCATGGTGGCATGGTGGTGTGGCCCAACGTCGGCCGGCCAGCTCCGGTCGAGAGGTGGCGCGGGGAGTGGCTTAGGAGCTACACAGCGTTCGTGAGGTGCTCATGCGCGAGAAAAGAGGGAGCGAGGTGGAGCAGAGAGGGGCTGTCCGCGTGGAGCCAAGCTCTGGCGAGGAGGAGCTCACTCTGGCGAGGGATTCCTTGCTGGTGAAGGCTTACCACGGCGAACAGATGCGAGCACGGGGTGCGCGAGGTGGAGGCGGTGCTCTGGGCGAGATGGAGTGGTCGACGGTGAGCTGGGATGTCCAGGCGAGCTAGTTCTGGCAAGGCGCGACACGCGGTGGCGGAGGCGAGCGCGTGCGCGAGAGCTGCTGCTGCTGCGCTGTGGCTTGTGGAGTGGAGAGGGAAGTAGGGAGCGCGGCGTGGTCGGGCAGGTGAAGGCGAGCGCGTGGAGGGCGGGACAGGCCGGCGGTGGCGAGCTCGCCGCCACACGGCGTGCGCGCTCTGGAGCCGATCGGGGCACTGGTGTGGGCGAACGGGAGGCGCGGCGCGGAGGCAGGCCGGGCCGGCCTGTGCGGCTGGGCCGAATAGGAGGCGGCGGCCCATTCAAGGTGAAAATGATTTTTTTCAATTTCTTTTCTCTCCCAATTTCATTCAAATGAATTTTTGAACTTTTTCAAAGCAGTTTCAAAAGTTTGACCCAAAATAGAAGTTGCTCAAAAAAATGTACTCTACAACTTTGCTTTAATGACCAAAGTCAAATTCTTGCTAGATTTTGAACTATAAAATTAAAGTCAATTAAATCCAAAACCCTAATTTGGAAGATTATTTTTAAAAGAAAAATTTGGCAAAATTTTAAATATAAACTTTGCTCCAAATTGTATCCTAAATATTTATAAGCTATCTTAGTGATCAAACCAAGAAATCATATCACCCAAACATGAGCATGGCATTTCAAATAGTTTAAACATGATGAGTTTCAATTTAATTTTAGCACCACATGAAATGACACTTCCTTTCTTTAGAATGGAATGCATAGATGCTGCTTATGCATAATGAAATGATGATTATGCTCATGAGATGGACTGTTAATGCATGCTTAACACCGAGGTGTTACACCAAGACAAGACTAACAAGCAATGCAACACAATGGCTCTCAACACCATATACAATGCCATTGATTCCAAGGTGTTTGAGCAAATCAAAGATTGTGAAAGAGCAAATGAGGTGTGGAGGAGATTAGAGAAAACATATGAGGGCACACCGGCAGTGAAGAGTGCCAAGTTGTACATCCTTAAGGACAAGTTGACAAGTTTCAAGATGAAGGATGATGAGAGCATTCTGGAGATGTTCCATCGGTTACAAGTAATTGTCAATGACTTGAAGGCTTTGGGAGAAAAGATCAAAGACGATGATGTCTCTCATTGGTTCTTGATGTGCCTACCTCTAAGATTTGAGATGTTGAAATTGCTCATCATAAGAGGAGGATTGAAGGAGATAACCCCCAACCAAGTACTAGGTGATATCATGACACAAGAGACATACCGTGTGGAAAAGGAGAGGGATGACAAGGATGAGAAGAAGGAAGAAGAAGACAAGAAGAAGAAGAGCATAGCATTCAAGGCTATCTCATCATCATCCAAGAACAAGGGCAAGTCCAAGAAAGAATCAAGTGATGATGATGATCTTAGTGATATTGATGATGAAGCTATGACCCTCTTTGTCCACAAGATGGGAAAATTCATGAAGAAGAAGGGCTATGGTGCAAGAAAGAGAAGAGATCACACCAAGAGCAAGGAGTATGTGAGAAGATGATACAATTGCAAGAGCCCCGATCATGTTGTAGCAAATTGTCCCTACAATAGTGACAATGATGATGATGAGAAGACGAAGCTCAAAAAGGATAAGAAGGAGAAGGAGAAGAAGAAGAAAATGACATTCCAAAATAAGAAGAAGGGTGGAGGCTATGTGGTCACATGGGATAGTGATGGCTCGTCGGATGATGATAGCTCTAGTGATGATGATAAGAAATCTATCAAGAGAGCACTAGCAAGCATCGCCATCAACAATAAGCCCTCCATCTTCGACACTCCATCGACTTGCCTCATGGCAAAACCCACCAAGGTAAAATATGATGTGAGTGATGATGATGAATGTGAAAGTGATGCATGTAGGAGTGATAATGATGATGAGGAGTACTCCAAGGAGGAGCTTATGGACATGTGTGAACAAGTTCATACTTGCTTTGAGATGAAGAGAAAGGAGTGCAAGGAATTGAACAAGAAAGTCAAATTTCTTGAACAATCCCTTGATGAGCTCAATGCCACTCATGAGAGGCTAGTGGAAGCCTATGAGAAGCTTGGCAAAGCTCACTCTAAGCTTGAAAATGCTCACTCCTCTCTCATTGAGCAAGTCAAAGTGGAGGAAGCCAAGAAGGAGCAAGTGATCATATCATGTGATGTAGGACTAACATGTGATCTTATTGATGAATCTTCTTATAAGCCTATTTTAGTTGCTCCCACTAACACTTCTTGTAGCACTACTACTTCCATTTCACCTTTGAGTGATGGTCTCTCTTGTGATGCCTCACTTATGGTGGAAAATGAGAACCTCAAGAAGGAGGTGAATGAGCTCACTCGTGCCTTAGGCAATGCCTATGGTGGAGAAGCCCACTTGCTAAAGTGCTTGGGTAGCCAAAGATTTTCTCTCAACAAAGAGAGATTAGGCTATACCCCCAAGAAAGGCAAGGCGGCCTTTGTCACTCCCAAAGCTAGCTTTGTGAAGGGCAATGGTCGGTTTTGCAATAGATGCAAGCAAGTTGGGCATATAGAGCAACATTACAAGATTAACAAGAACAAGCTACCAAATGTATCCTCAATTAAATTTGATTCCTGTTACATGCTTTTTAAGGGTGCCAATGGTGTTAAGGCTAAGTTCATTGGTACACCAATTGTGGGCCTAAAGAAAAAGACCATTTGGGTACCAAAGACCTTAGTAACTAACCTACAAGGACCCAAGCAAGTTTGGGTACCTAAAAAAATTGATCTTCTTTTGTAGGTAAATTATAAAGCCAGAGGAAGGCATTGGGTGCTTGATAGCGGGTGCACACAACACATGACCGGTGATTCAAGAATGTTCAATTCAATCAATAAAAACAAGAGCAATGGGATTGATAGTATCACATTTGGTGACAATGGCAAAGGCAAGGTCAAAGGGCTTGGTAAGATTGCAATATCCAATGACTTGAGCATTTCCAATGTGCTACTAGTAGAGAGCTTAAACTTCAACCTATTGTCGGTAGCTCAACTATGTGATCTTGGTTTCAAGTGCATATTTGGTGTGGATGATGTAGAAATCATAAGTGTAGATGGCTCTAATTTGATATTCAAAGGATTTAGATATGAGAATCTATACTTAGTTGATTTCAATGCTAGAGAAGCTCAATTGTCAACATGTTTGATCACTAAGTCTAGCATGGGTTGGTTATGGCATAGAAGGCTTGGTCATGTTGGAATGAAACAATTGAACAAGTTGATTAAGCATGACTTAGAGGATTGAAAGATGTCACATTTGAAAAGGATAAGCTATGTAGTGCATGTCAAGCCAGAAAACAAGTTGGTAACACACATACTAAGAAGAGCATGATGAGCACATCTAAGGCATTTGAGTTGATGCACATGGACTTGTTTGGACCAACCACATACACTAGCATTGGTGAAAACAAATATGGATTTGTCATTGTGGATGATTTCACTAGATACACATGGGTATTCTTTCTAGTTGATAAGAGTGATGTGTTTGCAACTTTCAAATCATTTGTCAAAGGCATTCACAATGAGTTTGAAACAACTATCAAGAAAGTTAGAAGTGACAATGGTAGTGAATTCAAGAACACTAGAATTGATGAGTTATATGATGAATTTGGAATTAGACATCAATTCTCGGCCAAGTATACTCCTCAATCAAATGGCTTAGTTGAAAGGAAGAATAGAACCTTAATTGATATGGCAAGATCAATGTTAAGTGAGTACAATGTGAGTCATTCTTTTTGGGCTGAAGCAATCAATACGGCTTGCTACTATAGCAACCGACTCTATTGTCACCCCATGATGGAGAAGACACCCTAGCATACTTTCGGGTCTTTGGTTGTAAATGCTACATATTGAAGAAAGGCACTAGATTGAGCAAATTTGAGAAGAAATGTGATGAAGGCTTCTTGCTTAGTTACTCCACTACTAGCAAGGCATATAGAGTTTGGAATTTGACTAGTGGTACTCTTGAGGAGGTTCATGATGTGGAGTTTGATGAAACAAATGGTTCCCAAGAGGAAGATGAGGACCTATATGATATAAAAGGCACTCAATTGGTCAAGGCAATGAGAAACATAGACATTGGTGAGATAAGACCTAGAGAGGTGATTGATATTGAAGATGACAAGAATCAAGTGCTCTCTAACTCAAATGTGCAAGCTAGTGGTTCTCATGATCAAATCCGAGCAAGCACTAGTGATGGCAATATGCAAGATCAACAAATGGCTAGTTCATCATCTCAACCAAGTAATGAATCAAATGCTATCAATCAAGTGCAAGTGCCCCAACCAACCAATGTTGCAAGAGATCATCCATTGGACACTATCATTAGTGATATTTCAAGGGGAGTGCAAACTAGATCAAGATTGGCTTCTTTTTGTGAGCACTTCTCATTTGTGTCATCCATTGAGCCTAAGAAGATAGATGAAGCTTTGAATGATGTTGATTGGTCAATGCTATGCATGAAGAGCTAAACAACTTCACAAGAAACCAAGTATGGGAGTTAGTTGAGAGGCCTAAGGGTCACAATGTGATTGGAACCAAGTGGGTCTTTCGGAACAAGCAAGATCAAGAAGGAATAGTGATAAGGAACAAAGCAAGATTAGTGGCTCAAGGTTACACTCAAGTTGAAGGTCTTGACTTTGGAGAAACATATGCCCCGGTTGCAAGATTGGAGGCAATTAGGATCTTGCTAGTCTATGCTTGTGCCCACAATATCAAGTTGTACCAAATGGATGTGAAGAGTGCATTTCTAAATTGGTACATCAATGAGCTTATGTATGTTGAGCAACCTCCTGGTTTTAAAGATGAAAAGAAACCCAACCATGTTTACAAGTTGAGAAAGGCTTTATATGGACTAAAACAAGCACCTAGAGCATGGTATGAGAGATTGAGGGATTTCCTACTCTCTAAGGGATTCAAGATGGTAAAGGTTGACACCACTCTCTTCACCAAGAAGCTTAGAAATGACTTGTTTGTGATGCAAATCTATATTGATGATATCCTCTTTAGATCAACAAATCAAGAATTTTGTGAAGAGTTTGGGAAAATGATGGCAAATGAGTTTGAAATGTCCATGATTGGAGAGCTTAGCTACTTCCTTGGTCTTCAAATCAAGCAAATAAAGAATGACACATTTGTAAGTCAAGGCAAGTATATCAAGGACATGCTCAAGAAGTTTGAAATGGATAATGCTAAAGCTATTAGTACACCAATGGGGACAAGTGGAAGCTTGGATAGTGATGCAAGTGGCAACATGGTAGATCAAAAGATGTATCGGTCTATGATTGGAAGCCTACTCTATGTGACTGCATCAAGGCCGGATGTGATGTTTAGTGTATGCATGTGTGCTAGATTTCAAGCCTCACCAAGAGAAAGTCATTTGAAGGCAACTAAGAGAATATTGAGGTACTTGAAGCATACCCAATATGTTGGATTATGGTATCTCAAAGGAGTAAGATTTGAGTTGATTGGATATTCGGACTTCGATTATGCGGAATGCAAAGTAGAGAGAAAGAGCACATCGGGCACATGTCAACTATTGAGAAGATCACTTGTGTCTTGGTTATCAAAGAAGCAAAATAGTGTAGCACTTTCAACCGCCGAAGCAGAGTACATTTTGGGCGGTAGTTGTTGTGCTCAATTACTTTGGATGAAGGCTACTTTGAGTGACTTTGGAATCAAGTTCAAGCAAGTACCATTGCTATGTGACAATGAAAGTGCCGTCAAGCTCACCAACAACACGGTTCAACACTCAAGAACAAAGCATATTGATGTCCGCCATCATTTCATAAGAGATCACCAACAAAAAGGGGACATTTGCATAGAGAGTGTGGGCACCAAAGATCAACTTGCCGACATATTCACCAAGCCACTTGATGAGAAGAGGTTTTGTAAGCTAAGGAATGAATTGAACATACTTGACTTCTCCAATATGTGTTGATTCACCCCCATTATATGACATGCCTCTCCTTCGAGCAAATTCAAGGTAAAAATTAATTGGCATGACATACATCCTTGCTAAGGACATGTTTAGTGCATCTAGCCATAGTTCATATTCAAATAGGCTCATTCATGAAAATCAAATGAATTTGATGCTTGTATGGTACCACTATTGCTTGTATGTTTGAAATGATCTAGTGGTAGCATATGACATGTTTATGGGCTTGTAAACCTAGTGTTTAATCTAGAAAATGAGCTATAAGTATTTAACTCAACATGGTACCAGATAACCCTTATTACAGGTGTGAAGAAGCTTGTCCTTGGATCAAACCGAGTTAAATATCTTTTGCAAGTGATCTAGATTGAACCAAATTGGTAAATGATCCTCACTTCATATGGTTTCACCTCAACCTATCTATACTTTAAGCCTTTGTGGTCATTGATGACAAAGGGGGAGAGAAACAAAGATAAGTGATAGGGAAATAACAAAGATGTTGATCTCACGGGGTATTCTAGTTTTTGTGTATGACTAGTTACTAATGGTGCTAATGATGGTATAATGGTGCACTCCGATTGGTATCACGCTTCAAAGGTCCATCTCTTATACCTTAGCATCATTTGATAGAAATTGTCTCCTATATTTCCTATCTAATCATATGTGCGAGCTATAATCCAAACTCTTAGCACATATGTAGGGGGAGCAATTGCTACCATATGGAGTTCATGAAACTTGTCCATATTCCTTTATACATGGTAAATATGCTTGGGCAAGCAACATGGATTCAAATGAACTTTAATTCATATCTTTGTATAAGGGTTGTCATCAATTACCAAAAAGGGGGAGATTGAAAGCTCTAGTTTGGTTTTGGTTAATTGATGAAACCCTAAGTGCTAACCTAGTTTATGAAGATGATCATGAGATAGGTAGCACTACTCCAAGTGATGAAGCAATGACAAAGATCATGACAATGGTGATGGCATGGTGATGATCGAATACTTGAATTTGGAAAAGATGAAAGAGAAAAACAAAAGGCTCAAGGCAAAGGTATAAAATGTAGGAGCCATTTTGTTTTAGTGATCAAGACACTTAGTGAGTATGATCACATTTAGGATCGATAGCCGTACTATTAAGAGGAGTGAAACTCGTATTGAAATGCGGTTATCAAAGTGCCACTAGATGCTCTAACTCATTGCATATGCATTTAGGACCTAGTGGATTACTAACACCCTTGAAAATGTTTGTGAAAATATGCTAACATATGTGCACAAGGTGATACACTTGGTGGTTGGCACATTTGAGCAAGGGTGAAGAAGATGGAGAATAAAGAAGGTCAGTCTCGCTGTTTGCACTGTGACCGAATGCTGGTCATGGATGGACCAACGCGTCTGGTCAGGCATGGCAGTGAAAACGCCAGTGTCGGTCTACTGACCGGACGCTGGCGTCTGCGTCCGGTTAGACTGACATGTCGGCACAGTACCTAGGGTATTGCATCGGACGCTGGGCTGTGTCTGGTCGAGGTGGACCGGACGTGTCCGGTCATGAAAAACCGCCTCGGGGAGCTTACTGTAAATGACCGGACGCTGAGGCTCTAGCGTCCGGTCAGTTTTACCAGAGCGTCCGGTCAGTTAATAGGCGTTGAGATCTGGCGGCTCAGGTTTAACTTAGAATGACACGTGACTTACATCGGGTGACCGAACGCTGGGTCCAGCGTCCGGGCAACATGACCGGAGCGTCCGGTCAGCCCGCGTTGTGCCCAGTGAAGGGGTACAACGGCTCTATTTCGTGGGGGCTTCTATTTAAGCCCCATGGCCGGTTGAAGCTCACTCTCTTGCACATTTTCATTAACATAGCAACCTTGTGAGCTTAACCAAAGTCCTCCCACTCATCTTCATCATAGATTCAACATCTTTGTGAGATTGAGAGAGAATCCAAGTGCATTGCTTGAGTGATTGTATCTAGAGACACTTGGTATTCGTGTTGCGCTGTGGATTTTGCTTGTTACTCTTGGTGGTTGCCACCACCTAGATGGCTTGGTGCAGCGGTGGAGGATCGACACAAGTTGGTGATTGTTCGTGGCCGTCTCCGGTGACTGTGAGGGGAGTTGTACCTTCCCCGGCGGAGCGCCGAAATATAACTCTAGTAAATTGCTCGTGTCATTGAGTTACCTCACTTGTGGGTAGGTTCTTGTGGTGTCCTATCGTGTGGATGAGGTTTGTGAAACACCTCTTAGCCGCCGAACCACCAAGTGTCGACACAACGGGGACGTAGCGTGTTGGCAAGCACGTGAACCTCGGGAGAAAATCGGTTGTCTTTTGCCATTTGGGATTCTCCCGGTGATTGGTTTATATTCATCTTGTGATTGGTTTATCCCTCTATACGATGATATAATCACCCTACTCACTCTCTTACATTCTTGCAAACTAGTTGTAGCAAGCTCTTTAGTGTAATTAGAATTGAGAGCTTGCATTGTTATTTAAATTTATCTAGTGGAGCTCTTTAGAGTAGCACGATTGAGAGCTCTTAGTGAGTAGTATCATAGCAAGTTGTGTGTATAGTAATCATTGCAACTAGAATTATTGGATAGGTGGCTCGCAACCCTTGTAAAGCTAGAGCAAGTTTGCATTTAGCTATTTGTCATACTAATCAAATTGCTCTAGTTGATTTGTAGATTTTTAAATAGGCTATTCACCCCCCTCTAGCCATATTAGGACCTTTCATCCATCCCCCGCCGCGCCCACTCTACCTCGCTGCACCTGTCCCCCGCGTGTTGTGCACCGTGCCCCGTCCCCCGCCGCAGCGAGCTGCTGCCGAGGTGCTTCCGCTATCGCAGTTCCCTACCAGGAAGGTCATGGCCACTACGATGCGCGACCTCAATAAGGAGATGTTGCGCTGAAAGCGTATGCTGCAAATGTATGTTTTAAGTGTTTCAGATGTTTTTAAAGGTATATTGCAAGTGTTTCATATGGATGTTGCAAATGTAGATCAAAATGGTGCATATATATTGCAAGTGTTTCAGGGGTATGTTGCAAGTGTCTATTCAAAATGTTTCATCTGCTTTAGACGTATGTTGCAAGGTGTTTTAATCTAGATGTTGCATATATTGCAGTGGCTATACACATATTTTGCAAGCGCATGTTCCAAATATTTCATCTATTTTCAGTCGTATGTTGCAGCAAGTGTTTCATGTTGCAAGTGCAGACCACCGGCGTTGGTGTCAACGAGGCCAGCAGGCCAAGCCGCAGCCACCGAAGAGGGGAGAAGGCGCAAGCCGCTGTTGGCGATGTGGGGAGGAGCGCAGGCCGTGCGGCGTCGGTGTGGAAGAGGCCCACGCGATTCCTCAGCAAAGGAGCTTGACGCGGTGGAGGTGATCGGCGCCCGACACATCCGTGCAAGGATTGTGCCGGGGCAGGGCGAGTCATCCGGACGGTGTGGGGCAGTCCCACGTGCGTGCGTGAAATGGTGCCATCACACGCGGTGCGTGAATCTGAGCAGACGGGGCGGAGCAGGCACGGGCATCCGTCCGAACATCTGGGTGCTAGCCTTCCATATTTTTTTGGGGGGGGAGGGGGGGGGGGGGGGGGTAAGGTCACCATTCCGAGAAGAACTCTTACAGTGTCGTTTACTCGATCCCCTACTTCAAATAGTTGATCCAAAAAAAGAAAAAAATTACTACGAGCAATAGGTCCAACAATTACGGTCTTGTGAATATAATTTCCCTACGTCAAAATGAGCATGCCCTGTTTTTCATTCCAATCTTGTTTTGTGAAGACCATTGGAATCGTGTCACACAATAACACAGGTAACTCAACTGATTGCAGTGAACATCAATCGAAAAACCCAAATGGCCCTCAAATGAGGTAACGTGGCAGCTCCCAGCTCGGCTCCACGTTGATCAATGTATGCTAAAAGCACACTATTTGGATCATATTGTCAAACAAATTATTGTGAACTGATTGCTAAATGATTAAGGTCACATGGTGTGCCACAACATTGCGTCATTTGAAGTACTAAACGATATATGCTGCCAGTTTACACGTTCGTGGGACTGGAAATCTAAAACTGACATATCATATCCAATTACCCATATACAAAAGATGGCAACCTTGCCGCAGCGAACTATAGCCCTGCATTACCTAAAAGTGAGCAGCAGAAGATCAAACAGCAGCCCAAATTCTCTTGCACCTCTGATTAAAAACTGAAACCTGTAAAAAAGGTGAAAGTTCAAATAAGTTTATAGTGATTATTATGTATAGAAACACAAATTCAATTGCTTGACACAGGCTAAAAAAATGTAGAAACAGGCTTCCTCGGATAGGAAATTCACTTGATAAACATTCAGCCTAATCTGATTAACATGTTCAATTAACTCGACAGTAAACCAAAACATTGACCTAGTGTTTGACAGACAGTTTCTTAGCCATACACACTATAACTGTTTCTACTTCGAACTAGTACACATTGAGGTAAACTGTCCTTAAAGAAGAATGCAGAGTACATGTTTTCTGAACACATAATTTGAACCAACGAAGAACACATTTAAATGCTATAGTTCAGGTGTAAGGCAAGAGATGGACAATGGGAGCAAAAAGAAGGGGGCACGGACTTTTTCAGAAATGTGCAACCTGTAGAAACAAGAAAATTTAGATCAACATAGAAAACATATGCGAGCACATGTTTCTACAATCTTAAGCAAGGCTAGGTTAGTGCCATTAGCAGTTGCAGCCTGTAGAGCAGAGGATACTTCAAAATAAAAAAAAGGTAAAAAAAAAATCACACATGCAACTATATTATACTAATTAGTAAGTTGTGCACATATTCCAAGAAACAAATAAGATTGAAGAATGAAGCTACAGTGTAAGAATACCATGCTTATGTTTGTTACACACATACATATAAGATGATTACTGAAAAGGGTGAGTAAATGTATCCACAGTCAATTAAATGGAAAAGCGATTCACTGGAGACTATAAGAAAAAGGGGAGGCAAGTCAACATGCTGTGCTATTGCTTAGAACAACTAAACAATGGTATTGGTGCTATTGTTTACTAGTACTAACCAGAAAGCTATAATATAGTCAGAACAAGTCAATTGAGTCATTTGTGTCCATTCCAAACTCATTAAGTAAAGGTTAAGAACTATTCTAGAAATCAATATACCGTCTTAATGTCTATGCAATGCAACTTAATTTAGATAACACACACAACTCCATTATATCTTGGTGAACAGTTTTGTATCTTTGCTTCTAGCATTCCTGATTTTTCTAGTGAACATATGGACACAAGCACGAGAGGTCAGGAACTTTAAAACTTTGAGAACTCATCAACATCTTGACACTTGACTTCAACAATGTTAAGGTGTTCTGAAATTGTAGTTGGTCGCTCCACACTAAATCTTCCTTCCATTTCCACTTCATACTCAGAACTCTGCAATGAAATGAAACATTCTCTTTTCATGAACAATCAGCAGTGTAACTATTCAGATAGGCAGCAATTGTTCATTAATAAAGCATGTACCTCACAAAAGAGCTCAAGTGTAAGCTCCTCTAGAACTGGTGAGTGTTCAAGGATACAAGCTAACGGAGTGAAGTCATCAGGCATACACCAGTACTCATTGAGAAACAGAGTCTTTAACTTGCCAAATGTAGGGCACAGTCTCAAATCCATTTTGAAGATAAACTGGACAAATTGCAAGCAAATAAGACGAAATGATCTGAAATAAGCCTAGTTTGTGGGAATGCATCTAAAATTCAGAACCTGTCTAGTTGACGTTTATCTATGTTCAACAATGGTGTAGACATTGCAACGGGAAAAGGGGGGTGTCTTGTCATAAATAATTGAGGGAAAAATGTAGGCATACCAATTCTGGTGAAGAAATCAACTCCAGATCCTTAGCTTCTGATAAACCTTTTAGAAGCACACAATGGTTATCATCACCGCCATTACCAGAAGTGGTGCAATACTCACAACCACACTGTGAGTTATCCAGTAGTTTGTCACAAGTATCCTCACAGTCATCAATTATTCGGACAAAAGCCTCCACTAATGATGGCATGCTGTCAAGAACGGGAGCTCTCCCCTCAATATCATCTATGTGAAGAGAAACCAAATGTGGGGCATATATTCGAAGGCGGGAATGCTTGGATGCGGATGCTGTGATACTGCAGCTAATCAGCCTGTTCGCTTGCTCGTAAACGATCGTAAATTTCCAGCCAGGAACAGTGTTTTTCTCTCACACCAAACTAGCCAGCAGTAAATAATCCACGATACGATACGGCCTCCCGAACAGGCTGAATGATGGCTAGACAGTGACTTGGATGAAATCATGGTGGCAGACCAAAACTCACAGTATCTCAGCACTAGATTCTCCAACGACGGGCAGCTCGAGAAATTGAGGAAACTGTTGCGGACCTGTACAAGAGTGAGATCTAGCCTTGTCAAGTGCTGGGAAGTGAGCGGCAGATCATCTAGCTCGAGGTATGGAGTTGGAGCCTCCTCTGGAGACATATTGAGACTGAACACACGCACTTTGCGCATCATAGCGTGCCGGAGCCAGTGGTTGACCTGGGGCACGTCCTCGTGCTGGAACTCACCGAGCTTGAAGTCGCACGTGTCTAGGGGCGATTCTCCACCAAGGAGCACGCGGTCCATGAACTCCCGGCGCTCCTTCACCGGCTTCAGGAAATCGTCGTCACTGCCGTACCCGACACGCATTCCCGTGGCGAACCTCCGGAGATGGCGCCAGCGCCGAGCAAGCACACATGTCCGCACGGACTCCGGAGCCGGCAGGAAGCCGAGGATGTGCTCGACGATGCCGTCCGGCATGGCTTCTATGCTGCATCCGCTGCCATCCGCCGGAGGCACCGCCATCTTGCTGTTTTTTACTCGATGCATTCTGTCGAGCAGGTGGTGGGCGCCGACTGACGCTGCGGAACCAAGGACGAAGAAACGATTAGAGGCGGTGCAAAGCGAGCAGAGAAGGAAGGCGGATTCGGATGGCGGCCACCACCTCAACTCTCCGGCTGCTGCTTTAGCTGTAATCTCACCCGAGACGTGTGGAGCTTGGGAGACGCAGAAGAAATTTCAGGCCGAGAGTGCCGGACTGCCGGTGGTCAGCACTGGAGTCAGAATCTGAGAGGGGTGGTGGGGAAACGGAAGTGTCGAGGCGAAGCCGGGCACGAGCCACGAGGCAGTGGGACTCTGGGAGTGGGAGTCGAGTCGCCGCACTGACAAGCGGGCTCCACATATCATATTCTGCAGCCATGAAAGCTTCGCTGTAGCGCCATTTTAAAAGGATTATAAAGTCTGTTTTTGTCCCTTGTTTTTGTCTAATTTTAACCCAACTACAACATCGTCTAATTTTAACAGCTAAACTGTCTAGATCCTTTTAATTTTGACCCAGAGTTATCTAAAAACCGCTCAAAACTGTATCTTAGGTCAAAGTTGAACGGTTTTAATATTTGAGTGCCAAATTTAGACAAAAGAAAGAGTTGAGTAACAAATATAGACCTAATTAAGTACTTCAGTTTTTTTAGATATTTATGAAAAGTTTTATGCCTTTAGATTAGATTTACTTATTAATAAATATTTATATTTATTAAATATTTATCTACCCATTATGAGATTTTTTTATCATAAAAAGAATGACAACTTTTGAGTGCTTTTTAGTGGATTTTTATCACAAAATGTTTATCTACACATTATCTAATAAATATTTTAATACATACAAGTATTTATCAATAAGTAAATCTAGATAAATAATTTTTTATAAATATTTAAAAAAAACTAAAGTACTTGATTAAGTCCATTTTTGCCCCTTTAACTCTTGCTTTTGTCTAATTTGGCACCGAAACTATCAAAACCATTCAATTTTAACACATGAGGCGGTTTCGAGTGGTTTTCACATGGCTCTGAGGTAAAAAATAAATGGCTTTGATAGTTGAAGTGTCAAAGTTAGACAGTTTACAGTTAGGTGTTAAAAGAAGGGCTAAAAATGGACTTGATCCCTTTTTTTAAATAATCATCAAAATAAAATACTCCCTCTATCGCTAAATAAATAAATTCCTAGAGTTGTCTTAAGTCAGTTTTTTTTTATCTTTGACTGCATTTATACAAACAAGTACAAATATTTGTGACACCAAATAAACATATTATGAAAATATAGTTTATAATGGATCTAATGATACTAATTTGGTATCATAGATCATTGTGTTATTCTCTATAAATCCGGTCAAACTTAAATAAAGATTGATTAAAGACAACTCTAGAAATTGATTTATTCAAGGACAAAGTGAGTATATAAAAATTAAACATACCTATTTTGCCAAGGATTAAACGTCATTTTATCCCCCACTTAATACCGTTAGATGTCTAATGTGACGAAATGGCCATATGAGGAACCAAAGTAGGATTCGAGGCTACGAACCTCTTTGGGACATAGGATTTTCAAAAATATAGGAACAAGAAAAGCATAAGGTTGAAGTTGCATGTCAATTGTAATTCCACATGAATTGAAAATGCACAAAATTTTCTAAAATAGGTAACTTCAAATCTATAAATGGGCTAAGAAAGGAAGCTCGGCTTTTTTAGGACAAAGGAAGGAATTTTCTCTTCTAAAAGCTGAACCAGATACGGGTATAGAGCCACTTTGGTAGAGCTCTCGTTCCTGATTCTTGGGTTTCACTTCTTCGTTCTCCAAAGGAGTGATTTTGATGGGGGAGCAGGTGAGAATCAATTCTGAAGTGATTCATGCGGCAAATGAACTGAGAGCAGTGGGAAAGGATGGAGAGCGGTTTTTTTTTAAGCTCTCAACTCGTAGTGTAAATAGAGAAGTGATTGTCATTAGCTCTCCACTAGAATATATAACAGTGGTCTTAGGGTATGGAGCCAAAAAAATTGGCTTATGATAATGCTTATGCTGATTTGCTGTGAGACAAAAGCATTATTCGTTCGCTGAAAAATACTGCTGAAGTAGTGATAAAGAACACAGCTATATCTTTTTCAAATATTCCACCGTTGTCCACTGCTCTTTTACTTTTATCCAATTAACCACTAACAGTAAAAAGAGTAAAGCTCCGGCGTGTAGGGCAGTCTTTTCGGGATATAAATTTGCCAAATGTCCAATGAGACGTCATCTCTGCTTTTCCAATCTTGCTACCTGAATGTTCTTTTCAACCTTTGCACGTAATAACACGGAGAGATATGGAACTGACTGCTACAAGAAAACAGGTCACCTTACCAGCTCAACCGTAAAGGCATAAACCAAAGTTTGTATATGCTGAAGGGACATTAATGGTCCAGATTATCAAACAAACCCTCATGATATCTGTGCAGAAGAAATGACAGGGAGATGATGTGCCAGATACAAACTAGGGATTTAAAGTTTCCGAATAAATTCGTGCTGCCATTTCTCACACATTCGTGCAACTAGAAGCTTATAAGTGACATGACACACCCAATTACACGTAATACAAGAGGTGGCAAATTGTTGGCAGCGAACTTTAGCCTTGCATTTCCTAGAAGTGAATGATTATTGATCCCTTGAAATCCCAAAAGTTTTAGAGCCTCATTTCAGAAATCAAAACCTGCACAAAAATGAAAGGTGGTACTTAGAGTTAATTGTTATCTATATGAGCAGAAATTCAGTTACTAGACAGAATCTTAAAACTGCAGGAAATGGCTTTCTTGAATAGGAAATTCAATCGACCAACAGTCACTAGTCTGATAGAAATGTTCAAATAACCTGACAATAAATGAAAAAACCATGATCAATTGTTTGACATATAGTTTTCGATCTAACCATGATACACTCAACAATTTCAACTCCGAACTAGAATCCATCTAAGCATACCCTTTCAGAAGAATGCAGAATACACATGTTTTCTGAAAACAGAAAGTTGAATTTTCAGAAGAAGGGAACATTTAATAGCTTGCTTTCAGGTCTAGCGGGCAGTGGACACAGGTTATTCTCAGATTAGGGCAACCTGCTATCTGTGGAAATAAAAGACAAATTGAAACCGAAAACATGTGGATTTCTACACTCTTAAAACCTGGTAAAAGTGCCAACATAAAAAAAACATTACTATAAGCTATGAACAAACTTCTAGCTACAGCGAGGACCGAAGAAAATCTGCAATGTAAAGATACCATAGAAATCATTGTGACACATATGAATAAGATGGTATATCTGAAAGAGGTAACAAATGTATGCTGAATCATCAAAAGTATGGAGATGTAATAACAGTTCCTTGGATAATCAAATGCATGAACAGGCTTATGTAAAGGATTGAGTGAAAGCTGATTTAATCAATAGTGGCAGCACATATAACCGATGAAAAACTGTAATAACTTGGTAGCCTTCAAGAAAAAGGGGAGGTCACAGAACAATAGTGTGTGATAATGTTACTACTTACTACTTAGAACAATTAAAAACTGATATTTGTTCTGTTTTCAGCACTAACAAGCGAGCTAAATATGGTAAGAATAAAGTCGAACAGTCAGAACTATTCTAGAAGTCAACATAAATGTCTCAATACCTATGCAATACGTTCAACTGGATAACTCCAGGTATAACTTTGAGATTTTATTTGCCAACTAAAAGTCTATGCAGTGGCAACAGTGCAGGGTGTTCATTTGTCAATAATTTTGCAGTGAAGTTTCAGATAGAAGCACGAGGTAAGTTGCTAATTAGCTTACGTATGTTGAAGGTACACAGGAGCTTCAAAATTTCGAGAACTCTCTCGTCAACAGCTTGACACTTGACTTTGACTACGTTAAGGTGTTCTGAAATTGTAGCTGATCGCTCCATTGGACTGATGCTTCCTTTCATATCCACTTCATACTTAGGCCCCTGTAGTGAACAAAAACAAATGTCCAAAATCCATCAGCAGTGTAAATGTTCTAATACTATATAGCAACTTTCCATTTATAGGGTATGTACCTCAGAAAAAAGTTCAAGACTAAGCTCCTCAAGAACAGGTGAGAGTTGAAGAATACAGACTAATGGGCCAAAGTCATCAGGCACACACCAATATTCATTGAGCACCAAGCTCTTTAACTTGCTGAATGCAGGGCAGCATTTTAAATCCCATTTGAAAAGAACCTGGAAAAACAGCATGAAAAGAGGACGCAATAATTTTCACTGTGAGCATATGGTTTGAGTTTAATAAACATGGTTGGTAGCAATGCACACAAAAGGATAGTCATGTCTAACTGGCATCTATCAATGTGCATCCACGGTGTAGATAATGCTTTGGAAATGAGGTTATGACTCAGCAATCACTTATCAATATAAAAAGGCAAAGTGTAAGTATACCATACCGAGTCATATGCAGTACACGTTAACACCAAACTCTTAGCTTCTGATAAACCTTTGAAAAGCACACAACCGTTTCCAGTGGCACCACGAGCACTGTCACATGATTCGCAAAGACAATCCAAAATGTCTGTTTCCGATGAATTGTCACAGACGTTCTCATAATCCTCAGTTATCCGGACAAATGCCTCCACTAATGATGGCATGCTGTCGAGCGTGGGACTTGAGAACTGAAGGCCATCTAGGCGCAGTGAAACCAGATTAGGCGCATAAATGCAAGTGCAGAAAACACCATGGCATTGGGAGTCCGTGATGCTTAGATGCTTTAGAGAGTCGGACAAGATATTCTTGCCCAATAGAATACATGTAAACAGCTCTAGATATTCCAAGGCCGGGCAGCTGGAGAAGTCAAGAAAGCTGCTGGGGAGCCATACACCGCGTAGCTCTAGCCTGGTCAGGTGCTTGGAGACAAGAGGCAGATCGTGTAGCACAAGATAGTAAGCCCAATGGTTACGGAGCGTGAGCAGCCTGACTTTGCACGATATAATGTGCCAGAACCAGGCATTTAACCGTGGCACGTCGTCGTACTTGAACATGCCCAACCTGATGTCGCACGTGTCCAGCGGTGAACCCCTGCGGAGGAGGAGAAGGCGGTCCACCAACTCCCGGTACTCCTCCACCCGCGGCGGGTCATGTTGTACGTCGTTGCCGACGCACCCGACACGCAGGCCTGGGGCGGACATCCACAGGTGGCGCCAGCGGCGGGCAAGCACGCACGTCCGCACGGCCTCCGGCGCCAGAAGGAAGCCGAGGATGTGTTCCAGGACGCCGTCTGGCAGGGCGTCGATGCTGCCTCTGCTGCCGAGCGCTGGAGGCACCGCTCTGTTGCTACTTTCCCCTGGAAGCATTCTGCCGAGCAGGTGGCGGGCGTCCACCAAGAAGCGATCAGCACACGGAAGGGGAGGGGTACGAACCGGAACCAGCAAGTGGAGGGGCTTTGACCTGTGGCTACCTCAACTTGGCGGCTGCCACCCCAGGACGTGTATCTTCGACGAGTCGGCAGAAATTTCAGACGACGATGCTGCGGAACCAGGAAACGATGTCATCAGACGCGAGACGGCGAAGGAGACGCGATCACGCGAGACTGAGGAGAGGGTGCAAACTGACCAGAGGAGGAAGATGGAGCAAGGGCGCAAGGACTGGATGGCCGGCCACCTCACCTGATGACCTGACGTCCTGACCGGCGGCAGCTTGGGCTGCGATCTCGCGACAAGGAAACCCGAGGCCTTGAGATCTGTGGAGACTGGAGCGTAGTGGGGTGGGGGGAAATGGTAATGGAAGACGACCGTTATTCATCCGGTGGGAGGGCACGAAGCCACGATTGCGGCAAACCAGACAGCGACAGGTGGGCCCATATTTTGTGGCCCCGCACGTCAGCCATCGAAAGAAAGGTGGCAAACCACAAATCGCTGCATCGGATGGTCAGCTCATCTCAGTCCGTGTAGCTGGCCTGGTTGGGTTGCGACTAAAACTTGCTAGGCTAAGAATTTATTAAAGTTAGATAAAAAATTTACTATGGATTGCTTCTGCTGGGTTTCAACTCTAGTCTACCTCAACTTATTTGGGACTTAAAGGCTTTGTTGTTGTTGTTGTTTGCAGGTTTAAATATTAGAGGTTGACAAATTTTGATAGCAAACCATTCAACAGTTAAAATCATAGCTTGTCAAATCATCGACATTTTGAAAGCCATATTTTTTTTTGGCCCCGCACGTTAGGGAACGAAAGAAGGGTCAATCGCTGCATCGTTAGGATGGTCAGCTCATTTCTATCTGTTTAGTTACATCTCAGATTTTGAAGACCCATGATGCCCGCCTAGTCATTTTAGTCCGCGGTTGAAGATTTTTTTCTTCGCGATAATTATACTTACTGCGCACATATTTAAGGGAGATGCTATAACTCAGGCACCTAAAATCTAGGTTTCGTTCCGACGACGAGCTCATCCGTGCGATCATCCAACGGCTAAAACGTCGTCTTCTTCCTCCCGATAGGCAGCACCTCTCTTCTTCTCTGTTTTTCCCAAAAGCATGCGACCTGCCGCCGCCGCTGCTCAGCGCCCCGCCGGATCCGCTCACTGGAGTTGGGGAGGCTGCCAGAGAGAGAGAGAGAGGGAGGAGCCGCAGCGACACGGGCACGGGCTCGGTTTGGGGAGAGAGGAGGCGCATGGGGAGAGAGTGAGCGTGTCGCCTGAAGCAGTTGATCGTTTTCGTTCACCTGGATTATAGGAAGCGTGCACATTTTAATACCTGCCTAAGAAAAATCACAACATTTTTACCAAACAACACGTGGGCACTAGACTTGATCAAACATTGGTTGTTAATCATAAGCCACCCGACATGATCTGACTTGTTTTAAAACAAAAACACAGAATCTGACAGTTCAGATCATGATTTTCGATCCATGATCGTGACTCAAAATGTAAAAACTCGTGAAATTGCCCGATCTAACCTGCTAGTGTGTTGGATCAGCCTCAAACCAAAGATTTTGATCTTATACCTTTTTGTAGCCCGACTCAACCAAAGATTAAGGCTGTGTTGGTTTCCTCCTCTTAAACTTTAGTCTCTGTCATATTAAATGTTTAGACATATGCATAAAATATTAAATATATCTTAATTATAAAACTAAATACAGATTGAGACTAATTTACGAGACAAATTTTTTAAGCTTAGCCCTGTTCGTTTGGCTGATAAACCATAGCTAAAAGTACCGTTGCCTGATTTGTTGTAAGAGAAAAATACTGTTCGCTTACTGAAAAAATACGGATTATAAGCCAAATAGGGCGTAGTTCATGATTTGACAATGTGGTGCTACAGTAAATATATGCTAATGATAGATTAATTAGGCTTAATAAATTTATCTCATGAATTACTAAGAACTTATGTAATTTATTTTATTACTATTTGAACATTCGATGTAACACTTTTATATAACACCTGGTATAACACCCCTAAAATTAGACCTAAATTTAAACATCCCTAGGTCTAGCACACACGCACACCACCCTTACACACGCTCGATCCACTCAAGAGAAACTCTCTGGTACGGCAACAGCCAGACTAGAAAATTGAACCTGGGCGGGAGCCCTACACGATGGGAGGCGCTACCACCACTGTGTGAGCACGTTCCCATTTGAAGCTTCACGATTCAAATTTCTTTCAAAATTTTTCATAAAAATTATTCTGAAACCCTTTTCTTAAATTATTCAGAATTTATTAACATCTTGTTTGGATATAGTCGGATTCGTATGTGTTATGATGGATTGGAGTGAGATCTAAACTAAATTTCACCATAACATATGTGGATTGAGGTGAATCCGTCAACATCCAAATAAGCCTTAAGAATCCTCTCTCCAGAAAAGAATGCAACTACGGGTTACGTGTCATCAAAAGTGCTTCATGTTTGGCCAAATTTTTAGTGAATACTATTCACATTCACGGCTCCAAAATAATTTATTATGAAAATACATTTCATAATTATCTAATGATATTTATTTGATATCGATATTTTTTATCTATAATTGATCGAACTTAAGATACTAATGTTATACATTAAAGGATCTCTTAGCAGTAGATCTAGCGGGTACAACTTAGGGAAATAAGAAGTTCATCCTAGAATAAGTACTAGGCAAGAGAACTAGAGGGAGGGGAAGGTGATGTTACCGACCATGAGCGGCCTTCGAGTTGGAGGAGCCGGATCCGTCCATGACGATGGCGGTGAAGGCAGAAGCAGTGAAGTCCGGGACGGTGTGCGTTGGCGTCGTAGTCCAGTGGCAGTGGTGGCAGTGAAGACCGGTGGTGCTTCCCGTCACTTCAGCGCTGCCCTCTTGATCGGACTAGGGTTAGAATGTAGGTCGGGAAAACGATGGATGCAACCAAACCTCGTACTGAGTGCCCTGCCCCTCAACTCCTCTTTATAGCGTTGCGCAACGGGGGGCCACCAGCCATGTATTGGGCTGGGCGCCCCCGACCAGGGCGCGAGGTCAAGGCCCAGGTGGCCGTTGGGCCAACCTGGTGGGAGACCAACCTAATATTCTGCCCCTTGATCTCAAATTATACTTTTAAACTTTATACTTAAACTTAACATTTATTTCTTTTTCCATTCTATCACATATCAGTACATAGAGCGTGCCTTATCGTCATGGTCAATTGCCATTAGATTAACAACTACAATGCACCTCTCTGTTTTGAAATAGATTCTTAACTGGGCCCTTATTGTCCAGAAATCGTAGGCTTTTCGTTAAACCCATGCCGGCTAAGTGTTCTCTGAACACGTTGGGTGGTAAGTCTTTTGTAAGCGGATCCGTGAGCATCTTTTCTGTTCTTTTATGCTCAAGACTAATTATATAATCCTAGACTTTATCTTTCACAATATAATACTTTATGTTAATGTATTTGGCAGTACCACTTGACTTATAGTTGCGAGCATAACATACTGTTGGATTATTATCACAGTACAACTTTAGTGGCTTATGTATGTCGTCTACCACTTTTAAATTGGGTATGAATTTCTTTAACCAATTCACTTGTCATGTGGCCTTATAACATGCTACAAACTTGGCATACATCATAGACAATGTAATGACGGTTTGCTTTGAGCTTTTCTATGATATAGCTCATCCTACGAGAGTGAATATATACCTTGACGTGGACTTTCTATTATCTCCCGTATAATTTGAATCTAAATACCCCTCTATCTATAGGGAATCAGATCTTCTGTACGTTAGCATTAGGCATTTCATTCCTCGCAGATAACGCAATACTTTCTTTATCAGTCTCTAGTGTTCTATTCCTGGATTACTCTAGTATCTGCCAAGTAACCCGATAACAAATGCTAAGCCAGGGCGTGTACACACTTGAGCATACTGTAAACTTCCGACAGCTGAAGCATATGGAACCGCTTTCATTTGATCGATCTCATATTGGTTCCTGGGGCATTGAAATTCCCCAAATCTATCGCCCTTGACTATAGGAGCAGATGAAGGCTTAGAATTTTGTCTACTATATTTCTTTAGAACCTTTTCTAAGTATGCCTTTTGTGATAAACCTAAAACCCCCTTTGTTCTATCTCGGTGAATCTCTATTCCTAGAACGAACGAAGCTTCACCGAGATCCTTCATATCGAAATTCGAGGACAATAACTTTTTTGTTTCCTGAAGTAGATTGACATCACTACTAGCAAGTAAGATATCATCCACATACATGATTAGGAAAATATATTTTCTATTATTGAACTTTGCATAAACGCAATTGTCCTCTACATTCTCTTTAAACACAAACTTTCTTATTATACTATCAAACTTCAAATACCACTGTCTTGAAGTTTGTTTTAATCTATAAATAGATTTCTTCAGGCGACATCCTATACGTTCTTTTCCTTTCACAACAAAACCCTTTGGTTGTGCCATGTAAACATTTTCTCCCAAATCCCCATTGAGGAACGTCGTCTTTACATTCATCTGATGTAATTCTAAATCGTAGTGTGCTACAAGCGCCATTATGATTCTAAATGAATCCTTACATGAGACTGAAGAAAATGTCATATTGTAATCTATTTCTTCTCTTTACGTGAAACCCTTCGCCACAAGTCGTGCTTTAAATCTTTCCATATTTCCTTTGGAGTCATATTTAGTTTTATAGACCCATTTACAGCTTATTGTCTTGGTTTTTTAGGAATTGTTTCTAAATCCTAAACACCATTGGTACTCATTGATTTCATTTCATCTTGCTTGGCTTCAAGCCGCTTTGATGAGTGAGCGCTTCTCATAACTTCTTCAAATGAGGTGGGATCACCCTCCATTTGAAATTCTTTACATTCATATACTTCGAAGTCATCAGAGATAGCTAGTTTTCTAACTCTTTAAGATCTTCTAGAGGCCTCGCTAGCTGATGCTTGTTCTATATGAGTCTGTTGTTGCTCTTCCTCATGTGTGACAACGGGTTCTATAGGATCCTAAAAGACAGGTTCCTCATGTTCATTCATTGTCTGTATGGGAGAACTAACAATAAGTGCTGTCACTGCAGTATCTTGGACCGTTGGTGCAGCAACAACATGTTGCGTGAAGAATAGTTCCTCAACCATCAGAGTAAGCACATGTGCTCGCTTCTCCTCTAGGTTAATTTCTCGCGCTACTCTGCTCCCCTGATCATATCTTCCTTCAAGAACATAGCATGTTTTGTTTCTATAAACTTCATATGTCTGTCAGGATAATAGAAGCGATAGCCTTTTGACTTTTCTAGATAGCCAATAAAATAGCAGCTGACTGTCTTGGAGTCTAACTTTCCTATGTTTGGGTTGAAAACTTTAGCCTTAGCTAGACAACCCCACACATGTAAATAATTAAGTGAGGATTCTCTTCCTGTCCATAACTCATACGGTGTTTTAGGCACCGATTTGCTTGGCACTCGATTAAGAATATGAATGACTGTTTTTAACGCCTCCATCCATAAACTTATCAGTAGCGTAGAGTAACTTATCATGCTTCTCACCATATCCATTAAGGTACGGTTGTGTCTTTTAGCTACTCCATTCTGCTGAGGTTCGCCCGGTGTAGAGTACTGGACAACTATTCTATTTTCCTATAAGAACCTTGCAATAGGGCCAGGAACTTGGCCATACGAGGTGTGCTGACCATAGTACTCCTCCCACGGTCAGATCTTACTATCTTAATCTTTAAATTGTGTTGATTTTCTACTTCAGCCTTAAATATCTTAAATTTATCCAATGCTTCTGTTCTTTCTTTAATTGAATAAATATAGCCATAACGAGAATAGTCATCTGTGAATGTTATAAATGAGTCATAACCATCCACACTTTTCACAGGAAATGGACCATAGATATCTGTGTGAATTATTGCTAAAATTTCTGTGTTTTGTTTGGCGTCTTTCTTTATCTTTTTAACATATTTTCCTTTAATGCAATCAATGCACTGTTCTAAATCTAAAAATTCTAATGGCAAAAGAATTAATTCTTTAATCAATCATTCTATCCTCCCCTTGAAATATGGCCTAAATGACAGTGCTATAATTTCTACGATACATCATGAACTCTATTCCGCTTTTTACTTACATTCATAGATGAGGAGGCACTCTCATTCTCAGTGGTCACATCATTCACATTCTCAGAAAGTGATAATAAATAAAGCTTGTCTTGTCAGAAGGCAAGACCAACACATCTGCTATTAAGCAACACAATCTGACATTTGCCATTACCAAAATGGTATTCATATCCATCATCATCTAAATGTCACACACAAATTAAGTTTCTTCGCAAAGAGGGTACATAAAGAATATCTGAAAGCCTAAGTATAAAGCCATCATGTAATTCTAGATAGAGATCTCCAATGGCTTAAACAGTGGCTTCTACTCCATTTGGTACTTTAATTCTTCTTGCTCCTCTTTGCAGGGTCCTCCTCGTATAGAATCCCTATAATGAATTTGCAACATGAATAGTTGCACCAGAGTTAATCCACCAAGTAGATTTTACATAACTTAAATATAAGAATTCATCTATAGATATAATAATGTCCTCACCTTTCCTTAGAAGATACTTCAGGAACTCAGGACAATCCTTCTGGTAATGTCCACACTTCTTGCAACACTTGTATTGGTCCTTGTCCACTTCAAAGTAGTTGGGCTTTTGATGCTGAACATTCTGCGGGGCCTTTCCCTGTTACTTGGAGGAGGAGCTACCATCCCACTAAGGTTTCTCTTGTGGTTTAGCATTCTTGTTAAAATTTCTCTTTCTGTTATCCTTCACAAAATGAGCAGTCACTATGTGAGGACTTTAGCCTCTCCTCTTCTTGCACACACATTGCTATGGGCTTCTCAATATCCCATGTATCGAGCTGCATGTTGTAGTTCACAACAAATGTTTCATAATCTTTTGGTAGAGAAGCAAAAATCAAATGAATTAGGAACTCATCCTTGAGCCCCATATCCATTGAATTTAGCTTAGCTGCTGTGGTGCTCATCTTTAGTATATGCTCTCTTATTCCACCACCAGAGTATTTCTCATTCATTAATTTCATAATCGGTGTACTTGCTGTGGCTTTTGTGAAGCCAGTAAACTGATTCTTCACTTTCTGTAAAAACTCCGTGGCAATGTCACAGTCTAGGATTGATCCCCTTATTGGATCTGCAATAGTGGCCTTAGTCACCATCAGGCACTTGCGGTTCGAGATGTCCCATTTCTTCTTATCAAGATCATATTTCATTCTTTCTTCTATATGATCACGCTTTGGAGTAGTGAAAAGCAGCATCAGTCTCATTTTCTTCTCTCACCGGATCCACTGGCTCAGTAGGACACGGAGAGGTGAGTGCTAAATCGTTCTCAAACAATGCAAGTGTCAGCTCGTACTTCTCTCACTAGACCCAATAGTTGTTCCCATCAAGAGGCGAGATCTGGGAGATGTATGCCATTGGGTTGAGTCCTAAAAACAGTGTAAGAGAAAGTGAGAAAACATGATATGATAATAATTACATGCCTTAATTCAACATTGGTTAAAATTAAAATATATAAATTCTTCTACATTAATTTTACATCACCGTTGGGTAGAAAATAGAATTAATGCATAAATTCATAAATAAATCAATTTATAATATTGCTATCATCAACTTTGGTCAGAAAATTGTAAAATTATAAACATAAATATTAAATAAATGCAACTACTCCTCCAATTTAAATTTTGCTGTTGGTTCTAAATTAAATTAGAGGATAAACGTAATGATAGCAGCGGAAACGTGAAAGATTTATCTACTTTTCAGAAGCATTTCACTGTACTTTTTTACTCTCTAAAAAATTATTCC
This sequence comes from Miscanthus floridulus, assembly GCF_019320115.1. NCBI lineage: Eukaryota > Viridiplantae > Streptophyta > Magnoliopsida > Poales > Poaceae > Miscanthus > Miscanthus floridulus. The sequence goes on along the minus strand of NC_089588.1, from coordinate 35,186,561 downwards.
GTTGGTTCAAATTTCGACTGAGATAATTCACCAAAACATAGCAAAATCATCAAACTGCTTTCGAAAATAAATAAAACCTTAAAACAGCAAGGATTGTGTATTTGGCCTGGCCCAACAACGCAACAGTAGCACAGCAGCGCATGGCCCAACTCAAAACCAATTGCAGCCCAACAAAAACTTCAGCGCGCGTGGCCCGCGAACGCACAACACAGCAGCAGCGATCGTGGCCCAGTAACCACCCCGTGGCCTAGGAGCATCAACCCCGTGAGCACGCGTCGTACTCCCTAGGCGCCTAGGTCCGCAACCTAGGTCTGGGCCGAGAAATGCCAACCCCGCCTGGGCTCATTTTGGCCTGAGCTGCGTCGTCCGTCGGATCACATCGGATGGTCCACCATGTGGATCGCCCGATCAAAAACCCCAGGTGCGGTTCTCCCCTAAAACCCTAACCGACATTCTTCTCTCCCCTTTCTCCTCTCTCTTGCTGTACCGCAGCTGCAGCCGCCCACACGAAAGCACGATCACGACCGGAGCACGACGACGATGGAGGGAGGAGTGGCGGCGCCACCTCGGTACTCCTCGCTGGCGCACTTGTGCGGTTGAGCCGCGCGTGGCTCCATTGAGTAGCATCGCGGTGGTGCCCTGAGCCCACGTGCCTACGAGATGTATCGGCGGTGTGGCTTTCTTCTCGCGCATCGGTGAAGTGACAACGCTGTTCTTCTTCCCGCTCACGGCGGTGCGACGGCGGTGGGGAGAGCCCTGGTAAGTCCCTCGCCCGATCCATCCATCCGTTAGGGTTCGGGTTTGTCTTCTAGGGTTATGTTTTTGGGGTAGGCTGATTCAATTCGTTCAGTTCTTTTGGGTTCATCTCCTTCTAATTGCTTTCTTTCTACCCCAAGAGAACTTGATCTACTATCTAGGTGGTGACTGATACCAATGTTATACAATAAAGGATCTCGTAGCAGTAGATCTGGCGGTGTCGGGGACCTAATACCAGGGTACCCAATGAGGTAGAACTAATAACCATCGAACGTTGATGCTTCTGGTTAGACAAGAACGCTACTACACTTCTTACCCGAACAATGGAAGATTGGTTCCGCCTCACCCAACCCCCGAGGGCTAAGGCTCCGCCTCGCCCGATGTCTGAGGGCTGGCTCCGCTTCGCCCAATGGCTGAGGGCAGGCTCTGCCTCGCCCGACGTCTGAGGGCTGGCTCCGCTTCGCCCATTGGCTGAGGGCAGGCTCTGCCTCGCCTGATGTCTGAGGGCTGGCTCCGCCTCGCTCAACGTCTGAGGGCTGGCTTTGCCTTGCCCGACGTCTGAGGGCTAGCTCTGCCTCGCCCGACAGCTGAGGGCTAGCTCTGCCTCACCTGATGGCTCCACCTTGTTCCTTCATAAATACGAGCATAGGGTACGACAAGACATTCGAGTCAATCGCAGTACCGAGGGCCATGCCCTGCATGCCTATAGGAAGGTACTATCAGGATACGATGGGACATGCGCTTTAGGCCCTTTCTGACCTGACAGAGCCTGAACAGTGTTGTAGGCGTCGACTTTTGTCCCATAGTGTTGTAGGCGTCGCCATTAGCCCTCGAACACGGATACTAACACGTGCATATGACAACCACTATGATCCAAGATAGAGCTCACATCATCCATAGTGATGGACGTATGGTCACTTCCCTGTCTACTCCCCGAAGGGTCACAGCTTGACTCTTTGGCACGCCGCACCATCCGCCGATGTAGGATGGGATGCACCCACTTGCTGAAAAAGGCCAGGGTCCCATGAGGATAAACAAGCACACCATTCCTGGCATGATCTACCATGTTAGCAGGGCAGGCATAGGGGAAAAGGAAGACCCGGCTCCCTCAAAGGACCTTCTTTACCTTTGGTTTTTTCCTCTTTCTCACGTTTGTAACCCCTGCACCCCCTTGGTCTATAAAAGGGAGGATAGGGCACCCCACTAAGAGGATAGATCTTTTTTAACACACAAGACACAGCCAAGCAGCAACCAAACTCTTGGCGTCCTTTCGACCTTTCCATCAGAGACTTGGGACTTGTCCCTCTCTCGACCGTTTGTACCCCCTACTACGAACCTTTTTCGGTACTAATAACACGAGCAGCAGCAAACTAGATGTAGAGACATTGTCGATGGGGAACCCTACGAGCCCCCCATAGACCATACTGCAGGGAGGTAGGCCTTAGTAACAAGGCCTATAGCCTAGTCGCCAAGAAGAACGCGGAGCAAAGCAACGTGCAAAAACCGGAACTCCAACTCAAACTATACAAGGAAAGGCGCCCAAAGCGTAGCTTAGGACTCTGACCTTGTATCAGAATAGGACACAAACAACGCCTCTCAGCGCCTGGACTATAAAGGGCTGGTGAGGGTACCCATTGTAAAGAGGAGAACATATACCCGATACTCAAAGCAATACAACGCAAACAGGCTAACGCCAAAACTAGATGTAAGGTTATTACTCGACCAAGTCGAGGGCTTGAACCCATATAAATCGTGAGTCTCTTTTGCGTAACCGCCGAATTCCGCTATTCGTTGAAGCCCGAACAACTGTCCTGGGTACCCCCGTGGCAGGCTATCGGTGGTAAAACATCGACAGCTGGCGCGCCAGGTAGGGGCTTTCGATGAATTTTTTCTCGAGAGTTCAGTGGACCTCAACCTCAAGATGACCTTTTCGGTGGAAACAACCTTTGTCTTCGGATCCTGGATCTACAAGGCTGACGGCGACGGCAAGCTTCGTACCCATCTTCGAGAAGAAAAAGAATTCGATGATGAAGTTCAATACAAACTCGCCGAGAAGATGACGAAACTCTCAACTTTGGAGACAACTCAGAATAAGGAAGAAAGCGGATACGAAACCGACTCTGAAAAAGAGATACAACCCGATTCCAAGACAATCTTCACGGCACAAGAGCCAAGCCTAATTGGACTCGGAGACACAACAACGATCATGAAGGGATACGACCCGTACAACTCAAAGAAGAACTTAGGAACTTACGGACTGCACAACGCGGCATCAGTCTATCAACACTTTACCCAAAACAAGATGAACTCAGCAAGAAGAATACTCCTAGAGGGAGCACAAGAAGGGATGATCATGACAGTGACCCCGCAAGATTGTGTGGTGCATTGGCTAGGCTCTTTCACCTCAAGCAAAGTCCAGACTGGCACGCGCGTTGAAGAACTACCTTATCAGGAGGGAAAAGAACTTGGAGCCAGTTCAGAAGCTATAGACAGCTCAACCAAACGAAGGATGGAATACCGTATAAGAAGAGCTCGGAAGAGGTATACTGTATACATGGCGGAGCAGTTAGAGCAACCTTTGGAACCTCCACAGATACCAGATATAAAATCTTCAGACGAATCAGAAGGCAACATCTCGCCAGATGAGAAAAGCGACAGCAACGAAAATGATGAGCAAAGACTAGCAAGGCTAAAGATGAACAAATTGAAAGCTAGAAGGAGAAACTGGGCTAAACAAAGGAAGCAAGTTTGGAATAAATACAAAGCGGAGCTAACGGAATACAACAGAAAGAAGGCGGAAAAAGAAGCCACAAAAAATACAAAAAGGGAAAGAATTGAAGAACTAACAAAAGAATTGTACACCCTCATGAATAATGGGAAAGCAAAGGAAGACCAGAAGAAAGAAGTCGGGGGATCAGAAAAACAACCCGGCGAAGAAGTTCCACAGGAGCCACAAAAGGAGCAGCCACCCAAAAAATCGAATTTTCAAAGGATAGGACCAGTAGACAGTGCTGATATCAATGGAAGGAAGGAACACTACTCAAAGCAACAAGAAAGAGACAAACCAGAATTGAGCCAACGCTACCAAGAAATATCAAGAAGATTTAACAAAGAAGATGACTACGGAGAGTCTGAGTTAAAAGAAAACAGGTCTTATTACAGAAGGGCAAGATCGCCAGATTACGGAAGAACGGAACCATACGACAGATTCCCATGTTTCGCAGGAAGACTACAAACTTTAAAGCTACCACACAAGTTTAAACCAGCAAATCATTCCAAGTATGATGGCAAAGTCGAACCAAGACAATGGCTAAGGGTTTACTCCCAATCTATCGAATTAGCCGGAGGAGACGATGACATCAAGGCTCTATTCTTCCCAATGGCCCTCGAAGCAATGCCGCTACAATGGTTTGACAAATTGAGGCCAAGATCAATCAGGTATTGGGAAGACTTGCAAGAAGCTTTCTGCAACAACTTCGCAGGCATTATTACCCATCCAATGACTGCAGCCGAATTAAAAGGAGTAAAGCAAAGGAGAGGAGAAAGTCTAAGGGAATACTATAGAAGATTTGGAGAATTCAGGGCTCAAGTCCACGACATTACTGATAGGGAGGTGATAGAGGCCTTTGCAGAAGGAATCTGGGCAAACTGGCAATACAAGGACTATTTCAATGAGAACCCAAGAACAAATGAAGACTTCAAGAGGGTTGTTGAGAAGCTAATTTTGTCAGAAGAAAGAACTCGGCACAGATTTGCTAGGGACAACCTAGAGAATAGAAGACCCGATTACAAATAGCAAGACAAAAGACCAAGGTAGGACAATATGGTAGCGACCACAGATAACAAAAGAAGATACAATGGCAACGGCAATGATAGCAATGGTAGCAATTACAATGGCAACTACAACAATAGCAACAACCGTAACAACAACGGTTACAATAGTAATAGCAACTATCAGAGTAACAACTACCGAGGAAAAGCGCCGGAGAACATAGAAAACATGCCATGTCACATACACCCAGGGGCCAGACACAAGTTAGTTGAATGCAGCACCTTTCAGCAGCAATTCATGAAGAGAGAAAATAGGAATCAAAACAACTCAGAGCCAAAGCAAGAAGAACCCAAGAAGGAGGAAAAGAGAGCTGAAGGAGATTATCAAGAACCCCAACGCCAATTAGCGGTGATATTTTCAGGTGTTCCTAACAAACGAAGCAAAAGACAAGAGAAACTAGCTCACAGAGCCATCATGGCAGCTGAACCAACCATCCCAAGATATCTAGATTGGTCAGAGTACCCCATCCACTTCACAAGAGAAGACCAATAGACCAGTGCAGCAAACGTAGGATGCTACCCGCTGGTACTGGGACTGACTACCATAGGAGTAGCAGTAACTAAAGTACTCATCGATGGAGGAGCCGGGCTCATAATTTTCGCAGATACTCTCAAAAGGATGAATCTGGATTGTGAAGGTCTAATGACACCCACAAGCACACCATTCTATGGAATAGTACCCAGCAGAGCAGCTATGCCCCTCGGACAGATAACCCTACCCGTCACCTTTGGCACACCAGACAAATACCGGACGGAATTCATCAAATTTGAAGTTGCAGACTTTGAATCATGCTACCACGCAATACTTGGGAGACCAACTTTAACAAAATACATGGCAGTACCACATTATCCATACCTACTGCTCAAGATGCCAACAACAAAGGGCGTATTATCATTGAAAGGAGATCTAAAGAAAGCACATGATTGTGATGTACAAGCAGTACAAATATCCGAAAGATTACAAGATATAAAGGAAGGAAAGGAGATTGCAATGTTGGCCAACGAAATGAACCCAGAAGAGATTAAGATACCGGCTAAGAAGCCAAGCAACTTCGCACCACTAGAAGAAGCCGCTACCAAGACCATTGACCTACTAGCTGGTGACCCGGAGAAGACGGCAATCATTAGTGCAAATCTCGACCCCAAATAGGAACTCGCGCTCACCAACTTTCTTCGGGACAACAAGGACATTTTCGCTTGGAAGCTAGCAGACATGCCAGGGGTCCCAAGGGAGTTGGCTGAGCACATAATTAATGTGAACAAAGGGTCCAAACCCGTTAAGCAAAAGTTACAAAGATTCGCTCCAGACAGAAAAGCAGCAATCAAAAAAGAGATCACCAAGCTCATGGCAGCAGGATTCATCAGAGAAATAATCAACCCAGATTGGCTTGCCAACCCGGTCCTAGTAGAGAAGAAGAATTCAAAAGAATGGCGCGTGTGCATCGACTACACAGACCTCAACAAACATTGCTCAAAAGATCCATATGTCCCACCAAGGATTGATCAAATCATCGACTCGATAACAGGATCAGCTCTGTTATTCTTTCTAGATTGCTATTCAGGCTATCATCAAATATCCTTAAGAGAAGAAGACCAAAGCAAGACTTCGTTCATTACACCATTTGGGGCATATTGCTATAAATCAATGCCTTTTGGGCTAAAAAATGCAGGGGCAATGTATCAAAGAGCAATTCAAACTTGCTTGAGGAGTCAAATTGGAAGAAATGCAGAAGCATACATTGATGATGTAGTAATCAAGACAAAAGAACCCGGATCATTGATAGAAGACCTTGAGGAGACTTTCAAGAATCTAAAAGCATGGCAGTGGAAGCTAAACCCCACAAAGTGTGTTTTTGGGGTACCATCAGGACAACTACTCGGGTTTCTAGTCAGTAACCAAGGAATCAAAGCAAGTACAAAGCAGATTAAAGCCATCATGGATATGAAACCTTCAAAGAAAGTTAAAGACATACAGAAGCTTACAGGATGCATGGCAGCACTCAACAGGTTCATCTCTTGACTAGGAGAAAAAGGGCTACCTTTCTTCAAATTATTGAAAAAGGCAGGAAATTTTGAATGGACAAAAGAGGCAGAAGAAGCATTCCAAAAGTTAAAAGAATACTTGGCATCATCACCAGTAATGACACCACCAAAAGACAAAGAGGACATGATGGTATACATTACAGCAACCAAGAACGTTGTTAGCACAGCAATTGTGGTTGAGAGAGAAGAACCCAGACACACATACAAAATGCAAAGACCAGTCTATTACATAAGCGAAGTACTAACAGAATCAAAAGTGAGATACCCACACGTACAAAAACTACTTTATGCAGTGTTGATATCATCAAGAAAGCTGAGACATTATTTCCATGAACACAAGATTACAGTAGTAACCAATTTTCCACTTCAAGACATTCTACGCAACAAAGATGCAACAGGTCGGATATCAAAATGGGCAGTAGAACTCGGTGCTCTCAACTTAGACTTCAAACCAAGAACAGCAATCAAATCTCAAGCATTATCCGACTTCATTGCTGAATGGATAGAAATCAGTCAAAAAGAACCTGAACCAATACTTGATCATTGGAAAATGTATTTTGACGGTTCCCTAAAGTTAGGAGGAGCTGGAGCAGGAGTACTATTCATATCACCAGAAGGGAGACAGTTAAAATATGTACTACAAATACTTTGGCAGGCAACTAACAATGAGGCAGAATACGAAGCATTAATACACGGTCTAAAGAGTTGCAAGCTCGCTTGGGATCAAAAGACTACTTGTCTACGGTGATTCAGCTGTAGTAATCAATCAAGTCAACAAGGATTGGGATTGTACGAAAGATAATATGGATGCGTACTGTGCAGAAGTCAGAAAATTGGAGAAAAATTTCCAAGGGCTCAAAATCCATCATGTACTAAGAGATTCCAACGTTGCAGTAGATGTGCTAGCCAAATTAGGATCAGATAGAGCAAAAGTACCACCCGGTATATTTGTGGAAGAACTCATAGCCCCATCCATCAAACAACTTAGAAACACAGAAAAAGAGAAGGAGACAACAGATCCAATGGAAATAGATCGAGCAGAAGAACCAGACCAGTCAAGACAAATCATGGTCATACAAAGTGATTGGAGACAAACATACATTGATTTTATCAAAGAGAAGAAACTACCCAAAGACAAAGCAGAAGCAACTCGGGTTGTATGAAGAAGCAAAAACTACGTTCTGGTGGGGGATAAACTATACAAAAGAGCAGCATCATCAGGAGTACTGCTTAAATGTGTTCCGATAGATAAAGGAAAGGAAATCTTGGACGAAATCCACTCAGGATGCTGTGGAAATCATGCAGCCTCTAGGACACTAGTCGGCAAAGCATTCAGAACCAGTTTCTATTGGCCAACAGCACTCAAAGATGCAGAAGAGCTCGTCAGAACATGCAAGAATTGCCAAATGTTTGCTAGGCAATCACATGTGCCGGCTCACAACTTAATATGCATACCGCCGGCTTGGCCGTTCTCATGCTGGGGGCTGGATCAAGTTGGACCACTCAAAAAAGCAAAAGGAGGCTTCGAATACATATTTGTGGCAATCGACAAATTTACAAAGTGGATTGAATACAAACCTTTTGTCAAATACAGTGCAGAAAAGGTAGTGGAATTCATACAAGACATCATGCATAGGTTCGGCATGCCCAACAGAATAATCACAGATCTTGGTTCACCATTTACAGCAAGAGAATTCCAATACTGGGCAAGAGATTGTGGAATAGAAATCGACTTTGCATCAGTAGCACACCCGCAGGCCAATGGACAAGTCGAAAGAGTAAATGGACTCATATTACAAGGTTTAAAACCAAGATTATATGAAGATTTGAAAGATTATGGTGGAAAATGGATCAATGAATTACCAAAAGTAGTATGGGGTCTAAGAACCCAGATCAGCAGAGCAACTAGATACTCACCATTCTTTCTGGTCTACGGATCAGAGGCAGTACTACCAGCCAACTTAATATGGCTATCTCCAAGAATAGAACAATGTGAAGAAGGCGAAGCAGAAGAAACAAGGCGGTTAGAAATTAATTCAATAGAAGAAATAAGAGACAGTGCAATCATACAAAATGCAAGATATCAGCAAGGGTTACGAAGACATTATGACAAAAGTACTCAACCCCGATCACTAAAGCCAGGGGACTCAGTACTACGACTAATCCAGAAGAAAGATGGATGACACAAACTACTCAGTCCATGGGAAGGACCCTTCGTCGTGAAGATAGCAACAGGACCCGACACATACGAGTTGATGACTCCAGATGAAATACCTGTAAAGAACACTTGGCATATCAGCCAGCTCAAAAGATTCTACAATTAAGTACAACAGATTGTACTCAAGTTTTAAGAGAAATAAAACAGAGATTATTCAAGAAGAACAGCTTCAAATATAAGCCCTGTCCAACGGACAGAACCAACCTGTAATCAGGTTGGGGAAAAAGGGGCTTCCCTGTTAACAGCCAACCCGGAAACGGTTGCGCTACATGGGCAATCTTGTCACTCAACCATATGGAGATGGTCTGACTGACGGCCAATGGCCAAATAGCTTCTTGGGTAAGGAGACCCAAGCTAGCATTTGTCACTCTACTATAAAGAGATGGTACGACTGATAGCCCTATCCAACGGACAAAACCAACCTGTAATCAGGTTGGGGAAAAAGGGGCAGCCCTACAAACAGCTCAACCCAGAAATGGTTGTTGCTATACGGGCGCAATGGCTTACCCCAAGAGCTGGTACGATTGCTTACGTACCCTGCAAACAGTCAACCCGGAAACGGTTGTGCTATACGGGTCCGGTCGCCTACCCCAAGAGTGGTACGATCGAATACTTCACCCAAAAAGCGGCATAAGCACTCCAACAGCTCGGTCGCCTACCCCAAGAGTGGTACAATCGACTACTTCGCCCAAGAAGCGGCACAAGCACTCCAACAGCTCGGTCGCCTACCCCAAGAGTGGTACGATCGACTACTTCACCCAAGAAGCGGCACAAGCACTCCAACAGCTCGGTCGCCTACCCCAAGAGTGGTACGATCGACTACTTCGCCCAGAGAGGGACACAAGCACTCCAACAGCTCGGTCGCCTACCCCAAGAGTGGTACGATCGACTACTTCGCCCAAGAAGCGGCACAAGCACTCCAACAGCTCGGTTGCCTACCCCAAGAGTGGTACGATCGACTACTTCGCCCAAGAAGTGGCACAAGCACTCCAACAGCTTGGTCGCCTACCCCAAGAGTGGTACAATCGACTACTTCGCCCAAGAAGCGGCACAAGCACTCCAACAGCTCGGTCGCCTATCCCAAGAGTGGTACGATCGACTACTTCGCCCAAGAAGCGGCACAAGCACTCCAACAGCTCGGTCGCCTACCCCAAGAGTGGTACGATCGACTACTTCACCCAAGAAGCGGCACAAGCACTCCAACAGCTTGGTCGCCTACCCCAAGAGTGGTACGATCGACTAATTCACCCAAGAAGCGGCACAAGCACTCCAACACTCCAACAACTCGGTCGCCTACCCCAAGAGTGGTACGATCGACTACTTCGCCCAAAAAGCGGCACAAGCACTCCAACAGCTCGGTCGCCCAGAGAGGGACACAAGCACTCCAACAGCTCAGTCGCCTACCCCAAGAGTGGTACAATCAACTACTTCACCCAAGAAGCGGCACAAGCACTCCAACAACTCGGTCGCCAACCCAAAGAGCGAAACAAGCTATGGCAAAGCAGAAAAAAGCCACAAGGAAAGACAAGGCAAAACTTGTCCATATTATTCAAAGACATCTAAGAAGAAAAGAAAGACAGGACGAAGTCTGCTCACATCTTAAAAATTCAGAGACAAAGTATATTACAAGGACATCAAAAGAAGGTTGATTTTTTCACATCTGTTCAAGAAGACGGAAGAGAAGGAGGAAGTACATTCATTTGATCAAGAATTTGGTCTGATAGACCACTAAGCTATACTTTGGCCTCCTCCCAGTGTCTTGAAAACTCAGCCAAGAAGAAGAAGAAACTGCACAGCAGGGTATCAGCAGTAGGCCATATTTATAGCACAACTCAGATGCACATATGCCAGACTCATGGAAGAAAAAAGAACTCCAAAAGGACAACCATGTGAACCACTGCAGAGCCAGGACTTCAGTAAAAAATAAGATGTGACTAGACCATCACCAAGGAACAGTACATACCCAGAACAATCACAGTACAAAATAAAGCATATCCAAGAGAATATTCCATAGCAGCAATACAACCCGTGAAGACATATTGAATTCTCCAACAACCAGAATGACAGCAGCAATAAGCAGCCGAATAAACAACTCGGAGATGTATGAAGGATCACATACAAAATTACAATGACAAAAGATTACAGTTGAAAAAGAACTCAGACGAAGAAAAATTATAAATCTCATGGATCGAAGACAAATACAAAGGTTACAGACGGCCAAACAGGACCGGATAAACTCAGACATAAGATAGAGACAAGATTCTTAAATATTGCAACAAGGAACCTAGTGGCGGCAGTAGCGGTAGCTCGGACATAGAAGAACAGATAGAGCAGCATGATCATTACCAACCAAGCATAAGCCCAGGGGCTGCTCAACCTTACACACCAGCATATCTACGAATGAAGAAAGAATTGAAGAAGAACTTTCCTACTCAAGGCAGAACCACAACCAACAAAAAAGGTATTTATAAGCAAACCAGAGGTAAACAAGGCTAAAGATCACAAGAAAGAGAGAGGAAAAGAACAAAAGAGCAAAGCAACAAAGGTGAATAGTGCCAAAAGCAAAATTCCTGACAAAAAGTAAAACAAGACGCTCACTCATGGCTATACAAAACCCATCCGTGACCAGCAAAAGACAAAGACCAAAGGAGTACAAATCAAGACCCTTCTTCCGGCTTCTTTTCAACAGAAAAGAACCCAGAGAAGGCTCGGGGGCTACAAGTACCTACCACAGAAAAACATATTTTCAAATTTTTTGACCCTCTAGCTTTTTTTTTCTTTTTTGTACCAAAAAAAAACAAGAGGCTCGGGGGCTACACTCAACAAAATTGCACTCGCTGCACTCAAAAGAAAAAGAACCCGGAGGACATCAAGCAAAAGTGCACATCAGCCAAAAGAAAAATCAAAGAAGACCATCTCAAGATTTCACTTCAAGAAGGACCCGGATCAAGACTACAACAACTCAGCCCTTGAAGCTCAATCATGAAATGCTCGGGGGCTTGTCGATGGGGAACCCTACGGGCCCCCCATAGACCATACTGCAGGGAGGTAGGCCTTGGTAACAAGGCCTACAGCCCAATCGCCAAGAAGAATGCGGAGCAAAGCAACGTGCAAAAACCGAAACTCCAACTCAAACTATACAAGGAAAGGCGCCCGAAGCGTAGCTTAGGACTCTGACCTTGTATCCAAATAGGACACAAACAACGCCTCTCAGCGCTTGGACTATAAAGGGCTGGTGAGGGTACCCATTGTAAAGAGGAGAACATATACCCGATACTCAAAGCAATACAACGCAAACAGGCTAACGCCAAAACTGGATGTAAGGTTATTACATGACCAAGTTGAGGGCCTGAACCAGTATAAATCGTGAGTCTATTTTGCGTAACCGTCGAATTCCGCTATTTGCCGAAGCCCGAACAACTGTCCCGGGTACCCCCGTGGTAGGCTATCGGTGGCAAAACATCGATAGACATTCTACCCGAACTAGTATAAACCTTGTGTCCTTTAGTACACCATCTGAGCCTAACGCACAATAATTATAAATTTACTAGCCAGTGTTTGTTCGAAACACCGACAGTTGGCACGCCAGGTAGGGGCCTTTGCGCATTCCAAATCAGGCCTCGGATGGCTAACCACGCAATCAGCTGGGTCTTGGGCGCACACGTATGCTTTGGTGACCTAGACTTCATCATCGTGGTGGGAGGAGAGTTGGCTTTGGCCCACATCGCCATCCAATCTCTCCCCTCCATCAGCTTCAACTATGGGAGACTTGAGCATCGGCCTAGCATCTCCCCTGTACCCCAGCCATCCATGGAGGACCCACGCCACCTCACCCTCTCTCCATGACACTCTGCACGGAGTGCCCCGATGACATTTTCGTTCGGTCTTCGCAACACCGCGGTGACCGTTAGCCACCTTGTGGCACAACGCACGGTCTCGCCCCCCGCGAACAACGAGCTCATGGGAATGATTGAAAGCATCACAGAATCTCTCCACGGCCTCCTCACGAAGGGGCTACGGTCAGACTCTGGCTCTGACTCTAGTAGGGGGAGCCACGACCACTCCTGAGAATGTTTCATGGTGGATACCTTCGAGGGACACGTCAAAAGCATTTTCATAGAGGAGGCTACCCCGGTAGGCAACCTCGACAGCAAAACTGAAGGAGATATAGTGGCCCCACCTTGCGTAGGGGTGGAGCAGCTGAGAGCCTAGAAGCGAGAGATCAACGAAACTAGACAATAGCTTGTTCGGGAATACGCGGAAGTCGATCAGGAGATCGAACGCCGTTGAGACGGTGCGTGCGCTTGAGCGTGCGGCAACGCAGCAGGCAAAGAGCTCATTGTCTTGATGATGCTAGCTCGACACCAGCTAGCGCATGCCCCCAGTGCACCCTGCCAGGGATGCATTAGTCCACCAGGCTCCACAAGGCGGCGGGCAGCGCGCTGTGGCCCAGATACATCAGCGTCTCGGCCGTAACTACGATGCACGTAGCACCATCGACGCCCATAGACACACCTACAGTGACCTAAGGGAAGGAGCCCACCACGGCTATCATCCTCGACACGACGGACACTATGACAGCGGCGAGGACCGGAGCCTGAGGCCTGGCCTGCCAGGGCCTCAGGCCTTCAGCTGGCACATCCTCAATGCTGCATTCCCACCAAGGTATCAACCACCTACCAATATCCCTAAATACTCTGGAGAAACAAACCCTAAACTTTAGCTTGAAGACTATCGGCTTGCCTATCAAGCAGGTGGTGCGAATAATGATGACTTCATTATCGTCAACCTTCCACTGTTCTTGGTCGATTTGGCACGAGCATGGTTGGAACACCTACCATCCAACACAATCTAGAGTTGGGCGGATCTGAAAGAGATCTTTGTGGGAAGCTTCCAAGGCACATACAAGCGCCCCGGGAACCCATGGGACCTCAAAAACTGCCATCAGAAGGCCAGTGAGACCCTCTGCGGGTACATCCGGCACTTCTCTCGACAGTGCAACGAGCTCCCTAACGTCACCGACGTTGACATAATAGGAGCCTTCCTGTCCGAGACGACCTATGAGTCCTTGGTTCATAAGCTTGGATGCAAGGGCCCGTGAGCCACCAAGGAACTTCTGGACATCACCACCAGCCATGCCTCAGGAGAAGAGGTGGTCAAAGCGATCTTCGATTGCCTCAAAGGCAAGGCAAGGCGGGACGAGGGTGCCGACAAAGGCACCTCTAATCGTTCTGCTAAAAGGAAGAACAAGAAGCAGCAGCGCGAGGACTCGCTCGTGGCCGCTGCTGACCGTAAGGGTGGTCAAAAGCCCACAGAGGGCACTCCAAACCACTTCAAAAAATTACTCGAGGGGTCATGCCTGAACCATGCCTTTCCCGAAAAGCATCTACTCAAGGACTGCGGCCTCATGCGGAAGTTCTTGTCCGAAAGCTCCAACAAAGGGGAGTAGGGGAAGGAACCTGCCCCCACTGCGGACGATGCCAAGGAGAAGGATGACGACTTTCCAATGCCAGACGGCTGCCTTATGATCTTCAGAAGCTCGGTGGCCTACGACTCCAAACACCATCAGAAGGTCACACGCCACAAAGTCTACACGGCCCAACCGGCCACACCTCCCTTCCTCCGGTGGTTAGAATCCGCCATAACCTTCGATCGGACTGACCATTCAGATACCATCCCGCACCTAGGAAGATATCCACTTGTGGTCAACTCGATCGTCAGCCCAAAGTGACTCACTAAAGTATTGATGGACGGAGGTAGCGGCCTTAACATCATGTACGTCAAGACGCTCGACGTGATGGGCGTCGACTAGACACGCCTCCGCCCAACCTGAGCGCCTTTCCATGGCATCGTGCCTGGGAAGCAGGCCATGCCACTCGGATAGATCGATCTGCCCATCACCTTCGGGGATCAGTTCAATTACAAGACTAAGGCCCTCACCTTTGAGGTGGTTGGATTCCCTGGGACCTTCCATGCCATCCTGGGACATCAACGCTACGCGAAGTTCATGGCCATCCCTAACTACACATTCCTCAAGCTAAAGATGCTGGGCCCCCATAGGGTCATCACCATCAGCACCTCCTTCCAACGGGCCTACGAGTGCAAGGTCAAGTGCTGCGGCCACACCACAACAATCACCGCCTCCGGGGAACTCGCCGCACTCAAGGAGGAGGTCACCGAAGAAGCGCTCGATGTGAAAGAAATCAAATGGGTCATTTGAATCGGTAGAGGGCTCCAAGGGGGTCCTCATAGATCCCAGCAACTTCGAGGGTAAAATGGTACGCATTGGAACCACACTTTCCTTCGAATAGGAAAACACACTCATCGACTTCCTCCACGGCAACAAAGACATCTTTGTGTGGAAACCCTCGGATATGCCAGGCATTCCAAGGGAGGTCACTGAGTATACCTTGAAAATCCATCCAGGCTCCAAGTCGATGAAGCAACACCTGCGTCGCTTCGACGAGGAAAAGCGTAGGGCCATCGGTGAAGAGAGCTAAACTGTCGGCCGCCAGATTCATCAGGGAAGTACACCACCTAGAGTGGTTAGCTAATCCCGTTCTTGTACGAAAGAAGAGCGGGAAATGGAGGATGTGTGTTGACTATACAGGCCTCAACAAAGCGTGCCCAAAGGATTCATTTCCTTTGCCACGCATAGACCAAATAGTCGACTCTACCTCAGGGTGCAAAACCCTCTGCTTCCTTGATGCGTACTCTGGCTACCATCAAATCACAATGAAAGAGTCCGACCAGCTCACGACATCTTTCATCACCCCCTTTAGATTGTTCTGCTATGTCTCAATGTCGTTTGGTCTGAAGAACGCTGGGGCTACATACCAGCGATGTATGCTCAAATGCTTTGGGGACCTCATCGGGTGGACCGTTGAGGCCTATGTTGATGACATCGTGGTTAAGTCCAAGCGGGCTGACCATCTCGTTGCTGATCTTGAGCAAACCATTGTGAAACTCCGAGCGAATGGCATCAAACTCAATCCCAAAAAATGTGTTTTTGGGGTCCTGAGGGGCATGCTCGGCTTCATCGTCTCCAAGCATGGCATCGAAGCCAACCCAAAAAAGATTTCAACCATCACAAGGATGGGCCCAATCTAGAACATAAAGGGGGTTCAATGAATCACAGGGTGCCTCAGCGCACTCGGCCGCTTCATCTCGCGCCTTGGCGAATGAGGTCTCCCCTTTATCGGCTCTTGAAGAAAACCGATCGCTTCGAGTGGACGTCCGAGGCCTAGAAGGCACTTGACATGGTCAAACTGCTTCTGATAAGGCCCTCCTGCTATACATAGCGGCCGCCACGCAAGTGGTCAGCGCCACCCTAGTAGTAGAGCGAGAGGAAGAGGGGCACGCCCTCAAGGTGCAGCACCCTATGTACTTCATTAGTGAGGTACTATCTGACTCCAAAACCCGCTACTCCTAAATCTAGAAGCTCCTGTACGCCGTCCTCATCACCAAGAGGAAGCTACGCCACTACTTCGAATCACACACCATGAAGGTTGTGATGTCGTTCCCCCTCGGTGAGGTCATCTAGAGCCAGGATGCCACAGGAAGAACCGCAAAGTGGGCACTCGAGTTAATGGATCAAGGCATCATGTATGCCGCCCGAACGGTGATCAAGTCCTAGGTATTGGCTGACTTCGTCGCCAGAATGGACCGAGGTCCAAACACCACCAGCGGTCGTTGATCAAGAGTACTAGACGATGTACTTTGACGGGTCGCTGATGAAGAAGGGCATCGGCATGGGGCTGGTCTTCATATCACCCCTTGGGGTCCGCATAAGGTACATGGTTTGGCTCCATTTCCCCTCATCAAATAATGTGGCTGAGTATGAAGCACTCATCAACGGCCTACGAATCGCCATCGAGTTGGGCATCCGACGCCTCAACATCTAGGGCGATCCCTAGTTTATCATCAACCAGGTCATGAAGGAGTCGAGCTGCCACGACCCCAAGATGGCTACATACTGCCAAGAGGTCCGATGGCTAGAGGACAAATTCGACGGCCTCGAACACAATCACATCCCAAGGCGCCTCAATGAGGCGGCCGACGCACTTACAAAAGCGGCGTCCGGTCGAGAGCCGGTGCCAACGGGCATCTTCACCAGCGACCAACATAAGCCCTCGGTATGCTACCAAGGGTCATAACAGGCCGACAATGGCCTGTCTGATCTAGCCTCGGGGGCTGACCAACCGATAGCTGCCTCTGGCCCCAAGGTCATGGAGCTTGAAGAGGATCCAACAACAGAGCCCGACCCTTTGGACGACTAGAGAACACTCTATCTCGACTACCTCCTCCGTGACACGCTGTCGATAGACAAGACAAAAGCTCGACGGCTTGCATGTCGTGCCAAGTCCTTCGTTCTTGTAGAGGGCAAACTCTACAAACGAAGCCACACCGGAATCCTGCAGCTCTGTGTCCCCATCAAACAGGGGAAGCTTCTGCTAAGCGATATCCATGGTGGGGTCTGCAGTCACCACGCCACGCCTAGAACCTTGGTTGCTAATGCATTCCGATAGGGCTTCTACTAGCCCACTGCAGTAGCCAACATCGAGCAGATCGTACGCACCTACGAAGGGTGCCAGTACTACACTCGGCAAACTCACCTCCTGGCCTAGGCACTTCAGATGATCCCCATCACGTGACCCTTCATGGTCTGGGGGATCAATCTAGTTGGGCCTCTCAAGAAGGCGCCTGGAGGCTACACTCACTTACTTGTCACCATAGATAAATTCACAAAATGGATTGAAGCTCTACCGATCTCTGTAATTATGTCCGAGCAGGCTATGCTATTCTTCCTCGACATCATCCATCGCTTTGGAGTACTGAACTCTATCATCACGGACAATGGCACATTGTTCACCAATAAGAAATTCATTCAATTCTATGATGAACAACACATCCGGGTCAATTGGGCTGCCATCGCGCACCCCCGAATGAACGGGTAGGTTGAGCGCGCAAACAGCATGCTCCTATAGGGCCTCAAGCCTAGAATCTTTAACCGGTTGAATAAGTTCGGCACACGTTGGGTCACCGAGTTCCCTGTGGTGCTCTGGAGCCTAAGGACAACTCCTAGCCGGGCCACCGGCTACACACCTTTCTTCATGATCTACGGTTCTGAGGCCGTCCTCCCAACCGACCTCAACTATGGATCGCCAAGAATCAGAGCATACGACGAACAGGGAGCCAAGGCATCCCACCAAGACACCATGGACCAGCTAGACGAAGCTTGTGACATCACCCTCCTCTATTCGGCCAAATACCAGCAGGCGCTACGATGGTACCACAACTGACAGGTATGAGACCGAGCCTTCAATGTCGAGGACCTATTTCTTTGCCTCGTGCAGAGCAACAAGGACCGTCACAAGCTCTCCCTGCCTTGGGAAGTGCCATACGTCATTATGGAAGTGCTCTGGCCAGGCGCCTACAAGTTGAAAAACCATCGACGGCGAGGTCTTCACCAACACCTAGAACATTGAGCAGCTACGTCATTTTTACCCTTAAATAAATGAATACTTTTTCTTATCAGTTTTTGTCTTCAAGAATCCCTGATCTTTAGTGACAACCAACCCCTGCAAATTGTGAGGGGTCAGACCTTACTCAGGGGCTGATATAAGTACGTTTATCTTGCAAACACACTATGTGTTATATTTGCAAACATTCTCTAAGTCTTCCCTCTTTTCTCATGGCAAGTCCTAAGGGCTAGGATTTCGAGAACAAAATCTGAGTATAACTGGTAGGACCGTGGAAAACCCACGCCCTAGTGGCTATGGCCTCCTTACTCACCAGCGTGATCAGAATTAGCTCGCCCGTAGTTTGAGTTTTTTGCAACCTTAACTATGGGAAGGGTCGAAAGGCACCATACCTCTTTGCCAAAAAGAGGGGGAAGAGCTAAAAAGCTGTTTGCCATAACAAAATTTAAGACCTTGTTCATTTTTTGCACAAATTCATCGCTTACAAAGTAATTTCATCACAAAAAGGACTGATGTATTCATAAATACAGAAGACTGTTCACTCAGGGGCTCCCCACAAACTTATTCGATTATAGTTTCAGATCAGTTCTACTATGAGCACTACTACGGTCGCCGCGCCACGCTCTTCATCGCGACGTCCTACCGCTCCACGGGATCCTCGAGGGCACCGTCATCTACAACATAGAGCACCACGTCGGCAACCATGGTGCCCTCACCGGGGCACCCAGGGACTACACCATCGTAATCAGCCGCAACCCTGACAACGACACCTACGCCGGGGCATCCGGGGACTACACCATCGTGATCAGCCGCAACCCTGACAACGGCGTCAGGGCAGGGGGCACTCCCCACTGATGAAAGGTCGCCACGAATGATAGTGAAACCAACGATGCTTAGCACCCTCTAGTGCACCTCCTCCTTCAGCGGAGGTGGCCCCTCCTCGGCGAAGGCGGCCGACACCATCTCATCTATGTTGGATGACCTCCAGCTCAACATCGCACTCTGGGTTCATGAATGGATCTGTGAGTCCTCCTTCCCCTCACATTACCCTCTCTCACTTAGGAAACACCACGACATGCGAACGTGCTTGGCGAGAAGGAGAAGGGAGGAGAGGTAGCGGCTCAGGAACAGGTGAAGGAATGTGACAAGAACTCCCCTCCCCCTCCCTATTTAAGGAAGAGCCGCACCGGCTACAAAAAGGCGGAAAGTTGGGACAAAAAACTCTCTTCCTTCCCCTATTCAATGTAGATGGGAAATCGATGCTGACAGGAATCTGAGGGGATGTGCCTGGACCCTTCTGCTTACGTGCTCTGGTCGATGAGACGTCGCCTGGTCAAATAGGACGTTGCCTAGGCATGGCCCACCACTACCACGCGCTAGGCATGAGAATCTGGGCACACCCGCATGTAGTCGACTCTCCGCTTCCCCAGGCAGGACCATGGAATGACCCAACGACAGAACCCCCATCCAGGAGGGCCCAATGGGCCTCCTAGGTCGATCGGATGGCCTAGGTAAAACGACGAACGAACGACCGCTGAAAGATAAGCACCTCTGTTTACTTACTTTGCGTGTCAATTTCATTACCGAGCTTCCGACCCCAGCAACAGCAGGGGTACGGACATCGCTCGGGGGCTGCCGAGAGTGTCTACTTGTTTAGACATCCTCATCGCCTGACCCCTCCTTACGTTTGAAAATCGGAGACACAGGGTGTGGGTGTAAAGCTTTGAGTAAAACTAGACGAACCACTAGACCCTACGCCCCAGCTGAAAGGTCCTAATGGCTAGGGGGTCGAATAGCCTATTAAAAATTTCTACAACAACACTTAACAAACCGGTTAGACAATAATGAGGCGAAGCAAGTGTTGTGCTACCCTACTAAAAATGCAAGCCACCTACCATAATTCTAGTGTATGTAGATTATATCCACACAATAACTATGTCACTACACTAAGTTAGTGCGCTCTCAAAGGCTAACTAAAGAGCCACACTAACCAAACTAACAAGCTCTCACAACTAGCTACACTAAAGATCTTGACAACTAGTTTGAGGTAATGTAGTGCGAGTGAGCAAGATAGTTATACCGCTGTGTCGAGGAAGGAGCCAATCAATCACAAGAATGAATACCAATAAAGACTAATCACCTCAGAATTAAATGATGAACACAATAATTTTTTTTTCTGAGGTTCACTTGCTTGCTGGCAAGTTAGTCCTCGTTGTGGTGATTCACTCACTTGTAGGTTCACGTGCTAATTGGCATCACACGCCAAACCCTTAATAGGGTGCCACACAACCAACACAAGATGAGGATCACACAAGCCATGAGCAATTTACTAAAGTACCTTTTGGCTCTCCACCGGGGAGAGGTCAAGAACCCCTCACAATCACCACGATCGGAGCCAGAGACAATCACCACCCTCCGCTCGACGATCCTTGCTGCTCCAAGCCATCTAGGTGGCGGCAACCACCAAGAGTAACAAGCGAATCCCGCAGCGAAACACGAACACCAAGTGCCTCTAGATGCAAACACTCAAGCAATGCACTTGAATTCTCTCCTAATCTCACAAAGATGATGAATCAATGATGGAGGTGAGTGGGAGGGCTTTGGCTAAGCTCACAAGGTTTCTATGTCAATGGAAATGGCCAAGAGAGTGAGCTTGAACCGGCCATGGGGCTTAAATAGAAGCCCCCACAAAATAGAGCCGTTGTACCCCTTCACTGGGCACAACGTGGGGTGACCGGACGCTCTGGTCATATTGACCGGACGCTGGACCTCAGCGTCCGGTCATGCAATGTGTGCCATGTGTCACCTCTCTTCAAATACTGAGCGCCCGATCTCAACGGTCATATGATGACTGGATGCTGCAGCTCAAAGTGATCAGACGCTGAGCCCCATCATCCGATCGTTTCCTATAAGCATCTAGAGACGACTTTTCTCGACCAGACGCGTCCGGTCACCATTGACCAGACACAGCTAGCGTTCGGTCACTTGATGACACTTTAGTGCGCTGCTTGATAGTAGGACCAGAGGCACCCTGTCAGTGTCCGGTCACAGAGTGACCCAACGTCCGGTCGAAGACCGACGCTAGCATCTTCACACCATCACTGACCGAACGCTCTGGTCCACCTGAGACCAGCGTCTGGTCGGTGTGTAACCAACGCGACTAGCTCCTTTTCAACTCTATCTTCTTCACCCTTGCTCAAATGTGCCAACCATCAAGTGTATCACCTTGTGCACATGTGTTAGCATATTTTCACAAACATTTTCAAGGGTATTAGCATTCCACTAGATCCTAAATGCATATGCAATGAGTTAGAGTATCTAGTGGCACTTTGATAACCGCATTTCGATACGAGTTTCACCCCACTTAATAGTACGACAATTGATCCTAAATGTGATCACACTCACTAAGTGTCTTGATCACAAAAACAAAATGGCTCCTATCATTTATACCTTTGCCTTGAGCCTTTTGTTTTTGTTTTTCTTCTTTTCAAGTCCAAGCACTTGATCATAACCATGGCATCACCATCATCATGTTATGATCTTCATTTGCTTCACCACTTGGAATGTGCTACCTATCTCATGATAACTTGATAAACTAGGTTAGCACTTAGGGTTTCATCAATTCACCAAAACCAAACTAGAGCTCTCACCGGCGCCTATGGTGTTTTTGTTCACCAGCATAATCGAATTCACAGTTCCCCATACCCCAAGCTTTTGCATCCACCTTCCCGAGAAGGGTTAGGAGGGGTCCGCCTGTAGAATCTCCTTCAAGGAGAAGCTACTAGGTCACCTAAATCAATCGAACGGCTTGGATCGCCGCCGAGCAACAGAAACAAAAAATTGCGATGCTCGTGCAGGTCACACCGCCCCCGTCGCAAATGTCAAACTCGAACCCTGCACGAACATATTCGGTAAGAGCTTCTCGTCGCTCATGCCACCGAGGTAATATTACCGACCCCCACTTTTGTTTTAATTAAATCATACATTAATCCCATCATCCAAACATTACATATGCAATCGCTGTATTCCAACGCTTCGTGTTGCGTCACGAAGCGGTAGTCGCCTCTTACGACATGAGCAGCAAATGGCTGAGGTTCGAAGGCTGGCCTGCAAAGGGCTCGAGGCTGCCTCACATCAAATAGAGCTAGGGGAGAAAAATAGTGATGAGCCCTAGCGACCTTACCTAACCTCGCTCAGAAGCGGACAGGGACATCTCGACCTTTCTCGTTTGATTCTAACCTCGAGCCAAACCCACAGAATCTCCATCGAGGAGAGGCCAACGGGCCACCTGAGCCTACCGAACGGCTTGGGCATCTATCGGGAGGCAAGTTAAGAAGTAGTGGAATGCCACATGAGGGCTCTGCTAACCCCGTCAGTGAATGATAGACCCGGATTCCACATGAACATACCTGTTAGCAAGCTCATTGAGCGCAACACTCGAGCCGTCGAGGCAAGTGTCGTCAACTCAGCCCCTCCGGTTGCAGAAACCAAGGATGGGGTGACACGCAAAATATGGCCGACCCTTATTAGACCCCAAGGGGCTCGGGGGCTCGAGCCACTCGATCTGAGATCAAGAGATTGAGGTTCGAAGGCTGACCCGCGAAGGGTCCGAGGCCACCTCGTGTCAAACAAAAGCCAAGGGACAAAAATGCAGATGAGCCTCAGCGACCTTTGCCCAACCCGCATTGAAGCGGATAGGGCATCTCAACCTTCTAAAGTTCAATCTAGCCTCTTGCTGAGCCCATAGAATCCCCATTGAGGGGGAATCTTTTGGAAGGTAGGTCAAGAAGCAACGGAACACCACCCGAGGGCTTTGCTGACCCTGTCACAAAGCGACATGATTAGATTCCATCAAAACATCCCTGTTAGCGAGCTCATCAGGCACATCACTAGAGCCGTCGAGGCAAGTGATGCCGCCTCAACCCCTCCAGTTGTGAAAAACTGTGGTTGGGGCGATAGTCACAAAACAAGCCGACCCTTGATCAAATCCCCTCCACGTGTGGGGGCTCGGGGAAGGCCGGGCGAGCAATTGGACCAAACACATGGTCACGGAACGATCGCCAAAATCCTAAGTAGGGGGTATGTGCGAATACAAAAGTAAGTTCGCTACCCTCGCTCTGGTCTCCAGTAACATCCGGCCCCAGCAACCGCAAGGGGTCGGATCTCACTCGAGGGCTGATAAAGGTACAAATACCTCCTTCCTTTTTTCGAAATAATCATTGCATCAGACCTTTTCCTTGCGTCGAGACTGGCAGCAAGGTTTGAGGAAACAGATAAACAAGCACGCCTAGTAAGACTGCAAAAAGCCCACGCCCCAACGGCTATGGTAATTTTGCTCACCAGCACAATCGAAATTTCTCCTTATACACCTCGGGCCCTATAGTCTTAACAAATGGAAAGATCGGATCACATAAACCTTTTTTCTTGAATGCAAAAGGGAAGAAAGTAAGCTCAAACGAATGAAACAAAATTGCAAAATAAAATTACGAATATGTTTTCGGACACGAAAGTACCGACACTTGTCCACATATTACAGAAAATGTTTATCAAACTTATTCAACTAACTACTTCCTCGAAAGGAGAACCATTTCTTTCAGCCTATTCGCCAGGTTCTGCGTAATGGGAGTCACCGCCTTCTCAATCTCATCCAGCTCGGAGTTTTCATAGCCAGGCGCGAAGCCAAGGCTCATTACTTCCAAGTTGATTTCCTAATCATAATGAGACCGGGCAACAGTAAAGGCATGGGTGATCCCAGCGTGAAAGGCGTCCTCCTCAAGCTGGCCCACCCATGCCATGATATCCACGGCACGGGCCGCAAGTGAGCTGGTTTCCTCCGGCTGTGCCACCCCCAGGTCATCGAAAACCACCCCGACAGCGGTGCGTAGAAGATCATGCTCGTCACTCTTGGCTTGAAGAATCCCCCACACCTCGGCAAGCTCCGTGCCTAGCCCAGTAGAGATGTTCTCGGCCTCCAGCCTTCGGGTCACGGTGACTCCAAGATTCGCCTAGAGGGAGTTGACCACCCGACGCACCTCATCGCACTATCGGACGACCCGGTAGCTCTCCTCGCGGACCGAGCCACGCTTCGACTAGAGTCTTTCTGCGGTCTGGCGCAGCTCGTCTCGCTCCCTGCATAGCCGGGTGATCTCCCCGGCGTCCTGATTCGCCCTTAGCTTGAGGTCCCACTCTGTCTCCAGCTCAGCTAGGAGGTTGATGGCCCGCTGGCTAGCCTCGACATCCTTCTGGAGCAGCTTGTCCCGCTCCTTTCAGAGCCTGGCGGCCACCTCCTTGTCCCACCACACTCTCGCTGACAGATCCTGGAACATCCCGTGGACCTCCTTCACGTCCCAACGCGCCTCGACTTCCTGCTGTTGGGCGACAGCAAGCTGGGCGCTCACATCTCCGCGTAGCCAGGCCTCCTTGGTGAGGCGGTCCCATTCTGCCTTCTGCTCATGGAGGAACTAGGATTTCCCCTGGCTATGAGCAATAAGGGACTAAAAAGAAGACCAGTATCAAAAATATGAAAATACAAGAATACATGAAGAAAAGAAGAAAACGAGAGGGAAGATCAAGCGCATACTCGGCCAGTGGGAACGATGACATCACGCGGGACGACCCTGGCCTGGCTCAAGGCATCCGTCATGGCCGAGAACCCAATGTTGAGATTCTCCCACTCCATGCTCTTGGAAGCATCATCGAGCGAGAAGAGAGTCGACGTTGGGTCCTGAGGCGCCATCCACCGGAGCGGCGGCTCACCGCACGTGGGGGACCCCCGCTAATCCTCTCCACCACCACCACTACACCCGGGGACCCTCTGGTCGTGTCCTCCTCCATCCAGCCTACCTCGGGCGCCACCGCCAGGGCCGCTGGTGGCACGGATTGTGCTGCTCCCTCGGACACCGCCATGGCTGCGTCCGATTGTTCCTGACTTGGCGCGGTCATGGCCACCTCTGCTTGCGACGATGGGGCCTCGACTTACGATGCCACACCCACCATAGGAGGCACCACAAGCACAGGCGGCAACTCTGTCCCCTCCAATGTAAGCAGTGGAGTCACCTCCGCCGTCGTCTGCTCGACAACCCCCGAGGGCGCTTCCTCAGCCCTGGCGCCCACCTGACCCACCGAGGGCACGGGCACCACCGCTAGCGGCGCCTGACCAGGCGATGAGGCCATAACATTGGCTCTGCTCCTGCCCAAAACAGGAGCGACATCAGGCGACAACACCCGTTCCGCCTGTAGAGCGACACTCTTCTTAGGCGCCAGCGCCAAGGAACGGCCTCGTCGCAAGAGTCTACAAAAAGTTAAAAGGCATAAGGTCACACCGAAAAATAGAAAAATAGGAAAACCAGAGGAATCGGTGACTTACTCCAGCGCTGTTGGGCCGTAGGGATGTTTTGGGGATGAACCCCCAGTTTCCTACCCAACTCGTCTAGGTGGGGCTGCTTCGAGCCTGCCCCTTGCTCTCGGGCAGAGGGGCTCATCCCCCTTATCTCTGAGGGCGTGGTGGCAAAGCCACCCCTCTCTGTCGGTGCCTCAGGTGTGGCGACAGATCTGTTGGCCTCGTTAGCTCATGGGGCGCGGCAGTGGAGCCACCCCCCCTACACCGGCACCTCGGGCGAGGCAGCAGATCCACCTTCCCCTATCCACCGGTCCTCCACTGACACCCCGAGTGCGACGGCGGATCCACCCGCTCTCGCCAGTCCCGAGGACGGGCCGATAGTTTGGCCTGCCTCCGCCGGCCTCACAGACTCACTTCCCCCTGCGTGGAACACGAAGGGTCCCTACGTCAACAATTGGGTGTGTGTTAGCAAATCCTCGCTCTCCAGGACATCCCAATCCACGTCGGCTACTACCTCGTCAAACTCCTCCTCATCATCATCGTCGTCGTCACTGCCTGTCTCCTCTGCTTGATCTCATGCTTGCTGCTTCCGTAGCATCTTCTTCTTCTTGAGCTCCCTCGTCCTCCTATCCCACTCCATCGCGGTGTGATTCGCTATCGCCAGGATCCGATCCCTCGGCAGTGGAGCTAGGCTATCCCCAAGAATGAGTCTCTACGGCTGGTCCCACTATCCCAAGGTCAGCATCAAGGGGCTAGGAATTCAAGGAAAAAGGAGACACGGGGGAAAAGAACTTACGAAATCAATGAACCCTGGTTCCGACCGCATTGGGGGGTGCCCCAGCACCAGATACATGAAGTCAAGGACAATGCCGGGGTTGTCCTTCATAGGCTCCATCGCCTCCCTGATGCGCTACGCCACTTCGGTGGGGGAGCGCTTCATCAACAAGCGTTGTCCCTTCAAGCGACGCCCTAGGCACCATCAGGTACAGAGGCAGCGCGCGGCTCATCAGTGGCGCCACTCTCCGTGTATGGTAGGCGCCGATGATCCCTGACCCCTTCACTCCCCTCTCCTTTAGAATTTGGAGGGTGGCAAGATGGTCCTTGATCCTCTTCTTATCTTTGTCCGGGACACCCCACTTCCATGACCCTGGGACATCTTCGATTGTGCGCCCAGAGAACACCGGCAAGGGGGCGGCCATGTCGTCCTTGACGTAAAACCACTGCGAATGCCACCCCTTGTTGGAGGTCGATAGACGCATCAACGGGTAGTCGTTCGCTCGGTTGTTGCGCAGATGAATGCTGGCACATCCCATCGACATGCTCAGCTCTTGCTTCCCAATCCGCTTCTTCGACTGGTTGACAACAAAGAGATACCACCATAGATCGAAGTGGTGACTAATCCCCAGGAACCCCACACATAGGGCGATGAACGCCACAATATGCTAGACCCCATTAGGAGTGAGGTGCTGCAACTCCACCCGGTAGTAATCCAATAGCCCCCGGAGGAACTTATGAGCAGGTACGGTGAATCCCCGCTCATGGAAGAGAGCAAAGGACATGACGTATCCTTCGGGCAGCGACGACTCGTCCTCATCACCAGGCAGCCGTCACTCCTCGACGGCGGTCAATGGGCAAAGGAGGCCACGGTGGACAAGGCCCTCTAGGTGCTGAGGGGTGATGTTGGATCTGCACCACGACTCCATTGAAATGATGGAGAAGGGGCTGGATGTGAGCTTGACGGCGGCTGCGGTGTAGATGTGACCTTAACAATGGCTGTGATGCGGGTGTGGGAGGTTCAGGCGATTGGCAGTGGGGGTTGCAGATGCGAAGGTGAGGAGGCGAAGTACGGAACCCTAGGGGCAAACCCCGTGGTTTTATAGGGGCGATGGATGCGAGAAGTGCAATCGTCCACCTCGGTCTCTGAGCCCACCACGATACACCACCACGTCATGTCGCGGGATGTGCGCCCGCGATCCCTATCCTTTCTCACCAAAATCACGCTGGGCGTTTTGCCTACCCAAGCAGACCCAACAGTCTTTTCTCACAGAGGGGATGCGGGTCAAAAAGCTTCTTTTTCGGCCCGTTGGACCCAAGAGTCCAAGGACATGCCCAACAGTCTTGACAGCCGTCCCAATGAGGGATGGGCCCACGAGCGACCAGGACTCAGGCACACAAGCCTCAAGAGAGGCTCGATGTGCAATCAAGTCCTAGCTGGGCAAACCCTAGACGAATCCCCACGAACGAGATACCGGGATTTCCTTCAAGCTGTCTAGATTGACAAAAAACCAAAACTCACGCCATACCCGCGAAGGGTTCAAAATTACCCCCCGAGCGATTCTATCCGAATTACTCAGGGGCTACACCCGACGGGTGCGCTCGCGCGCACCCTCTGGCAAATCGAAATACCCCCCGGGCGATTCTGCCTGAATCGCTCAGGGCTCGAGGGCTACACCCGACGGGTGCGCTCGCGCGAACCCTGTAGCGAATCGAAATACCCTCGGGTGATTCTGCCCAAATCGCCACGGGGCTCGAGGGCTACACCCGTCAGGTGCGCTCGCGGACACCCTCTGGCAAATCAAAATACCCCCAGGGGATTCTATGCGAATCACCCGACGGCTCAGGGGCTACTGTTGGGGACCTAATACCGGGGTACCCAACGAGGTGAAACTAATAACCATCGAACGTTGACGCTTTCGGTCAGACAAGAACGCTACTACACTTCTTGCCCGAACAACGAAAGATTGGTTCCGCCTCGCCCGACCTCCGAGGGCTAAGGCTCCGCCTCGCTCGACGTCTGAGGGTTAGCTCCGCTTCGCCCGATGGCTGAGGGCAGGCTCCGCCTCGCCTGACGCCTGTGGGCAGGCTCTGCCTCGCCCGACGTCTAAGGGCTGGCTCTACCTCGCCCGATGGCTGAGGGCTGGCTCCGCCTCGCCCGACGGCTACACCCTGTTCCTTCATAAATACAAGCACATGGTACGATAATTCGAGTCAACCACAATACCGAGGGCCATGCCCTGCATGCCTGCAGGAAGGTACTGTCAGGATACAACGGGATGGGCGCTTTAGGCCCTTTCCGACCTGACAGAGCCCGAACAGTGTTGCAGGCGCCGACTTTTGTCCCACAGTGTTGTAGGCGCCGCCATCAGCCCTCGGACGTGGATACTAACACGAGTATATGACAACCACAACGATCCAAGACAGAGCTCACATCATCCACAGTGACGGACGTATGGTCACTTCCCCGTCTACTCCCTGAAGGGTCATAGCTCGGCTCTCTAGCACGCCGCACCGTCCGCCGGTGTAGGATGGGACGCACTCACTTGCTGAAAGAGGCCAGGGCACGGCCCCATGAGGATAAACGAACACGCCATTTCTGGCACAGGGGAAAAGGAAGACCCGGCTCCCTCGAAGGACCTTCTTTACCTTTGGTTTTTTCCTCTTTCTCCCGTTTGTAACCCCTACACCCCCTTGGTCTATAAAAGGGAGGGCAGTGCACCCCACTAAGGGGACGGATCTTTTTTAACACATAAGACACAGCCAAGCAGCAACCAAACTCTTGACGTCCTTTCGACCTTTCCATCAGAGACTTGGGACTTGTCCCTCTCTCGACCGTTTGTACCCCCTACTACGAACCCTTTTCGGTACTAATAACACGAGCAACAGCAGACTGGACGTAGGAACATTCTGCCCGAACCAGTATAAACCTTGTGTCCTTTAGTACACCTTCCGAGCCTAACGTGCAACAATTATAAATTTACTAGTCGATGTTTGTTCGAAACACCGACAAGCGGGTACAACTTAGGGAAACAAGAACTTCATCCTTTAACAACTACTAGACAAGAGAACTAGAGGGAGGGGAAGGTGATGTTACTGACCATCAGCGGCCTTGGGGTTGGAGGAGCCGGATCCGTCCATGACGATGGCGGTGAAGGCAGAGGCAGTGAAGTCCGGGACGGTGTGCGATGGCGTCGTAGTCTAGTGGCAGTGGCGGCAGTGAAGACCGGTGGTGCTTCTCGTCGCTTTAGCGCTGCCCTCTCGATCGGACTAGGGTTAGAATGTAGGTGGGAAAAAACGGCGGCTGCAGTCGAACCTCGTACTGAGTGTCCTGGTCCCCACTTCCTCTTTATAGCACTACGCAATGGGGGCCCACCAGCCATGTATTGGGCTAGGCGCCCCGACCAAGGCTCAAGGTCAGGCCCAGGTGGCCGTTGGGCTAGCCTGGTGGGAGAACCTAACATCTAAACTATGACATTGTACTAGAATTGTATTCTTTTTTGGATGGAGAGAGTATGTAGCAGTAGCGCCAATCAAGAAAAGTCAACGTGACTCCACGTCTAATCAATTCTGCAAATTTTACTGGAACAGTAACTCTTGGTCCTATTGTTTTTAAAAAAAACTCCGGTCCTATGATAAAATTTTACTAAGGGCTCGTTCGTTGCCTCTGGATTTATACCCTAGATTTATTCCTACCAGGATCACTTTACTAATTTATATAACATCTCATCATCCAGAAAACTTCCTAGTGGATTCACCCTAACCGAACGAGCCCTAAACCATCTTTGCTGAAACAGAAGTACCAGTCTTTTAACTAGAGTTTGCATGGTTTTTGAGCTTTAGAAGTATCGCATGTGAGGTTTCTTCTATCAGAACTAATCGTTTCTGATAAATTTTATATCAGGTAAACCTTGTGCGTCATTCTCTGTTTCATCTTAATCGGATTTCTCACACAAGGGCACAAGGCCATGTCTGAAATTATTTTAGAACAGAAAAATTCTGCTAGACAATAAGCATGGGCACAAGTCAGCACAATTTGTTAATTGTTAATGTAGAGAGCAAGATCCTACTCAGCAATTCAGCAATAAGATTGAAGATATTTCCAGCATCTACAATACTGCTCAGATTAAGCACATCATCATCAGCACACTCTCTTCAAGGATAAATTACAACCAGGCAAGGAATCAACAAGGTTTGTACTAATAGCGAGATATCCGCAATTCCACATGTATCAAGTCAAATAAAACTGGACATAGATGATGAAGCCTGAAGGCCTAATATAAATTGGACAATCTTCCGTTATCAGCTTATAATAAGACTAGGAAGCTGCAAAAGAGCATACATGAACAAAAGCAAGATTCAGGTAGATTATCTAAGCAAGCGACTACAAATTCCAAGTTCATCCTTTGCGAACCACATTAGAAGGCAGTATCCTTGTGACTCCAAGTTCTACTCCTCCAAAATCTCCGCTTCATCTAACCTGAAACCTGTTCAGTATAAAAATAAGAATTTGATCCAAGGAGTGAGCAAAAGTTCTAAGATAATACCTCTAATTCGAACAATAAATATTATATTTTACCAAAATAGCAAAAGGCCAACTTGTAACAAATTTTTATAAGAGTTAAATACACTGGTAGCCCATAAACTTGTGGCCATGTGGCACATAGGACCACGAACTATAAAAATTGAAATCTAGCCCTTGAACTTGTTAAGTTGTGCGCTGCAGGTCAATACCTTTTTGAGAGGCGTTGACTAAGATATATTTTTACAAAAAGTACTCTGAGCCATCCTTCCACGGCCACACCTCCTGTTGGGCGCTTTCCTTGGCCGCACCCACGCTCGCCGCGTTGCCCTACATAATAGCCTGAGCAGCTGAACTCAGCGGCCCCGCGCCATGCCCATGCCCACGTCCTCCCTTGGTCGTCAACGACGTCCAGCCACCGCTCCATCACGTCGAGTTGCTTCTCGCTGCACACCGTCCACCCCCAACCATGGTGCCTCCACTTGACGCGTGACCGCGAATGCGCCTGCGCCTGCACCATGCCCTTGTCATGCTCACCACCGCTTGCCATGCTCCCGTTGCGCCAGATGACGATAGGGTGCGGCACGTTCTTGGGGCAACTATGGCAATTAGGGCATGCGCAACGCGACCCTATGCGCACGATGGCAGCACAAGGGCGGTAGGATCCGACTGTACAACATTGCTTTCTCGCCTGCCACTACTACTAGCTAGCCTACTTTCTGTCTCACACCATCTGGCGGTGAGAAGAGCAATCGATGGTGTGCGCCAGAATGGCCATGGCGTTGAGGACGATGGCCCTAGCACTCTCCAGGGCGAGCGCGTTGCAGAAGAGGCGTCGGCAGCCGTGAGAAGAGCAGTTGAGGAAAAATGGCTAGAGGTAGGAGATAACTATGGCAGGGTGCTTGTTGTAAAATTTTATCCTAGTCAGCACCTCCTAACGGGTATGGACCTGAAGTGCACGACTTAATAAGTTCAGGAGCCAATCTTTGGTTTTGAGAGTTCGTGGATCTAAATGCCATAGGGCCGCAAGTTTAGGGGCCGCCAGTGTATTTAACTCATTTTATAAGGATCAATAGTAGGCCTAATGAGATGATCATATGCCTTGAATATTGAGGAGTATAACAAGAGTACTACAACAGAGGGTCCCGAAGACTCGACGCCTAGATGTAGTTGCTCCACCTCTCCGTCCTCCATATGCGCCATGCTGTGCTGGGAATTCGAGATGCCAGGGCTACGATTTGAAATGATGTTGGCCTGGGAGCCACGCCGCCGCCGACGGGCGGTGATAGATGAAGGCAAGGAGGGATGAGCGACATGCATCTTTGTTGCTTCCTGTTTCATTCCTGGCCTGCTAGCCAGCTGGGCTGTAGTGTGGTTTTTGGCCCATATTTGCCTAATTCCCATTGGTCCAGTAAAGCCCATTGCTCCCCCACATGTCCCCACAAACCCAGTAGCCGGTTATCTTCTCCAATCGCCCCCTTCCGTCGCTAACTCCTGGTTCTCTGTCCATGCACCAAGGTACACAGCTCGTTCATGAAGATGATGGGAAAAATAGAGGATGCTGTGAAGGATCGCTTTCCGGTAGCTGGGGTAACAGGGTAGATCTGCCCCTGCATCTAGTGAACTCACCATCTCTCCGACTACACAAAAACTATCACACACTACTCATTGTTTTACTAATGAATTATTCACTGTTTTTTTAACTTACAAGTATAAAAAAACTATGACCTCAAGGCTATACAAATATGTAACTAGTCATACACTAATAATCGCTTTTCTATTAATTTTAGATTTTCTTCATTACTTTATTCCTGTTCCACTTCCACATATTAGAAACTGCTGAAAAGGATTAGGATGTTGCCCGTTAACTTACTTATGTAAAAAGAGCTCATGAACTTCACGACTTTGATAACTTTATCATCAATGACCTCACACTTGACTTCAACTGTCTTTAAGTGGCCTGATATTGCAGCTGCAATCTCTGGTGGATTCCAGCTTCCTTCAATTCTCAGTTTAGGTTTAGATCTCTGCAGTTTACAAAAGCATTTCTCCAGTATCAATAATAATGTAATTTGCAAGGCAACAGGTTTCCATTTAGAAAATGTACATACCTTGGAAAAAAGTTGAAGAGTGAGCTTTTCTAGAACTGGTGAGTGCTTCAAAATGCAATTTAGTTCGTGGAAGTCAGGTGCCACACACCAGTAATCATTGAGGAACAATGTCCTTAACTTGCTAAATGTAGGGCACTGCTTCAAATCCCTTTTGAAAATAAACTGGATAAAAATGTAGACAGAAACGGGTCAACTAATACTCATTGTGAATATAACCAGTAAGATAAAAACTAGTTGTTGTCGATGCATGCAAAAAGTCCATACATGTGCCTTTATGAATTTGCCGAAGGGGAAGTATGGGACAAATTATAGGAGTTAGGATGAAATTGTATGCATACCGTCTTGGATTCTGCTATCAGTGACAAATTCTCAGCCTCTGACAAGCCTTCCAGAAGCACACAGCTGCTGCTATTGTCATGTTCAATACCATAGACAGTGTTACAACTATCACGTACACAGTCACTAGAATCAGCATGAGTACAACTGTCATCATTCTCATTCGTATGAGTGAGCCTGACAAATGCATTCTTTAACAACGGCATCCTGTCAAGAACAGGAGTCCTGAACAAACTGAAATCTAGGTATCCCTCCTGGTCATCTAGCTTTAGTGAAATAAGACTTGGAGCATAGATAAGAGTGCGGAATCTTTGGTTTTCGAAATCACAACTTGTGAAGCTTAGATGTTTCGTTGATTTGGACGAAATCTTCCTGACACAAGACAAGGAGCAGTCGGTAATGTGTAGACGTTCCAGTGCCGGACAGCTCTCGAAATCACATGTTCTGTTCTTCAACACTGCACCAAAAAGCTTTAGGATCCTCATGTGCTGGGAGACTAGAGGCAGGTCGTCAAACTCAAAAGTAGGATATAAATAGCAGCTGAGCTTGAGCACCCGAGCTTTACACAACAGAGCATACTGGACCCAGAGGTGCACACGCTGCTCGTTGATGTTGCACCCTGGGTACTTAAACTATTAGGGCATTACCATCTAGGTACTTGAACTGAAAAAGCTACCACCTAGGTACTTAAACTATTGGGGCATACCATCTGGGTACTCAAACTAAAAAAGCTCCCACTTGGGTACTTAAACTATTGGGGCATTACCATCTGGGTACGCGAGTGGGCCGTCGCCGCCGCTGCACAGTGACCAGGAGCGCGGGAATATGAATTTTGATTACCCAGATGCGTACCCAGATGGTAATGCCCCAATAGTTTAAGTACCCAAGTGGGAGCTTTTTTAGTTCAAGTACCCAGATGGTATGCCCCAATAGTTTAAGTACCGAGGTGGTAGCTTTTTCAGTTCAAGTACCTAGATGGTAATGCCCCAGTAGTTTAAGTACCCAGGGTGCAATTTACTCAAATACATCAAACTTGAGCTCAAATGTGAAGGGGTGAGCCTGCACGGAGGAGCAGAAGATGTTCCAGGAAGGCACTAACGTCCATCAAGCTACGCCTCCGGATACGCAGACTAGAAGCTGACTGCCAGAGGTGACGCCAGCGCCGTGCCAGCACACATGTCTGCACGGCCTCCTTCGCATCCAGGAAGCCGAGGACATGGTGAATGACGCTGTCCGGTAGGGCGTTTATTCCTTCACCACTGCCAGATGCCGGGGGCACCGCTCCCTCGCCCTTTTTCCGTGGTGGCATTCCGTCGAACAGGCGGCGTGCGTCGACGCTGCAGGACAAGCGACAATCAGTAGCCGGAAGTCTTGAGGCCCGAGAGTAGTAGATCCAGTGTAGGGAAGAGTAGGAAGAACGCCTTGCGGGGTTACCACCCTCACCTGACCTCCGGCGGCGTCACCCGCTAACCTTGGTAGCCCGAGCAACGCGTGGATAGGAGAACCCGGTGTGACGAGATGCAGAAGCAGGTTTGGGACTTGGAAGACGCAGAAAGAGCATCAGGTCGCGGAGCACCGTGGCATTTCTCAGGGCACAGGTAGAGGCAGGGTGACACCGGCGAGCATTCCTCACGGGTTCGCGGTACCTTAATCCCTTTGCTTTGCTTGGAATGGAGCCGTGGAGGAGCTCCAAGCCCCACTGTTCCAGGGAGGAAGAGGACGGAATCGCCCACGCCGATCCAAGTGGTTTGGTTCCTGCTCGCAGTCACAGGCCGGCGGGGCGGCGACGGAGGCAGGGCGTGGATGGAGTGCACTGCTCTGCCTCTCTGGGCTGGCTGGCCTCTGCGCCTGAGAAGGGAAGGGAGCAGTGATAATATTGATCGAGGAGGAAAGGTAAGGTCTGCTCCGACGCCGCCTCCTCCTCCTCCTCCCACCTGTCAGAGGCAGTGGCCGATATGAATCGTGTGAGGCCCACCTGTCAGAGGCAGAGATGAAATGTAGCTTCCGTTACGGGAAAGATTAGGAGGGAAGGAAGCAGTTTCCCGTTAGGGGAAACGGGAGGGGAGCCGCTCTGCCGTTAGCCATTTGGGAACCCTGGTCATCTAGCTTCAGTGAAACTAGATGGCTATTTCTACAGGACCCTGTTCTTGACAACATGCCATCATTAAAGGCATTTGTCAGACTCGCTCACGATCGAGACTGCAGACTGTTGTACTCATGATGACTTGATAATTTTGCTACGGTATTGAACATGAAAATGACAGCAGCTGTGTGCTTCTGGAAGGTTTGCTATAATCTGTCCCATAGTTTCTCTTGATCTATCTATATTCTCTTCGGCACATTCATAAAGGCACCTGTATGGACTTTCTGCATGTGTCAACAGGAACTTGTTTTTATGTTACCAGTTATATGCAAAACGAGCATTAGATGACCGTTATCTGTCTACATTTTTATGCAGTTTATCTTCAAAAGGGGTTTGAAGCAGTGCCCTACATTTAGCAAGTTAAGGACATTGTTCCTCAATGATTACTGGTGTGTGGCACCTGACTTCCATGAACTAAATTGCATTTTGAAGCACTCACCGGTTCTGGAAAAGCTCACTCTTCACCTTTTTTTCCAAGGTATGTGCATTTTCTGAATTGAAACCTGCTGCCCTGTAAATTACATTATTATTGATCCTGGAGAAATGCTTTTGTAAACTGTAGGGATCTAAACCTAAGTTGAAGATTAAAGGAAGCTGGAATCCACCAGAGTTTGCAGCTGCGATATCGGACCACTTAAAGATAGTTGAAGTTAAGTGTGAGGCCATTGATGATAAAGTTATCAAAGTCCTGAAGTTCATGAGCTCTTTTTACATAAGTATGTTAACTGGCAACATTGCTAATCCTTTTCATCAGTTTCTCATATGTCGAAGTTGAACAAGGCTAAAGTATTGAAGAAAATTCTAAGGTTATTAGAAAAGCGATTATTAGTGTATGCCTCGTTACATATTTGTAAAAACTTGAGGTCATAGTTTTTCTATACTTGTAAGTAAAAAATAGTGATTCATTAGGAAAACAATGATCATTGTATGACAGTTTTTGTGTAGTCAGCGAGACGGTGAGTTCACTAGATGCCGGGGCGGACCTACCCTGTAGGCGAGGTGGGGCAGCCATCCCAGCTACCGGCCAGTGAGCCTCACAACATCCCCTCGTTTTCCACTCATCTCCATGAATGCTGCAGCTGTGTACCTTGGCGCATTGAGAGAGAGCCAGGAGTTTGCGGCAGAAGGGGGCGATTGGAGAAGATTAGCGGCTGCTGGGTTTGTGTGGACATGTGATGGAGGAATGGGCTTTACTGGACCAATGGGAAGTAGGCAAATATGGGCCAAAAACCACACCACAGCCCAGGAAAGAAACAGGAAGAAATGGAGACGCATGTCACTCGACTCTCCTTGCCTTCGTCTATCGCCGCCAGCGGCGGTGGCAGCGCTCCCAGGCCAGCAGCATCTCAAATCATTGCTCTGGCATCTCGAATCAGAGCCCCAGTGCAGCACGGCACCTGATGGAGGAGGGAGATGTGGAGCGTCCACGTCTAGGCATCGTGTCATCGGGGTACCTCCTGTTATAGCCACATTCGGCTTGCTGAAATTTGAAATACTGTTCAGGCTGAATTGTTGTGAGAGAAAAATTACTGTTTCGATTGAAAAAACAATCCGAATAAGCCGGTTTCTAGATAAGCCGAACTGGGCCAATCAAGGCATTCAAGGCATGATCATCTCATTAGCGCCCACTATTTGATCTTTATGAAATTTATAAGTTGGTCGATTCTCTTTTGATGTATTTGGTGAAAAATAATATTTATTGTTCACATTAGAGCTATTGTATTAAAATGGCTGTTCGCTCCGTGTTTAGCTGTAATTTTGTGTTTGCAATATGTGTACGTACTATTACTATTGCTATTACTATTACTATTACTATTATTATTATTATTATTATTATTATTATTATTATTATTATTATTATTATTATTATTATTTTGGCTTAGCTTGTCCTAAATTTTACCCCACCTAAAAAATTCCTGGGTCTACCACTGAGTAGATGCGAGCAATTACACTAGCACTCGGCAAAGCCTAAAAAACACTTGGCAAACCTTTGCTGAGTGTGACACTCGGCAACCGACACTCGGTAAATTTTTATCAGCAAACAGACTTTGCCGAGTGTTTTTTGTTGGATACTCGGCAAAGACTTCGCCGAGTGCCCAAAATACACTCGGCAAACATTTTTTTTCGAAAAATAAAAAAAAAGCCACCACAAACATTTTTTTCGAAAAAAAGCCACCACCGGCCGGTCTCAGCCGGCCGCTGTTGGTCTCCGCGGCAGCGCCCTTCCCCTGCGTCTCGCCTCCGCTCCCCGGCTTCTGGGCCGCCGCCACGAGCCACCACCACCACGCCACCGCCGCCCACCACCACCACCACGCCACCACCCGCCACGCCGGGGAAGAGAGGGAGAGGAGGGCGCGGCCGCCGGATCCGGGGAAGAGAGGGAGAGGAGGGGGCGGTCGGGCTGGATCCGCCGCTGGGGAAGAGAGAGGAGGGAGAGGAGGGTGAGGGGCGCCGGCGGTGGGAAGAGAGGGAGAGGAGGGGACAGTAGCGCCGGATCCGCCGCCGGGGAAGAGAGAGGAGGGGGAGGGGCGTCGGCGGTGGGAAGAGAGGGAGAGGAGGGGGCAGCCACGCCGGGGCCAGATCCGGCCTCCCCATGCGCCACCGTCGTCGGATCCGCCTGTGCCGGGGCTAGATCTGGTGGAGGCGGTGGAGGAGGGAGGGAGGTGCGCCGGCGAGGGAGGAGGGGAGGGCAGGCCGCGTCGACGCCGGAGAGGGAGGAGGGGAGGGCGGGGCCACGCCGGGGCCGAGAGGGAGGAGGGGGCGGCGCGTGCCCATGCTCGGAGAAGGGGAGGGGGCGTGCGGACATGGCGCGGGGAGAAGGGGAGCGTGCGGGGAGACCTAGGGCGCGTCCGCTGGGGTTAAAATTGATTTTTTTCGTTTGCCGAGTGTCCCAGATCTGGGCACTCGGCAAAGATTTTTTTTTCATTTTTTTTCTTCTCTTTCTTTCACAGAATTTTTTTTTTACTTTGCCGAGTGTCCTAGATCTGGGCACTCGGCAAATATTTTTTTTTCATTTTTTTCTTCTCTTTCTTTCCAAGAAAAATATTTTTACTTTGCCGAGTGTCATAGATCTGGGCACTCGGCAAAGATTTTTTTTCTTCTCTTTCTTTCCCAGAAAAAATATTTTTTTAGTTTGCCGAGTGTCCTATATCTGGGCACTCGGCAAAGTTTTTTTTTCTTCTCTTTCTTTCCCAGAAAAAAAAAATATTTTTTCTTTTGCCGAGAGTAAAAAAACACTCGGCAAACCCCATCTTTGCCGAGTGTTTTTTTTGACACTCGGCAAACCACCTCTTTATCGAGTGTTTTTTTTCCGAGTGTTTTTGCACTCGGCAAAGAGCTTGTTTGCCGAGTGCCCGAGAGAATACACTCGGCAAACACAAAAACACTCGGCAATTTTGACGTTTCCGGTAGTGTTAGATGGCCATATATGTATGTAGTTGTATATAAGTACTGTAGTGTCCTTGTTCCATTTGTTCTTCAATCCTCTCTGTGTTCTTTGGAGGCAAGGATAAAAGATTCACGATATGGAATTTCATTATCTGTTTGTAACTAGTGTTCATATGTCTGCCATGAATTGTTTTCTTATTTTAGTTTTCCTTGCTGTGGCAACTATCTGAATTTTTTATCGGTTACCAGATCCAAACACTGTAGCACTGCATGTTCAGTCAAATGTTTATTTTTCTCATCTCTATGTGTTAAACTCCTATTATTCGATGTAAATCAGCAATACTGTCACGCAGTTTGTTGGATATTCTATGTCTAAATAGAATTTTGTGTTAGAGTTCATTTGATTCTCATAATGAGTTGGATAGACTGTTATTCTTAATACTAGTGTTTGTAGCGGAAGCTAACTCTAACTTCATTTAAATAAAACATTTATCCAACCTTGGCATAACTGCATTCTGCTGTTGTTTGCTGAAATGAAAAGCTAATGCACTGAAGCGCATTCTTGTTTTATTGATTTAAAATGAAACTGAAATGAAGCCTATGGGTCTATGGTTTCCTCATCCATGTCCACGGCTGAAATTTTTCTTATTTCTCCAATGAAGCCCCTTGGATCTTATTTATATTTTATATTGAACAGGTTTCAGTTTAGATGAAGTGGAAACTTTGGAGTCACAAGGATCCTGTCTTCTATTGTGGTTCGCAAAGGATGAACTTAGAATTTGTAGTCACTTGCTTAGATAATCTACCTGGAAGTCAGGCGCCATCTGATGTCATCACTCTTGCTTTTGTTCATGTATGCTCTTTTGCAGCTTCCTTGTATTATTATAAGTTTTTTCCACAAACTCGCAGGAGGGCTGTGGATCTTTGTATTAAAAAGATGTCTTATTATAAGCTGTTAAAGGAAGATTGTTCAATTCATATTAGGCCTTCAGGCTCCATCATCTATGTCCAGTTTTATTTGATTTGATATATGTGGAATTGCAGATATCTCTTGCTATATATTAGTACAACCTTGTTGATTCATATATTTAGCTTCCAAGGATTCGTGCTAATGATGAACCGCTTATTATGAGCAGTATTGTGGATGTTTGAAATATCATCAATCTTGTTGTTGAATTGCTGAGTTCTTGCTATCTGCATTAAAACAATTGTGTTGACTTGTGCCCTTGTGTAAGAGAGATCCGATTAGAGTGAAACTGAGAATTGAGCACAACACAAATGATTAGTTCTGAATGAAGAAACCTCACATGCTATGCTTCTAAAGCTCAAAAACCTTGCAAACTCTACTTAAAAGGCTGGTACTTTTGTTTTAGAAAAGATGATTTAGTGAGATTTTATCATAGGACCAAGAGTTATTATTCCTGTAAAATTTGCAGGATCGATTAGACAAGTGTGGAGTCACGTTGACTTCTCTTTGTTGGCGCTACTGCTACACATTTTTAACAATTTCTGAATAATTTATGAAAAGGTTTTAGAATAATTTATGAAAAGTGTTTGAAAGAAATTTGAATGGTGAAGCTTCGACTGCAAATGCGCTCACAGTGTGCTGGTACTGTTAGATTGATCTATAATCCCAAACTGGGCCCAACGGCCCAGTTGGGCCTTTGATCCGCGCCCTAATCAGGGGCGCCCAGCCCACTATGGCTGGAGGGCCCCTGTCATACTGCGCAATAAATAGAGGTTGGGACCGGCGGCTCAAGTCACGAGGTTCATCTGAGCCGAGCTCCCCACCGACAAACCCTAAACCCGATCTAGTGAGGGGCGCAGCCAGTGACGGGAAGCACCTCCACCACTGCACTGCGCCGCCATCGGTCTTCACCGCCGGTCGCCACTGCTCATCACCGACACCGTCTTCACCGACTGTCGCTGTCCTCGCGCAGACACCGACGCAACGCCCATGGCAGACACCTCTAGATCGAAGGCCTACGATGGTCCGTAACCTAGCACTACTCCTCCCTCTATTCTCTGTCTAGTTCATGTACTAGGATATGCTATTCTTTTACAAGAAGTGCCCGGCTAGATCTATGACCATGTGATAAGAATACTCCAACAATGGTATCAGAGCCAGTGTTTTCTAGGGTTTTAGATCTAGAACGGGTGAACGATAAAATACAGAGTAGATCCGTTCGGATCTGAGAAAAGAAGAGGGTCACCGAACCCTAACCCTAATCGGGTGAAGAACAGAGAAAAGAAAGGGTCTCGGATCTCAAAGCCGAAACCTAACCCGTGAATCAATAACGGGGAAGAAGAACAGTGAAACCCTAACCCTAACCAAACCCTAATCTTGATCAGAACCCCATCCCTAACCCTAAATCGGATAGATCTGAGAAAAGAAGACAGGAAAATCAAAGAAAAAGAAAAGGGGAACGGGAAGAGACCTACCTCGCCGCCGCACCGTGCTGCCGCCTCGTCGGCGCGCGGGCGAGTGCTTGGGCAAAGGGCGCCGTGGCTAGGTCGCTCGATGGTAGCACGCTCACCCGTTGGGGAGCGCGCACGCCGACGATGACGCCATCACTGTCTCTGTGCAGTCACAGGACCGAGACAGAAGAGGAGGAAAAGAGATCAGGGTCAGATCTAGGGTTTTGGAGGGGATCAGGGCACCGCCGCCCAGACCGCTCGACGGAGGCGTGCTCACGGGCCGGCGACGGCGCCATGGCTGCCGCTCATCTCTCGGTTGCTGCTCGCTGCGCTGAGAAGAGAGGCGAAGAGAGGGAAAGGATGGAAAAGAATGATGCTAGGGTTTGGAACGACGACCGGCGGGGTTTTTTGATATCCCGAAGTCGACGCATGGCCGTCAGATCTGGATGAACGGCCAGCGTTGATCGGACCGGCGTTTGGCCTAGGCGGGAGCGCGTGGGCGGGCGGCTTTGCTGGCCCTGGCCCAGGTTGCGGCCTAGGAGGCACAGCGCGCACGTCAGCGGAGCTGGGCCGGGCCGAATTCTTGGTCGGGCCAAAGGAACAGTAAAGAAATGAGTCATTTTTTGTTTTTCCTTTTTCAGTACATATTTATTTCCTAGAAAATGGATAAATGGCTTAAAGTAAATAGAAAAAATACTTTTCCTGTGGGTAAAATTCATTAAATTGAATTATTTTTCCGCAGCGTATTTAAAGTTGTTATTTTCATTATTAAATTCGAACCAACGGGAGAATTTAATTTTGAAAAATGGATATGTTTTTAGTTTATTATAATATTGTTATTATTCTGACCAACGTTGATTAGATGCATTTTGGCGTTGGCAACAATGACTCATGTCGCGATTAGATGCATTTTGGCATTGGCCGATAGGCTGTATATATAGGACTGTCCGACCCGATCTCATGTCGCGATCATGATCTAAACCGTTTAGGACTCGTTTGTACAAACTTGTCGGTGTTTTGTCACCTGACGAGTGAATTTATACGTGTGTAGTGCTGCTCTAGGAAGACGATGGTAGCATCCAAAGACATAAGGAATTATACTAGTTTAGGCCGGAGCCCTATGTCCAATCTCAGAGATAGTTCGAGTGCGTGTTCCTCGGTTGAATGCTCTGAAGTTCTTACAATGGGGCATGCAAGAAAAGAGAAAGAGGTAGGAGAGTAGAGAGGGACAGCCCGAATGAAGTGTCGAGAGTTCGTCCCCTAGAAGGGTGCCCTAGTTGCCCTTATATAGAATCCGGGGCTAGGTTACATACAGAGAGATAGGTTTTCCCGATCGAGTGGTCATGAGCCCGAGGGAGGCGAAACTAGCTATTTGTTGGCGGTCCTTATGATCAAATCCGACCACCAACTAATACACAAAAATAGGAGAAACAAGAAACCTTACACATATATGTTATTAATTTTAACCAAGTTCCACATGTATTTGGTAGATTAATGTTTTGCGGGACTTATACACAAATACAGTGGAGAACACTTCAAAAGGAGCATTCCAGGCAGATTTGCACAAAGGATTAAAAGAGCAGCCCACCTACCTATCAAACTTGGACCCAAAACCCATGTGGCTGCACTCTAGGACCAACACATGAGCCACCTGGCGAAGGCGGCCCAGCCCAGGTGGGTGCAGCCGCACCCCTGCTGGCGCCCCTTAGGCCTAGGTTTCACGAGGCGGTAACATTAATGTGGAGTATGACGGTGCCGTGGGGATCTCCCTAGAATATTCCTCTAAAACCGCCCTACACTACTAGGAATATCCACTTCTATGAAGAATAGCTTTCGTCACTGAAGGAGACAAATTCATCATAATTACAGTTCTATGATGAATTAATGACGAAAAACGGTTC
The DNA here is from genome assembly GCF_019320115.1 of Miscanthus floridulus. Classification (NCBI taxonomy): domain Eukaryota; kingdom Viridiplantae; phylum Streptophyta; class Magnoliopsida; order Poales; family Poaceae; genus Miscanthus; species Miscanthus floridulus. The sequence goes on along the minus strand of NC_089588.1, from coordinate 35,143,300 downwards.
GTCATAGAAGTCGCGTCATACTTGAACTTTTATGATGATTTTCGCAAATCCTCATAGAAGTGGCCTAATCTATGACAAAAACAGAATGTCATAGAACTATTTTGGCATGCATGGCAGGGGTTGCCACGCTAGTGGGTGCTTCGGTTGGAGATGCTTTCCACGTGTACAAACTATAGCCGATTGTATTGAAGATGGTTTGTGTACGTGTCACCTTATTGTGCAACATGGTCATCTCTGGTTCTTGCACGTTTCAGGTTCTTACTGGACCACGTGTCGGGTTCCTGTTGTTCCACATGTTAGTTTTCTATGGACACACATGTCGTGTTGCGGTTGGATCACATGTCACTTCTTCATTGGACCATGTGGCATATTTTTATTGGTCCACATGGCCGTTTCTTATTTGACCACACGTCATGGCACTGTCCATCCACGTTTTGCATTTTTATTCGGCCACGTGGCTTGACGACATCCTTCCACATGTCGGATTTTTAATAGCCTACGTGTCATGCACTGGTTCCTCCACGTGTCGCATTTTTATTTGATCACGTGGCCTATTCTGGTTCTACCGCGTGGAGTACAATCAATTCGTCAGAGAAGTAATTCAAGATCATTACTATTGCATAGATTGACTACATAACAATTCAGCCTGGCAATCAAATAACCACAATTAACATTTCACACTTCAGCAGTGAACCACTAACAGAGTATCACAATATCAAACCATCACATGCGTCCACACAACAGACCACAAATGTTCACCACATCAAGCTGCAAGAGTTGAAGACTAAGAGTTAATTACCAGGAGAGCTTAAGCTCAAGACTAACTAACAGAGCCTATTGTACTCCTCCTGTTGCTGTTGCTTGAATTCCTCAAGCTCCTTTTCAACCTTTTCTGTCCTCACCTTCAGTTCATCCACTAGTTCGACGAGCTCAGATGTACTTTCCTGTTCACCAACAAGCTGCTCCCGAAGTGTCATCTCTGCCGATGTCTCTGCTCTGGTGGAGCTTCTCAGGATACCAGCTGTTGACATTTCTTAACGCCGCTACTAAGAACAAGGTTATGAATTTAATCTCTAGCAACGACGCCAGAAATGCTGGTTGGTAATTACTTATGACTTGAAAGAATAAATATATGAAAGAGATCTGCAAGCGCACAAATAATATACCATTGTAGCACTTCACCTGAGAGTATTCTAGGTATCATTATTTATAATTTTACCATAGGGAAGGTCTAGCAAGGACATGTACTGATAACTTATACGATTGATGGTGAAGTAAACCTTAACCAACATTCTACTCATAACAGGGGTAAGTCATATGATAAGATATGATGAGGACATCACTCCTTTGGATGTAACAGCTGATCCTCCAACCGTCATGCAAGGTCCAATGACCCGGGCTCGAATGCGTCAACTCAATTTACAGGTGAGCTCGTTCTTAAGCGATCCTTTTCATACTTTTGAGAATAGACTACTACCTAATGATGTTATCTTGCTTAGGAACATTGGAGAGGGTCAAGAGAGACTAAGAGGACGTGGAGGAGGTGATGATGACCAGCAAGGACGTCCAACACAAGCCGGAGGCCCAGTCCAACACGAATTCGAGTCTGCCTCGGCCTCCAGGACCAGTCTTCCTTAAACTGGTCGCCCAGGACGCATCCGGACTCCGTTTTTGATGATCCACATATGGATGGAAAGCTAATTTGATAAGGAAGCCAATCCAACTGGTTTCACGTCAAAAGCTATTCGGAATCAACGGGAATCGTTGAAACAAGTCAGCGTCCAGAATCTGCCAGGGTGCTGCGACACCGTCTTTTGGTCCGTTGGACCATGTATCGAGTTTGGGCCCATTAGGGGCGCGTCTAGGGGTCTTGCACTGACCCTAGAGTCTTCATAAACAGCCTGCCGCCCCTCCATGAGGGTTCGGGTTTTGCTTAGATTATTCTGTCAAGAAACAGTTTCGTCCGTTCTTCGGTTTGTGAGACCCCAACTCGTGAGATTAATCATACATCTACAATTTGGTTGCGATCTTTCTTGTTCTTGCTTGTGTTCTTCGTTGCGCAGGAAGGGATTAGCCTTCTTGGCGAGGTCAACCTGGTCCGAGACTCGGTTGATAACCAGAGGAGCTGTGGTGCTAAGATTGCAGGGTTCGATCTTTCGATCTGAAGCCGGATCGGTGTGTCATTCTCCGCCACAACGATAGTTATCATCACCTGACGGAAGATCGGGATCCCCGTCTCCATTAAGTGGTAATCAGAGCTAAGGTATACCGTCAGGTTCACTTGTTATTCCCTAGTTTGAGTGTTTCGTATTCGTCCCATAGTCCAGTGCCATACTCGTTTTTCCTATCCTAGAACCTTCCGCGCCATAGCCTTTGCATATTTCAGTTTCAGAATCCGTCGTGTTGAGTTTGTGTCCTGGTCGAGGTCTTGTTGCTGGTTAGGTCGTGTTAGAGTCCAGTTCGTGTGTTTCCCCCTATCGTTTCCATCAAATCTTGGCTGTTGTGACCAATTTTGCACACATTGTTTCCGTTTTGTCCTCTAATTCGGAGCCAATTCTTAAAACTGGTCTAGTTTTCGCATACGAACTCCGTTTTCGACGTTCCATATATGCAAATCGATCAGAAAAAATTTTTGGATCCGTCTTGCCAGGGTTCGGAATTTTTAGATTGGCCAAAAAGTGGTCACAAGATCCTCGTTTCGTGGTCACAAGGTTTTTGTCGATTTTCATCTAGTTTTCTGAAAATTCCACAGGCCACGTCTTACACTTGTTTGAGCTCATATTTTCTGTGGTTACTGCTTTTGTGCTCCTAAGTAAAGGAAAAATATCAAAAAAATAAAATAAAAAAGTCGAAATTTCCCAAAAAACAACGATAGCCTAAAAAATAGAAAAAAAGAGAGGGGCAAAAGAGGAACAATATCTAGAGGAGCACATAGAGAAGCCCAAAGTGAGCTGTGTTTGCATGTGCTGTCTGGTTCCTTGTTTGTGTTGCTGTTTTCCATCCACCATACTTGTTTTTCTCATACTTATCACCTTGCTATCCACCATACTTTTGTCACAACCTGGTACTTGCAACACTTTAGACCAGCAACAAGAACAAGTACTTTGGACTATAATTCAGCATTACTTTCTGTTACTGACTTGTGTACCAGATATACATATTACTCTTTGTTTGCCTTCCAAGCTCCACAAATTCTTCAGATCAGTACAGACAAAGGGCCTTGCAATCTCGGTACCACTACCTCACAGGTATCACGAACCAGCCGCCGGTTGTACCGCCCACTGCTTGCTGTTGGTAAGAACTTGGTAAGAGCTTGGTAAGACGCTTCCACTTGCTGTGAAAAGTGACATCCACTACAACCACGTAGTCATTTGGTAGGGATAACTTTCACTTGTTTGTTCCTGTTTTTGTGTTTTCAATGGCAGGAGGTGAACAGACTGCAGATAACAATCCTAAGGGTTTCAGTGAGTGTGTCAGCCAAGAGCAACTACAAGCTGTTGTAGAGGATGCCCAAAAAAGGATGAATGAGGCCAGTCAGGAAGGCCGTCACTGACAGCACTCATTGAACTCAACATTGGCAATAGCATGGAGAGATTGGACAAGCGAATTTCCACGCTAACCGACAAGGTTACTGAGTTGGAAACCTTCGTGGCGGGCAACAACTGACGTTTCCGGCAGCAACACCGATGGTCAAGACACTGATGCATGATGCCGCTAGGAAACATAGGTCGAGCAGCTATCCGACAAGAGAGATTACGGCAACTGTCTACGCCGCAACACGACAGGTATGGGTGGTGTCCATCACCACCACCAGTCAAGGTAATAATCACCGTGTGCCCGATGATCCTTATGCTAAGATTAAGTTCACAATACCATCTTTTTCGGGTCATTATGATGCTGAGGGATATCTTGATTGGGAGATGACGGTAGAACAAAAGTTTAGTGCCCACCTTGTACCTGAGCAGCATAGAGTTAGACAAGCTACTAGTGAGTTTAAGGATTTTGCCATTATTTGGTGGAATGGGCTAGCTGCACAGGATGCTTTACCTGGTACATGGGAAGAACTTAAGGTAGCTATGCGTGATCGTTTTGTTCCTCCTTCTTATCATAGAGACTTGCGTAAGAAATTGATGCGTTTAGAACAAGGAGATAAATCTGTACAGGATTACTATGGTGAGCTCCAAAAGGGATTGATGCGCTGTAGTGTTGTAGAGGGAAACGAAGATGCCATTTGTCGTTTTTATTCTGGTTTGAGGCGTGACATTCAGGACATTGTTGATTATAAAGAATTTAACACTGTCAACCAGTTGTTTCAGTTTGCTATGCTTGCAGAAAAGGAATTGCAGGGGCGTGAACAGCAGGGCAAGAGCAAGGTCAGCACCAGCACATACACGCCACGCTCGGCACCATCTTCGGGGCTGACCAAGCCAACCACTTTTCGGACGCCTCCACCAGCGAGCAAGCGACCAACAGCCTCTGGAGTTTCCGCTACACCTAAGACACCTCCCGCACGACCTTCAGATTCAGGTAAAAATTCTTTGTAGGTGCCTACCAAGAGTTCCTCATCCGTTGCATCGACGGGACGCACTTCGGGTATTTCAGTGCCACCGCTGCCATGGCATTGGCCATGTGCAGAAGGACTGCCCAAGTCAGCGGGCATATATTGCTACAGAAGATGGTTACATCAGCACCTCTGACATTGAGGATGAAGAAGACCAAGATGTAGATGAGGAGGATGGCGAAGTCCTTGGTGACGAGGCCACGGCGTCCTATAGGAGCATTATTGTACAGCGGGTGCTCAGCTCACAAGTCCAGCAGCCTGAGAAGCTACAACGCCATAACTTGTTCCAGATTTTCTTTCGTCATCAGCGACCATCGAGCACAGTGTCATTATTGATGGAGGTAGCTGCAACAATTTGGTGAGTTCTGATTTGGTCAAGAAGCTTAGCTTGACCACACGCCCACACCCACGTCCATATCATATTCAGTGGCTAAATGATTCTGGTAAAGCAAAGGTAACACAAACTTGCAGAGTTTCATTTTCCATTGGTTCTTATGCTGATTCTGTTGATTGTGATGTGGTACCTATGCAAGCTTGTTCACTTTTATTGGGTCAGTCCTTGGGAACATGATAATGATGCTACACACCATGGTAGAAGTAATAAATACACTTTTGTGCATAAAGGAAAGAAAATTACTTTGGTACCTTTGACCCCTGCTCAAATTGTACAAGCTGATAGAGAACGCGCTTCTAGTTTGAATGATGTTCAATCTGAAAATCAGCAAGTTGCTAATTCTATTTTCCCACCTAAAAAGGATAAGTCTACATCTATTTCTAAGGCTGAGGGGATTAAATTGAAGGGTGGTGTTATGCTTGCAACAAAATGTGACTTTGCTGAAATTTCTGATTGATGATATTTGCTATGCTTTGGTATGCAAACGGCTATGTTTTCACTTGATGATATTGTTAGCTCGGTACCTCCTGCTATCACTAACCTTTTGTAGGAGTATGAGGACATTTTTCCAGCTGAGATACCCCCAGGGCTGCCACCTATGAGAGGGATAGAGCATCAAATTGATTTGATTCTGGGGGCGACCTTGCCCAACCGAGCTGCATATCGAACCAATCCTGAGGAGACTAAGGAAATTCAGCGGCAAGTCCAAGACCTTTTGGACCACGGGTATGTACGTGAAAGCCTTAGTCCTTGTGCCGTTCCTGTACTTTTGGTTCCTAAGAAAGATGGAAGTTGGCGTATGTGTGTTGATTGTAGAGCCATCAATAATATTACTATTCGGTATCGTCATCCTATTCCTAGGCTAGACGACATGCTTGATGAGTTGTGTGGTTCTATAATTTTCACTAAGATTGACTTGCGAAGTGGCTACCACCTAGATTAGAATGAAACTTGGAGATGAATGGAAAACTGCATTTAAAACCAAATTCGGGTTGTATGAGTGGTTAGTTATGCCTTTTGGTTTGACAAATGCACCTAGCACTTTCATGCGCTTAATGAATGAGGTTTTAAGAGTTTTTATTGGTCATTTTGTGGTAGTTTACTTTGATGATATATTGATTTACAGCAAGTCTTTTGAAGAACATATGGATCACTTACGTGCTGTTTTTAATGCCTTACGTGATGCACGTTTATTTGGTAACCTTGAGAAGTGCATCTTTTGCACGGATCGAGTTTCTTTTCTTGGCTATGTTGTAACTCCACAGGGAATTGAGGTGGACGAAGATGAAAATTGAAGCCATAAAGAGCTAGGCCGGTTCCCCAAACCGTCACACAGGTGAGGAGTTTTCTTGGTCTTGTAGGATTCTACCACCGCTTCGTCAAAGATTTCAGCACCATTGCTGCCCCATTGCATGAGTTGACTGAAGAAAGGAGTGGTGTTTCATTGGAGAGAGGCACATGAGGAGTCCTTTGACACTTTGAAGGACAAGCTTACACACGCACCATTGCTGCAACTTCCAAATTTTGGTAAGACTTTTGAAGCTAGAATGTGATGCTAGTGGACTTGGCATTGGTGGTGTTTTGATGCAAGATGGTAAATCTGTTGCTTACTTTAGTGAAAAATTACATGGTCCTGTTCTTAATTATTCCACGTATGATAAAGAATTGTATGCACTTGTCCGTTCTTTAGAGACGTGGCGTCATTATTTGTGGCCTAAAGAATTTATTATTCATTCTGATCATGAATCGCTTAAGTATCTTCGCTCTCAAAATAATCTGAATCAGTAGGCATGCTAAATGGATTGAATTTATTGAGTCTTTTCCTTATATTATCAAACATAAGAAAGGGAAGGATAATGTGATTGCTGATGCTTTGTCTAGAAGATACACATTGCTGTCTCAACTTGATTGCCGGATTTTTGGTCTTCAATCCATTAAAGAACAATATGCGCTTGATCCTGATTTTAAGGATGTGTTGCTTAATTGTAGAGAGGGACGCACATGGAATAAGTTTATGATCAGCGATGGGTTTTTGTTTAGAGCTAACCGCCTATGCATTCCAGTTGGTTCCTGTTCGTCTTTTGTTGTTGCAGGAGGCACATGGAGGCGGATTGATGGGACATTTTGGTGCCAAGAAGACGGAGGAGGTGCTGTCCACACACTTCTTTTGGCCTAGGATGAGGACGTGATGTGGAGCGGTACGTGGCTCGGTGTGCCACATGTCAAAAAGCTAAGTCGCGTTTGAACCCACATGGTTTGTATATGCCTCTTCCTGTTCCTTCTACTCCTTGGGCAGATATATCTATGGATTTTGTGTTGGGATTGCCAAGGACTAAGAGGGGGAGGGATAGTATTTTTGTGGTGGTTGATCGTTTTTCTAAGATGGCACATTTTATTCCTTGTCATAAGAGCGACGATGCTGTTCATATTGCTGACCTTTTCTTTCAAGAAATTGTTCGCTTGCATGGTATGCCCTCTACTATTGTTTCAGATCGTGATGCAAAATTCTTGAGTCATTTTTGGCGCACATTGTGGAATAAATTGGGGACCAAGCTGCTGTTTTCTACAACATGTCATCCCCAAACTGATGGGCAAACTGAGGTTGTGAATCGAACATTGTCCACCATGTTGAGAGCCATTTTGAAGCGCAATTTGAAGATGTGGGAAGAGTGTTTGCCGCATGTGGAGTTTGCATATAACAGGGCGGAACATTCCACCACCAAGGTAAGTCCTTTTCAGGTAGTGTATGGTTTTAACCCCCTGTGCTCCTATTGATCTTTTGCCTTTACCTACCACTGAGAGAATACATAGTGATGCTAGAGAGCGTGCTGATTTTATTCGTAAGTTGCATGAAACAACTAAAGCAAATATTGAAAGCATGAATGAAAAGTATAGAATTGCTGGTAGTAAAGGTAGAAAAGAGATTAAACTTGAACCGGGTGATTTGGTTTGGTTACATTTAAGAAAAGATAGATTTCCTGAGCTACGTAAGTCTAAATTAATGCCAAGAGCAGCTGGTCCTTATAAGATTATTGAGAAAATAAATGATAATGCATACAAACTTGAGTTGCCACCCGAGTTCGGGGTTAGTCCCACATTTAACATTGCAGATTTGAAACCTTATTTGGGAGAAGAAGATGAGCTTGAGTCGAGGACGACTCCAATTCAAGAGGGGGAGGATGATGAGGACATCACTCCTTTGGATGTAACAGCTGATCCTCCAACCGTCATGCAAGGTCCAATGACCCGGGCTCGAATGCGTCAACTCAATTTACAGGTGAGCTCGTTCTTAAGCGATCCTTTTCATACTTTTGAGAATAGACTACTACCTAATGATGTTATCTTGCTTAGGAACATTGGAGAGGGTCAAGAGGGACTAAGAGGACGTGGAGGAGGTGATGATGACCAGCAAGGACGTCCAACACAAGCCGGAGGCCCAGTCCAACACGAATTCGAGTCTGCCTCGGCCTCCAGGACCAGTCTGCCTTAAACTGGTCGCCTAGGACTGCATCCGGACTCCGTTTTCGATGATCCACATATGGATGGAAAGCTAATTTGATAAGGAAGCCAATCCAACTGGTTTCACGTCAAAAGCTGTTCGGAATCAACGGGAATCGTCGAAACAAGTCAGCGTCCAGAATCTGCCAGGGTGCTGCGACACCGTCTTTTGGTCCGTTGGACCATGTATCGAGTTTGGGCCCATTAGGGGCGCGTCCAGGGGTCTTGCGCGACCCTAGAGTCTTCATAAACAGCCGCCGCCCCTCCATGAGGGTTCGGGTTTTGTTTAGATTATTCTGTCAAGAAACAGTTTCGCCGTTCTTCGGTTTGTGAGACCCCAACTCGTGAGATTAATCATACATCTGCAATTTAGTTGCGATCTTTCTTATTCTTGCTTGTGTTCTTCGTTGCGTAGGCAGGGATTAGCCTTCTTGGCGAGGTCAACCTGGTCCGAGACTCGGTTGATAACCAGAGGAGCTGTGGTGCTAAGATTGCAGGGTTCGATCTTTCGATCTGAAGCCGGATCGGTGTGTCATTCTCCGCCACAACGATAGTTATCATCACCTGACGGAAGATCGGGATCCCCGTCTCCATTAAGATATATATATATGATAAGTATTGATCGCTGATAATGATGAATCACTTAGAGTACTCCTTCTATGGCATTAGCATGGTTAAGTAGAATATTAAAGAGATAATTCCTAAGTCATTCTCAACTACAAGTCAAAGCATACATTGATTAGTGCAATTATACTTAGTAATCATGGTTAAGATCAACTTTATATCTACACATAAGGGATATTACTAAGGAAGATTAAGAATAGAGCTTGTCTTCCTTCGTAACAGGATCCTACATGCATACCTATATTCGGGGAGTGGACTACAAATGACTCAACGGGAGTGTCACATCCGTGATCTACCACATGACCCGGAATATAGGGTGTATCCACAGGTAAACAACATATAAGCACCACGCTTACACAATGTCGACCACTCACCCATGGTACCCTAGAGTGAGCGCTATACAAACTTATGCATGAATATGATGATAATCGAACTATACTAAGCATATAACCAAAGTAAACCTTGAACATTATAATGAAGAACATGAATGAGATGAATAATAATATTGTCATACAATTGTAGCAAACATATAATAGTAATGGAGATACAAAAGAGAGGGGGTACAAAGATTATACCAAACCACACTCTTGACACGATCGAGAATCCAAGCGAAGCCTGCTTGCCTCCCTCTAGACCTAGCCTAACTAGCTATGCCCTAGATATGGTGGAGCTCTGAGGATGATTAGGATTTCTATCTTCTCAAATGACTTATCAGTGTTTGATGCCTTAGGGGGTGGCAGGGGCTGGTATATATAGGCCAGAGCATCAATCCTAAGCCCTCAGATCAAACCGACTTGAATAAACGGTGTATATGCAATCTAGGAGGCCGTGGGGAACCGACATAGCAACAGCGGTGGATAGGTGGGCCCTAGGGGCTAGTCGACCTGCAGGTGGGGCTGACCAGCCCCACCTGGCGGTGCCTCACCTTCTGCTTCGGTGTGGAGTCCTCTTGAGTCTTCTGGAACCTTCTGGTGTCCGCCTTGCTGTGGATAAGCGTGATTAAGTCTGACATCTAGGTCCACCTTGATGGTTTTTTAGATAAACCCTGTAGAAAATATAGATTTACCAAAACTCATGGAATTTGTTAGTTTAAACCCCTAGACCTTTATTGGTGATTATATTTATGCCCTTATGTATGTTATATTGATGGTTTATAATGATTGTTAACTACCATCAACAAGTTCCCCCAAGCTTGACCTTTGCTAGTCCCTTAGCAAAGCTAAACTCAGCAAATGGATCAGGAGTTGCTACAACGCTTTCACTCCTCAAAAGTACACATGCGTTCGAACAAGAATTCTCCTCCAGATTATAATAAATCGATCTGACTTTCAAACTTACCCATATTGCTTTCAACAATGGGACTTTTGCCTTCACTTGGATCTTGAGCAATTGAAAGATAGAATGATCAAGTCAAGCGCTATGTCTCTAGTTCTTTGTTCAACCATTATTCTGGAGTTTTTTTTGCAAGTTTTCAAAATAAAACTCAGAGCTTCCATTGTATGACACTCTCAAGTCTCTCAATATATGTGGTATTTGTGGATCCTCACCAAGGCAAAAGTGATGTTATGCCTTTCTCTTCCTACAACTAAAGCTTATGTGGAGCTCATAGGAGTGGAAAAAGCATAAAAGAGCATACTTGCAATACATATATTGTAAAGTCAAACCTCGGATTCAAAGATAGTTGAGTCATACAATCAAATCAAGATGTGCATGTGTATGGATGTATATGGTGGATATATATGATGGCTAACCTAATTCTACTATGCTTCTTGAAAACTTATCTCTCTTTTGAAACTTGGAGAACAACTTTACAAGAAAACATGGGCTATCTTATTCATCTCTCTTCTCTTTTTTTCAGGCGGGCATCTGAGTATCCATTGTTTTAGATATCTCGGACACTTTTGTGTCCATTTTTTCTCAACTTTTTTTTCTTTTTTTCATGAATAACTTTTTGGATGGCCCCATGCTTCTTTTCTGCAACAAAACTTTTGTGAGACAGCAAGAAAAACTTAGAGCATTTATTTAATAGAAAATCCTATCAAAAATGTTGTTTTGGTGTTTTACTCCTAGTGTAGGAGTAAAACATTTTTGGGTGGATTTAGATGGAATGGCATATTTTTGTGCCTACGCCCAGTGTAAGAGTAGTGCATATGTGGGTGGTGTGTATGTGATCTTGATTTTAAGAGCATAAATAACCTCTCATAAGGGTCAACAAAGCTTGACTAAACTCAATGCAAAACAAGCAGCATATGAGTAGAAGCTTTCTATTCTAAATATCATATATGGCTCTGGTAGTAATTCAAGCTTTGTCATACAAGAGCTCATCATGAAGAATTTTTATGTTTTTTAAAAGATAAATCTCTAGAACTTTAGTATCACTTGGAACAAGATAAACAGCAACTCAAACCTTCTTAGATCATATCGTTCAATTACCTCGACTTAGATCAAGCATATGCTACCCACGTGTTTCAAGTTATGGAGTAAATTCTTATATCAAAACAGTCATATCCAAAACTGAGGAGAATTCAAGGCTGAAAGCTAGGGCCCTGTTCGCTTCTCTTATAATCCGTACTTTTTAGCTTGTTTTTTCAGTTGGAACAATGTTTTTCTCTCACAACAAATCAGCCAGAACAGTGTTTCGGCTTATTTTTCAGCGAAGCGAGCGAGGCCTAGGTACTTGAAAGGAATTACAATAGAGCAACTATTCATCATTTCCATTTATTAAATTATCTTCAGAGTCCATTTATTTTATTCAGCTCTTAAGAAAATCAAATTTAAAGAAAACTAGACACGCCTTTTTATTTTGTTTTCAAGATTAAGACCTCATATTACTAATAACTGAGATACATTTTTATTTTGTCTTCATTTGTTATGTATCTTTTTATTTCTTAAGCAAATATATAGCAAACTCACAAGTAGTAAAATAGGAAAGAAATACTTAACTAGATACAGGGTGATGCTCCTTCCCCAAGCTGGATGTTGTTGTGGTCGAATGTTGAAGTTGAGTGATCCTTCTCAGAGCGGGTTTACCAGCAAAGATGACTAGGTAAACTTGCTCTTGATCATATGCATCATCCTACAAGAATTCCAACAAGAACACCAAAAACTTATGGCACGGATTAGGATAAGGGGTTAGCGGTCAGCCATTTGGAGATTAGTTGTTCTTATGGGGTTAAACATATTTTCTAATTGACAAAGTTCTAGCAGGATGTCTATATCATTTTTTTTGGATTTTCTATTTTTCATATTTAGAAATGGAAATACGTATGCATGGTATTTTAATTTTTATGCCACCACGGTGAATATTCCGACGTGTGTTTACACACCGTAGATTCATTCACATGGGGCTTAGAATTTATGATGCAATAATAAGATTTTTATTTTCTTTCTAAATGCAATGCTAATGCAGAAAAGTAGATATGCTAAAGTAAAAAAAATAATTTATGCAAGGCTAGAAAGTAAACATGGATAACTATTGATGTACCTTCCGGCGAGGGTTTAGATTTTTAAGTCCTCCGGACAGGACTTGACTACAGAGAAGCCTTTCATTCCTTGGGTGCATCATCCGATCTCAGGGGTGGAGACCCTGATGGCTGCACATCTTGTGGCGGTGACTCTGATGATGATGTTACCTTCTCTTTCCATACCCGCTTGGTCTATGGACTTGACTTAGGCGGAGTAGGTTCATCTTTCATAGGTTCTTTAGGTTTTTCATCTTCTTCCCATTCATTCCATCGGGGTTGGTTTGTTTGATGTCAGCATAATCGACGTCTCCTCTTGGAGCGGCTATTTTTAGCTGTTCATATGTGGTATAACTATTGAAGTAATAGCGTACCTTTTCTCTAGGGAATTGGAAGTGGACTTGTCCAGATCCAACATAGATGATTGCATTAGTAGTGTTGAGGAATGGTCTTCCCAAGATGATGGGTGTATCTTCTTTGTCTTCTCCCATGTCAAGAACCATGAAGTCGTCAGGGACAAAGCGATCTGAATGAAGAAACCTCACATGCTATGCTTCTAAAGCTCAAAAACCTTGCAAACTCTACTTAAAAGGCTGGTACTTTTGTTTTAGAAAAGATGATTTAGTGAGATTTTATCATAGGACCAAGAGTTATTATTCCTGTAAAATTTGCAGGATCGATTAGACAAGTGTGGAGTCACGTTGACTTCTCTTTGTTGGCGCTACTGCTAGACATTTTTAACAATTTCTGAATAATTTATGAAAAGGTTTTAGAATAATTTATGAAAAGTGTTTGAAAGAAATTTGAATGGTGAAGCTTTGACTGCAAATGCGTTCACAGCGTGCTGGTACTGTTAGATTGATCTATAATCCCAAACTGGGCCCAACGGCCCAGTTGGGCCTTTGATCCGCGCCCTAATCAGGGGCGCCCAGCCCACTATGGCTGGAAGGCCCCTGTCATACTGCGCAACAAATAGAGGTTGGGGCCGACGGCTCAAGTCACGAGGTTCGTCTGAGCCGAGCTCCCCACCGACAAACCCTAAACCTGATCTAGTGAGGGGCACAGCCAGTGATGGGAAGCACCTCCACCACTGCACTACGCCACCATCGGTCTTCACCGCCGGTCGCCACTGCTCATCACCGACACTGTCTTCACCGACTGTCGCTATCCTCACGCAGACACCGACGCAACGCCCATGGCAGACACCTCTAGATCGAAGGCCTACGCTGGTCCGTAACCTAGCACTACTCCTCCCTCTATTCTCTGTCTAGTTCATGTACTAGGATATGCTATTCTTTTACAAGAAGTGCCCGGCTAGATCTATGACCATGTGATAAGAATACTCCAACAATGGTATCAGAGCCAGTGTTTTCTAGGGTTTTAGATCTAGAACGGGTGAACGATAAAACACAGAGTAGATCCATTCGGATCTGAGAAAAGAAGAGGGTCACCGAACCCTAACCCTAATCGGGTGAAGAACAGAGAAAAGAAAGGGTCTCGGATCTCAAAGCCAAAACCTAACCCGCGAATCAATAACGGGGAAGAAGAATAGTGAAACCCTAACCCTAACCAAACCCTAATCTTGATCGGAACTCCATCCCTAACCCTAAATCGGATAGATCTGAGAAAAGAAGAAAGGAAAATCAAAGAAAAAGAAAAGGGGAACGGGAAGAGACCTACCTCGCCGCCGCACTGTGCTGCCGCCTCGTCGGCGCGCGGGCGGGTGCTCGGGCAAAGGGCGCCGTGGCTAGGCCGCTCGATGGCGGCACGCTCACCCGCTGGGGAGCGCGCACGCCGATGATGGCACCATCACTGTCTCTGTGCAGTCATAGGACCGAGACAGAAGAGGAGGAAAAGAGATCAGGGTCAGATCTAGGGTTTTGGAGGGGATCAGGGCACCGCTGCCCAGACCGCTCGACGGAGGCGTGCTCACCCGCTGGGGAGCACGCACATCGGCGAGGGGGCCGGCGACGGCGCCATGGCTGCCGCTCATCGCTCGGTTGCTGCTCGCTGCGCTGAGAAGAGAGGCGAAGAGAGGGAAAGGATGGAAAAGAATGATGCTAGGGTTTGGAACGGCGGCCGGCGGGGTTTTTTGATATCCCAAAGTCGACGCATGGCCGTCAGATCTGGATGAACGGCCAGCGTTGATCGGACCGGCGTCTGGCCTAGGCGGGAGCACGTGGGCGGGCGGCTTTGCCGGCCCTAGCCCAGGTTGCGGCCTAGGAGGCACAGCGCGCACGTCAGCGGAGCTGGGCCGGGCCGAATTCTTGGTCGGGCCGAAGGAACAGTAAAGAAATGAGTCATTTTTTTGTTTTTCCTTTTTCAGTACATATTTATTTCCTAGAAAATGGATAAATGGCTTAAAGTAAATAGAAAAAATAATTTTCCTGTGGGTAAAATTCATTAAATTGAATTATTTTTCCGCCGCGTATTTAAAGTTGTTATTTTCATTATTAAATTCGAACCAACGGGAGAATTTAATTTTGAAAAATGGATATGTTTTTAGTTTATTATAATATTGTTATTATTCTGACCAACATTGATTAATGACAATATTATGATGTTTTGTCGTGCATTAATTCTATTTTTGCCCAACGGTGATGTAGAATTAGTGTAGAGGCAATTGTATGTTTTAATTTTAACCAACATTGGAACTAAGGCTTGCAATTGTTATTATTATGTTTATGTTCTCACTCCATATGAATTGTGTTTTCAGGTGGATACAACTTGATGGGTTGTATCAAAGAGATCGCCACTCTCAAAGATGACAACTACACGGAGTGAAAGAAAAAGATTGACCTAGCCTTCATCTTGGCTAAGGTGGACTGGGTAGTCACCCCACCGTGTTCCACTGAGCCTGTGGCACTGGTGAGGGAGACAAACGAGGCTGATGCCGCTTGGGCAACTAGAGAAAGGGATTTTGAATCCCAAAAGATGTCCTATCACCTTGAGCATAGGAAGTGGGTCACTGCCAACAAGAAATGTATGGCTGTGATAAAGAACACGATTGAGCCTACAATTGCGGGCTCAATCCCAGAGTGTGACACGGTCACCGAGTACCTCGATAGAATAAAGAGTTAGTTCACTGGCTCTTCAAAGACATATGCTACCCAACTGATAAAGCAGCTAGTGACAGAGAAGTACTCTGGAAATGGTGGCATATAGTATGCTCAAAAAAGTCCACAAGTAGCAATAGCATTACTGTTTTTGAGTTTGAAAAAGTTTGTGGGATCGCGATACAGTTTCAAGTGCTGCACTTTGGGATGATATAACTCGTGAACCATTAGGATTTAGACCAAAACACCTAAAGCAAAGTTGGAGACCTCATGTAGCTCTGAAACTTGTATGAGTGTAGTTTTCGCTAATTCACGTTGGTTTAGGAGTTTGAGGGAGTCGAAGTTTGTGTTTCAGTCGTATTTTTGCGGTAGTATTAGTTCCTTTAGTGTTTGAAACGCCATAAGCTCGTCATGGCCAACCGGCCATAGCACTTTGCTACCACATGGCCTCCTGTGCCCACACCCATTTGCCACCTCACCCCTGCATGCGCTCCAGTGGGAGTAGAAATGATGTGTGGCCCTGCTCTCCCTCGGTCTCTCTCGTTCACTCACTCTCCCTTTGTTCTTTCTCTCACACTGCCTCCCGTTTGGCATGGCCGAGCAGCCGAGCTACTGTGTCGCTCGCTCCTCCATTGCCTAGACATCATTGAGCCTCTCCAGCGCTGCCTCCATGTCTGCTTCTGGCTCTTCGACCGCTTCCCCAACCCCTAGCAGCGCCGCCGTTCGTCGTTGCCGACACAACAACTGTCGCCGCTGCCGCCCTGCTTGGGCTGCCGCCTAGACGCATGGCTAGGGCACCACTGTAGGCCTAAGGCCATGCTGAGCCCCTCCAAGGGTGCGCATGGGCCTAGACAAGCCCTAGCGCTGCCCCTCCTTACCGCCGACGAGTCGTAGGCCGACCGTTTTCCCATGCCTCCCCTGCTTCAAAATCATGGGGACCTCACGCACGAATTCGAGAAAAGAGAAGGTCTTAAGTGCAAAGCTATAGACTCAGAGGAATACTGCCGAGAAGGACCTATTTGCTGGCATTCAATTCTTGTTTTCTCTAGGATCCTATCTGTTAAGGTGTTTTTCTTTTGTCCTATTTTTTCCAAAAAATGTGGCAACATTTGAAAATCAGTATCTCGTGCTAGGGAGCTCCAAATATAGTGAAACAAGTTTTGTTAGCTTTGTTATGAAATGCTCTACATAATAGATCTATAAAATGTGCTGCTTCATGCATGTTTATGTGCTGTGTAAATTATTCTTTAAATATGCTTTTAGAAAAGCTTTTAAGTTGGATAGATGCATAACTTGAGTTTGGTATGTGTAAAAATTGTGATTCCAATTTTGTTGAGTTTGTATTGACATGCTCTAGCTAGGAAAAATACTAAACTGGTAATAAACTTGATTGGAGTAAGGTCTTTCTATTTATCTTTTTATAAATGGTATTTTCTAAGGAAATTCATAAGGATAAAAATAAGTAACATATTACCATGCAAATTTTTGGACAGTATTATGGTACTAGGATGATGTTAAGAAAAATATGAAATTTGTTGTTTGACCCTTTTCTATAGGGTTAACTATTTTCACTAAAATAAACCTTGATAGCTTCTTATTTTTGTAGAGGATGTTATATATGTTCAAATGTTATGAAATTTATATAGTAGCCTACTCGGAGCACTTGGAAGCTACTGTAATTTTTTGAGAATTTACTATGCACATTTGGTATATGTTTGTTATTTCACCTAATTATCTAATTAATTTAATAAAGACATTTAAATAAATAAATTGGGCTTGACCATTATGTTTTCTAGAGTGTATTTGATATTCCTGAACTGTTGGCACCAATGGTGTTGCTCAATTTGTGATTTTATATGCCGTGAAAATATTATTGCTCTATAATTCAATTTTAGAGGTTTCTAGACAAATTCTGTTGTTGGGTATTTTGCATAGTCAAAATGAAGTTTACTGTAAAAATAGTTAATAAAAAAGTTTTAGGGAACTTCTTCATCTAGCTTGTTTAAAAATTTTAGGGCAATTGAATAAATGGTTTATGAGTTATAGCTGTTTGAAGTTGGTCTCCCGAAATACTTGTTCTCTGGAATTTCTAGACAGAGCTGAAAAGATTACCTGTTTTGGTTAGGATAGAGTGTTGATTAGCTTTTGGTGATTAAATAAGAGTTGTAGACAATTTTATAAGCTTTCTAGAAAGTCCAAGATGACAGTATTTGGATAGGTATAACTATAGTTATGATTTAAACTTGTAACTACTATGTGTAGCTCAGAAATTATCTTGTGAAGAATATTGGAAATGGATAGAGAAGAGATATGCACCTACTCAGTAAATAAGAATTTAACTTGGTTATCATATAAGTAACTTGATATAATCATCAGCATAGAATCATGCACGTTCTCATGTCATATCATTCACAATTCTTCTTATGCATCTGTGATACTTACTTTATGCATATGCATGCAATAGGTACAGCGGAAGAAATCACATTGGTGGAACTCGAAGCTAATCCACAAGAGGAGAACCGGGAAGCTCAGCACCAAGAAGCTCCAGGCGAAGGTGAGCCTGAAGTTGATCATCTCCTAGAGTGCCCTGATCATCAGTTTGCCACGTTCGTGAAAGGCATGCCCTGGAGCATTATGAGTCTCCCTATTTTATTAATGTCACCTAAGTTACTCGTATTGATGCATTATGTGATAGGAGTTGTTTGGGAACACTTGCTGCATATTACCCTTGTTTGTCTAGAAATATCTATCCTAAATCCTAATTAAGTCTAGGAACACTCCTTATGCTTAGCTATGCTTAGACCGGTAGAAGTCGGGTGATTTTCTATCACCTACGAGACATAGGTGATAACTTGATCACGGTTGGCTATATTCTGCTATCATGGAACATAACTTGGTGTTGTTGATTAATTGGAGACCGGGCGGAGTCTTATGTTGGTGGTGATCATAGTAATTCTGTCTATGTCATTTAAGGATCAGTCATTGGAGGTCATCTTGTCATGTTGAACGCATGCCTCTCACATAGCTGGCCGGATAAGTCGTTCCAACTATGATGGCGAGTAGCTCAATTCAGGCTAGGACCCGATAAGTGAAAGTGCGCACCTTGGAGGCAGTAAGGATGTGCGAAGAGCCAATGGCGTGAGCCCAAGGGCCGATTAGAGTCCTAAGCTTCCTAGCAGATTGGTAGTATCTCTGAAGTTGCGACACTGATTGGACCCATGATTTGGACCTGAATTGTACCAAAGGTAACCCAAGGTGGCCCTTGATCAGGTTGCCTGGGTGTATATTAGGAATATTTCCCTAGCTAGGTAGGAATCGATTCGAATCATAGTCTCTCCCAGATAGTGAGAACTTGATAGGAGTATGCTTCATCGTAGTAATTGATGGAAGTGCTGGTTATGAGATTATGAAAGAGCTCAACTTGATATGGTTATTATTGCGTTGACTGAAGGGTACCAACATGTTTGGCATAGGATAGTTGCTAATTTAGTATGAGATAGGATTAATAACTGGTGATTCATAGTTTAAAAGATATTGGATAACTAATGCTTTTTATGCAAATAATGTCTACCAGCTCTACTTATAAAGCCTTGCATACTCCTTGGTGTCTTAGTATTTTAGTTGATGACGGGTAAGTCTAGCTAAGTACCATCTTGTACTCAGGGTTTTATTCCCATTGTTGTAGATAATCTTATGTACCACGACTACTTTAAGCACTTCTTTGCTCCTACAGTGGATGAGGAATAGGACCATGGGCATGGTCATTCTATATATCATCTCACCCTTGTGCTTTTGTTGGAGATGACTATGAAAACTGGCTATGTATCTAAACTACTGTTGATGTCGTTCAGAACTATGTTGCTTCCGCTACTGTTAAATGGATGTTGTAATAACTATGTTGGAACTCCGATGTATGACAAACTATTTCTGAACTTGTTGTAACATGTGGCTTGTATGTTGAATCATATACGATCTTGGTTTGTATGTTGGTTGATTCGAGATCCTTCGTGATACTCGATGGACTACCGAATTTATATGGGCTCAAGTATGATGGTTTGACTACCTTGGTGGTTGCTATTGTACTTGTGCTCTTTTAAATTGGATGGTTCTATTATAGTTGGCATCGGAGCAGGATTCAACACTAAACTTGTCACATGTGTAATTAAAACAAAGGGTTTTGTTTTATAAGCTTAAATTCTACAATTGTAATAATAAGTTTAGAGTGTTGAAGATTGAACTTAAAACTATAGTGTGCTCGTGGTCAACTCCTTTATGCCTAGTTAAGGACTATTAGGTGGCTATTTAAGTACTTACATGGGGGGTTTACTTTCATTGTCCATACGGTGTGCTATTGTATGGGTGCCACTCACTTGAGTGGTAATATATGGATCAAATGCCTCTACGTCAGGTAAGAAGGTAAGTTGATGAGTGGCATGACCGCAAGAAGTGAGCTTGCGGTCGGGGAGAGCTAGTTGTGATACGGTTGTATATGCATGCTTGCATGTGTATATTGTGCATATTTAATTGTGGGTAGTGTAATGATCATCAGATAGCTTTGATACAGAAGTATATATATGGGATATATATATGGAAGTATTTAGTTTACTGCTTCAATATATATCTTGCTATCCTTGGTATTCAATTTAGAGCCCAGATTTACCTTTCTATACATATAATTGTTGGGTTGGGCTAAAATGAATTTTCTGCAGGTACACTAACAACGAACCATGTAGCTCATTTAGTTACGATTATATCGAGAGAACGTATGTATGCCACCGCGTATGTCGTTAGGATTTAGTTTTCTAAGTTTATGATGACATATGGAATGAGCATACATCATGATACATCATTCATTCATATCATTGCATTGTTCCTCCCCCTTGCTTGATCTTATTGTTAAGTAACTCTTTTCTATAATCACGTGTCTCACTTAATTGTAACCTTTTGCTATAGATGGTAGCCCTAGGACTCCCTGTTGCAAGCGACACCTTTTTGGCATTGTTTGGGACTCCGACCTTACTATGGAGGGTACTACACTCTATCGGGTATGTTGAACCGCCTCACTATTTTTGGAGCGAAGTGGTAACTGAGGGACAATGGTGGTACGACGTGCGGGTCACTATCGCCGCCTGTGTGGACAATCCTCAGTGGCAAGGATGGATTATCGAGTCAGATGGACATACCCCTTGGGACGGTGCCAAAGTGGCCGCCTTTGAAGTTCCTAGTGAAATCTGTCAGGAATTTGGTGATGAGCTTGTCAATGGGCCTATTGGATCTTTCCCTCGAGTGGATGCATCACAGACCGCTTGGACCCAGCTAGGCGGTAATGCTTTGGTAAGAGACCAGGATGAAAGGGCAGGAAGTAGTAATGCTGCCATGAGTGCCAAGTATGCAGTTATGAGGATGTTTTACTCTCGCCAGGATAGCTACATCAGCTGTATGCAAGAGCTCCAAAGAGCACAAGCTGCACAGCGTAGGATGCAAGGACATGTGCGCAAGCACCAAAGGGCGGTTAGAGCAGCTCAGAATGAGATAGGTAATTATATGACAGCCTTAGATGCTCGTTGGAGGCAGTTTGTCCATGCTATTGCTAAGAGAGATGCAGCTAGGGCTGAGTTACAGGACATCCATGCTGAGAGGGATGAGGTCATTCGCCTTGTTGAAACTAGGGAGGCAGCAAGGATCAGGACTATGTTTTAGGCTGCTAGGTCGGCAATGGAGTTTGATCGTACATAGTAGGAACTCATACGCCAGATTGAGGAGCTTCAACTAGATGTTCATCGTCTCAACAACATGAACCCAATTCTTCCTCTAGCTCCAGCGGTGGAAGAAGATCCCAATGTGTTGATTGCTGAGGATGATGGCATGGAGGTGGACGCCGAGGAGGAGCTTGAAGATGAAGAGGTTGAGCCTTTTGAGGATGACCATGGTGATGGTGTGTCCGACATCGACAGCGACCACCCCGAGGAGTAGCTCAGCTATAATATCTAGCTAGATGCGTTAGCTCTTTATCTTCTATCCTTATGTAATGAACTCGTAATGTAGGTTTTGATTTCATGATGTACCCCTTTTCGATGTTATTGGAACCGTGCATGTACTACATGTGGTGATTGCATTGTTAATGAATTCCCCATTGTTATTTTCAAGAAAATTTTGGCATGTATGGAACACATTGTGACTATGACAAGTGGTTCTTTTGGGTGATGTTATGTTGTGGAAATGAATTATTGTGCCTCTATGTTATTGTATGAATTTATGATTCTCTCCAGAAATTATAGTATGGCATGACTATACAATTCTTCTGCTATCTCTTGACATCATTCAATAATCACTTGTTGTTGCAACTTTGTAGATGACTCGCACTCATGGAGGGGCTGGTACCAGTCGTGATCATGATGGTGATGATGATCTCCCACCACCACCGCACCCCACCCCAGCGGAGATGATGGCACAACTCCTAGAGACCCATCGGTCTATGGGGGAAGTACTGCATGGGCTTGCACAGAACACTGGTCATGGACGGGGACGGGACCAACACCAGGGACTCAAACCAAATTAGTACAGTGAGTTCAAGGAGTTTTTGGACACTAAACCTCCTATCTTTAAGGAGGCAGAGGAGCCATTGCAAGCCGATGAATGGCTCAATACCATTGAGCAGAAGTTTCGTCTCTTGAGAGTTATAGAGCATATGAAGGCTGAGTATGCCTCACATTAGTTGCTTGGTCCAGCAGGCATTTGGTGGACTCATTACTTGTCTACCCTTCCTGCTAATGCTCAGGTTACATGGAATGAGTTTTAGACTGCTTTTAGGGGGCATCAAATTCCCCTAAGTCTTATGAGCATGAAACATATAGAGTTTATGAGGCTTAACTAGGGCACCAAAAGTCTCACTGAGTACTTGAATGCCTTCAACAACCTCTCTAGGTATGCGCCTGAGTTTATGAATACCGATGCTAAGAAGATTGCAAGTTTCAAGAGAGGACTAGGTCCAAAGTTGACGAAGACTCTAGCAAATAACAAGAGTGAGACCTACAATGAATTCGTGAGTGATGCGCTCACACAGGAGAATCTTAATAATATTTATGCTGCATCCAAGAGCCGCAAGAGGGCCTTTGAAGCCAGTGCATCTCAGCAGAGAGCTCCAGTGGTGGTAAGAACCCAATACTGCCCACATGCTCCAAAATACCAGCCACCTCAGAAGAAGGCCCAGCCAAGCCAAGCAAATAAATGGTATCGTCGGGCATACTCTATTGCTCTACTATCTAAGGGTGGTGCAGGACAAGGCAACTCGAGGGCACCACCTAACAATCAACCATGTTTTAATTGCAACAAGACTGGTCATTGGGCGAGGGAGTGCCCTTACCCCAAGAAGAACAATCAGAAGCCAACAACTACAAATGCATGCCCGGGATATGTGCATTACACCAGCCTGGAAGAAATTCCCTTTGGAGAAGTTGTCACAGCTAGTATGTTTCTTGTGAACCATCATCCTACAGTCGTTCTATTTGATTCTAGAGCTTTGCATTCATTTATGAGTCCCACATTTGCCTCTCAGTATAATCAGAAGGTAGTTACTATAGAAAAAGGGTGCTATTGTATAAGTACGGCTGGGAGCCAAATCTCCACCAATCAAATAGTTAGAGAAGTATGTATCTTGATAAGTAATAGGGAGTACACTATTGATCTAGTGGTATTGTCTGGTTTGGGGATAGATGTAATTTTGGGAATGAAGTGGATGAGCGGTCATGGAGTTCTTATTGATACCTCCACTAGAGTAATTATGTTGAGAGAACCCAAGACCAACAAGGCATTTCTAGTGCCCCTTCCCAAAGAGATTGACCTTCATAATACAGCTAATGCCATCCAGCTTCCGACAATTGCTGATATTCCGATAGTATGTGAGTTTTTGGATGTCTTTCCTGATGAATTGCCAGGATTACCACCTGACAGAGAGATAGAGTTCAAGATATAATTGTTACTGGGTACCGCACCCATCTCTCGAAGACCTTATAGAATGCCACCTAATGAGTTGGCAGAATTAAAGATCCAATTGCAAGAACTCTTAGGAAAGGGTCTTATTCACCCTAGTTCATCACCATGGGGTTGTTTGGCTATATTTGTGAAAAATAAGGACAAGTCTTTGTGGATGTGTGTGGACTATCGACCACTCAATGCTGTTACTATCAAGAACAAATATCCTTTGCCTCACATTGATATATTATTTGATCATTTGTCAAAAGCAAAGGTGATCTCTAAGATTGATTTGAGGTCAGGTTATCACCAAATCAAGATCAGGCCCGAGGACATACCTAAGATGACTTTTTCCACTAGGTATGCTCTGTATGAGTATTTAGTCATGTCATTTGGATTGACCAATGCTCCTGCCTATTTCATGTATTTGATGAACTCGGTGTTTCTGCCCGAACTTGACAAGTTCGTGGTTGTGTTTATCGATGATATCTTGATTTATTCAGAGACTGCAGAAGAGCATGAGGAGCACTTGAGAGTTGTGTTGTTGAGATTAAGACAACATAAGTTGTATGCAAAGTTTAGTAAATGTGAGTTTTGGTTGAAGAAGGTACCTTTCCTAGGCCATGTTTTATCTAAGGATGGAACCTCGGTAGACCCATCCAAGGTACAGGAGGTTCTTGATTAGAAAGCCCCAACCTCTGTTCATGTGGTTCAAAGTTTTCTTGGTCTAGCTAGATACTATCATTGGTTTATCCCAGATTTCTCCAAGATAGCCAAGCCTATGACGAGGCTAGTTCAGAAGGATGAAAAGTTTGTATGGACACCAGAGTGTGAAGCAGCTTTTCACACCTTGCGGACTCTGCTAACTATTGCTCCTGTTTTAGCACAACCTGACATTGAGAAACCATTTGATGTATTTTGTGATGCATCAGGTACTAGTTTAGGGTGTGTTTTAATGCAAGAAGGCTGAGTCATTGCTTATTCCTCGCATCAATTGAGAAAGCATGAAGTCAATTATCCAACTCATGTTTTAGAGCTAGCAGTAGTTGTCCATGCTCTAAAAATTTGGAGACATTACCTGCTTGGTAATGTTTGTCACATCTACACTGATCACAAAAGCCTTAAGTACATTTTCAATCAACCTGAGTTAAACATGAGGCAACGCAGATGGTTGGAATTGATCAAGGATTACAACTTGGAAGTGCATTATCATCCAGGAAAAGCCAATGTGGTTGCCGACGCCTTAAGCCAGAAGTATCGGTGTAATCCTTTGTTGGAAGATGGTTTTAACTTATTGCATTCGACAATCTTACACAATATCACTGTTAGTTGCTCTCTTGAGTCAAAAATCATTGAGCTCCAATGGACTGATGTGGGTATATTCCATATCAAAAGAAAGATGAAAGAAGAAGAAAGTAAGCATTTTTGATTGGATGAGAATGGTGTTCTATGGTTTAAAGATCGGCTGGTAGTACCAAAAGATAGAGAGCTTAGGAACCAGATATTGGATGAAGCTCATTCTTCCAAGCTATCCATTCACTCGGGTAGCAGTAAAATGTACCAAGACTTGAAAACTTGATTTTGGTGGACAAAAATGAAGAAAGAAATTGCGGCATACGTTGCTAGATGTGATAACTGTTGCCGAGTTAAGGCCATTCATATGAAACCAGTAGGATTACTTCAGCCATTGTCTATTCTAAGTTGGAAATGGGAGGACATTAGTATGGATTTTGTTGTCGGACTTCCAACATCAAAAGGGTCATGATTCTATATGGGTAATTGTTGACCATCTCACCAAGTTTGCACATTTTATTCCTATCAATGTCAAGTATCGACCTCATCAATATGCAAAGTTATACATTGATCAAATTATAAGGTTGCATGGAGTACCTAAGAGTATTGTATCAGATCGAGGGCCCTAGTTTGTTAATCATTTTTGGAAACACCTGTACAAGTACTTAGGTACCACATTGATTCACAGCTCTGCTTATCACCCTAGACAGCTTGTCAAACTAAGCGTGTGAATTAGATCTTGGAAGATATGTTGAGAGCATGTGTGATTTCTTTCAATGTTTCATGGGAAGATTGGTTACCTTTGGTTGAATTCTCCTACAATAATAGCTATCAAGAGAGCGTCAAGATGGCTCTATTTGAAGCTTTATATGGTCGTAAGTGTAGGACCCCTCTGAATTGGATTGAGCCTGGTGAAAGGAGATATTATGGTATTGACTTTGTCAAAGAAGCTGAAGAACAAGTTCAAATCATTCAACAACATAGGAAGCTACTCAATCAAGACAAAAGAGTTATGCAGATAAAAGGAGAAGTCCTATTATGTTCCAAATTGGAGATTATGTGTATTTGAAGGTATCCCCAATGAAGAAAGTACAAAGGTTTGGAGTGAGATGAAAACTTGCTCCTAGGTATATCGGTCCATATCAGATCATTGCACAAAAAGGACCCATAGCCTACAAACTCTAGTTACCTCCGAAAATGTGAGCTATATTAAACGTTTTCCATGTCTCCCAACTCAAGAAATGTCTTCGTGTGCCCGAAGAAGTTATTGAACCCGCTAGTGTCAAGATTCAGTTGGATTTGACCTATGAAGAAAGACCTATTCAAGTGCTTGAGACAATGGAAAGAGTGACCCGTAGCAAAGTCATTAATTTTTACAAGGTGATTTGGAATAATCATAGTGAGCAAGACGCTACGTGGGAGCGAGAGGATTATCTACATGAGGTCTATCTGGGTTTCTACGAGAGATGGTAGGTCGTGCAAATCTTAGGACGAGATTTCTTTAAGGGGGGTAGGGCTATAACACCCTAGGTGTTAAGCATGCATTTAGCATTGGCATTGCATGAGCACAAACATCATTGCTCATTCATGAGCATAAGCATCTTAATTTCAATCTCTATGTTTCTTATATCACATGTGTTTGTCCCTAATTGCTTCACATATGCTAGGGTTTACATGTAAACAATGTATAAAATGCTTGTGGGACCCTAGGAGTACTTTTAACATGTTTAGAATGTCATATGGAACAACTTTTGTATTCATGACTTGGGCCAATTTGACCTCTAAGTCATGGTTATAGTGTAAGTTATCATTTTCAAGTTGCATGTTTGACCTAAGTGAACTATACTCTAGAGACTTTGCATGGTAGTGCACCCTTAAGCAAAGTTGTAGTACTTGACTAGATCAACAACTTTTATTTTTGGGTCAAAGTCTAATTCGGTGCATAGTATGCTTAAAAATAGTCCAGAAGTAGCAATAGCATTACTGTTTTTGAGTTTGAAAAAGTTTCTAAGTCTGGGATCGCGTTACAGTTTCAAGTGCTGCAGTTTGGGAAGATATAACTCGCGAACCATTAGGATTTAGACCAAAACCCCTAAAGAAAAGTTGGAGACCTCATGTAGCTCTAAAACTTGTATTAGAGTAGTTTTCACTAATTTGTGTTGGTTTGGGAGTTTGAGGGAGTCGAAGTTTGTGTTTTAGTCGTATTTTTGCGGTAGTATTAGTTCCTTTAGTGTTTGAAATGCCTAAAGCTCATCATGGCCGACCGGCCATAGCACTTTCACTGCCGCGTGGCCTCCCGTGCATGTGCCTGTTCGCCACCTTGCCCCTACATGCGCTCTAGTGGGAGTAGAAACGACATGTGGCCCTGCTCTCCCTTGGTTTCTCTCGTTCACTCGCTCTCCCTCTGTTCTTTCTCTCGCACTGCCTCCCATTTGGCATGGCTGAGTAGCCAAGCTGCTGCATTGCTCACTCCTCCATTGCCTAGGCATCATCGAGCCTATCTAGCACCACCTCCGCATCTGCTTCTGGCTCCTCGA
This sequence comes from Miscanthus floridulus, assembly GCF_019320115.1. Lineage (NCBI taxonomy): Eukaryota > Viridiplantae > Streptophyta > Magnoliopsida > Poales > Poaceae > Miscanthus > Miscanthus floridulus. Next base: position 35,115,905 of record NC_089588.1, on the reverse strand, counting down.
CCGCCTCTCCATCCCCTAGCAGTGCTGCCGTTCGCCGTTGCCGGCACAACAGGCATCGCTGCTGCCGCCCTGCTCAGGCTACCACCTGGACGCATGGCCAGGGCACCACCACAGGCCTTAGGCCGCACTGAGCCCCTCCATGGGTGCGCACGGGCCTGGACAAGTCCTAGCGCTGCCCCTCCTTAGCACCGGCGAGCTGCAGGCCGGCCGTTTTCCCGCGCCGCCTCTGCTTCAAAATCACAGGGACCTCGCACACGAATTTGAGAAAAGAGAAGGTCTTAAGTGCAAAGCTGTAGACTCATAGGAATACTACTGAGAAGGACCTATTTCCTGGCATTCAATTCGTGTTTTCTATAGGGTCCTATCCATTAAGGTGTTTTTCTTTTGTCGTGTTTTCTTTTCTAGAAAATGTGCCAACCTTTGAAAATCAGTATCTCATGCTAGGGAGCTCCAAAAATAGTGAAACAAGTTTTGTTAGCTTTGTTATTAAATGCTCTACATGATAGATCTATAAAATGTGCTGCTTCATGCATGTTTATGTGCCGTGTAAATTATTCTTTAAAGATGCTTTTAGAAAAGCTTTTAAGTTGGACAGATGCATAACTTGAGTTTGGTATGTGCAAAAATTGTGATTCCAATTTTGTTGAGTTTGTATTGACATGCTCTAGCTAGGAAAAATACTAAACTGGTAGTAGACTTAATTGGAGTAAGGTCTTTCTATTTATCTTTTTATAAATGGTATTTTCTAAGGAAATTCATAAGGATAAAAATAAGTAACATATTGCGATGCAAATTTTTGCACAGTATTATGGTACTAGGATGAAGTTAAGAAAAATATGAAATCTGTTGCTTGACACTTTTCTATAGGGTTAACTATTTTCACTAAAATAAACCTTGATAGCTTGTTATTTTTGTAGAGGATGTTATACATGTTCAAATGTTATGAAATTTATACAATATCCTAATGGGAGCACTTAGATGCTATTGTAATTTTCTGAGAATTTACTGTGCATATTTGGTATATGTTTGTTATTTCACCTAATTATCTAATTAATTTAATAAAGACATTTAAATTAATAAATTGGGCTTGACCATTATATTTTCTAGAGTGTATTTGATATTCCTAAGCTGTTGGTACCAATGGTGTTGCTCAATTTGAGATTTTATATGCCGTGAAAATATTATTGCTCTATAATTCAATTTTAGAGGTTTCTGGACATATTCTGTTGTTGGGCATTTTGCATAGTCAAAATAAAGTTTACTGTAAAAATGGTTAATAATAAAGTTGTAGGGAACTTCTTCATCTATCTTGTGTCAAAATTTTAGGACAATAGGACAAATGGTTTAGGAGTTATATCTCTTTTAAGTTGGTCTCCTAAAATACTTGTTCTCTGGAATTTCTAGACAGAGCTGGAAAGATTACCTATTTTGGTTAGGATAGAGTTAGCTTTTGGTGATTAAATAAGAGTTGTGATTTAAACTTGTAACTACTATGTGTAGCTCAGAAATTTTATAAGCTTTTCAGAAAGTCCAAGATCACATTATTTGGATAGGTAGAACTACAGTTACGATTTAAACTTGTAACTGCTATGTGTAGCTCAGAAATTGTCTTGTGAAGAATATTGGAAATGGATAGAGAAGAGATATGCACCTACTTAGTAAATAAGAATTTAACTTGGTTAGCATCTAAGTAACTTGATATAATAATCAGCATAGAATCATGCACATTCTCATGTCATATCATTCACAAGTCTTCTTATGCATCCATGATACTTACTTTATGCATATGCATGCAATAGGTGCAGTGGAAGAAATTATATTGGTGGAACTCAAAGCCGATCCACAAGAGGAGAACCAAGAAGCTCAGCACCAAGAAGCTCTAGGCGAAGGCGAGCCTAAAGTTGATCATCTCCTGGAGTGCCCTGATCATCAGCCTGCCACGTTCGTGAAAGGCAAGCCCTAGAGCATTATAAGTCTCCTTATTTTATTAATATTACCTAAGTTACTCGTATTGATGCATTATGTGATAGGAGTTGTTTGGGAACACTTGCTACATATTACCTTTCCTTGTCTAGAAATATCTACCCTGAATGCTAATTAAGTCTAGGAACGGTCCTTATGCTTAGCTATGCTTAGACTGGTAGAAGCTGGGTAATTTCCTGTCACCTACGAGCCATAGGTGATAACTTGATCATGGTTGGCTATATTGTGCTATTGTGGAACATAACTTGGTGTTATTGTTAATTAGAGACCGGGCAGAGTCTTATGTTGGTGGTGATCATAGTGATTCCATTTGTGTCTTTTATGGACCGGTCGTTGGAGGTCATCTTGTCATGTTGAACATATGCCTCTCACATAGCTGGCTGGATAAGTCATTCCGACCGTGAAGCCGAGTAGCTCAATTTAGGCCAGGACCCGATAAGTGAAAGTGCGCACCCTGGAGGAAGTAAGGATGTGTGGAGAGCCAATGGCATGAGCCCAAGGGCGGGTTAGAGTCCTAAGCTTCCTGACCGATTGGTAGTATCTCTGAAGGTGCGGTGCTGATTGGACATGCGATTTCGACCTGAATTATACCAAAGGTTACCCAAGGTGGCCCCTGATCAGGTTGCCTAGGTGTGTGTTAGGAATATTTCCCTAGCTAGGTTGGAATCGATTTGAATCACCATCTCTCCCGGATAGTGAGAACTTGACAGGAGTATGCTTCATCGTAGTAATTGATGGAAGTGTTGGTTATGAGATTATGAATGAGCTCAACTTGATATGGTTATTATTGCGTTGACTGAAGGGTACCAACATGTTTGGCATAGTGTAGTTGCTAATCTAGTATGAGATAGGATTAATAACTGATGAGTCATAGTTTAAAAGATATTGGATAACTAATGCTTTTTATGCAAATAATGTCTACCAGCTCTACTTATAAAGCCTTGCATACTCCTTGGTGTCTTAGTATTTTAGTTGATGATGGGTAGGTCTAGCTAAGTACCTTCTTGTACTCAGGGTTTTATTCCCATTGTTACAGATAATGTTATGTACCACGGCTACTGCAAGCACTGCTTTGCTCCTACAGTGGATGAGGAATAGGACCATAGGCTTGGTCATTCTATATATCATCTCATCCTTGTGCTTTTGTTGGAGATGACTATGAAAACTGGCTATGTATCTAAACTACTGCTCTGATGTATGACAAACTATTTGTGAACTTGTTGTAACATGTGGCTTGTATGTTGAATCATGTATGATCTTGGTTTGTATGTTGGTTGATTCGAGATCCTTCGTGATACTCAACAAACTATCAAATTTATATGGACTGAAGTGTGATGGTTTGACTGCCTTGGTGGTTGCTATTGTACTTGTGCTGTTATAAATTGGATGGTTCTATTACATTGTTGTTCCTCCTTCTTCAGTTCTTCTTCTTCTTGGTTACTATTATTTCTTTGGGTAGGTATGGCGTTTGTGTTTGTGCAGGAGATTGCAAGATATGGTCCTTGAAAGAGAATTTCTCCTTCTTGTCCTTGATTGTGAAGCAGATCCTAGCACTATCTACGTAGATGATGGCTTTCATGGTGCTCTGGAAAGGTTGGCCCAAGATGATGGGTGCCCTTTCAAAAACCACAATGTTAGGTTGGCTTTCAAGATGAATGGTTGGCTTTCATCTCCACCTATTTCCACAACCACAAAATCTACGAGAGCATATGATTGTCCCACTCGAACAATGGCATCTTCAAGAACTCCCTTGGGGTAGTGGAGTGACTGATCTGCAAGCTGCAAACGCATATTTGTGTACAACAAAGGATCTCCAAAATCTTCTCATAGATTACTTTAGGCATGATGTTGACACTTGCTCCAAAGTCACAGATAGCTTCCTGGAAGATGTGGGGTCCAATGGTGATGGGGATGATAGGTCTCCCTAGATCACCCTTCTTGTCGGGTTAGGAATAATCTATCCACCTTCCCATTGATGGCTCCGTGTAGTAGTAAGCTACATTGTGAATATCGACAAGATTTGCAGTTCCTAGATCTTCTAGCTGCCCTAGAATCTTACCTTTGTCGGTCGGAGGAACAGTAGCCGCCAACTGAGCTATTTGTGATTCTATCATTTTGTTAAAGCTATGCTGGTTCTTTATGGCAGAAGCAAAGCTATCCATTCTATTATTTATGTTCTTTATAATTTTATCATTGGAAGCTACCTTTCTAGATAATTGTTCCATAATTTTAGATTGGCTAGATATTAATTCTCTCAATGGTGGTTGATTGAGATTATTGAAACTATTACCTTGATAGTTACCTTGGTAATTACCTTGGTAGTTTGGCTTTTGTTGCTATTTTTATCCTTGATTCTGTTGAGGACGATAGTTGTTATTGTTGATGAAGTTCACGTCCTCATGGGTTTCAGGACAGTTGTTCCCTGAATGCCAAGTGTTTCCACACTCTTCACATATCATGTGGGAATCATGAATGTGCATAACTTCTTGATTCTCATTGGCTCGATCTTCAAGCTTCCTCATCAGAAGGTTCATCTTGGCGGATAGCATGTCTACCTCCTTGAGTTGATGCATACCTCCACTTCTATTGTGGGTTTGAACTCGTTCTTCATTCTAGCCTTGGTTGGAGGCCATCTTCTCCACAAGAGCTGTTGCAGCTGGTATGGTGAGTGGCAGGAATGCACCTCCAGCAGTAGCATCTATAGTCTCATGGGTACTATTGGTCAACCTATGGTAGAAAGTCTACATGAGCAGCCAATTCTCCATCCCATGATGAGGACATTCTGATATGTAGTCTTGAAAGCGTTCACATGCCTTAGGGATAGATTCATCATGTTGCTACTAAAAACTTGAAATTCTCCCACACAGAGCATTGGTCTTGCCTATGGGAAAGAACTTGGCTAGGAAGGTAGTGGAACAGTTATCCCATGTAGTGTTTCTATCTTTGTTGGAGTAGAACCACTAGTTTGCCTTCCCCAAGAGTGAGAATGGGAAGAGGTGATGTAGTATGGCATCTTTTGTAACTCCTTTGAAGGTGAAGGTGATGCAGATCTCTAGAAAGTGTTGGAGATGAGCACTCGCATCTTCATGTGCCTTCCCACAAAGCTGGCTAGCTTGCACCATGTTGATGAGAGCTGGCTTGAGCTCGAATCCATTATCTCCAACATCAACTGTTGGTCTAGTACAGATGTTGGCTGTAGTTGGAGCAAAGAATTCACGAAGAGCCTTGTTAGCCATGGCTTCAAATTCTGGTGTTTAGCTTTGCCTTATCTGGTTGTCTTCCAACTCTAAAGCTAAAACTTTCTTGAGTTTAGCATTAGTTCTCTTAAGAAATGATTCTGGATTATGAATGTAGTTTGTTAGAAGGTCAAAACTAGTCATACATTACCCTACATAAGATACAAAAGTAGATAGAACAAGGGTAAGCCTGTTTGAGCAGAGGTCAATGGTTACCTTGATCACATCAATAAGTTTATCAATACTTCCTTTGCCTAGCTACCTTCCCTAGCAATGGCGCTAGAAATGCTTGTCGACATTTCTTAACATCGCTACTAAGAACAAGGTTATGAATTTAATCTCTAGCAACAACGCTAGAAATGCTGGTTGGTAATTACTTATGATTTGAAGGAATAAATATATGAAAGAGATCTACAAGCGCACAGATGATATACCATTGTAGCACTTCACCTGAGAGTGTTCCAGTTATCATTATTTATAATTTTACCACAGGAAAGGTCTGCCGAGGACATGTACTGATAACTTATACAATTGATGGAGAAGTAAAACCTTAACCAACATTCTACTCATAACAGGGGTAAGTCATAGGATAATATATATATGTATATTATATATATATATATATATATAAATATGATAAGTATTGATCGATGATAATGATGAATCACTTAAGTACTCCTTTCTATGGCATTAGCATGGTTAAGTGGAATATTAAAGAGATATTTCCTAAGTCATTCTCAATTACAGTCAAAGCATACATTGATTAGTGCAATTATACTTAGTAATCATGGTTAAGATCAACTTCATATCTACATATAAGGGATATTACTAAGGAAGATTAAGAATAGAGCTTGTCTTCCTTTGTAACTGGATCCTACGTGCATACCTATATTCGGGGAGTGGACTACAATGGACTCAACGAGAGTGTCACATCCATGATCTACCACATGACCTAGAATATAGGGTGTATCCGCAGGTAATCAACATATAAGCACCATGCTTACACAATGTTGACCACTCACCCATGGTACCGTAGAGTGAGCGCTATACAAACTTATGCATGAATATGATGATAATCCAACTATACTAAGCATATAACGAAAGTAAATCTTGAACATTATAACGAAGAACAAGAATGAGATGAATAGTAATATTGTCATACAATTATAGCAAACATATAAAAGTAATGGAGATACAAAAGAGAGGGGTTACAAAGATTATACCAAACCACGCTCTTGACACGATCGAGAATCCAAGTGAAGCATGCTTGCCTCCCTCTAGATGAAGCCTAACTAGCTATGCCCTAGATATGGTCGAGCTCCAAGGATGATTAGGGTTTCTGTCTTCTCAAATGACTTATCAGGGTTTGATGCCTTAGGGGGATACCATGGCTCTGGCTTTAGATTGGCACAACGGTGAACCTCGGAGTGGTGGAGCATTGTTTTCTACCACGTTCGATGGACGATGTCATCGCCGATCCTATTGAGAGTTTTGAGCCGGCTGCCAACGCCGTCTTACTAAAGGTGGACATGGACGAGATCCTGCATGCCAACCTTGACCCCTGATCTATGGGACATATCAGTAGTATTAGTAGTCATGAATAAGTTTGATCTGCGGGACACCCTTGCAAAATATGTGAAATCTTATTTGCATGTTGGTGTTATCTTTTGTTGAACTTTGTATCAGGACTTGTTTTGATGCATGGGTATCCACATCAATCCACATGTGTTGGAGTGGAATGAGATGGAATTTAGTTTAATTCCACTCCAATCCACTTCAACACATGTGGGTTGACATGAATTCATGGATATTCTTGTTTGGATGCATGTGTATCCACTTCAATCCACATGTGTTGGAGTGGAATGGAATGTAATTTAGTTTAATTCATATCCAATCCACTTCAACACATGTGGATTGAGATGAATACATGCGCATCCAAACAAGGCGTTAGATGGGTTAAACTCTGTTGAGCATGGTGCAGCTCAGGTCTTTTGGTTATTTTGTAGTTGGTTTGTAGCCCCTGTTGGTTGCTTTTTGCTATAGATTTCTTTCTAGTTGTCTTTGATCTGATCTATAATATGCTAAACATTCATGAGTGCCTTTGATCTCTATTGAAGCCAACTTGTGTCTTTGATAATTTTTTTTGAAATTGAAAGAACTATGTAGCGAGGAGTTCATTTGAACAAGTCTAGAATATTATTTTTGCTTTTGCTTTTCTATTGTTTTGTTTCAATTTTATTTGTTCCCTTTAAGGATTCAACAAAAGTACTCATACGAAATAGGTTTCTATGTATAACATGAGATGTGTCTGGCCCGGTCAGATTTACGATCCTGAGACTTTCTTGCGTGCGTAGTAAATTTGAATACCTATGTGGCTCCCAAAAGGAAACAAATCTAAAGAAGGTACATGTGACAACCATAACAATTTTAGCACCAGGGGCAAGTCTCGCACTTACAATCTGTTGAGCGCGGTGTATCTCAAGTTGTCTGGTTTCTATTTGTTTTTTGTTGCCTTGGTGTCTTTGTCAATCTTTGTTGAACTTGCAAGAATTTTGTAGCGAGGAGCAAGTCTCGCCTCAGTGTAATGCAGAGTAGAGGAGCCATTAGTGTTGAAATGTTATTGCACACTTAAGAAAGTCTGACCGTAAGTCTCGCCTCCGTCTAATGCAGAGCAGAGGAGCCATTGGTGTTGAAATGTTATTGCACACGTAAGAATATCTAACCTCTGTACATTTGAACACGTCTGACTGTATCCTCCATAGTTTTTCTCATCTTCTTATGATGCTTGTTACTGTGTTGTTTATGATTTTAGGTTTAGCTAACTTAATAGTAGCATAGCCTAGTAGTACAATATGGTGGGTGCATTGTAGTGCTTTTGAAGTGTCATTTTTGTGTATTTTGGAGTGCCCTCATCAGCATACCCCATGTACCCATGACATTAGAAATCAATATAAGTATTGTACTACAGCTGAATTAATGGATGAAATGGCAATGGGAGCTATAACACCACCGTAACACATGTGCACACCAAACAAATAATTTAATTTGCAAACAAAACAAAGATGGCACACTAGTTTAGCTGAAATAATGACAACATCCATCATTGAGGAAATTAACATGTCCATAAACAAGGAAACAACATTAGTCCATTTAAAATGCATGACAGAGAGATACATCAAATGTTGCTTTATTTACTGCTCTGCTAATGAATCCAAGAACAAGGGAACATAAGGAAGATAGTATGGTCTGCAGATGAACTCTTTCTTAACGGTACGTCTACCATACCGAAAGACACAGACAGGGATGACATGAACTTTTTTGTGGTCCATGTTATATGCGATGATTGTTCCATCCTCCCAAGCAAAGAAAATCAAATTCCATTCTAGGTGCATTGTGATCACTATGTCCTTGTAATCAAAATTTGAATAACCAAATCTAATATTAATCCTTCCAAATAGGATCCTCGTGGTGCTTCCACGCCAAGGGTCGACCCAAGAGTCTAAAAAACAACAGGGCAAAGGGACGACCTGGCAGCCAACCTATCCGACCGGAGCACTCGCTCTAGGCTCCAGTGGCCTCCGAATGGCCTCTCCAATCGGAAGGCCTGCCCCGAGCCCTACTTCTGACTCCAACCCATGTCTCTCCGATTAGGGTACGTAAGAGCCCTGCTTGCCCCTCTTCTCCAACTAGCGCAACCGAAGCTGACTGGGGCCATCCGACCAGGGACGCCCGCTCAGAAGGGTCCAGGGATGAACGGAGAAAGCATCACATGAGTCAAACTATGGTACAGGGACCATACCGTGAACACCTTTGGGAATAGTGCTCCACAACCACCCTGACATATACAGTATTGTAGGCGCCGACATTTATCCCTATAGTATTGTAGGTGCCATTGAGCTCCCGCATGGCAAAAAGCCCCTCACATGCCTCTGGGCACCAATAGTGTTGTAGACGCCAGGATTCACCACACCCGGTAAATGTGGTGAGACTCCTCACATGCCTCCGGGCAAGCAGTATTTTGCAAGTACCGACATCAACCCTTCCTAAAGAAGGCAACATAACCTCCCACGTGCACCTGACATTCTACAGTGACATCAACAGTGTTGTGGGCTCCTACCATTATCCCATCCTCTTCGACATGGGCAACAAGACTCAAAAGCATCTGTACCCTCTCCCTCCCACCTATAAAGCCATCCCCTTCATCTATAAAAGGGGATGTGCTCCCTCCAATGAAAAAGACTAATTTCATTCAAGCTCAGTTCCTTTAGATTCATTAGTCCAATAGCTCACAAACCACAGAACCACCAGGTTCGGACCTCAAGCTCACGCTTGAACACTTAGCTCATAGCTTAGTTCTAGTTGCTCTCAGCCCTTCCAGTCAGAGCCGACTGGGCCTCTTGCACACCCCATCTTTCTCCTTCTCGTTTGTAACCCCACTACAGACTTTGAGCACCTGGGCTCAGGAATAACGTCGCCGACCGACCCCGACTAGACATAGGGCACGTTGCCTGAACCAGTATAAATCCTGTGTCATTGAGTGCTAGGCCACCTCCGATCACAATGTACAACAAAACTATAAATATTCACTAGTTGGTCACATTCTGCACCGACAGTTGGCACCGTCCGTGGGGAGCTCGCTGTACGTTCAACACTTTTTGGTCATCGGATGGCCCACTTTTCTGCCACCCTTGCCGTGGTGGGCTCGGGCAATACGATTTGCTTTGGCTCGCTGGAGTTCCCCGCACTCTCACCCGCTGGGATGCTGGTTCCACCCATCTTCGAGCCATCCTAGGCCTTCCTCTTCGGAAGCCTAGACTTCATCGCCGACTGGCTCGGCGTACTCCACCTCCGCGAGGAGACTCGCGACCCAGCACCTGTCGGAGGGACGCCCTCCATCAACTCCGGGACGCACAACCTTGATGGCGCGGCATCTGCGCTTCATTCTAAGCAAACTCTCTGCTCAAACCCCACTGTAAGTAATACGCGTACTGTCATTCGCCCTTTATTTACTATCTCCCACCGATCACCCGGAGGGACTGCACCGCTCACACCACAAACACCGTACGATCGGTTCCCCTATGGCCTCATGTCCTCTGCGGATGCTTACGCTTGGGGGCTCCGAAGGATGCTGGCACCATCCCCGCTCATGTCTGAATTCGTAGGAATGGCAGGCTTCACTCCTGTCATTTCCGGTGAACTCCTAGACAACGAGGGTGAGAGCGATGGTTCCAGCATCGGCAAAATGGCGCCCACCACCGTCCATCTCGGGAGTGCGCTATGGTGGATGCTCTGGGATAGCCACCGGTGGTTGCGGTGTCTGAGCGAACTCACACGGCTCTGGTCCCACGCGCGGGGGCCCTTGCATCTACGCAAGCGCACGCTGAGGAATTACGACAACGATGGCAGAACCAGCCGCCGCCTACGCCAGCGCCGTCGGTATAGCCGGTCACGCCCCCTGCGCCTGGCTCAGTAGGCGGCGCCCGGGGTCATGCCCGTCAGGTCCAACACGACATCATAAATGAGGGGAACAATCTCCCTCAATTCATCCGGGCTGGCCAGAACATCATTGCTGTGACAGTGCTTCTACGCGGCGTTCCTGAGCCCGCCGACCCACGGGAGCGGGCAGTGTACTGGAACCTCTAGGTTCTAGTAGAAGCCGCCGCCGTCCAATAGGCGGAAAGATCCGTATCATGACTCCGACCCGCGCCCTCTCTCCCCACCGAGGGGACTAGGATGCACTAGACGGATTGCTCCATTCACCCACCGCCATAGCCGTCAGGCCTGGCTCGGGGTGCGACAGTCGTGCCATGGTCCGACCTGGCACCTATTTCACACCAATCGCCCGTACACGAGCGGCCCGATCCGCACCAGGACGCCCACAGCATCATCGGCAACCGACGTCGGGTTCGACATGATAACAATGTCCACCATACGGCAGCAGGCGACACACACCCCGGCCAACCCATCAAGGGAAGCAGTGAAACGCGCCCCAAGCACGGTCACCGACCCAACGACCGGAGCCCCAGCCCCGAGGGCCTAGGGCCGTGGGGCTTCAGCCGGTGTATCCAGAGAGCACCATTCCAGCAGCGTTTCCAGCCACCCACCAACATCACCAAATACACTAGGGAGACAAACCCAGGCATTTGGCTCGAAGACTTCTGGCTCGCCTATTGGGTCGGAGGAGTGGATGATGACTTTTTCATCATTCAATACCTTTCCATTTGCATGGGGGAACATGTTTGGGCATGGCTCAAATTCCTTTCGCATGACAGCATCCGAGACTAGATGGACCTCAAGAGGGTCTTTGTCGGGAATTTCTAGGGGACCTACGTCCGCCCGGGAAACTCCTAGGACCTCAAGAGCTATTAGCAGGAGCCCAATGAGTCCCTGTGGGATTACATCTGTAGGTTCTCCCAATGATGCAACTCCCTCCCCGATGTCATCGACGTAGACATCATCAGCACATTCCTCTCTAGGACAAACTACGAGTCCCTGATCCACAAGCTTGGCTGCTTGAAACCTCATACCACCCATGACCTGCTCGACATCACCACCAACCACGCCTCTGGCGAGGAGGCGGTTGGAGCAATCTTCAGTGGAGGCTAAGACAAGGTCAAGGCCAAGCGTGTGGACCTAGACGAAGGCCCCTCCATGCAGAGGGGCAAGAAAAATAGAAAAGATCGACGTCGGTTGGATAGCTCCACGCTAGTCACTGCGGCCGATCATACAGCCAAGTAGCCCCAACAAGGACTGCCTGACCACTTCAACAAACTCAAGTATAGTCCATGCACCAACCACGCCTACCCTGTCAAACACCTCTATAAGGAGTGCGAGCTCCTCAAACATTTCCTCTGACAGGCCAACAGGCCAAAGGAGGGAGACGGCAAGGAGGCGGCAGCCAAGAAGGGAGGCGCGGCAGGCAAGGACAGAGACGGTTTCCCCGAACCTAAGGAGTGCATCAGGATCTTCGGCGAGTCAGACGCCATCTGGACTAAACGCCAGCACAAGGTGCGCTACAGGGAGGCATGTGCCGCCGAGATGGCCGTCCCCTCCTTCCTCAGCTAGTTGGAATCCCTAATCACCTTTGATCAGAGGGACCATCCCTCCTATGTCGCAAGACAGGGATGCTACCCGCTCATCGTCGACCCCATCGTCTGCAAGAAGCGCCTCACCAAGGTGCTGATGGATGGGGGCAGCGACCTCAACATCCTATACATTGACACCCTAGATGCCATGTGCATCCCCCAATTAGAGCTTCGCCCAATGGCCTCCGCCTTCCATGGGGTAATCCTAGGAGCGCAGGCATACCCACTCGGACAAATTGATCTGCCCGTCATGTTTGGTAGCCGGGCAGAGGTCCTCACCTTCGAAGTGGTGGACTTTCCAAGGTCCTACCACACCATCTTGGGGTGGCCATGCTACGCAAGATTCATGGCAATCCCCAACACACCTACCTCAAGCTGAAGATGCCAGGACCAAACGGCGTCATCACCGTGAGTAGCGCCTTCTCGCATGCCTTCGTGTGCGACCGCAAGCACTACGAGGTCACCACCACGGTCGTCAACTTGTCTGAGCTCCCACGGCTTGGGGAGTCATCAACCCTAGCAGTCCTAGACTACAACAAACCGACTTCCTCGATGGCCAAATAGGAATGCGAGCTCATCAACTTCCTATGCAACAATCATGATGTCTTCGCATGGCAGCCATCTGACATGCCAGGGATACCACGAGAGGTCACCGAGCACGCACTATGCCTTATCCCAGGCTCAAAGCCTGTCAAGCAACGCCTGCATCATTTCAATGACTAGAGGTGTAGGGCCATAGGCGAAGAGATCGCCAAGCTCACGGTAGCTGGTTTCATCATGGAGGTTTTCCACTCTGACTGGCTCGCCAATCCCATCCTTGTCAGAAAAAAGACCGAGAAGTGGAGAATGTACATTGATTATACTGGACTCAACAAGGCGTGTCCCAAGGATCACTTTCCCTTGCCGCGCATAGACCAGATAATTGACTCCACCTCGGGTTGCGAGATCCTCTCCTTTCTAGATGCCTACTCAGGCTATCACCAGATTGCAATGAAAGAGTCCAATCAGCTCGCAACCTCGTTCATCACCCCATATGGTTCGTACTGTTATGTGACCATGCCTTTTGGCTTGAAGAACACTGGTGCCACCTACCAAAGGTGCATGTAGCAGTGATTCGCCGACCAAATCGACCTGCCCGATCAACCTAATCAGGCCAAACGGCTGAAACCAACGATCACTATCTATGTCGATGACATAGTGGTCAAAACAGCTCAAGCGTGCGACCTGATCGCAAACTTGGCCACAATGATGTTGAACCTCCGAAGGTTCAACATCAAGCTGAATCCCAAAAAATGTGTTTTCAGGGTTCCGAAGGGGAAGCTGCTCGGATACATCGTATCCGAGCGCGGCATCGAGGCCAACCCCGAAAAAGATCACAACCATCTCCAACATGGGTCCCATACGTAACGTCAAGGGCATGTAGAGGCTCACCAGCTACCTAGCTACCCTAAGCCGCTTCATCTCCTGGCTTAGCGAATGGGGGATGCCACTCTACAAGCTCCTCAAAAAGTCAGACGCCTTTGTCTGGACTAAGGAAGCCCAGCAGGCTCTCGAAAGCCTCAAAACGTCCCTAACATCGGCCCCAATCCTTGTTGCTCCCGAACAGGGAGAACCTCGCCTCCTTTATGTCGCGGCAAGTAACCATGTGGTGAGTGCTGCCCTAGTCGTCGAGAGGGAGGAACCGGGACACCAGCTCAAGGTATAGCCATCCGTATAATTCATCAGAGAAGTACTTACCGACCCCAAGGTTTGGTACCCCCAGGTGTAGAAACTCCTATACGCCATACTAATGGCAACCAGGAAGCTCCTACACTACTTCATCGACCACGAAGTCATGGTCATCACTTCATACCCGCTCGGAGACATCGTTCGTAACCACGACGCCGTGGGATGAATCTCCAAGTGGGCTCTTGAACTCATGGGCCATGACATCAGATATACCCCCCGCACCGCTATTAAGTCTTAGGATCTCGTGGATTTTGTCGCTGAATGGATGGAGGTCCAGCTACCAACCCCGGATGTCACCCATGAGTACTAGACAATGTACTTCGACGGGTCCATAATGGCGCCCGGCTCGGGGGCTAGAGTGGTTCTAATCTGCTCGGATGGGAGTAGGCTCCGCTATGCCATCCGCCTCCACTTCTTAGCTTCAAACAATGCCACAGAATATGAGACCCTTATCAACAGACTTCACATCGCCATCGAGCTCGGCGCTACGCGACTCTATGTTCACGGCGACTCAGAACTAGTCATTGATCAGGTCATGAAGGAGTCCTCCTACAAAAGCCCCCTCATGATAACATACTACCAAGAGGTGCACAAAGCTCGAGGACAAATTCTAGGGGGTCAAACTGCATCACGTCCCTCGAAGGGACAACTATGCCGCCGGTTTCCTCGCAAAACTGGCCACCAGGTGGGATCCGTCCCCAAGCGGGTCTTCATCAATGACATCCACGAGCCATCCGCCCACATCCTAGACGGTCCGACCGGGACACACCCCGACACCTAGCCAATGCTTGGGGGCTTCGACCCTGATGTCCAGCCAGCGCCCGGGGGCTCCAATCCTAGTACCTCTATGCCACCCACGAACATCGCTGTATTGGTGCCCGGTCAAACCGATTGGCGAGTACCGCTACTCTCCTACATCCTCGAATAGGTTCTCCCACCCAAAAGGACTGAAGCCCAATGAATCGCTCAACACGCCAAGACCTTCTTCATGCTTGATGATGAGCTCTACAAATGGAGCCCATTAGGGGTACTCATGAGGTGTATCCCCACCAACCAAGGGAGGGATCTCCTCCTCGAGGTCCATGCCAACATTTGCGGGCATCATGTGGCCCCACGGTCACTAGTCGGAAAAGCCTTCCGCTAAGGTTTTTACTGGCCCACCACACTACGAGATGTAGAAGAGGTCGTTCGCAGGTGTGAGGGATGCTAGTTCTACACTCAGCAAACCCATTTGCCGGCACAAGAGCTCCAAACCATCCCTATCACCTGGCCATTCACGGTCTGGGGCCTCAACATGGTAGGACCCCTCAAAAAGGCCCCGAGTGGCTTCACTCACCTACTCATAGTGGTTGACAAATTCACCAAATGGATAGAGGCCAAACCCATCACCAACATCCGGTCAGAGGAGGTAGTCAAATTCTTCCTTGACATCATCTACCGATTCGGCATTCCTAACTATATCATCACTGACCACGGGACCAACTTCACCAGAAAAAAGTTCCTAAACTTCAGCGATGGATACTGCATCAGGATCTATTAGGCTTTGGTCGGACATCCATGAACTAACGGTCAGGTCAAACACGCCAATGGCATGGTCCTCCAAGGACTTAAGTCATGCATCTTCGACCGACTCAACAAATACGCCAGGTCCCAACGATCCTCTAGAGCCTAAGAACGACCCCAAACCGATCCATGGGATTCACACACTTCTTCCTGGCCTACGAAGCTGAGGTGGTGTTGCCCTCTGACCTCGACCACGGTGCACCAAGAGTGAAGGCTTTCGACCACGACCGAGCCGCGGAGGCCCAACAAGATGCAGTCGACCTACTCAAAGAGGCCCGTGAAATGACCGTCATCTGCTCCGCTCGCTACCAACAAACCCTCCGCAGGTACCGCGAAAGGAAGATCAGAGGAAGGATTCTCAAAGTCGGTGACTTCATACTCTGGAGGACCCAATCAACGAAGGAAAAACACAAGCTCTCTCCACCATGGGAAGGACCCTATACGGTAACCAAAGTAATCCGACCGGGCACCTACCAAATGGAGGACAACAACGGCAACATTCTCAACAATACTTGGAACATTGAACAACTACGTTGTTTTCCCCCTAAATTTGGTCTAAACCTCTTTTTAGTTAGAACATGCTCCCGTAAGAGCACCCCTGCCCGAAACACTTTCAGCCCGGCTCACTCGGGGGCTCCATAAGGGTACAATATTGAATATTACCTCTCTTTCTTTTTTATTATCACACGATACAACAAATTTGTCCCCAAACAGAAACACATTCCATTCCTTTGATTACCTTACGTAACTCTGTTCTTACTCCCAACCGAATGCACCCCGCCTTTCCCTATGGATACGAACAGCCAAGCCTCGCGGGCCATGCCCTGGGCTCCCAAGGTCACACCCTATGGGACAAATGGGCAGGTACAAGAAAGAAAGGATAAAAACAAAAGTTATGCTAAGATAAACAAAGGGAACAAATATCATGGTTCTATCACAAGGGCAACACGGATGTATTCATTGATACAGAAAACTATTCACATGGGGACTCACCCACAAACCTAACTATTACATTCTCTACTGCTACAAATACTACTATGGCCTCTCAATGACATCGCCTAGAAGCCAAAGAAGAAACCGGATGCAACCACTAGGGACCTGCTCGGCTCCGCTCCTTTGACTTCAGCAAACGCAATAGATACCTTCAGGGCATCGCACCTATAGATGCTCAGTAGATGAACATGGAGCTCCTGACCTTCTCATGTAGTCGAGGCAGCTCCTGGGTAGGGGCGCTGCTACCGAGGTATGGTCACCATGGCTGGAAGAAATCTCATCAAACTTTATGAACTGGCCGACTTGAGCAGCTGTAGGCACCAAAAACAAAATCTACGCCGTGAGAGACCAACCAACCCCCTGAGTCAATCGAATCGCTCAGTATCCACACCAAGACATAGGTAGGAAGTGAAGGGACGCCCCATGTAGGCCATGCCGACTCCGTCATGAACGGTGAGCACGGGTCCCGGTCAGACATTTCTGACTGAAGCTCTCCGAACCCCATCACTCAGGTCATCAAGGTAAGCATGTCTTCATTAATACAAAAACTGTTCACACAAGGGCTCACCCATGATTGACGAGCGCAGGTCCTGATCGGACATTTCCGACTAAAGCTCTCCGAGCCCCGTCACTCCAGTCATCAAGGTAAACACTATCAAAACCCCTCTATTTCAATATAAATCATTCATACATCCATACACACATTTCATTCCATACGGTCATGCCTCCTGGATGATTCAGGCCCTGAACCACCCGGGGGCTCGGGAACTAAGCATTGCACGTGTAGCGAAATGCATCAGAACACTCCATGTTGCGTCACGAAGCAGCAGTTGCCTCATTCGACATGAGTAACAAATAGAGCCAGGGGAGAAAACCATAGATGAGCACCATGTGGCCCTCGCTCGGTCTAGCAGACTGGGTCATCTCAACCTTCACGTTCGATCCTGAACCTCTCACCAGGCCCACGGAATTTCCATCGAGGGGGGGCCGAAAGGCCACCTGGGTCGGTCTCCAAAACGACCTAGGCATCTGCTAGGTTGTAGGTAAAGGAGTACTAGAATGTCACAAGGGGGCTACGCTGACCCCGTCACGAACGACGAACCCAGATTCCGCTCGAACACACCCGTTAGCGAACTCACCGAGCTAGTCTTTGAGCCCGAGCGATCCGGACAGGCAACGAAACTTAGCCCCTCTGGTTGTGAGGAACCAGATGGGGTAACACACATAACTCACATCGACCCCTACGAAGGCCCAACAAGGCTCAGGGGCTCAAGACAAACGCTAAGGACACCAACCTCAACTTCGCTAGATCCACGACTACGACTCGCCCGATCCCATGGCGCGCACCGATGCCAGGATCCGCGAGCACCGCCACATCTGATCTTTAACTAAACTAACAACATCTTCATAACGGCTTCACTTTTGGCTGTGCTCCAAAGAAAAACCCTAGGACCATGACCCCGAACTCGCGTCGACATAATCTATGACATCTGGCTATAGCTCTTGGGACCACAACCCTAAACTTGCATCGACAGGATCTATGACATCCGGTTATGGCTCTTGGGACCGTGACTTTGAACTTGTGTAATGGCTTCACTTCCGACTACACTCCAAAGAAAACCCTAGGCCCGCAACCCCGAACTTGTGTCGACAGGATCTATGACATCCGGCTATGCTTGGGACTGTGACTCCGAACTCGCGTAACGGCTTCACTTGACTCCTAAACTAACTAAACTAACTCTCTCGATCCACGGCGTGCACTGATGCCTAGGTCCACCCATGACTCTGCCTCGCCCATGGCACGCATTGACACCAAAGATCAGAGAGCTCTGTCGCATCCGAACTAAGCTGTCTCCAACCACGGCGCGCATCGACACCGGGGTTTGTCCCAAACTAACTCCCTCACCCGATCCCACGGCGCGCATCGACACTAGGATTAGTGAGCTCTCCCATGTTCGAACTAACTTTCTCACCCGATCCACGGCATGCATCGACACCGGGATTAGTAAGTTCTGTCTCGATCCAATCCCCACACCTAAAAACGCCTCGGCTGCACAATGACACTCTAGTTAAACAAAAATCCATCTCAGACTAAAAACACGCACACATGCCTACTAAAACAAACACCTCTAGATGGTTCTGCTCACGGGGGCTACACCCGTGGGTGCATTCGCATGCCCGGGCCGAACAAAAACCTCTCCTGCTGGCAACACAGAAAAACCCCCCGGCCGGTTCTGCCCGAACTGCCCAGGGGCTCAGGGGCTACACCCGCCGGCAAGACAAAAAATCTCCCGGTCGATTCTGTCCGAATCACCCAAAGGCTCGGGGGCTCCTGTCGGGTTCATAAACCTAGGGTCCCTCGGGGACCGACTTCCATGCCAAGGCTTGACCCAAGAGTCTAAAAAACAATAGGGCAAAGGGATGGCCCAGCAGCCGACCGGAAGGTCTAGCCCAAGAAGAGCAACACCCGCTCGTCAACTTCTTTGGCCCACCTATCCGACCGGAGCACTCACTCTGGGCTCCAGCCACCTCCGAGCGGCCTCTCTGATTGGAAGGCCTACCCCGAGCCCTACTTCTGACTCCGACCCCGTGTCTCTCCGACCGGGGTACGTAAGAGCCCTACTCGCCGCTCTTCTTCAACTTGCGCAACCGAAGCCGAGTGGGGCCATCCAACCAGGGACGCCCGCTCAGAAGGGTCCAGGGACGAACAGAGAAAGCAGCACATGAGTCAAACCACGATACAGGGACCATACCCTAAACACCTATGGGAACAGTGCTCCTCAACCGCCCTGACACATACAATATTGTAGGCGCTGACATTTATCCCTACAGTATTGTAGGCACCATTGAGCTCTCATATGGCAAAAAGCCCCTCACAAGCCTCTGGGCACCAATAGTGTTGTAGGCGCTGGGATTCACCACACCCGGTAAACATGGTGAGACTCCTCACATGACTCCGGGCAAGCAATATTTTGCAGGTACCGACATCAACCCTTCCTGAAGAAGACAACGTAACCTCCCACATGCACCTGACATTCTACTGTGACATCAATAGTGTTGTGGGCGCCTACCATTATCCCATCCTCTTCGGCATGGGAAACAAGGCTCAAAAGCATCCGTACCCTCTCCCTCTCACCTATAAAGCCATCCCCTTCATCTATTAAAGGGGATGCGCTCCCTCCAATGAAAAAGACCAATTTCATTCAAGCTCAGTTCCTTTAGATTCATTAGTCCAATAGCTCACAAACCATAGAACCGCTAGGTTCAGACCTCAAGCTCGCGCTTGAACACTTAGCTCATAGCTTAGTTCTAGTCGCTCTCGGCCCCTTCGGTCGGAGCCAACTGGGCCTCTTGCACACCCCATCTTTCTCCTTCTCGTTTGTAACACCACTACATACTTCGAGCACCTGGGCTCAGGAATAAAGTCACCGACCAACCCCGATTGGACGTAGGGCACATTGCCTGAACCAGTATAAATCCTATGTCATTGATTGCTAGGCCACCTCCGATCACAACGTACAGCAAAACTACAAATATTCACTAGTTGGTCACATTCTGCACCGACACATAGTCTTCAGGGATCTAGATTGAAAGTTTAGAATCATTGGGACCATCAATAGTACATACACACAAGTGACCCTAACCTTGATGCATGGAGTGGTGAAGACCATCTGGCCTATCAATTTTCCTCCATGTGTTTCCCTCCATATCCACAACAAATATCATAGAGTACCTCCCAAAGTGCCCTATAATGTGTAGACAACCGTTAAGATACACACTTGGTTGTCTGTAAAATGTCACATTAGTATGCTCGCCCTATTTAGATTCCTTATAGATCCATGCGGTAGTTTGAGATGAGTAGATCACAAGGAAGTGCGAGGAGGCTGTCGGATCTAGATCGAACATCAAGCGAGCCTCACCAACAGCATGGCCAACATCATGGGTGCTTAGCGATAGAATTTTAAACTTCTGGGTCATTGGATTGCAGACAACATAGCGATATCCATCAGCCCCAAGGCATCGGCATAGGATGAGGCCATTGCAGCAATCTGAGAGAGCTACATTGTTAATGTTGAAGGGCAAGAATCCCAAGGAGTGGGGCTGTGCACCACGGACGACACTAGTGAAGTTTCGATTGCTATTCTCACTATCATAGATGAAGCAAGCCATAGTCTAGGGTGGCTTCTTATGGTTGTTGGGGTCTGAGATGTGGTCTTTCTAGGAGAGACAGACACATTTGCAACAGAACAAGGAGCGGGTGGGGAGGAGGTGAAGGATCTTGAAAATGACATCCTCCATGAGGCTGGCCAGTGCGTTTCTCTTGTTGGGGCCTCCTCCATTTCGTTAGTGTGCAGTATGATGAGAGCTTTCTCAGTAATGAGATCACTAAAGAGAAAAATAATCCAACAAAGATCCTTCAATGAAGTCCACAACTCATACCAAAGTGCAACTATTATCAATTTTCATGGTATGACCTCATGTAAATTTAGAGTAGCACCACATAGATATATATAACTCAAACTAGAGTAGCAGCTAATGGAGGTGTAACCATTACATTTTTAGCAGGTAATTGAGCTTTCTTAGTTTTCATAATTAGAATGTCAGTGAACAAGTGGTAGTGATCATCATTGGCATCAGTTGCAACATGTGCAGCTTAAACATTATTGGCCTCAGTGATGTGAATGATGGACACAAAGCACTGATTTTATTTTGATGCCTTTCTCTTGTTTGGAATCAAATGGATAACTTGGTTGTCAACAAGGAGAAGACACTGAGTGGCCTCAGATATGTTACAAGGTCAAAATACCATAAGGACTCACTGGTGGCACTGGAGCATATGAAATAGAAATGTAGAATCAAGCAAGCACTAGTCAGAAAAAATAGTTTAAGGCAGAAGGGAAGGGCCTGTATGTTTGTCTAGATAGATTGGTATAATCAAGCAAGCACTTGAGAATTAATAGGCCTAGTTGCATACAGGCATTTACATTAAGAATACTGAACATGTGCAGAAAACCAAGACACCAGTAGAAAACCAACCACTGCCACCTCCTAGTTTATTTCATTAGCATTGGCCTAACCAGATCTACAATGCTACAATGTTTTCTTGTATACCTCATGTTCAAGCAAGGACCAAAATAGTGAAGCGAACAGGAAAAGGCGAGAAAGGAGACCTACAGATCAGATCTGTTGCCTTTGCCGCAACACACAACGGACACAGACGCCAATGCAACACGCTCCACTAGGAAGACCCACCGCCTAGTCTTCAAAAGGATGCCTGAGCCACCACAACACAATGGGGATCTACCGCCACCGCAAGTCCAATGGGCACAGATTTGTTTCCACTTGTAGGGGATACATCCAATATATGTCAACATGTCCACATAGATAATATATACTACTATTAGGACTTCAAAGACATGTCAACACAACCAGGCATCTAGCGCAATGGTGAAGATGGTCTATTCCTTGATCTAGGTATTAGGTTCGACTCCCAGGTCTCAAGATTTTTTAGTTTGAATTTATTAAATCCTGGTGGCAACAAGTGACACGCAAGCCGTTCAGTCCCATAGGTTGGATGGAGATGGAGAAAGGTCCCATAGGTACATGTGACACGTGAGATGTCGAGTCCCGCAGGTCAGATGGTCCCATAGGTACACGTGACACGCAAGCCATCGGGTCCCATAGGTCAGATGGAGATGGAGAACGGTCCCACAGGTACACATGACATGTAAGCCGTCGGGTCCCATAGGCCAGATGTTGAAGTGTCCCGCAGGTACACGTTGGACGATGAAAGGACCAAGCGAAGACTTTTATGATGAATTGCATGCATCATGAATGAGTAAATGCAGGTCGCATAGGTACACGTGGGATGGAGAAGGGTCCCACAGGTACACTTTGCATGGAGAAAGGATCGAGCGGAGACTTTTATGACGAATTGCAAGCATCGTGGATGAGTAATTATAGGTCCCATAGGTACACGTTAGATGGAGAATGTACAGTGTGGAGATATATGATGAAGCCGTTCATTACAGATCGAATATTGTTCGTCATAGATGTATAATTAGTTGAATGACGAAGCCCTATTCATCATAGGTTTAAACAAGATCATCACAGATGAGTCGCACGAGTGCTCTGACGAAACCCTGCACTCTTCTATGATGTTTTTGTGACGATGCCTAATTTCATCATAGAAAGGGAAGGTTGCAGGATCGTCACCACTGATCTGTGATGAAACAGAAATATTTGTCATAAAAGTGATCTTCTATGACGATTTTGGATTCGTCATTAAGATTTTCATCATAAAAGTGGATATTTCTAGTAGTGCTAGGTCTAGTATAAGATGAGGGGGAGACCCCTCTCTCTCAACACATAATACAACACAAGAGCTTCTCTCCCTCCACTTGTATTCTTTTTATATTTCTTTGTAGTTGGAGCTAGGAGAAGCTTCCTTCACTACTACAAAAAGCTAATCACCGCTGGCTCTAGAACCCCCCATTACCGATGGTTTTGGCCCCCATTGGTGTATGTCAGTGGTGATCGGCAACCTTTATCTCCACTAGTTGTGCGCTGGCGGTGACATTATGTTGCCACCATCGGTCCAGCGTATCATACGGAAGTGACGGAATGTTACCACCGCTAGATCATCGTATCATCCGATAGTGATAATGCAACCTTTGACGCCGGTCCAGTGTACCATCTAGCGATGATGATGCATCCATCATTGCTGGCCCAGCATACCATTCGGCGGTGATGATGCATCCATCAACGCTGGCTTAAAGTACCGTCCGGCGATGATGATGCGTCCATCAACGCCAGCCCGATGTATCATCCAGCAGTGATGATGCCTCCATCGGAGCCGGTTCACCATACCATCCAATGGTGATAATATACCTATCATCACTGGGCCAACATACCAATCGGTGGTGATGATGGACCTATCGACGCTAGACCGGCGTATCATCCGGTTGTGATGACGAGAACATCAATGCCGGACCGGCGTACCATCTGGATGTGATGATGAGAACATCAATGTCGGCCCATCGTACCATCCGACTATGATGATGAGAACATCAACGCCGGTATGGAGTACCATCCGGCTGTGATGTAGGTGCCAGCGCACGCGGTTGATGTTCCCTCCAGCGGTAATGAGGGGTAGCGTCACCATTGCCGTTGTGTTTGTTCCGTTAGTAATGTTTTGTCCATTACTGATAGCATTACCACTGTACACCATTATTGTTAACAATACATTATAACACAAACAATAATACATAAATTTAATGTTACTATTGGTATTTATTAACTTATCACTTGTTTAAGTAGCCACCTAATGTTGTTGACATTTCTTAATATCACTTTTGCTATGTTGTTATCCCAAGCTATGATGCCAGAAATGCTTGTTAGTACTTTCTAATGCCACTTCTAGAGTGACACTAAGAAGTACTTAAGTATTGTATTGTGACTAGAAAGAATATAAATATATATATGAAAGGATCTGCAAGCGCACAGATAATTTACCATTGTAGCATTTCACCCGGGAGTATTTCAGGTATCGTTATTTATATTTTTACCATAGGGAAGGACTGGCGGATGGAATATATTGATAACTTATACATATGATGGAAAGATAAACCATAACCATTACTCTACTCACAACAGGGGTAAGTCAAGAAATAAATATATATATGAATGGTAAAAGATAATCGATATTGATCACTCAGAGTACTCCTTTCTATGGCATTAGCATGGCTAAGTAGAAATTAGAGGAATAATTCCTAAGTAATTCTTAATTACAAGTCAAAGCATACTATGATTAGTGCAATTACACTTAATAATCATGGCTAAGATCAACTCCATATCTACACATAAGGGATATTACTAAGGAAGATCAAGATCAGAGCATGACTTCCTTCGTAACTAGATCCTACTAGACCTATATTCAGGGAGTGGACTACAAAGGACTCAACGGGAGTGTCACATCTGTGATCTACCACATGGCCCAGAATATAGGATGCATCCACAGGTAAACAACGTATAAGCACCACGCTTACACAATGTCGACCACTCACCCCTTGTACTTTGGAGCGAGCGCTATTATGAACTTATGCTTGAACATGATGATAATCTAGCTATACTAAGCATATAATCAAAGTAGACGATGAACATGATAACTAGGAACATGAATAATATTAAGAACAATGTCGTATCAAATGTAGCAAACATATGAATAATGAAAGATACAAAAGAAGATACAAGGGGCTATACCAAGCCACGCTCTTGACAAGATTAGGAATCCAAGCGAAGCTTGCCTCCCTCTAGATCTAGCCTACCTAGCTATGCCCTAGAATACGGTGGAGCTATGAGGATGATCAGGGTTTCTTGATCTCATGAATGATTAGTGTTATTCTTTTGGGGGTGGCAGGGGCTGGTATATATAGGGGGTAGTGTCAATCCTTAGCCCTTGTATCAAACTGACTTGTTAGAACGGCGTAGATGCAAACCCTAAGGTGGTGGAGAACCGACATTCAAAGGTGGGGGCTGATAGGTGGGCCTAGGGGTTGGTCGACCTGTAGGTGGGGCTGGGTGGTTGCCTCTCGTGGTTTTCTTCGGTGGTTTGCCTCCTGAAGTCCTCTAGAACCTTTTGGAGTTGTTTTCATCGTGGATAATTACGATTAATTCTAGCATTTGGATCCACCTTGATGGTTTTCTGAATAAACCCTGTAGAAAATACAGATTCACCAAAACTCATGGAATTTGTTAGTTTAAACCACTAAACCTATGTTGTGATCATTTTATGCCCTTATATATATTGATGGTTTATAATGGTTGTTAACTACCGTCAACACCTACGCATCGCTAGCAACATATATATTTTTCCGAACACCACCGAGACAAATATCCATACAAAATGACAGCAACATACATAGTTTTCAGCCACAGCAACATAATGTCCAAATCCAAGCACAACGAATATATAGTTTTCAGAACACAAATAAACGTCCAAAATGAAATGACATTCCAAGATCAGGAACTGTAGCACCTTGATTAGATAAGGTGATGGTCTCCATAATGAAACTTCCAAGATCTTCTTGTAGCCCAAATATTTCCAAAATGGTCAGCTCCACTAAAGATGACACTACTGCCTGCAACACAAGAAAAAAGGTGAAACACAGTTAAGACATCTTTAGAAATCTACAGCACTCTTTGCAAACTTGCAAAGTAGTTTTCAAACAAGAGCTAGCTCGAGTTAAACTACAGAGCTAAGAGTGATCTCTAGTTACAGTTACAATTATGGCTAGACAGCTATGTGTATTTTTTGTTATTTTCTTTGTTTCATTCTTTGTTTCCTGAAGTATGTACTTGGCAAACATTGTTATTAAATTTTAATAAAGTCCAGTAGGGGCAACCCCTCCTATTTTCCTCAAAATTATGGCTAGATAGCTAGGTTCTCAATTGAATGAAGGGCTTCAGGGGCCAACCTCTGAGCCAGAGGAGAGATCATGGATGAGCTGCACGCGCATCAGATTCATCCCACTCATGAAAATCACTCCATGATGAAACCACCAAGAGCTTACAACCCAGATATCTCCAAATTGGTCAGCCGAAAACAGTGAGAGTGCATTCATGTAAGACGATGTCAAAATGGACATAAATAATGGTTCCTGCATTCACAATGTCCCCATGGAAAATAGCTGAGCTGAACCACTCAACATGTAATGTGTACTACAAAATGAGGCATTTGCAACAAACTTACATGGCATGGCTACAAGTATGGAGGATACCTGACTTGTTAATCAGCAAGCCCTTTGTCAATTCATCAAAAACAGTGATCACTGGCCGGGTTTAAGAACCCCATCTCAACTTGCATTTGAGTATGTTGAACCTACAAAACAATTAAATGTGTAGTTAGACACATTCACCTCGGTGTTCACATAAATGCATTTATATATATTAATGAAACTAAACTGGTCGATCCACCACCTAATATGCCTGCCAAGGGTGAACTTTTTGTAAAATTGATACAACTTCTACTCGATCCATGACACCAATTGCCTCCACGGGTTGTTCGACATTGTGTTCACTAACCATGGGTGCCTGCATAATACTTAGGCTATAAGATTGTTCCCAAAAATAGCTGCTACGGATATGCACATGGATTACCATCCTTGTTGTTTGACTCCAGTTTGAGTGTGATAATTCCAGCAAAACCATCAGTCGCTGTTACTTCATTTCTAGTGTACATCATCCCCTAATTTGGTAGAATAAGTCCTGACAAAAACAATGTGCATGAGGACAACATATTCCATTATTCTATGTATGAACTCTCTCTATCGACGAACAAGCTTCGTACTGCAATGGACCATATATACAGTTCTAGAATACACAACCTACGTGCACTGAAGTTTTGAACCCAAAATTAACACATTTCCTATAGTTCAGGCGCCTGAGCAGTTTTATCTCTGTCCTTCCATAGAAAAAAGTAATTTGTTTATTGTGATTTGTGCTAATAGATTTCAACCATTGGATGGAGATCTGATGGTTGTTAGCTGTCGCCTGAACAAATGCTAAATTTTAGGCACCTGAATTATACCATATCCTAACAACAATTCGAGAACATCCACAACATTCGAAAGGGAAATTAAAATAAAATCCACAATTCTAAAGCTAATTAATTTTGATTACCTTAGAGGTACTGTGCGGGACGGCAGGCACGTAGCCAGATGCAACCGCCATGAGGTCGCGCCAGTGGATGGGAGGACCCCCAGCAAGAGGCGAGGTGGACGCCCCACGCCCTCAGGTTCTAGATGCTATTGTCCACCACTCGCCATCGAGATGCCCCTCCAACCCGCCCGATCCCCGCCATCCCTTGTTCTCGCTGTTGATGGTAGTTAACAACCATTATAAACCATCAATGAAACATGAATATGGGCATAAATATAATCATCAACAAAGGTCTAGGGTTAAAACTATCAAATTCCATGAGTTTTGGTGAATCTGTATTTTCTACAGGGTATATCTAGAAAACTATCAAGGTGGACCTACATGTCAGAATTAATCACACTTATCCATAGCAAAATGGACACCAAAAGACTCTAGAAGACTCGAGAGGACTCCACACCGAAGCAAAGGGCGAAACGCCGCCAGGTGCGGCTAGCCCCACCTGTAGGACGGCCGGCCCCTAGGGCCCACTATCAGCCTCCACATCGCAATGTTTGTTCTCCACCGCCTCCTAGGTTGCATCTACACCGTCCTTTAAGTTGGTTTGATCCAAGGGCTAACGATGGATGCTCCAGAGGCATCAAACCCTGATCAAGTCATTTGAGAAGATAGAAACCCTAATCATCCTTAGAGCTCCACCATATTCTAGGGCATAGCTAGTTAGGCTAGGTCTAGAGGGAGGCAAGTAGGCTTCGCTTGGATTCTTGATCTTGTCAAGAGCGTGGTTTGGTATAATCTTTATACCCCTCTCTTTTGTATCTCCATTACTTTTATCTGTTTGATACAATTGTTATGGCAATATTAGTATTCATCTCATTCATGTTCTTCATTATAATGTTCATGGTTTACTTTGGTTATATGCTTAGTATAGTTAGATTATCATCATATTCTTGCATACGTTCGTATAGCGCTCACTCTAAGGTACCATGGGTCAATGGTCAACATTATGTAAGCGTGGTGCTTATACATTGTTTACCTATGGATACACCCTATATTTTGGGTCATGTGGTAGATCATGGATGTGACACTCCCATTGAGTCCTTTGTAGTCCACTCCCCGAATATAGGTATGCACGTATGTTGGTATTTATTAACTTGTCACTTGTTTTAAGTAGTCATCTATAATATGCCTACATCTCCTAGCATCACTTGTACTAGGTTGACATCCCTAATCATGGTGATAGAGATGCTTGTTTGTACTACATAGCATTACTACTTGAATAATACTAAGTAGTTCTTTATTAATTTATGTGACTTGGAAGAATAGATACGAATATATATGAAAGGAATCTGTAAGCGCACAGATAATTATACCATTGTAGCACTTCACCTGGGAGTATTCCTAGTATTGTTAATTATATTTTTAACATAGAGAAGGTCTAGCATGGACATGTATTGATAACTTATACTATTGTGGAGAAGTAAACCATAACCAATGTTCTACTCATAACAGGAGTAAGTCATAGGATAATATATATATATATATATATGATAAGTATTGATCATCAATAATGATAAATCACTCCTTTCTATGGCATTAGCATGGTCAGGTAGAATATTAGAGGAATAATTCCTAAGTCATTCTTTATTACAAGTCAAAGCATACATTGATTAGTGCAATTATACCTAGTAGTCATTGCTAAGATCATCTTCATATCTACACATAAGGGATATTACTAAGTAAGATTAAGAACAGAGCTTGTTCTCCCTTCGTAACCAGACCCTACGTGCGCCTATGTTCGGGGAGTGGACTACAAAGGACTCAATGGGAGTGTCACATCCATGATCTACCACATGACCCAGAATATAGGGTGTATCCGTAGGCAAACAACGTATAAGCACCACGCTTACACAATGTCGACCACTCACCCATGGTACCTTAGACTGAGCGCTATACAAACTTATGCATGAACATGATGATAATCTAACTATACTAAGCATATAATCAAAGTAGATGATGAACATTATAATGAAGAACATGAATAAAATGAATACTAATATTGTCATAACAATTGTAACTAGCACAAAAAAGCAATGGAGGTACAAAAGAGAGGGGGGTACAAAGATTATACCAAACAATGCTCTTAACATGATCGGGAATCCGAGCAAAGCCTGCTTGCCTCCCTCTAGACCTAGCCTAACTAGCTATGCCCTAGAATATGATTAGGGTTTCTGTCTTCTCAAATGACTTGATGACTGGTGTTAAGCCTAGGGGTGGCAGGGGCTGATATATATAGGCCAGAGCGTCCAACATGACCCTTGGATCAAACTAACTTAAAGAACGGCGTAGATGCAACCTAGGAGGTGGTGGAGAACTAACACTCAAAGGAGGGGCTGACATGTGGGTCTAGGGGTCAGGCAGCCTATAGGTGGGGTCGGTCGGCCCCACCCAGTAGCCTCTACCCCTCTGCCTCGGCATGGTGTCCTCTAGTATCCTCTAGAACCTTCTGGTGTCTGTTTCACTATGAATAAGCACGATTAAATCTGACATGTAGGTCCACCTTGATGGTTTTTTGAATAAACCCTGTAGAAAATACAGATTCATCAAAACTCATGAAATTTGTTAGTTTAAACCCCCATACCTTCGTTGGTGATTATATTTATGCCCTTATGCATGTTATATTGACAGTTTATAATGGTTGTTAACTACCATCAACAAACTCCCCCAAGCTTAACCTTTGCTAGTCCCTTAGCAAAGCTAAACTTAGTAAATGGATCAGGAGTTGCATTGATGCTTTCACTCATCAAAAGTACACATGCGTTCAAATAAGAATTCTCCTCTGGATTAGAATAAACCGATCTGACTTTCAAACTCACCCATATTACCTTCAACCATGGAGCTTCTTAGCTTTCACTTGGGTCTTGAGCAATTGAAAGACAGAACAATCAAGTCAAGCACTATGTCTCATGTTCTTTGCTCAACCATTATTTCGCAGTTTTTATGGATTTTCCAAAATAAAACTCAGAGCTTCCTTTGTATGACACTCTCAAGTCTCTCAATATATGTGGTATTCATGGATCCTCACCAAGGCAATAGCGGTGTTATGCCTTCCTCTTCCTACAACTAAAGCTTATGTGGAGCTCATAGGAGTGGAGAAAGCATAAAAGAGCATACTTGCAATACATAATTTGTAAAGTCAAACCTCAGATTCAAAGAGAGTTGAGTCATACAATCAAATCAAGATGTGCATGTGTGTGGATGTATGTGGTGGATATATATGGTGGTTAGCCAATTTCTACTATGCTTCTTGAAAACATATCTCTCTTTTCAAACTTAGAAATAATTGCTAGAGAACATGGGCTATCTTATTCATCTTGTTTTCTTCTTTCTTTCTTTTTAGGCGGGCATCTAAGTACCCATTGTTCTCAATATCTCGAACACTTGTCTATTTTTTCTCATCTTTTTTCTTTTTCTCTTTTTTTATGAATATCTTTTGCATAGCCCCATGCCTCTTTTATGCAACAAAACTTTTGAGAGATAGCAACAAGAATTTGGAGCATTTATTTGGTGGATATCCTATCAAGAATATTTTGGTGTTTACTCCTAGTGTAGGAGTAAAACATTTTAGGGTGGATCTAGATAGAATGACATGTTGTTGTGCCTACCCTAGTGTAGGAGTAGAGCATATTTGATGGTGTGTACGTGATCTTGATTTTAAGAGCATGACAAACCTCTCATAAGGGTCAACAAAGCTTGACTAAACTCAATGCAATGCAAGCAGCATATATGTGAAAGTTTTCCTAATCTAAATATCATATATGGCTCTGGTAGTAATTTAAGCTTTGTCATACAGGAGCTCATCATGTAGGATTTTTATGTTTTTTTTAAAAGATAAATCTCCAGAACTTTAGTATCACTTGGAACAAGATAAATAGCACCTCAGACCTTCTCATATTATATCCGTCAATTACCTAGACTTAGATCAAGCATATGCTACCCACGACTTTCAAGTTCAGAGTAAATTCTTATATCAAAACAGTCGTATCCAAAACTCAGGAGAATTCAAGGCTAAAAACTAGGTACTTGAAAGGAATTACAATAGAGTAACTATTCATCATTTCCATCGCAAGAGATTATTCTCAGAGTTCATTTATTTAGCTCCTAAAAATAGAAAACTAGACACACTTTTTTTTTGTTTTTTCATTTTTAAGATCACACCTTACTATTATATATAAGACAAATACAAATATAAAGTTTTATTTTGCTTTTAGTTTGTTATATATCTTTTTATGACTTAGAAATAATTGAACAAAAGGGAAAGAAATACTTAGCTCGATATATGGGGGATGCCTTTCCACCAAGCTAGATGTTATTGAGGTCTTTCTTAGATTGAATCTACCAGCAAAAGTCATTCTTATCTGTCTAGAAGTAGGGTTCCTTGTGCAGCAGGCGTAGCAGCGGTTCAGAAAAATGTACTTCAGATGGATGGCTTGACTCTTAATCATCCTGCAAAATACACCAACAAGAACACCAAAACTCGTGGCACAGATTATGTCACACCCAATTTTAAGGATAAAATTGAATGCACAAAACTCATGTGTGCCTAGGGATCAGTCACACACCTAAGCTGACAAATTATACAAAGTATCATCATAGTGTATCTTACATCACGATTAATACCATCACATAGTCTTACACAACACAGCGGAAAATAAAAAGGTAGCTCTCTCGTGGTAGTTCCAACACAGGGACGGTCAACTGATTGACCACAAGCCTAAAAGTTCTCTGGAAACTCCTTATATCCGTTGACATCTATTACCCATCCGGGATTTTTATCCAAATATTGAAAGTAAACAAGCGTAAGTACTTCCCGTACTTACCAAGATAACATGGGGTTATGAAAGCTCAAAAAGGGTGACTCTGGTTTACTGTGGTTAGCACTTTTAGTAAGTCAAGATTTCATCATCAACTATTATCAAGTTATGCTTAAGCCCAAATTAAACCCACATGATCAGATATCAGAATCAATTGAATCATATTATCATCGTAGAACATCATAAATGAACAACAATAAGTAACCATTTATTCTGTGAGTTTTCTGGGCCACTCGTAACCGTGAGCACGACTGTTATAATAGCTTGTAACACTCTGCTGAGGTTGTGCACATTCACCATGAGTCATGATTCCCATATTCCTGGGTTAATTACTCCCATAACACTGCCAAGGTGAGCAGGCGGGGTACACTATGAAGCCATTTCATAGGTTTCTCTAACAAGTTAGGGCCGCTAGGTTTCCTCGGCAGGCAGAAGTAGGAACCCCCCTTTCCTATGGCACATTTCCATCGTAGCTATACACATAGGAACAGAGGCAGTCCTATTACCAACGTGGAAAGCCCCTTTTGCACCATAAAGGTAACCTCTAACAAGCTAGAAAAAGGTCCTATTACTGAGCTAAAGTCAGAGCCATGTGACCCTCACGGTTGCACTGTTAGTCCTAGCTTTTGCCGATAGATAAGTCCTTATGGAGGGCCAAAAGCATCATGATCAAAAGTCGTTTGCTCCTTCGCCCTATAATTCAGTTGTTTAAAAACAAATTTTACCTTTTCGTTCTATAAAACCATTAGTCATTATGTAGATCATGTACATTTATATTGAGCGCTAGCAAACTACCCATATGCATATAACCTATAGGAGACAAGGAAACACGATACTCAATCACTAGGATGTCCTTATGGGTATCAAAATTAGACACATGCAAACAAGAAATTAATAAATGGTGAATAGGACATCAAGGTAGATCCCATGCTATACTTGCCTTGCTCAATGAACTTAGGTTGCTCCTGCTGGTCCTACTGGTCGTCAAAGAACTCTTGGTCTCCAATGTTCTCCTCACCATCTGAACTCGACCAACAAAGCAACATAGAAGCATTCCAAAGGCATTCATGCAAAGCAAACAATTATGGGGTTAGAAGAGTACACTAGGGCATAAAAACAAGATAAAAAGATTCTTAAAAAGAATCTACATCTTTCTACGATCACATAGACACGAAGTTCATAAAAAACAGAGCTAAAACACGAAAGTTATGAATTAAACGGGGTTTCCTATAGCAATTTATCTAATTAAATCTAACATCAAAATTTAAATGTTTCAAACAAGTTTGTCAGTGGTATTAACATGTAGAGAACTTAGTTACAAACCTAACGCAATTTGAATGGGTCGATTCGGAGCTAAAACGACGATTTTATAAGCAAAACAATGTAGTGGCATTTCTGTAAATAGAATGAACTATTTTCGAACTTAAATAAAATCAAATCTGGGATGTTTAAACCGGCCGAGGATTGCGTGTTCAATTTGGCAAAACTTGGGGTCTCTTTAGCAAAATGGCCCGCAAAGGGGTATCGGCCATCCTGGGCCATTGGATCAAAGATGGACGGCTTGCATTAGGAGAATGGGGGGGGGGAGAGAGAAAACCGGCGGCCGAAAACAGCATCGGCACGGCGGGGCTCCATGGCCGGCGGCAAGGAGATCATCGGTGAGTGGGAAACAAGGCCTTTGGGCCATGGTTCGATGAACCGAGGGAGCCGGAGGAGAGAGAGGAGATGAAGGCGACCTCGCCCAGGCCGAGAACGTGGCCGGAGGACGCGGTCGGCGGGGTGGTCTCCATGGCCGACGACACGAAGGTCCCAGGCGCATGCGAAATGGGCCCTAGAGGCCATGAAACATGAAGTTAAAGGCACGAGGAGAAGGAGGGGAACATGGGGGTCTCACCACAGATGATAATGAAGACGAAGGCGGCTCAGGGACGGCGGTTTCCGAGCTCGGCGGATCCCGGCACTTCTCTATGCGGCGGTTGCGTCTTTCACGCGCTCGGGCAAGTGCGAGAGTGGAGCGGGGGAGGCAGTAGGTAGACAGCGATGGGGTCTGAGCTCCCCTTTATAGAGGCTGGGCACTAGGGGAGGCGCTCCCACGATGCGAGGTGGGCGCAGGCGGCAGTTGCGCCATGACCGCGTGAGACGCGGGAGGTGGGCGACGGCGCTGATGGGTGGACCCGGCGGTCAGCGCTAGAGAGGAGTGAGGGGCGCGGTAATGGTTGCCTGCTCGAGTAGGCCGGCCTAAGAGGAAAATGAGAGGGAGGAGAGAAAAGAAGAGAAGGAGGGCGAGCGGGCCGGCGGGGAAGGAGCATGGGCCAGTAGGCCGAAAATGAGGAAGGGAAGGGGGAGGGAAAAAATTCCTTTTCTTTTTCCAAATCGAATTTCCAAATGATTTTTGAATCTTTTTGAGTTTAAATCAAAACTACTCAACATATTAAATAAAATGCTACAGCATGAGTGCATCAACATGTATCTATCCTTATGATTGATTTTAATTTCACAAAAAATATTATTTTCCTATATTTTAATGCACACATAATTGCATAAATAAATCAAATTTAACTATTTTAAAACAATGCAAATTTTAGGGTGTTACAATTCTACCCCCTTAAGGTGAATCTCGTCCTCGAGATTTGGATGATTGCTTACTCAAATAGTTGTGGATAAGACTTTCGCAAATCCTCTTCTCTTTCCCAAGTAGCCTCATCCTCTGTATACCGATTCCACTATACCTTGCACATTTTTATAACTTGGCTCCTTGTAACTCTTTCTGCCATTTGTAAGATCTTTATCAGATACTCTTCATATGTGAGATCATCCTTAACAGCAAGTTCTTCTAAAGTAATCTGCTCTTCTGGTATTCGCAAACACATCTTTAATTGAGAAACATGAAACACATCGTGCATACTGATAGGCTACTTCTCCACATCTCACTAGGATCTTGAAAGGTCCAATATACCTCGGTGCCAACTTTCCCTTCATATTGAATCTTTTCACACTTCTCATTGGTGACACCTTTAAGTACACATAATCTCCAACTTCGAAGGTCAGCTCTCTTCTACGAGTATCAGCGTAACTCTTCTGTCGGGACTGAGCCACTCTCAAGTTGTCTCTAATCATTCTCACTTGTTCTTCTACGTCTCTAAGGACATCGGGTCCAAACACTTGAGTTTCACCAGTCTGATTCCAGAACAAAGGCGTTCTACATTTATGCCCATACAACGCCTCAAAAGGTGCCATCTTGAGACTCTTCTAGTAACTATTGTTGTATAAGAACTCAGCATATGGCAAACTCTTATCCTAGCTTGTACCATATTGTAGTGCACAAGCTCTCAACATATCTTCCAAAATCTGGTTGATTCTTTCAGTCTGTCCATCAGTTTGTGGGTGGTAAGTAGAACTAAAATTCAACTTTGTCCCCAAAGATCTATGTACTTTCTACCAGAATTGCGACGTAAACTGAGTGCCTCTATCAGACATAATTTTCTTGGGAACACCATGTAAGCACACTATCCATTCCATGTACAACTCTGCTAGCCTTACGCCTGTATAGGTAGTCTTGACTGGTAGAAAGTGAGCAACCTTGGTGAGTCGATCCACTATTACCCATATTGAATCATAACCTCTTTGAGTGAGGGGCAAACCTATGATAAAATCCATACCAACTTCTTCCCATTTCCATTCAGGAATCTTCATTGGTTGTAGCAACCCTGCAGGTCTTTGATGCTCAGCTTTCACCCTTTGACAAGTGTCACACAAAGCCACATACTCTACCACATCTCTCTTCATACCATACCACCAATACTTCTCTTTGAGATCCAAATACATCTTGGTACTTCCGGAATGTATAGAATAAGCAGACTCATGTGCCTCTTGTAGAACTGCATCACGGATAGCCTTCACTTTAGGTACACATATCCTTTTCCCAAACCAAAGAGTACTATTCTCATCCATCCTAAATCCTGGTGCCTTTCCAAGCACTATATTCTCCGCTATCTCCTTAAGTTTTTCATCCTCCAATTGACCTTTGCGTATCTCTTGCTCCAAGGTAGGCTCTATCACCAATTCCATTGCATTAGTGACAAAGTTCAAGTTGAGATGCTCCATTTCAGCACACAACTCTACTGGCATAAATGTTATCCGAAGTCCATTGGCATAACTCTTCCTGCTAAGTGCATCAGCTATGACATTTGCTTTTCCCGGATGATAATGCACATCCAACTCATAATCTTTGATCAATTCTAACCAACAATGTTGTCTCAGATTTAGATTTGACTGGGTAAAGATATACTTCAAACTCTTGTGATCTGTATAGATATCACTCTTATGCCCAACTAGATAATGTCTCCAGATTTTCAAAGCATGAACCATAGCTGCCATTTCCAAGTCATGTGTAGGGTAGTTCAACTCATGCTTCCTCAATTGTCTAGATGCATATGCCACCACTCTTCCTTCTTGCATAAGAACACATCCAAGGCCCAGACAAGATGCATCACAATATATAGAGAAGTTCTTGCTTAAATCTGGCAAAATCAACACTGGAGCTGTAGTCAATCTCTTCTTTAGCTAATAAAAGTTTGCTTGGCATTTATCAGACCATGCAAATTTAGCATTCTTTTCCAATAGAGCTATCATAGGCTTAGCAAGCTTGGAAAAACCTTCAATGAACCTCCTGTAGTATCCAACCAATCCCAAAAAGCTACGAATCTCACTTACATTGGTTGGTGGTTTCCAATTCAATACATCTTGCACTTTGCCTGGATCCACTGCTATTCCACCATTGGAGACAACATGACCTAGAAAAGAGACCTTCTTCAACCAAAACTCACACTTGCTTCGCTTAGCGTACAACTTATTTTCTCTAAGCTTTTGCAAGACCGACCTTATATGCTCAGCATGTTCTTCTTCAGTCTTGGAGAATATCAGTATGTCATCAATGAATACCACCACAAATTTATCAAGAAACTCCATGAACACCTTATTCATCAGATACATAAAGTATGCAGGTGCATTGGTCAATCCAAAAGACATAACGGTATACTCATACAAGCCATACCGTGTAGTGAATACTATCTTGGGTATGTCCAAGTTTCGAATCTTTAGCTGATGGTAACCTAAGCGGAGATCAATCTTGGAGAACACACAGGCACCTCTCAACTGATCAAACAAAACATCAATCCTTGGCAAAGGGTATTTATTCTTGATAGTAACCTCATTAAGTAAACGGTAATCCACACACATCTGTTGGGTACCATCCTTCTTATCCACAAAGATCATATGTGCCCCCCATGGGAAAGAACTAGGGCGTATGAAACCTTTTTCTTGCAACTCTTTTAGTTGTTTCTTAAGCTCTTCTAATTCATTAACCCCCATTCTATATGGACATTTAGCTATTGGTGCAGTTCCAGGTAATAATTCAATAATGAATTCAATGTCATGGTCAGGTGGCATACCTGGCAAGTCATCGGGGAAAACATTCGGGAACTCCTCCACAACACGATCTTGTTTATTGGCATCACCATCTAGCTGGTTCACAGTGGCTGTTGGCTGAGCTTGCACTACCACTTCTACATAGATTCTGTCTCCATTGGGTGATGTCACAACAATAGATCTCTCCTAACACTGAATCACTGCCTGGTGTTGTTTCATCCAATCCATACCTAGAATAAGATCAATTTCTATTATTCTCAACATAATAGGTTTCACTTTGAAGTCTACCCCCTTAAGGAAATGCTAGCTGAGGGACTCCAATAGGAAGCTGGCATGCTACCTCCTAGTGAATTTACTAGTATGGGGTTTTTCATGGCACATAAAGGTATGCTATGCATTCTAACAAAAGCTTGGGAAATAAATGAATGTGAAGCACCTGAATCAGAAAGTGCTGTAGCAGAGATAGAGTTGACACTGAACGTACCCAACATGACCTTAGGCGTCTCCTGAGCTGCATCAGATGACACATAGTTCACTTTTGCAGTGTGAGGTGGTCGGGCGTTGAACTTTGGATTGCCATTCTGGTTCTATGGAGCTTGCTGGTTCTGCTTCTTTGGACACTGATGAGCATAGTGACCTACTTCTCCACAGCGGTAGCATGCGATAGGGTTATTGGGTGCACCACTCTTCATAGGAGCATTGTTGGGCATTCCTTGGTGTGATGCCGGATTGTCGGTCTGTTGCTAGGGACACTGATTACCAAACTGTTGTTGGTACTAAGGGCATTGCTAGAACTGGTTACGCTGAGGATACTGACCATGGTTTCCCTGGTTAGATGATCCTTGATTCCTCTGCTAAAAACCCTGCTAGGGATAGGCACGCGGGTGGGTGTTGCTTCTAGAAGCTTGCCCTTGAAGCCTCCTCTTCTTGGCTTCCATCTCTTTGCGCTTATTGTCAATCACAATAGTGCGGTTCACCAATGATTGAAAGTTAGGGTATGTGTTGGACATAAGCTAGAGCTGTAGGCCATCATAAAGTCCCTTAAGGAAGCGGCGTTGCTTCTCACTATCTTCAGCTACATCATTTGGAGCATAGCGTGATAGTTGAGCAAACTTGTCATGATACTCTGCCACAGACATGGATCCTTACTTAAGGGACCTGAATTCCTCCTGCTTTAGCTCCACTAGTCCATCGGGGATATGATATGACCAGAAATTGTCCTTGAATTCCTGCCAGGTGATAACATGAGCATTGTTGGGGCGTCCATACTGAAAAGACTCCCACCAATCCTGAGCTGCTCCCTGGAGTTGACCAGAAGCATACAACACCTTCTCAAGATCATTGCATTGTGCTATGTTAAGTTGCCTTTCCACAGCACCCAACTAATTGTCTGCCTCCAAGGGGTCTAAGGCATGGGTGAACACTGGAGGGTGACCCTTCATGAATTCTCCATGCTTGCCTCCAACCAGAACAGGCGGTGGTCCTCTTGCAGGTTCGTTATCCAAGCATTGCATCATGGCTTGCATCAACTATGCTTGCATTCCCATCAATTGCTCCATAGTCACTGGTGGTGGTAGTGGTGGATTCATGGGAACACCACGACCATGACCACGGCCTCTGCCTCTTCCTCCTCTTATGGCCATACGCTTTCTAAGCAATTGTGCAAAATTTTAGAGATTTCCAAATTATAGAGAACTTATAAAAGATAAAGAACAACACTGAGAATTTTTTGGACGAGATTCAAATACAGCGGTTCAGTAAATCTGTCATAACTTGAGTTTCAGAGACCCATCTATAACAGAACCACCCAATTTATACAAGATCAAGTACGGCTATCCCCGCTAACACGTTGACACGCACATACTCTCACTTATATAAACCCGGTAGTCCGCCGAGTGTCACGCAGGACCTCGGCAAATCAACATCACAACCAAGATCGCGTGATTAAGCAAATACACATCACATACGTAGAGTTGCAGTGGAAATAATATTACAAATGGTTTCACAAATAATAGTGTAAGTTTGGGTTTCAAAACCGATTAGTGAAAACAACATTTGCTTTCAAAGGATTACATTAATATAAGTTCTAAATACATTGCTAGCATAAGTGACATCCTCAGATAAAAGCATATAGATGAGAATAAATATAGAGTCACCGAGCCCACCGGCGGTTAACCACCATCTTCAGTAGGCCAAAACCTCACCTGCAATATGGTGGGATAAACCCTGAGTACTCGAATGTACTCAGCTAGACTTACCCGTCATAACTAGAAATAAAATTGACTCCAAGGAGTATGCAAGGCTTTATAAGTGGAGATAGCTTGACAACATTTTGCATAAAAAGCGATTAACTCAATTATACAATTATAATTCTATCATCAAGTTAATTATAACTATCCATCTCTAGATTAGCAACTATCCTATGCCAAACATATGATATATCATTTTAATAGCATACAATAGTAACCATAGCAGGTGTAGTAATTCCATATTTATCCGAACCATCAACTTCCATAATATAATTACTACGATGTTGGGACTAGCCAAGTTTCTCACTATCCGGGAGAGACAGCGATTCGAATTGATTTCAACCAGCTAGGAATTTATTCCTAACACAAACCTAGGCAGACCAGATCAACGGCCACCTTAGGTCACCTTTGGTACAACTCAGGTACATATTTCGCGGGTTCGTACCGCGCCGCACAATCGGGGACAACTAGTTGCCAGGATGTTCAGGGCTACCCTGCCCTTGGGCTCATGTCTGGCTCCCTACAAGGAGCGCACAATAGAACGAGGCCCGGCCTGAGTTGAGCTACTCGGCTTCGCGGTCGGAATGAGTTATCCGGCCAACTAAGTGATAGGCATGCGTTCAATCTTGTCAGAAGCGCCAACAATGGTACGGTCCTTAATCGACACAGACGGGGATAGATCCACACCCAAGACCTCCATGCCTTGTTGCTTCTCTATCGATATCCCGCCCGGTCTCCATTTACATTACCCCATGGTTCTTTTCCCACGATAGCAAATATAGCCAACCATGCTTCGGTATCCACCCATATCTCGCAGGTGACAGGAAATCACCCGACTTCTACCGGTCTAAGCATGGCTAAGCATATGTTTGATCCTGGACCTACACAGGGTTAAAGGTATATTTCTGGACAAGGAAATTATATGGATCAAGTGGTTCCAATCAACTCTTATAACCTAATGCATCAATTATAAAGGACTCGAGTAATATTTTGTAAAACACTGGGAGACTTAGAATGCTCCGGGGCTTGCTTGAGATCCGACACAAGTTAGTTCAGTTAGCTTGCACCATCTTGGTGACATCTCAAGTCCTAGCACTTGCTTAGTCCTTCCATCTCCGGGATAGATCCACCAAACCCAATCTTCAAGTTTGGCTCCACATCACATCCTTGATGTGGTTCATCTAGCGTACCTAAATGAGATGCAAGATGCATGTGTATGAATGTGATGAATGGTAACACAAGATGCCTCACATAAGCATTCAAGACCAACACAAGATTATGCAAGACATAGACACCAATAGCTATTTAACTAACATCACACAACTAACCATAGAGAGCAAGGACATCAAGCATGACACAAGTTTAACAAGGTCACAAGTATCATAACTTGACCATCAACAAGGGCATAAGCCACACTTAGCAACACATGGAGTAAACAACCACAACTAGCATATGTCTATTTCTGGACTGGAAATAACAGCTTCATGTTTGGATCATAACTAGAGTTATACAAATCCAATAGCCATGCAACAAGACATTCTGGAAATCTTATGAAATTTTCTACAATTCATCTTTAATCATCTTAGCATGATTCTCAAGTTAACTAATTCAAATATACCCATTTACAGAAACTGGTCCACAATTGACAGAGAGCTGCCATTTCTGTAACCCAACTTTAAACAGTTGTAACTCTTAAACTACTTGGCCAAATGACACTAAATTTTAACAGAAGCTAGATACATGAATTATCTACAACTTTTGTACAAACAAGTTTCACAACAAAGCACATTATCATGAAGAACTTTGCTAAGTTCCCAGATCTGTCCATAAACCATATCAGCAAGAAAATAATTATTAACTTATGTTGCAAACACATAATTGGGAAAAACCAACTTTACCAACATTTCACACATGACTAAAGAACACCAGAAAGCATGGTGCTCACCTCTAAATAAATTTTCTTAAAGCATTTCTTAATTTATTTAGACATCAAGGTGTATTTATGAACATATATACCAAAATTGTACAATAAATTCTAAAAAAATTACAGTAGCTCACATAACCTCTCAATAGTCTACTGTACAAATTTCATACTATTTGCATAAGTATAGCTGCCTCTATGAAAAAGACAATTTGCTATGGCAAGAAATCATGTGAGAGCGAGATAAACCAATAACTCACTCATACTTCATCCAATACTCATGAAATTTTTATTACATATCAACTATCACATGAGTAGCATGCCACAAAAATTTCACTTCATTTGGAGCCCTAGATCTACAGTTATGGAAAATAACAAATTCAACTAGCATTACAACCTTACTGCACAAATCTATTTTTTTGCAGCTAAAACTTTAACTAAAACATGCTATATTATAGATCTACTGCATAGACAATTTCACAGCGATTCCAAAAAGTCCTCATTTGCTATTTTACGAATTTCCTATGAATTACTATGAATTTCCAAAATTCAGCAAATTTCCTACAAAAAGGTCCTTAATATCACTATTCATTTGAGTCACAGACTTTGCAGTTAGGCCCCTCCCTTTCTTTAAATTCTTGCGCGATGTCCTTGACGTGGATTTGCAGCAGAGGATGTTCTGGAGCTCGCCGTTTCGGCCGGTAAGGACGGCGCCGGTGGCGAGCTGCAAGGCCGCAGCAAGCCCTGGCCTAAACTCACTCGCTCAGGGCTTTGGCTTGGCCGGCATTGGCCTGGGAAGGTCCAGCCATGTGCATAGGCGGTCGGCTATGGCAGCGGTGAGGCAACTCGGTAGTGGCGTTGTACAGCACGAGCGTGGAGCTGGGCATGGGGAGGCCGAGGGAGTCCAGCAGCGCTGGCAGCAACGGCGTTCATGGCGGCGGCATGGTGCCGTCTTGTGGAAGCTGGAGACGGAAGGGGAAGGGAGAGGGTGAGAGTGGAGAGGGCAGGAGAGCTCGGGTCCTTTACTGGAGCACAGTAAGGAGGCAAGCTGGCGGCCATACAAGAAGGGAGGGCGCGCCACGCGACTTGCAGCGCCGTGCACGGTCGACCGAACTTCACTTCAATGACGATAGCAATACCACCTCAAAAATACACTGAAATCTCAATCTTCGTCCCTTCATATCTCCTAAACCAGTTAGTTTTGGCACAATCCGTAGTAATCAAAGTTGTAGAGCTACACAATAGCTCCAATTTTTCTTAAAGCGTCAAAGTCTGATTTGTCTTGGTTTGATAGATAAAAGGATCTAAAGTGGGGTATAGGAAAACTAAAATCATGAATTCAGTCATCTCAGACTTGCCAAATTTCGAGCTCCCAAAACAGCCATGGATTCCAACTTGAGGGCTCGGTTTGACTTGCTTACAAGCTGATCTAGCTCTTGGTCCAAAAATAAAGTTTGTTTTACTCCACTCAACCTTCAACTTTTGTTTAGGTTCCACTGCCATGCAAACCCTCTAAGCCACAGTTCAAACCAAGTCAAAGTAGCATCATGATAAAACTTAAATTTCCCTTTTTGATCTATTCGAGCATTTTCTGGCCACTTGCTCAATATGAACCTTTCATAACTTTTGTTGTAGAGTTCCTCTAGAGTCATTTGGGCAAGATTGCAAGGTTCGTTTAATGACCAATGTTTCCATTCATTTAACAGTGCAATTCAAACAAAGATATAACTTATCATTTCATGTGGCTTCTGGATTCCAAACTTCACGAAACTTTTCCATGAATCAATATAGATGGATATTGATGTGAGACACATGAAAGAAGTACATCCAATATTACTCAAGCATACTTTTTGGAAAGGGCAACATGTAAGCAATGGTGCATGGTCCAAGTTTAAGTTGGAGCTCACTCTTGTAGATTTGATCTTGACACCTTCATCACCACTTAACATGCCATGTTTGAGCTCAAACGCATTGCTTAACTGGTGACAAACACCTGGGGTGTTACAGCCCTCCCCCCTTAAAGGAATCGCATCCCAAGATTTAGGACGAAAGACTTTTATGGAAGAGAGACATGTTACCAGTTTTTAATATCAACGATAGCTTTAGGCTACATAGCTTCAAGCATCAGAGGGACCAAATTGGTCGAGACCACTTTCTATACTTGTTCTTTGTAGTAAACTTTTGTCAAAAGAATTTCGTTCATTGGCTTCCATAAAGCATTATTACATTGGGAGGAATCCAAGATAGCACTGTCCTGCGTACTTCATCCTCGATGTACGAAGAGTGATACAAGCGTAGACTAAATCCTTGTAACATCTACTTCCCTAGTGGATATAGCACAGATCATATGGACTTTGCACTAGATCATAATCTTCTGAAGGATACTCGTTGCAATGGTTCCATGTGTGTGTAGTTCTCTTTCTCTGATAACAATATTGTATGGTCTGAGTCTGCCGAGTGAGTGGTAAACGTAATAGCTGACTCTGTCAGCTCAACATTCTCGATGATCAGTCCTTAGGGAGCCTTTGGATCCAAGTTGCAACAGTGATCTGGGTTAAATCTGATGCAACCTCTTGGGTAAAAACACATATAAGGTACCAAAGGCATGTTAGCATTGGAGAACCATCGACGGAGAAGGATGTTAGCGAGGCTTGGAGGACAACACAAGTTGCAAGTAATCACAAAACTAG
Organism: Miscanthus floridulus; assembly: GCF_019320115.1. Lineage (NCBI taxonomy): Eukaryota > Viridiplantae > Streptophyta > Magnoliopsida > Poales > Poaceae > Miscanthus > Miscanthus floridulus. Next base: position 35,071,500 of record NC_089588.1, on the reverse strand, counting down.
GGACTAGTTCCCGACCAAGTAGGTTAAGTACAATTTGCCTTCGTGGTGCAGTTGCACAGCAAGTTGGGTTGACTTGCATCGTAGCAAAACCAGCTTTCTTAAACTATATTTGACGTTGAGGCTTCCATTCTTAGGCCAATCAATATCTCAAAAACCATAATCCAAAAATCTATGGTTTGACACCTTTCCAATTACTTTCGAATTGCAAGGGCACAATTTGACTTCTAGAACACCTTGACTGCTCACGCATTGCTGATCTAAGAGGGCAAAAGCAAGGCACATAGGGGTGCAATTAGTCTTCTCAAGGGTATGGAGGATTGTCTAACAGCAATACACCTACAAGTTGTAATTTCTTGGCATGAATTACAAACACAACCGTCTAATGCAAAGGATGATCGCAGTCACAGCGAAATTGCAGATTCTGTATCCTTTTGTTTTCTATTCATATCTCACAAACTACTGCTCCAATATGCACAAATTTTGGTGGTCATGTAGATCCATGGGTCTTCTAACTACTCACCAAAATTCAACTCAACTGGACACCATTTGACCATCCAAACAATCCATCTACCAAAACTGCTCTGTTCTGACATGGCAGCAAACCGAGCCGACAAGATATCTCTCAAATCTGATGTTTTACTCAACCAATACTCAAACCAACTTAAGACATTGAAGGGTCCTAAGCAAGGAATGGGATCACCAAGTTTGGGGTCAATCCAACTTCGTTTGAGTCAGTAATCGCCGGCTTGAAGATAACCGGTTTAGTGCCACAAAATCTGGACAGATTTCGTGTTCTCCCTTTTCTTTGCTTCACACGTTGAGGTGTGTGTTTTGCACTCTCTAACCTTTCTCATAGCAGCAGCAGCCTTTCCCTAGCTGAGGATGGAGGCTAGAGTTTTCCTCACATGCTTCTCTGGTAACACTTCAACCATCGTTCTAGACACCAACTTGACTATGCACAAGCATTGGACTTGTAGGCTGTTTTTGCAGGGCACAAAGCATTATTCCACATGTAGGGCATTCCTACATAGACAAGGAACCGTTTCTGAATATTCTCTGGCACTTGGTCCAATAGAACCTTGAACAAATCCATTTGTGGTACCTAAGGGCACAATGATGCTGATCGAAACTAGGCACATGCTTTCTCTAGTTCTTCACTTAGCTGATACAACATCTTGCATTGCTGAACGTCCTTGCTATTTCTTTGCTTAACATCGTTCTGTGAGACATAGTCTTCATAGCTACCAATAAGTCGCTACCTAGCTAGAGATTAACCTTACTATGGGTAACTAATCAGTTATCTCTCAACACTCAAATTTCCAAATTCTTACTCTTGACCACAACAATAATTGCAATCGAGGCACAAATAGACAGTCGCCATCGATGTCTGCAGATAAGGAGTCACACTAGAGATGGTTGATTTCAACTGTATGACCATCATGCACCTACAGATCAAGAACTTGAACGGGAGGTTCATGAGCACCCGGTGACCTATTACACCACATGATATCGCCATCCATTATCATTAGATTGATAACTTGTCCAACATTAAGTGTTGGGTACCTTTCTGATCCAACAGGGATGACATAAGTTGCTCATCAAATGATTGACGTCATTACAGGGACAGTTAGGTAGAGTCGCTTGTTTACCACCTCTTGCAGTCTGTTAATATTTATGCCGGTGATCTGTTCTTCAAAGGTTATCTTCCAGACGACATCAGGAGGAAGCTCTACTACATATGGTCCTAATAGATTGATCTTCTGATAAGATATGGGGAGCTAACCAAGAAAGGATCACAAGAAAATATCACATCGGCTGTCGTTTCATAATGGATCATGACTAGCAACCCTGATACCAGCGCGTGTCGAGCAGCACAACCTTGTGTGCGCGCCCACAGGAGGCTCTCGGTTTCATCGCGGCACCATAGAATGTTAATCGTAACACCATTACTGAACTGACAACCAAAGTGAAATTTCTAGCGGCACCAATTAGATTGTAAGAATAAGCATTGTGCAAAAGAGGCGATCTGAAGATCAAAACACAGCGTAAGAGAACATAGCTTAATTGCCAAAGACAACTGAGCAGGGGACTTCTTGCCTAATTTCCATATACGCCTCGTGTCCACCAAAGTGATTACCAGATAAAGATTAACATGAGATTTGGTCTTGTCGAGCAGCAACATGAGATCAAGACTGATAAATATCCAGAGACTTGAAAGAGTTGGAGACAAAATACACGAGATTCGAGGGATAGAGCCATTGCACTAACTAGGGATTCAGTTGATAAAGCAATGATATGATCTGCGAGGAAAAGGTTCCAAAGCCAGGGTAGATAGCGATTAGCGTTGCACTAGTTCATCAGTAGGGGAAAGAGCAATGAGGTCCAAAAAGGATTTTTGCAGCAGGGTCCTCCCACACAGGAGTGGGACAACCACGAACATGCAAGCAATTAAGGAAACTAAGCTTGGGCCTATGGTCAAGCAAAGGCATGGATAAAGGTCTTCATAGCACAACGTTCAATGGCTAGCAACCCCATGTACAAGCTCAGGCTCCTAAGAGAGAACTTAATTGGAAACAACAACCATGAGATTATCAAAACTTGGACATTGTTCTAGGATAGCACTCATCAACACTTGTATGCTTACCGAGGACAAAAGGGGTGACAGCTACGACACTACCTAGATAACGAGCATCCACACCTACATCCTAGTCTTAAGCAAGCATTTCAAAACACTCAATCCAATTAGCTTAAGCGACTATTACTAAGCACAAAGCTCGTACATAACAAGTAGTCACCTACTGCAACACCACTACACATATCATGCAAAACATGGTGATAAGGTACTGTTATCTTTTATTTCCTTTTAGAAGTGGTAGTGGCGTTGTACAGCACGAGCGCGGAGCTGGGCATGGGGAGGCCGAGGGAGTCCAGCAGCGCTGGCAGCAACGACGTTCATGGCGGCGGCATGGTGCTGTCTTGTGGAAGATGGAGACGGAAGGGGAAGGGAGAGGGTGAGAGTGGAGAGGGAAGGGGAGCTCGGGTCCTTTACTGGAGCACAGTAAGGAGGCAAGCTGGCGGCCATACAAGAAGGGAGGGCGCGCCACGTGACCTGCAGCGCCGTGCACGGTCGACCGAACTTCACTTCAATGACGATAGCAATACCACCTCAAAAATACACTGAAATCTCAATCTTCGTCCCTTCATATCTCCTAAACCAGTTAGTTTTGGCACAATCTGTAGTAATCAAAGTTGTAGAGCTACACAATAGCTCCAATTTTTCTTAAAGCGTCAAAGTCTGATTTGTCTTGGTTTGATAGATAAAAGGATCTAAAGTGGGGTATAGGAAAACTAAAATCATGAATTCAGTCATCTCAGACTTAGCCAAATTTCGAGCTCCCAAAACAGCCATGGATTCTAACTTGAGGGCTTGGTTTGACTTGCTTACAAGCTAATCTAGCTCTTGGTCCAAAAACAAAGTTTATTTTACTCCACTGAAACTTCAACTTTTGTTTAGGTTCCACTGCCATGCAAACCCTCTAAGCCATAGTTCAAACCAAGTCAAAGTAGCATCATGATAAAACTTAAATTTCCCTTTTTGATCTATTCGAGCATTTTCTGGCCACTTGCTCAACATGAACCTTTCATAACTTTTGTTGTAGAGTTCCTCTAGAGTCATTTGGGTAAGGTTGCAAGGTTTGTTTAATGACCAATGTTTCCATTCATTTAACAGTGCAATTCCAACACTGGTAGAGAACCGTGCTTTACTCCCGGTGGGGAACCCCCTCTAGTCCCGGTTCCCCACCCGGGAGCAAGCATCCGGGACTAAAGGGGGGGGGTCCTTTAGTCCCGGGCCAGGAACCGGGACTAAAGGAGGACCTTTAGTCCCGGTGGGTAACACCAACCGGGACTAAAGGTGCCTCCTGACATGCCACGATGGCCGGCACCTTTAGTCCCGGTTGGTAATACGAACCGGGACTAAAGGTTTTTTTCTTTTTTCTTTTCTTTTCATTTTTTTTCTTTTCAAAATAGGTTTTCGAAGTCGTATTGTACGCTGCTAATTATACATTTATACGTGCATATAGTATGTTTCGGTTCAAGCACAATGAACGTATTAAATCACACAATTCAAGCATAGAAATATATATATATATATATATATATATATATATATATATATATATATATATATGCATGCATGCATCATATATATATTTACATGCATGCATGCATATGTGTATTTTACATTATATTATTTCATGTGCATATATTACAAAAGATTGCATTATAGTTGTTGTGACATAACAAGTTTCCTCTCATCCTCTAGCTTGGCTTCAATGGCAGTGCTTGGGTCGAAGTAGAACTCGCCCTTGGAATCGATGACCTGCTCATTAAAAATCCGGCTATAGACTCTTGAATTGCTTTGATTTGGTCTTGCCGTATGACCTTTTCCTCCAACCATCGAGTCTACAGGTTTGAATTAAAGGAAAATAAATTAATATATGTACATATATATATATAAAGACATAGTAACACAATCAATAATAATAATTAAATGAATATATAGTGTATTTTTAACGTACTTTGAGTCTCTCTGTAGGAGTTCTTTGGGAGAGCACCTTGATAAACTTGCAAACATAGTAACCACAGTAGTTGTTCCCCTGTTCCTGCCTCAGACACCACTTTACGAGAAAAAGATTTGTCATCCAATCTGGTGATCCGGTGAAAGCTATATGTTTAATTAATAAAGATGATGCGATTCAGGGGACTTACTTTCAAAGGGATTACATTCAGTGGCGCTTTGCATTTTTCCATGTGTTGCTTCTCAATAAAGGTTTTCCAAACACTGCCCAATAAAAAATTTGCCACGTCATCAGATATAGTTAATCATCATGTTTGTGTGTATATATAGTTGCTAGAGATCCCGAAAATTACCTCTGGATAATATCTATCATATCTTGGTAGTCTTGTTGTGGTTTTCTCATCGAGTCATAGATTATCAAGTGACTTTTCACCAGATCGATGTCCATCAATATCCAGTGATTGCTGCATGTGTTTATAGGATATAACGCATAACACTCATTAATTAACTAGAATCAACATATGAGCCATTAAGGCTATGATCGACATGATTAACACTCACTTGAAGTTATAGGGAAAGAGTATATCCTTCTTGTGGCGTTGGTTCACTAAGAAGTTCATGAGGTTACTCTCTGACTCAGACTTCCAATTAGTCTTTGGAGTAATTGGGTCTTTGAATACTATATGGGGATCAACAAAACCAATTTCATTGCAGCCTTCCTTTCTGAGCTCTGTCATTGTAAATCTGCATATATATAGTACTTGTTAGGATAATTTATATGCATATACACACATATGATGAGTTTAATAATAGATCGAAAGAATTATTACTTACAGGCAATAGCAGCTAATGATAACTTTGTCCAGAGAGGTCAGGTGGCATAGTTGATGAAATTCTGCAAAGTCAACATACATAACATCATCGCCACAGGAACCAATGTTCGTCTCTAATTCTGACACCAACGCAGAAGTCTCCACTGGTAGACGCCTGCATGTACCACTTGTTTAGCAGGTACATTTGCGTCCCCAGATCAGATAAGGCTTGAGGGTTGTATAGACTCTGGCCTAGTACAAATTTTTCCTTCCAAATATCAACCTCCGCCGCACTCTCAATGTTTCCATCACCAAACATCTGGTAAAGGTCGAGACCAGTCTCATCAAGAAATTCACCAAGGTGATCCAAATCGACATCCGGAGGTATGTTTGCCTGATGCATTAATCCTAAATTCGAACCATATTCATTACCAACAACTAGCGGGGGGATTGATTGGTGCGCTTGTTGTCCGAGTTGGGCAACTCCTTTCCCTGCCCGCTTCTTTTTCTGTGCCGCCTCAATTGACTTGGTGAGAGTGCGGTCATAGTCTGATAACGTTGATTTGGACGGCTTACGAGATTCCCGCTGTTGTTGCTGGTAAGAAGTCACCTTTTTTCTTAGAATATCTGGAGCTACGAAGAAGTACGGTTTCTCCGGGTTTCTCCTTGCTTCTTGATTCATTTTAAGTTTGTCATAGAATCTAGACATGTCTTTTTTATATGCATCAGTTCCTTCTTCCTTCTCTTTAGATATTATTTTGGGAATAGCCCTTGGTTTCACGGTGGCTTTCTTTGCAGGCGGTGACTGGTTCTTCGTTTGAGGGGCTGGCCTCTTGCTAGGCTTCTTGGTAGGCGGGGGCGGGGGAGGCGTTGGAGACCTCCTTGGAGGTGTTGGCAGCGGCGTTGGAGACCTCCTTGGAGGTGGCGGCTGTGGCGTTGGAGACCTCCTTGGAGATGGTGTGGATGCAGCCTCGTCTTCCAACACAATGTCATCGTACAGAGCACTATGATGATCTGGCGATTGAACAATTGGATTTAGGTTGGGGGAGGATCTGCTACAAAAAAAGGAATGACATATTATTATGAGCAGATTGTTAATTATTTAAGCCAATACAAATTAATGATGTAGTGTTTTCATCCGCACGTACCTATGGTGAGGTAGTTCAGGAGGAGGTGGAGCCGACATCCCTGGAATGATGATGTAGCGCTTGCGCCATAGAATGAATGTCTTCTCCGCTTCTCCTAGAGTCTTCTCGCCATCACCTCCAGGAATGTCAAGAGGCAAATCACTAAAACCTTTTTCAGCTTTATCTACCGAGATGGTAGCATATCCTTCTTGGATTATATTCCCATGAATCCTTGGTGTCTTGGTTCGGTCGATAGGATTAACAAGACCGATAGCCACCTTGATTGTGGAATTCTCCTTCGGAATGTGTAGCTCACACGTTGTACAAGGTTCAGTGACGTCATCCACAGGGAAGCGCAGTCCTGTGTCCCCTTGATTTGGTATCTCCGTGGAAGCGCAGCTGCTTTTCAACTGAACATGATTGGCTAATGTTGATTCCTGGCTCTGATGCCTGCTTGCTTGCACTCACTGCTATTTGCACTTGCCTTCTGATTTCCTCCTGCATTCTCGCTTCAAGGTTTTTTTCCCGCTCCTGTGCTTCACGCACCGCTTCCTCCAACCTCTGGAGCCGCTGTGCCTCTTCTTCCTTCTTTCTCTGGCGACTTCTGTAGGAAGGTCTGTCCTGAGGGAATCCATGCTCCCACTGAGACACTTCCTTTGCCTCTAGTTCGGCCACCATGTTCAATAGTCCCGATGGCGTATGTCAGCTCATCCTTCTCTCTGTTGGGCCTGAACGCACCACTAGCAGTAGCTCTCTGAGCATAAAACAATCTTTCTGCTGCTTCTTGCAGTCTTGCGCCATAAACGCACTTCCCTGTCTCCTGGTCTAGTGTTCCCCCATGACCGAAAAACCAATTCTTTGCACGTTCTCCCCACTCGAGTGATTCTGGTCTGATACCCTTGGCAAGAAGGTCTGCTTCCATTTTGTTCCACTTCTTAATGGCAGTCGGGTAGCCACCTGATCCCAAGGTATGGTGGTATGTCTTCTGTTGGGCATTACGTTGGTTCTTTATCACCCGACTCACACCCTCTTCCGAAGTCTTATACTGTACAAACTCATCCCAATAGGGCCTCTGCTTTGAGATCGGGCCTGGGACAGTAAAATCTGGTGCTATGTTCTTCTTGACATACGTCGTGTATAGGTGTTTCTTCCAAGTCTGAAACTGGGTGGCCATCTTCTTCATTGCCCAATCCCTAACTCGCTCCTTCAATTCATCACCATCTATTATATCATCATAACCATCTGTTTGGAGCGTGAAATGTACCAAGACATCATTCCAAATTAACTGCCTTGTCACGATCGGAGACAAAACTGATATGAGGAGCATTGGTCTTCTTCTTCCATTACGGGTACTAATCAGGAGCCAGGTCCCGTACAAGGTAACCACAGTGGTGCACAAATTTCATTTTATTTGGCCCCCCCCGGTTCTCCTGTATCCACATTGAACTCCGAGATGATGAAGCGACCCTCCAATGGCTTTTTGGGACCTCGAACATTTTTACTCTTCATTGTAGTTGTTGATGTCGATCCAGAGGGCTACAAAACATAAACATTATTTTTAATGTCATGAGCACACATAAGACAAATGATAATATATATAGCTAATAATAAAAAATATATACTTGGCCAATATGTTGTTGCTCATTTTGTTCAAGAGCTAAGTACTGACTCCCGTCATCTGCATCCTCTTGCACGTTATTTTTAGCACCATTCATCGCCGGCAACTTGAGTGCCAGTGTTGATCAAATTCATCATCAACTCCTCCTCATCCATATTTCTCGGGTCGGCCATGTAGCTTCAAAAAACAAAACCAATATATAGTACGTCAAATCTTTGCTTATTACATGTGTAAAATCTACGAACAATATGCATTATTAAATCTTGCCCCTCGGTCACGGACGCAATTCGCCACACTAGGACGAACTACGTCGGTACTAGGGCGAATTAGGGCTATACATAAACGGCCGAGGGCAAATTGCGTCGGTGACTAGGGCGAACCACATCGGTGACATCAACAGCGCGGTTCGTCCTGGTGTGATTGTTTAGCATTAACGATAACGATAATACGAATGTTGATCAACTAGGCCACTAGAAAGGGCGGTGTGACAAGAGTGGCGGTGCTCCACTCCGCCGTATATATGTCTGTACACATGGGTGAACGAGGGCGGTGGTGCTCCGCCGTATACATAGAAACGCATGGACGAAATGCATATGAATACAAATGACATATATATACGTGTCGGCGCGGTGGCCGGTGTGCTGACGACGATGACGTGAGGCGGGCCGGCGTGCTAACGACGACGACGACGTGTGGCGGGCCGGGGCGGTGTCGGTGCATGATGTTGTGATCCTATGTACCATGTGAACCATGTAGTCATTCATCATATGAGAAAATTCTATGTTAATAATGTAAGTATAAGTCATTATGAAATGTAAGTATATGTGTCTTATTGCTCATATAACCATTACTATTTCCGAAATGATAAGAATTTATTTTCTTCTTCTACAGGCGATCTCTGATGCTATGATATAAAGTTTGAAGATAGTCTTCCCGGAAAAAAATATGTAATGCTCATATTACTTTAGCAACATTAATATATTATATCTGTATATTCAAAGTTCACAAATGAAGAAACATTGAAGTTTTCCTTCATTTGTCTGTAGCCATGCATGCAAGTCTAACCAAAACTGCTAACATCATCACATGTGATATTTTTGATAAACTAAAAAACGCTTAGTTTACAAACTGGGTATCAAAATTGAGTTCCTATTTGACCATTATATATCCTACAACAAATCCTTCAAAAAAAAGACCCTACATGAATATATTTGGATAAAATTTCGTTAACAAACATTGATCTATGAAGATAGAAAAAATTCTTCTATTGAAACTGCATCTTGGAATAATGGCATATCATATAGTGATGAATATATGGCGGTTGATGGGCTGGATCATTTTAGCTTTAGTGACAACGACAATGGTTGCCATCCTGAGGAGTTTGTAACGAAAGTTCATTAGCGGATGGTTCGTAGCGTTGTTTCCAAATAATATATAGCGTATTTATTATACAAGCCATGGATTTACATCGATCTAATTAATTTCTAAAGTAATTTCATTGGTGGTCCTTAATTAAACTTGTCATGAGTTCAGGTCCCAGTGATCTTAAAATGTATTTTTGTACCATAAAATGCAGTTTTTGACACTCTAATTAAACTTGCTAATTTATCCATATAATATCCAAATATTCAAAACTTGCGTTAAGATATGTTTTTTATTTAAAATCATTTAGAGTTCCAAATATTCATTTTTAGTTCCTAGATTTTGTGATTCAAAATTTGGAATTTTCAATCGACCTCGAGCGTTGACGTGGCTTACACCAAAGTTGTAGTTTTCGACGTGATCTATAACTCGGCAGTGGAGGGCTCGGACGAATGTACAAAGAGATCGACGAATATATCACCTCGATCGAGCTCGGCAGTGTGGAGGGCCTCGGGCACGGTGGGGCAACACGCGGTGGAGGGCCTCGGGCGCGGAGGAGGGCGCGGTGGAGGGCCACGGGCACGCGCGGAGGAGGGGCACGGGCGCACGTGGTGGAGGCCGCACGAGGAAGAAGAGGGCGGCGCCGGTGTCACGGAAGGCGAACGGACACGGCGCGAGGAAGAAGAGGGCGGCGGTGTTCGACGAGGAAGAAGACGAGCGGATCGATCTGCGCCAGGCGCTGGAGGTTATATACCAGAGAGAATTACTCCCGGTGCTATCCACCAACCGGGAGTAAAAACCCTTTACTCCCGGTGCGTATTACCAACCGGGAGTAAAGGTACCTTTACTCCCGGTGCGTGTTACCAACCGGGAGTAAAGGTATACCTTTACTCCCGGTTGGTAACACGCACCGGGAGTAAAGGGTTTTTTTTGGCAGGCCACGAAACTGCAGCCCACCTTTACTCCCGGGTGGGCTTCCCACCTGGGAGTAAAGGTGGCCTGCAGTTTCGTTTCCCACCTGTTTGAAGCAATAGTCTTGTTAAATACAATAGAAATGCAATAGTTTTTGTTAAATACATAGTAAATTAAATAAAAGGCATAAAATTATTTTGTTAAAAATATGAATTTTCTTTTTGTTTATTGCACATAGGAAAAATCTATAACCTAACTTTTTTATTTTTTGTTAGAATTATAAAACATAATGTAACTAATATTTATTATTTCGTTAATGCAAAAATGTAGTGTTTAATTAAAATTATTAAAACTATTGGTTTTGGACAGGAAATTTGTTTTCACATCATTTTAACGTTAATATTTTAATTTTTCATCACTCAGTATCCTAATTTACCTTTTTGAGAGAGAAATCCCACCAAATCAAACATTGATTTAATTTGAAACATGACATAATAAACATCTGAATTCACAATTATTACATAATATCTCAAACACACACTATATTAAATCACTATATCATCAAGTGGGCACAGCAGTGAACTTCTTCTTTATGTATGTCCCTTGGTTATGATCGCTTCGTAACCATGGAGTGTCCTCATCATTTACCAAGATGCTAGGGTCTTTGTTCACTTTGAAGGGCGGAATTCGGTCATCCTTTTCATATTCTTCTGACATGTCCGACTTGTCCTCAATTCCCACGATGACTCTTTTCCCTGAAAGAACTATGTGGCGCTTTGGCTCTTTGGTTGAGTCATTATCGTTTTTCCTCTCTTTTTGGTTTGGTAGACATATCATTGACATAGAACACCTGATTCACATCCTTGGCAAGGACGAATGGTTCGTCTTTGTACCCAATATTACTAAGGTCTACTGTTGTCATTCCATACTCGTTGTCTACTGTTACCCCGCCTTCGGTCACCTTGACCCATTGGCACTTGAACAATGGGATCTTCAAAGTAGGTGCATATTCTAGTTCCCATATTTCATCTATGCGTCCATAATATGTCTGCTTATTCCCATTCGGGTCTGTGGCATCTATGCAGGACACCACTGTTTTGGTTGGTACTCCTTTTATCTTGGGCTACTGTGTAGAATATGTTCCCATTTATCTCGTACCCTTTGTATGTGACGATATACCATGATGGTTGCATAGCCAATAAATACAGTTGCTCATGGATGCTCTCATCACCTTGACATTTTTTTCGCAACCAACCACCTTGACATTTTTTTCGCAACCAACCACCGAAAGTTTCCATGTGCTTATGTGTAATCTAAGCTTCAGTCTTCCCTAGAAACTCGGATCGTAAGAGATCCTTGTGTGTCTCAATATACGGATCTACCAAAGAGGAGTTCTGTAGAACTGTGTAGTGCGCTTTATTGAAATAATCATCATCCGTAGCAATATATGTTTTTCTCCCTAGTGTCCCCTTTCCGCTTAGTCTCCCCTCATGTCTCGATTCAGGAACACCAATCGAGTCAAGGTCGGGAATAAAGTCAACACAGAACTCAATGACCTCTTCTGTTCCATAGCCCTTGGCGATACTTCCTTCTGGGCGAGCACGGTTGTGAACATATTTCTTCAGGACTCCCATGAATCTCTCTAAGGGGAACATGTTGTGTAGGAACACTGGACCGAGAGTGAAAATCTCCTTGACTAGGTGAACTAGGAGGTGTGTCATAATATCAAAGAAGGAAGGAGGGAACACTAACTCAAAGCTGACGAGACATTGAACCACATCATTCTATAGTTTAGCTAGATCAGTTGGATCAATTGCCTTCTGAGAAATTGCATTGAGGAATGCACATAGCTTCACGGTGGCTAGACGTACATTTGGAGGTAGAATTCCTCTTAATGCAACTGGAAGTAATTGTGTCATGAGAACGTGACAGTCATGGGACTTTAAGTTACAGAATTTCTTCTCTGGCACATTTATAATACCCTTTATATTCGAGGAGAATCCAGATGGTACCTTGATGTTGTTTAAGCATTCAAACATGATTTCCTTCTCCTCTTTGCTTAGAGTGTAGCTAGCAGGACGTAAGTAATGGCGTCCATCATCTGTCTTCTCTGGATGCAGGTTGTCTCTTTCTCTCAAACAACGCAGGTCCTGTCGTGCTTCAAATGTGTCCTTAGGCTTTCCATACACACCCATAAAGCCTAGCAGGTTCACACAAAGATTATTCGTCAGGTGCATCACGTCGATCGAGCTACGGACCTCCAGGACTTGCCAATAGGGTAGGTCCCAAAATATGGACTTTTTCTTCCACATGGGTGCGTGACCGTTAGCGTCTTTCGGAATAGGTTGGCTTCCATGTCCTTTTCCAAAGACGACTTTTACATCATTGACCATATCGAGTACATCCTCACCGGTTCGGTTGCGAGGCTTGGTCAGGTGGTCTGCCTTCCCTTTAAAATGCTTACCTTTCTTTCTTACGGGGTGATTTGCAGGAAGAAATCGACGATGGCCAAGGTACACGACCTTTCGACATTTTTTCAAGAATACACCTCTAATATCATCGAAGCAGTGTGTGCATGCATTATATCCCTTGTTTGACTGTCCTGAAAGATTACTTAGAGCAGGCCAATCATTGATTGTTACGAACAACAATGCTCGCAGATCAAAGTGTTCCTGTTTGTACTCATCCCACACACAGTACACCTTCTTTATTCCACAAAATGAGAAGTTCGTCAATAAGTGGTCTCAGGTACACATCGATGTCATTGCCAGGTTGCTTCGGGCCTTGGATGAGCACAGGCATCATAATGAACTTCCGCTTCATGCATAACCAAGGAGGAATGTTGTAGATACTTAGAGTAACAGGCCAAGTGCTATGACTACTGTTCTGCTCTCCAAAAGGATTGATACCATCTGTACTTAAAGCAAACCTTAAGTTTCTTGCGTCATTTGCAAACTTCGGGAATTCTCTGTCGATTGCTCTCCACTGGGACCCATCAGCAGGGTGTCTCAACATATTGTCTACCTTACGGTCTTCTTTGTGCCATCGTAACAATTTTGCATGTTCTTTGTTTCTGAACAGACGTTTCAAGCATGGTATTATAGGAGCATACCACATAACCTTGGCAGGGATTTTCTTACGCGGACGTTCGCCCTCAACATCACCAGGGTCATCTCGCCTGATCTTATACCGCGACGCATGGCATACCGGGCATGCATCCAATTTCTCGTACTCTTTGCCACGGTATAGGATGCAGTCATTAGGACATGCATGTATCTTCTCTATTTCTAGCCCCATAGGACAGACAACTTGTTTTGCTTCGTAGGTAGTGGCGGGCAATTCATTGTACTTCGGAAGCATCTTCTTTTGGATTTTTAGTAACTCTCCAAATCCCTTGTCAGATACACCATTCTTTGCCTTCCATTGCAGCAATTCTAGTGTGGTTCCCAACTTTTTCTGCCCTGCATCACAAGTTGGGTACAACAATTTCTTGTGATCTTCTAGCATCCGCTCGAACTTGATCTTCTCCTTTTCACTTTCACATTCTCTTTGTGCATCACGAATGACCTGACAAAGATCATCAGCCGGCTCATCTTCTGCGGCTACCTCTTCTTCAGCTTCTCCCATTGCAGTATCATTGAAGCACGCACCATCAGGAATAATATCATTGTCGTCCCATTGTTCTTCTTCACCTTCTTCCATTACAACACCGGTTTCTCCGTGCTTTGTCCAACAAATATAGTTTGGCATGAAACCCGACTTGAACAAGTGTGAATGAAGAGTCCTTGAGCAAGGATATTCCACCGTATTCTTACATATGGCACATGGGCAGCACATGAAACCATCGCGTTTGTTTGCCTCGGCCGCACGTAACAAAGAATGCACGCCATCAATGAACTCTTGGGAGCGGCGATCAGCATTATACATCCAATGATGGCTCATCTGCATTACATGACATAAATATCATATTAAAACCTAGATCATAATTAATTATTTATACAACATGCGTGCCACCACAAAAGATACAAATTTATGAAAGCATCGCTACAATGTAGACAATCCCAACTACCACTAAAAGAACTAAAGCTAAAATACATTTCAGGAGCACAAGGATTTCGCGACCAATCTCAACTAAAACAGACAGATCCCCCGATTGTGCAACATCTTTGGGCTTCTTCGGCTGGATCACTGCCTCATTAGCCGCCGTATCTGCCTAGTTGTGCGAGATATTTTTGCACGAGTTCAACATACTCTTCCTCCCAGTAGAAGCCTGAACATCGTCCACTGCCATTCCACTGAAATTAAAACAAAAAATTAGAACTTTAATCACAACCATCATGAAAATAGGTATAAACTAACCATAATCATTAAATACGATAAAATAACTCACATTGCGATCCGGACACTTGTAGAAGATACGATCCTTGTTGGGACCCTCCTTCTTCACTCGGTACTCCATCACAATCTTCGTCTCATCACGACACTTGCCGCATGGAATGAGAGGAAGGCCCGGCCTAAGTCGCTTTGGAAACCCATGAGAGGCCGAGGACCCGGAAGCAGTTGCCATCTACTCTCTATACTCATTTTTTAATACACTATAAATTTCTCCTTTTATAAACAAATAAAATTAACAAATTATAAAATTATCTAGATCTCTAAACATCCGTACTAGTTGAACTTGCTTACGTGATCATCTCGGCGAGCATTTCTCCACCGGACGGCACCGTACTTGGTCAAGGAAGAGCTCCGATTCTACGAGGAAGGGAACATGGTCTCCAACGACCGTTGTCGCTCTCTCTCGTAGAATCAAAGCTCCTCCTTGATGTCCGTTACCGCTCGACAGAGAACATGCTTGCCGAGCTGAACACGGTCCGCAAGTTCAACTAGTACGGATTTTCTATAATTTTCTAACTATTTTCTAAGTTTTTATTTATATATACTACGTTTAGGTACGGTGATTGACAAACTACTACGACGATATCGGGACATGTGAATAAATAACCATCCGTACTAGTTGACCTTGCTTACGTGATCAGCTCGGCGAGGATTTCTCCACCGGACGGCACCGTACTTGGTCAAGGAAGAGCTCCGATTCTACGAGGAAGGGAACACGGTCTTCCACGACCGTTGTCGCTCTCCCTCGTAGAATCAAAGCTCCTCCTTGACGTCTGTTACCTGCTCGGCAGAGAACATCCTCGCCGACCTGAACACGGTCCGCAAGTTCAACTAGTAAGGATTTGCTATAATTTTCTAACTATTTTCTAACTTTATATTTATATATACTTTAACCTTCTTTCATGTAAATATGCAAGCTTGAAGTGATTTTGAGCTCAAATTGCTTACAAATGAAAAAAACCACAATAAAGAACCATAAATATATATAGTGAACAAAATGGCATAAGAAAATGGTAAAAAATGAGAGTATGAGATTGGTAACCTTTACAACTGAAGAATCGATGGAGGAATCGAAGAAATCGACGGAGGAATCGAAGAATGGATGGAGGAACAATGGAGGGAGGGAGGAAGCAAGAACACTACTGCAGTGAGCTTCAAAATGTGCTGAGCTCGGGCTCGGGGAGGAAGGAGGAGACGGCCGATTTATAAAGGGAGAACATTTAGTCCCGGTTGATGGATCCAACCGGGACTAAAGGTAACTTTCCAACCCCGGGCGCAGCCACGGCCCGGGAGTAGACCTTTACTCCCGGTTGGAGCCACCAACCGGGAGTAAAAGTATACCTTTAGTCCCGGTTGGTGGCTCCAACCGGGACTAAAGGTCCCTGCCACCTCTGTCTGGCGCAGTAGCCGTTGGGCAGGTACCTTTAGTCCCGGTTTGAGCCACCAACCGGGACTAAAGGTATCTCTAGTCCCGGGCGCAAAAAATCCCGGGACTAGAGCCCATTTTGGCCGAGGATCAAAGGTCTGTTCTCTACTAGTGCAACAAAGATATAACTTATCATTTCATGTGACTTATGGATTCCAAACTTCATGAAACTTTTCCATGAATCAATATAGATGGATATTGATGTGAGACACATGAAAGAAGTACATCCAACATTACTCGAGCATACTTTTTGGAAAGGGCAACATGTAAGCAATGGTGCATGGTCTAAGTTTAAGTTGGAGCTCGCTCTTGTAGATTTGATCTTGACACCTTCATCACCACTTAACATGCCATGTTTGAGCTCAAACCCATTGCTTAACTGGTGACAAACACCTTGGGTGTTACACCATTGTAGGCGTACCAAGAATGGTTAGAAATATTAGGGGATTAGCTACAACTTTTATTTAGAACACTTTTACAGATTCTGATATATACATGGTCAAAAACATAGCTAAGCCGAATCTGTTATGAGTTCTAGACTGCACAGAAACATCAACTTGTGATAGCGAGATCTCACAAACCTGAGCAAATATCAATGTGATTCCAGAGACACTTGAAAGATATAGAAGTCTAGATATCTCCACAAAAATTTAAGAATTTTTGGCAGCTCAGATCTCGAGATACAAGATAAAGAACATAGGCTGCTCTAGAAAACAGCACAACAGAGATATGATAAAGCAACCCATCTACATTAAGACTTCATCTAAACTTAAGGTTCAAACCTATGGAATTTGTGGACATGCCCACAAACCTCCAGCAATCAAACAAACTCCAAATCATCCAAGTTCACAATTAAAAACATCTAATCACTAAAGTTCACAAGACAAAATAAGACTAGACATGACACACGAACTAACAATGTCGTAGCTTTAAACAAGGCACCAAACACCTATAGCGCTGTGTCAATCATGGTGAACGACCGTGGCTCTTCTTGTAGATCGGTGGCAGCCCAAGTTGAGCACGTAGTTCATCAACCTGCTTCTAGAGATGCCTCTCGGCCATCTGCGATGCACGTAGCTCTCCCTTGACTTCTTCATCTACCCCCTGCATGGCATGGACATGTCACACTACTGCTTCTAGAGTTGGATCACTTTCTGGTGGTGCCAGGACCTACCAATTACCCTCATGATCATTGCGACAAAGGAATCTAAAACGATCCTCCTTCATGGCCTCAAAATGACGACCATGGTAGTAGATGTAAGAGTCCTACGCTGCATCTTCCATGCCAACCAATGCATAAGCCCATCTAGCAATGGCACTGTGGATAGTCTCCACCTCATGTCCATTCTTTATGTCATTCCAGGCGGTGACAACCAGCTCTACCTTCCAAAAAGTTGCCTCCAAAGGGTGCTAGTACTCTGCACAGTGATAGTTGATGGAGGTGTGCAGATCAGTGTAGTAGTCATCCAGCACCTGAGTAAGAAGGGTGTGGTAGTAGGCTGTCTCAGGGGCTTGCTTGAAGTAGTATTTGCACATCCAGCCCATCTCCTCATCCACCACAGGGACGGCTAGGGGTGGCACAGGTGTTGGTGAAGTAGCTGATGACTTCATTGGTGTAGCTGCAACAGCTGGAGTAGGAGCAGGTGTGGGTGTGGGTGCGGGTGCAGGAGTCAGGGTAGCCATCCACTCCTCATCTTCCTCCATCAAGGGTTCCACCTCATCATCAGAGATGACCACAATCTCCTCCTGTGGAGCTCGAGGGGTGAACATGGCATGGTAGCCTACAGAGCTAAGGCGGGCGGTCTTCGGGTATGAGGCATCTATAGATTTAGAGTAAGATAGAATTAGAATCAACAATTTTATATAATAGATTAAGGTATGAAAAGCATAGATATTTTAATAAAATAACAAGAATGAGGCAGTAAGCATGAAACCAGTGGAGCAAAGATGCTAAAATGACCATCTCTAACTAGGCTTGTGTCCTACAGTCAACACGTCTCTGATACCAATTTGTCACACCCAATTTAAGGATAAAATTGAATGCATAAAACTCATGTGTGCCCAGGGATCAGTCACACACATAAGCTGACAAATTATAGAAAGTATCATCATGGTGTATCTTACATCATGTTTAATACCATCACATAGTCTTACACAACACAGCAGAAAATAAAAAGATAGCTCTCTCGTGGTAGTTCCAACACAGGGACGATCAACTGGTTGACCACAAGCCTAAAAGTCCTCTAGAAACTCCTCATATCCGTTGACATCTGTTACCCATCCAGGATTTTTATCCAAATATTGAAAGTAAACAAGCGTAAGTACTTCTCGTACTTAACAAGATAACATGGGGTTATGAAAGCTCAAAAAGGGTGACTCTGGTTTACTGTGGTTAGCACTTTTAGTAAGTCAAGATTTTATCATCAACTATTATCAAGTTATGCTTAAGCCCAAATTAAACCCATATGATCAGATATCAGAATCAATTGAATCATATTATCATCGTAGAACATCATAAATGAACAACAATAAGCAACCATTTATTCTGTGAGTTTTCTGGGCCGCTCGTGACCGTGAGCACGACTGTTATAACAGTTTGTAACACTCTACAGAGGTTGTGCACATTCACCGTGAGTCATAATTCCCATATGCCTGGGTTAATTACTCCCATAACACTACCAAGATGAGCGGGCGGGGTACACTATGAAGCCATTTCATAGGTTTCTCTAACAAGTTAGGGCCGCTAGGTTTTCTCGGCTAGCAGATGTAGGAACCCCCCTTTCCTATGGCACATTTCCATTGTGGCTATACACATAGGAACAGATGTAGTCCTATATCCAACGTGGCAAGCCCCTTTTGCGCCATAAAGGTAACCTCTAACAAGCTAGAAAAGGTCCTATTACTAAGCTAAAGTCAGAGCCATGTGACCCTCACGGTTGCACTGTCAGTCCCAGCTTTTGCCGATAGATAAGTCCTTATGGGAGGCCAAAAGCATCATGATCAAAAGTCATTTGCTCCTTCGCCCTATAATTCAGTTGTTTAAAAGAAAATTTTACCTTTTCGTTCCATAGAACCATTAGTCATTATGTAGATCATGTACAGTTATATTGAGCACTAGCAAACTATCCATATGCATATAACCTATAGGAGACAAGGAAACAGGACACTCAATCACTAGGATGTCCTTATGGGTATCAAAATTAGACACATGCAAATGAGAAATTAATAAATGGTGAGTAGGACATCAAGGTAGATCCCATGCTATATTTGCCTTGCTCAATGAACTCGAGCTGCTCCTGCTGGTCATCAAAGAACTCTTGGTCTCCAACGTTCTCCTCACCGTCTGAACTCAACCAACAAAGCAACATACAAGCATTCCAAAGGCATTCATGCAAAGCAAACAATTATGGGATTAGAACAGTACACCAAGGCAAAAAAAACAAGATAAAAAGGTTCTGAAAAATAATCTATGTCTTTCTACGATCACATAGACGCGAAGTTCACGAAAAACAGAGCTAAAACACGAAAGTTATGAATTAAACGGGGTTTCCTATAGCAATTTATTTAATTAAATCTAACCTCAAAAGTTAAATGTTTCAAACATGTTTGATAGAGGTATTAACATGTAGAGAACTTAATTACGAACCTAACACAATTTGAACGGGTCGATTCAGAGCTAAAACGACGATTTTATAAGCAAAACAATGAAGTGGCATTTCTGTAAATAGAATGAACTATTTTTGAATTTAAATAAAATCAAATCTGGGATATTTAAACCGGCCGAGGACTGCGGGTTCATTTTGGCAAAACTTGGGGGTCTCTTTAGCAAAATGTCCGCAAAGGGGTATCGGCCATCCTTGGCCATTGGATCAAAGATGGACGGCTCAGATTAGGAGAAAGGGGGGGGGGAGAGAGAAAACCGGCGGCTGGAAATAGTGCAGGCACGGTGGGGCTCCATGGCCGGCGGCGAGGAGGTCATCGACGAGCGGGATACAAGGCCTTTGGGCCATGGTTCAATGAGCTGAGGGAGCTGAGGGAGTGAGGAGATGAAGGCGACCTCACCCAGGCCGAGAACACGGTCGGAGGACGTGGTCGGCGGGGTGGTCGCCATGGCCGGCGACGCGAAGGTCCCAGGCGCATGCAAAATGGGCCCTAGAGGCCATGAAACATGAAATTAAAGGCACGGGGAGAAGGTGGGGAACAAGGGGGTCTCACTGCGGATGAAAACGAAGACGTTGGCGGCTCGGGGACGGCGGTTTCCGAGCTTGGCGGATCCCGACACTCCTCTATGCGGCGGTTGCAGCTTACGCGCGCTCGGGCGAGTGCGAGAGTCAAGCGGGGGAGGCAGCAAGGAGACGGTGATGGGGTTTGAGCTCCCCTTTATAGAGGCTAGGGCGCGGGGGGAGGCGCTCCCACGATGTGAGGTGGGCGCGGGCGGTGGTTGTGCCATGACCGCGCGAGATGCGGGAGGTGGGCGACGGCGCTGACGGGTGGACCCGGCGGTCAGCGACAGAGAGGAGTGAGGGGCATGGCAATGGTTGCCTGCTCGAGTGGGCTGGCCCAATAGGAAAATGAGAGGGAGGTGAGAAAAGAAGAGAAGGAGGGCGAGCGGGCCGGTGGGGAAGGAACATGGGCCAGCAGGCCAAAAATGAGGAAGGGAAGGGGGAGGGAAAATAATTTCCTTTTCTTTTTCCAAATCAAAGTTCCAAATGATTTTTGAATCTTTTTGAGTTTAAATCAAAACTACTCAACATATTAAATAAAATGCTACAGCATGAGTGCATCAACATGTATCTATCCTTATGATTGATTTTAATTTCACAAAAAATTATTATTTTCCTATATTTTAATGCACACATAATTGCATAAGTAAATCAAATTTAACTATTTTAAAACAACGTAAATTTTAGGGTGTTACAGATTAGGATAAGGGGTTAGCAGTCAGCCATTCTGAGATTTGTTGTCCTTCGGGGTTTAGTTAGATTTCCTAATTGGCAAAATTCTAACAGGATGTGAATGAATCTATGGTGTGTAACACCCGTGGGAATATTCACCGTGGTGGCATAAAAATAAAAATACCATGCATACGTATTTCCTTTTCTGCATATGAAAAATAGAAAATCCAAAAAAATGAGACATACATCCTACTAGAACTTTGTCAATTAGAAAATATGTTTAACCCCACAAAAACAACTAATCTCCAATGGCTGACCGCTAACCCCTTATCCTAATCTATGCCACAATTTTTGGGTGTTCTTGTTGGAATTCTTGCAGGATGATACATATGATCAAGAGCAGGTTTACCTAGTCGTCTTCACTGGTAAACCCACTCTAAGAAGGATCACCCAACTTCAACATTCGACCACGACAACATCCAGCTTGGGGGAGGAGCATCCTCCATGTATCTAGCTAAGTATTTCTTTCTCTTTTGTTCTATTATTTCTAAGTCATAAAAAGATGCATAACAAACTAAAAGCAAAATAAAAATTTATATTAGCTATATATATATAATAGTAAGGTGTGATCTTAAAAATGAAAACAAAGTAAAAAGTGTGTGTCTAGTTTTCTATTTTTAAGAGCTGAATAAAATAAATGGGCTCTGAAGATAATCTCTTAAATGGAAATGATGAATAGTTGCTCTATTGTAATTCCTTTCAAGTACCTAGTTTTTAGCCTTGAATTCTCCTGAGTTTTGGATACGACTGTTTTGATTTAAGGATTTACTCTAAACTTGAAACTCGTGAGTAGCATATGCTTGATCTAAGTCTAGGTAATTGACGGATATGATATGAAAAGGTCTGAGCTACTGTTTATCTTGTTCCGAGTGATACTAAAGTTCTGTAGATTTATGTTTTGAAAAATATAAAAATGTTTCATGATGAGCTCCTATATGACAAAGCTTGAATTTCTACCAGAGCCAAATATGATATTTAGATTAGGAAAACTTTCTCATACATGCCACTTGTTTTGCATTGAGTTTAGTCAAGCTTTGTTGACCCTTATGAGAGGTTTGTCATGCTCTTAAAATCAAGATCATGTACACACCACCCACATATGCACTATTCTTACACTAGGGGTAGGCGCAAAAACATGCCACTCCATCTAGATCCACCCAAAAATGTTTTACTCCTACACTGGTAGTAAACACAAAAAAAATATGCCCTATAGGATATCCATCAAATAAATGCTCTTAAGTTCTTGTTGCTATCTCTCAAAGTTTTGTTGTAGAAAAGAGACATGGGGCTATACAAAAGTTATTCATGAAAAAGAGAAAAAAAAGAGATGAGAAAAAATAGACAAGTGTCTGAGATATTGAAAACAATGGGTACTCAGATGCTCGCCTAAAAAAGAAAGAGAAGGGAGATGAATAAGATAGCCTATGTTCTCTTGCAGATATTTACAAGTTTCAAAAGAGAGATATATTTTCAAGGAGCATAGTAGAATTAGGTTAGCCACCTGAAATATCCGCCATATATCCACACACATGCATATCTAGATTTAATTGTATGACTCAACTCTCTTTGGATCCGAGGTTTGACTTTACAATATATGTGTTGCAAGTATGCTCTTTCATGCTTTTTTCACTCCTATGAGCTCCACCTAAGCTTTAGTTGTAGGAAAAGAAAGGCATAACATCACTACGGCCTTGGTGAGGTTCCACAAATACAACATATATTAAGAGACTCAAGAGTATCATGCAATGGAAGGTCTAAGTTTTATTTTGATAATCTATTAAAACTCCAAAATAATGTTTGAACAAAGAACTTGAGACATAGTGCTTGACTTGATCGTTCTGTCTTTCAATTGCTCAAGACCCAAGTGAAGGATAAATCCCCATGGTTGAAGGTAGTATAGGCAAGTTTAAAAGTCAGATCGGTTTATTCTAATCTAGAGAAGAATTCTTGTTTGAACGCATGTGTACTTTTGAGGAGTGAAAGCATTGACGCAACTCCTGATCCATTTGCTGAGTTTAGCTTTGTTATGGGACTAGTAATGGTTAAGAATGGAGGAGCTTATTGACGGTAGTTAACAACCATTATAAACCATCAATGAAACATGAATAAGGACATAAATATAATCATCAACAAAGGTCTAGGGGTTTAAACTAACAAATTCCAGGAGTTTTGGTGAATCTGTATTTTCTGCAGGGTAGTTAACAACCATTCTAAACCATCAATGATAAGTTTGATTGATTCTTCATCAAGGTCAGAGGTGGAGGAGGAAGATTGATCATCATCACTTGAATCATCATCATCATCTTCTTATTCATCTTCACTTAAGGAGCTTGAGCTTGAGCTTGTCTCAACTTGCTTGCCCTTCATCTTCTTTTTCTCACTACATGTGAGAGCATTGCCTTTGCTTGATGATGATGCTTCTTATTGACCCATCTTCCATGACATTTCAGATGCCACTATCTTGCCAATGACTATGTCCGGGGTTATGGTGCTCAAGTCCTCCATGTTGTGAAGGATGGTGATGATGCTTGCATATTTCTTTTGTGGTAGCATGGAGATGATCTTCCTCACGATGTCCGCATCATCTATCTTCGTTAATCCTATTGAATGGAGCTCATTGATAATTAGATTCAAACAAGAATACATATCACGAACAAGCTCATCATCATTCATTTTGAAGGAATCATAATTTTTTTAGCTAGACAATGTTTTTGCTCATGGACATTAGTTGTGCCGTCATGGAACTCTTGGAGTTTTAACCAAATTTCATATGCCATATTTAAAGTGAACACTTGGTTAAACACATCCAAGCTAAAAGATTCAAATAAATAATTTTCAGCTCTAGCATTGAAATGAATTTCTTTTTCTTCACTCTTTGTGGGTTTATCAGGATTCTTAATGGGTTTCATCCCGTCACGAGTGACTCTCCAAACACAAAAATCTACCGCCTCAAGGTGACAAGCCATTCTAGTTTATAGTAGGGGAAATTAGTGCTGTCAAAGTGCGGAGGCCTAGAGGTATCCATCCCAACCACTCTAAATAGCGTCGATCAATGACCATGAAGCCAAAGGTCAAAATTGAGCCAAATGGCTCCGATACCACTTGTAAGGGACCATAATGCCTAAGAGGGGGGTGAATTAGGCAACTTTAAACTCTAACTCTAAACTATGGCCTCTTTTTCTACCTAGTGAAAACCTATGCAAGAAAGTAATCTAAATGTACAACTACGGTTTTGCTAGTGTGTTGCTATCTCTATCGCAAAAAGGAGTTATGCAACCCAGGTTCCAAACCTATCAACTAGCCTATCACTAAGCTAGAAAAGTAAAGCACAAACCAAGATTGCAATGTAAATGCGGAAGCTAAAGAGTAAGGTAGAGATATGCAAACTTTCATCGATGACTTCGGTATTTTTACCGAGGTATCAAGAAGCGCGCAAGCTTCCCCCTAGTCCTTGTTGGAACCCCAAGCTAGGAATCCCTCGCAAGGTCCAAGCTCCCGGTAAGGTAACTCTGTGGATAGCCCTGGGCCTTCCCCACACACAAGTGCATCTCTGGTGTGCCTTCCAGCAAGACTCTCCCAGACCGCTCCCCACCATCTTCACTATCAAGCTTTCGGCTGAACCGCCACACCACAAATGCAGTTGGTGTGATCTCGCAAGACTACAAGCCCCTCCAATGTACAACAATGGTGTGTGCAAGCATCGAGTGGTAAGAGGTGTGCAAACCTCAATAAACACTAGGCCTAAACCTAGAGCAAGCACATAAGCGGTGGTCTAACTAACCTAAGCACTTTGGAAAGCACCTACGCTAGTCACCGAATGTATCACTAAGCACTATGCAAGTGGTGATCACAAAATTGGTGTATCAACACCCTTGGTATGTTTCCTCAGCTCTCCACTCCTCAAATCTGCCGAGCTCAGTTCTTCATGATCTTGATTCTGACTTGGTTCCCATCTTCGTTCTTGGACTTTGCTTGATATCTTGGGTCTTCTCTTGTGCTTCTAGGGTCTTGCTTATGGTGTTGATCGTGGGATCATCATGTTGCCTTCATCCAAGTCACGTCTTGTACCCTATTGAACTACAAAACAATTACTTGCAAATTCATTAGTCCAATTTGGTTGTGTTGGTCATCAAACACCAAAATCCAAAGTAAATGGGCCTAGGGTCCATTTTTCTTACAATCTTACCCTTTTTGGTGATTGATGACAACACGACCAAAGCAAGCAAATAATAAAAACATTAGAATTTAAAAATTATTTACTTGCTAGGATGCAATGCAAAGGGCAAGGTTATATGATGCTAAAAGATACCACATGTAAACATCTTTGGAAACTTATCTTGCCCTTGCTAATGTCCCCATGTGGCATTATGGATTTAGGCCTCCCCTAACTCCATAATCCACTATCCTCCCTTTCTCGGACCATTACCACTTGTAAATTATTATGATCGGGTTTGATTTTGGTCCTACAAATTCTCCCCCTTTGGAATAAAACATCGAAAAGAAAGACATTAGTAGCACAAGGGAGGGTCAAACTTTGTGATCCTTTGTATGTGGAGTGGAATAGGTCACAAAATTTGACTCTCACATTACATAGACTAAGCTCCCCCTAAATATATGCATACATATGATGGAGAATGTAGTTTATGCATAATTGGCAAATTAATGCTCAAGGGAGTTTAATCTATATAATGCATGGAGAAAGCATATAAATACTAAAGTGAAATCAACATGATGATATCAGTTTAGAAATACCACATATGGAAACCAATTTGATTTATACCACTTGCAATAGGTGGTGGATATTTGAAGTACGATGCTTAATTCCACGGACTCCATTTTCCTTGCAATGAGACTACTACACACATGATAACCTTGAAAAGTTGTTAGTCTCAAAGCATCCAACTTGTAGAGTAACCTCCCCCTAAATTTGTGCACACAAGTATGGAATACTTGTAGGAGACATGCACATTGATTTTAGAATAAAAAATACCACTTGAAAGATGACATCACATGAATATGAGAATCATTTTTGAAAGTGATATTCAGGGGAAATTATCTACAATTTGGACTTTGGCACATATTAGATGAACAATTGTAAAACAAGCTATGTGCCGTGCTCCTAAACAATTTAAACCATATAGGTTTGCTCCAAGGGTTAAGAGTGAAACCGAGCAAGCCAACCATAAGATATACCTAGTGTATGCAAGATAAAAGATTAAACATGCAAATGCAAACCTAGGCATGAAAAGGAACTAGATGCTAATTGAAATTGCAAGAAATTAAATCTAGTTACTTAACATGGGAAGGGGAATTTGGGTCCATAGTATTCACTAACCCACTTGGCAATTACCTTGTCCATAATGATGCACCCCATGAAATGCACCCATACTTTGCCAAGTCTCCAAATTCCCCAAAGTCCATCGGACTTCTCACTTCCCTTTTGGGATCCAAACCTTATTGGTGCTCTTCATGTTGGAAATGATCTCCTTTGGCACCCAAATGCATTTGGCCCCATTGTTGGCTTGCTTGTTCACCTTGATGACCACCACCTTGTCATTTTTCTTTTTCTTCAAGAGATAAGGTGTGGAGGCCTTTTTGTCCACCTTGTTGGTGTAGGTGTTGGAGAGCTTGCTTGTTTCCTTTTTGTTTTTCTCTTTCTTCTTAGCTCCTCCCCCATTCTTCACCTTGCACTCATAGGACTTGTGGCCTTCCTTGTGGCACATGTAGCAAACCATGGTTTGTCCTTCATTAAGCTTCTTCGCTCCCTTAACGGTGTTATGTTGATGATGTTGGGCTTGCTCCGTTTTGCCTTTTACTTGAGTCAAGTTCTTGGTAAGGCGAGCCACTTCTTGCTTGAGTTGCTCATTCTCCATTGTGACCTCTTGTGTGCATGGATCTACAATAACTTTCTCAACATAAACTTGGTTGCACAAGGGTGAGTCTAAACATAAATCATTGCAAGAAGAAGAAGCATCCTTTTTAGGCATGTCAAAGATAGAACTTTTCTTTTTAGGTGCCTTGGTGAGGGTTTTACCAACGGCTTCAAGATTAGCAACTTTATTAGTTAGCTCATCACAATGTTTGCACATGGTTTCCATTTTAGCAAGCAAACTTTTATAAGCATCGTGTGAGCTAGCTAACTTTTCTTTTAATTTTTCATTTTTCTTTACAAGTTGCTCATCATTGATTATGCATGTATTTGTTATTGTACTAACCTCAAGTTGCTCAATTTTAGTAGATAGTTCAATATTGAGATTAGCAAATGTCTCATATTGTTCAAGCAAGATTTTATATGCTTCTTGTGAACTATCTAGCTTTTCTTGTAACATTTTTAGCTTGTTTTGTTAGCTAGTGCAAGCCTTAGCATATTTAAGATTTTCTTGCACAAGTTCATTAAGAGAAGGCATTTCATCATCGCTATCACTCTCACTACAGGATGAGCTTTCGTTACCTCGTGCCATAAGGAACACACGGGAAGAGCTTGATGATGAGTGCTTATGGCCCTGCCTCTTGTGATGGTCTTCTTCTTCACTTGAA
Source organism: Miscanthus floridulus (assembly GCF_019320115.1). Lineage (NCBI taxonomy): Eukaryota > Viridiplantae > Streptophyta > Magnoliopsida > Poales > Poaceae > Miscanthus > Miscanthus floridulus. The sequence continues at coordinate 35,043,777 of NC_089588.1, read as the reverse complement.
TAATTATCCCATGACCTTATTGATGTGAGGGCTTCGCCCTTGCACGCCTTCTTATTTGTCTTGGGTGTGGCCTTGTTTGGACAAACTTCCACAAAGTGCCCCAACTCGCCGCATCCATAGCATCCTTTCTTTGTTTGCTCATTTCTTTGATTGGTGAATATGAAATCTTGAATTTGGATGGGCACACCCTTGACATTGAGCCTTTGGATCATCTTCTCCACCTTGTTGATAAGTTTGATTGATTCTTCATCAAGGTCGGAGGTGGAGGAGGAAGATTGATCATCATCACTTGAATCTTCTTCTTCTTCTTCTTCTTCTTCTTCATCATCATCATCATCATCATCATCATCATCATCATCACCATCCTCATCTTCTTCTTCATCTTCACTTGAGGAGCTTGAGCTTGAGCTTATCTCAACTTGCTTGCCCTTCATCTTCTTTTTCTCACTACATGCAAGAGCTTTGCCTTTGCTTGATGATGATGCTTCTTCTTGACCCATCTTCCATGACATTTTAGATGCCACTATCTTGCCAATGACTATGTCCGGGGTCATGGTGCTCAAGTCCTCCATGTTGTGAAGGATGGTGATGATGCTTGCATATTTCTTTTGTGGTAGCATGGAGATGATCTTCCTCACGATGTCCGCATCATCTATCTTCGTTAATCCTATTGAATGGAGCTCATTGATAATTAGATTCAAATAAGAATACATATCATGAACAAGCTCATCACCATTCATTTTGAAGGAATCATAATTTTTTTAGCTAGACAATGTTTTTGCTCATGGACATTTGTTGTGCCATCATGGAGCTCTTGGAGTTTTAACCAAATTTCATATGTTGTATTCAAAGTGAACACTTGGTTAAACATATCCATGCTAAAAGATTCAAACAAGCAATTTTTAAATCTAGCATTGAAATGAATTTCTTTTTCTTCACTCTTTGTGGGTTTATCGGGATTCTTAATGGGTTTCATCCCGTCACGAGCGACTCTCCAGACACCCAAATCTACTGCCTCAAGGTGACAAACCATTCTAGCTTTATAGTTGGGGAAATTAGTGCCGTCAATTTGCAGAGGCCTAGAGGTATCCATCGGAACCACTCTAAATAGCGTTGATCAACGACCGTGAAGTCAAAGGTCCAAATTGAGCCAAACGGCTCTGATACCACTTGTAAGGGATCATGACGCCTAAGAGGGGGGTGAATTAGACAACTTAAAACTCTAACTCTAAACTATGGACTCTTTTTCTACCTAGTCAAAACCTATGCAAGAAAGTAATCTAAATGTGCAACTACGGTTTTGCTAGTGTGTTGCTATCTCTACCTCAAAAAGGAGTTATGCAACCTAGGTTCCACACCTATCAACTAGCCTATCACTAAGCTAGGAAAGTAAAGCACAAATTAAGATTGCAATGTAAATGCAGAAGCTAAAGAGTATGGTAGAGATATGCAAACTTTCGTCGATGACTCCGGTATTTTTACCGAGGTATCGAGAAGCGCGCAAGCTTCCCCCTAGTCCTCATTGGAGCCCCTTGCTAGGAATCCCTTGCAAGGGCCAAGCTCCCGGTCGGGTAACTCTGTGGATAGCCTCAGGCCTTCCCCACACGCAAGTGGGTCTCTGGTGTGCCTTCCGGCAAGCCTCTCCCAGACCGCTCCCCGCCGTCTTCACTGTCAAGCTTCCGGCCGAACCGCTGTGGGCCTTGTTCTTTTTGGTACACGGTGGTGGCCACACCACAAATGTAGTTGGTGTGATCTTGCAAGACTACAAGCCCCTCCGATGTACAACAACGGTGCGCGCAAGCACCGAGTGGTAAGAGGTGTGCAAACCTCACTAAACACTAGGCCTAAACCTAGAGCAAGCGCATAAGCAGTGGTCTTACTAACGTAAGCACTTCGCAAAGCACCTACGCAAATCACCGAATGTATCACTAAGCACTATGCAAGTGGAGATAACTAAAGTGGTGTATCAACACCCTTGGTATGTTTCCTCAGCTCTCCACTTCTTAAATGGCCGATTGGGGGGTCTATTTATATGTCCCATGGAGAAAGTAGCCGTTGGGATGAAACCTAGCTTTCTGCTACTGACCGGATGCTGCTGTCGTCCTGACCAGACACGTTTGGTCATTCCAACCATTGAGCGTGCGCGTAGAGATTGGACGCACCGCTGAGTCCGGTCATCATCGACCGGACGCGTCCAGTCACATTTGCGCCACTCTAGAACCTCTCTGGACATGATCGGATGCTGCACTTTGTGCGTCCGGTGATCCTGCCGTCCATTCTGGTCATGCTAAAAACATTGTCGTGATGAAGAACAGTGTCATTTGTGCATCCGGTCACTGCTTCCCTCAATGTCCGGTCACTGCGGCTGACGCTTATTGTTGTCGAGCAACTGATCAGATGCGTCTGGTCCTCCTAGGGCCGTGTTCGGTCACCTCTACCGAGCTCATTTCATCATGGTCTTACGTCCGACTTGGTTCCCATCTTCGTGCTTGGACTTTGCTTGATATCTTGTGTCTTCTCTTGTGCTTCTAGGGTCTTGCTTATGGTGTTGATCGTGGGATCATCATGTCGCCTTTGTCCAAGTCATGTCTTGCACCCTATTGAACTACAAAATAATTACTTGCAAATTCATTAGTCCAATTTAGTTGTGTTGGTCATCAAACACCAAAATCCAAAGTAAATGGGCCTAGGGTCCATTTTTACTTCTCCATCAATAGTATATGTTATGAATACATGTCCTCGCCAGGCCTTCCGTATGGTAAAAATATAAATAACGGTACCTGGAATACTCCCAGTAAAGTGTTACAATAGTATAATTATCTGTGCGCTTGCAGATTCCTTTCATTTATATACATTCTTTTTAGTCACATGAAATATTAAAGTACTTCTTAGTGTCATTCTAGAAGTGGCATTAGGTTTTACCAACAAGCATTTCTGGCACCAACACAAGGGATGACAACTTAGTAAAACATGCTAAGGAATGTAAACAATATAGGGTGACTACTTAAAACAAGTGACACGTTAGTAAATACCAACACTCGAAGCATTGTTCGCCGGAGGCCCTTCCGCTAGCGGATGGAAGGACCACCAAAGAGAGAAGAGGTCGACGCCCCACGCCCTCAGGTTCCAGATGCTACTATCCAACGCTCGCTGTCGAGCTGCCCCTCCACCCAGCCCGCTCAACGCCATCCCTTGCACTCGTAGCACTGTTCACCGGAGGCTCTTGCACTGGTGAATGGTCCTTGTTCGATTTTGGTAATTGAGTGACAACCCAGGTGGACTAATATGTGTTTATGAGAGATACACATAAGATTAGTCCACAGGTGAACATGTGATGACTAAGGTGGAGACGATCAAGACAAGGCTTGGCTTGACGGGCCAGTTGCAAGTGTGAAGGCAAGTTGAGTGATGACTTGACGCCAAAGGACCAAAGCAACGATAAAGCGCAAGTGAAGTCAAGATCGATGAACCAATGCGGTTACATTATGATATGAAGTGGATCATATCATTTGGTGAAATAGTTGGTGCATACTTTGAATCAACATTGGAGGAGATGAACTAGTATAGAAACAATCTGTACTCCCAGTTGGGAAACCCCTTCAGTCCTGGTTTCCCAACCGAGAGCAAGAATCCGGGACTAAAGGGCCCCTCCTTTAGTCCTGGTTTCTCGCCCGGGACTAAAGGTGACCTTTAGTCCCGGTTGGTAATACCAACCGGGGCTAAAGAGGCCTCCCGGCCTGGCCACGTGAGGCGGCCCTTTAGTCCCGATTGGTATCACCAACCGGGACTAAAGGTTTTCTTTTTTTTCTTTTTTTTTGTTTCTATTTTCAACTGATGATTCGTTTTGGTTTTCGAATAGGTTTTCGAATACGCATTCTACGCTGCTAATAATATACATATTCTACATGTTTATAATGTTCGAACATTTTGTACAAACTAAAGTATGAAACTAACGTATATATTACATGCAAATACATATATTGTAGAGGCAAAAAAAATACATATATTGTACGTTATTTTATGTACATATAATATATATATATATATATTATAAATAAAGCTTGCATTGTATATTCTATCATATCCATGGGATAACAAATTCACTCGATCTGGTTTGGCTTCCATGTTTCGTTCATGTCATTGTAGAACTCGACGACGGGGTTTAAGACCTGGTCATTAAGAAATCCTGCTATGGTCTCTTGAATTGCTTTCAGTTGGTCATGTCGTATGACTTTTTTCTTCAACCATAGAGTCTTCAATAAAAGTTAAAAGAAAAGTATTAATATATATATATATATATATATATATATATATATATATATGTGTGTGTGTGTGTGTGTGTGTTGGTCACGTGATTACTTATATATATGAGCAATAAAAGAAATTGTGAATATATGAATATATTTATATAACGTACTTTGAGGATCTCTTCAGGAGTTCTTTTTGCGTACGCTAAGATGAACTCGCAAACATAGTATCCGCAGTAGTTGGTCCCCGGTTCTTGCCTCAGAACCCACTTTTACGAGAAAAAAGATCCGGTGAATTGAAAGCATGCATGGTGTTAATTGAATTATATATATATAAATGTAGCTAGTACTTACTTTGTGTGCGATTACATCTAGTGGTGCTTTGCAATGTTTCATGTGGTGTTCCTCAATGAAACTTTTCCAAACACTACGCCCAATAAAATAAAAAATTAATTTGGCCTTTAATAATTGTTGCAGTTAAGAGATCGGGGTATATACAGTTGCTAGAGAGACTAAATTACCATTGGATAATATCTATCATGTCTTGGTACTCTATTTGCTCTTTTCTTAACGAGTCTAAGATGCTCAACCGACTATTGGCCATATCGATGACCATCAATATCCAGTGATTGCTGCATATGTTTTTATACACAAATATGATCGGCATTAACTAGAGTCAACATATATATATGGGAGATAGCTTAGCTAGTAAGCAAATAATTGAACAAATGTCCATATGATCGACATTAATTATTTAACACTCACTTGAAGTTGTAGGGGAAGAGTATGTCCTTATTTTGTTGGTTCACTAAGAACCTCATGAGATTTTTCTCGAGTTCAGCTTTCCATTGAGGCGGGGGATTAGGGTGTTTGAATACGACATTTGGATCAACGAAACCAAATTCATTATCCTTTCCATTTCTGAGTTCTGTCATCTCATATCTGTATATATAAAAATATAGTGTGAGGATATATAATTTATATATATACATGTAGCTTTATATATATACACTTTAATAATAGAAAATAATCACACTTACAGACAATAGCAGCTAATGAGACTTTTGTTGAGAGAGTCCAGGTGGCATAGTTGGTGTAATTCTAAAAACTCGACATATATAACGTCATCACCACGGAAGTAATGTTGGTTTCTAACTTTGACAGAAATAAAGGTCTCTCCCCATTCACACGCCGCCATGTACCACTTGTTTAGTAGGTACATTTGTGTACCCAGTTCACCTAAGGCCCCAGGGTTGTATAGACTCTTTCCATGTTCAAATTTCTTCCAAGGATCCACTTTCAGAGCAGATGGTCCTTCAGCGAGCACTTGGGCAAGGTCCAAACCAGTATCCTTGTAAAACCAAACCAGGTTCTCAAAATCGACGTCCAGTAAGTCTAAGTTTGAACCATATTCATTACAAATGACAAGAGGGGGGACTGATTGTTGCGATTGTTGTCCGAGTTGTGCAACACCTTTCCCTGCTCTAGTCCTTTTCTGTGCTGCCTCAAATGACTTGGTGAGAGAGCGGTCGTAGTCCGATTTTGGCAGGGTCTTTTGAGATTCCTGTTTTTTTTGGTCCGCCTTCTTTCTTAGAAGATCTAGGGTAGGTAGAAGTACGGTTTCTCCGGGTTCTCCCTCGCTTCTCGTTGCTTTCTTACTTTTTCGAAGAAACTGTTCACATCTTTTTATACTACAACATTTAATTCCTTTTCACTTTTCTCGTAAGATGGTTTTTGGGGAATAACTGGATTAGAGGATGCTTTCTTCTTTGCTGACTGGTGATCTCTTAGGAGCTGGCTGCTTCTTGGTAATCAAGGGAGGCGGAGCAGCTGTTGGAGACCTCCTTGGAGGTGGCGGCGGTGGCGGTGATGTATAATCATTGCCCGAAGCACTATGATGATCTAGAGATTGAATAATTGGACTTAGGTTGGTGGAGGCCCTGCTGTGTGAGTACAAAAAAGAATAATTAGGTATAAGAAATTGTTATTATTAATCATGCATGTCAATAGAAAATTAGTGAAAAAATTGTTTCGTTCACTTTTGTCCGCACCTATTGTCTGGCAGTTGAGGAAGCGGTGGTGGACTAGAGACTTCAGGAATAATGATGTAGCGCTTGCGCTATAGTATGAATGTCTTCTCTGCTTCTCCTAGAGTCTTCTCCCCATCACCTCTAGGAATGTCAAGAGCCAGATCACTAAAACCTTTGTTAACTCTATCCACTGAGACACTAACATATCCAGGTGGTATTATTTCCCCATGGATTCTTGGTGTCTTGGTAGGATCTGGAGGAGAAAAAACACCGAGAGCCACCATGATTGTGGCATTCCCTTTTGGAATATGTAGCTCACATGATGTAAATGGTGCAGTGATGTCATCCACGGGGAAACGTAGCATTACGTCATCCTGATTTGGCAACTCCGTGGAAGCATAACTGCTTTTCAACTGATCAGGGGGCTAATATTAATGTTGATTCCTGGATCTGATGCCTGACTTTGGGCACTCATTGCTATTTGCACTTGCTTTATGATTTCATCCTGCATTCTAGCTTGCATGTCTTTTCCGCTTTCCTGTGCTTATAGCAACGCCTCCCGTGACTCATGAACATATTCCTCCAACCTGTTGATCCGCGCTGCTTCCTCATCCTTCCTTCTCTACCGGCTTCTGTAGATATCTCTATCGTTAGGGAAACCATGCTCCCAAGAAATGTTCCGTCCTAAACCTCTCGTTCGGCCACTGTGTTTAGCAGTCCTAATGGCATATGTCAGTTCATCCTTCTCTCTATTGGGCCTGAACGCACCAATAACTTTAGCTTGTAGAGCATAAGAAAATCTTTGTGTTGCTCTTTTGAGTTTTGGGCCATGAACCAGCTTCCCGGTCTCTAGGTCCAGTCTTCCCCCATGAGCGAAAAACCAATTCTTTGCGTGTTTGGGCTAAGTGATTCTGGTGTGATACCCTTGGCAAGAATGTCCGCTTCTATTTTTTCCCACTTGGGAATGGCAGTAGCATAGCCACCTGATCCCATGCCATGGTGGTATACCTTCTGTCGGGCATTCTCTTGGTTCCTTCTCATCCGTTCCTCACCCTCTTCCGATATCTTGTACTGTACAAAATCATTCCAGTAGGGCCTCAACTTTGCGAGCAGGCCCCTAATATTGAAATTGGGCGTTAGGTTCTTCTTGACGTATTTCGTGTATAGGGATTTCTTTCAAGTCTGGAATTGTGTGGCCATCTTCTTCATAGCCCACTTTTGAACTAGCTCCTTCAATTCATCATCATTGATATCATCATAATCATCCGCTTGCAACGTGAAATGTTGAAGGATATCATCCCAAATTAAATTCTTATCAAGATTAGAGACAAAACTAACATAAGGCTCGTTGATCTTTTGCTTCCATTCATGGGCACTGATCGAAAGTCTGTCCCTTACAAGGTACCCACAGTGTTGCACGAATTTCCTTGCATGTGGACCAAGTGGTTCGCCTGTCTCGATATTGAATTCTGATATTATGTAGCACCCCTCCAATGGCTTTTTCGGGCCTCGAATATTTTTGCTTTTCGCCGTTGTGGTCGTCGATCCAGAGGGCTACGTATAAAAAAAGAATAAATAAATATCATGTGTACACATAATAGATGATAGATATTCAAATATATATATATAATATTCAAATATATATATAAATATATATACCTCGCCAGTATTTTCTTGCACAATATTTTCTTGAATATTTTCAATAGCTAGGTCTGACCTTTAGTCCTGGGTGCAGCCATGACCTGGGACTAAAGTTATTTTTTTTGGTGGGCCGCGAAAACATAGCCCACCTTTAGTCCCGGGTGGTTGATCGACCCAGGAGTAAAGCTGGGCTGCAGTTGGCTTTCTGCCAGTTTCCAGAAGTTTTTCCTTTTTCTATATATTTCTTTTATATAAATATGCAAAAAGTTATTAATTGCCTAATAAATAAAATATTATCCAAAAAATTATAAAAAAAAAGTTCCTAGACTTGGTTTTGCATTATTATACACAACAAAAATTTGTAACCTAAACTCTTTTGTTTTACTGTATAAATATTTAACATAGTGTAAATAATAATTACAATTTGCACCAAGCAAAAATATACTACTTGATTAAAATCATTAAAACTATTGCTTTTCGACAGGAAATAAGTTTTCACATCTTATTAACGTTGATCATTTGGTTTTTCATCAAACATTCTCCACGGGAAATCCACCGTCAAGCAGAAAATTCATTTAAACCATAGAAAATATGAAAACACGACAAAAAATCTGAAGTCACAATTATTACATAATAGGTCTAATACATCACTATATATATCAAGCGGGCACAGTAGTGAACTTCTTCTTAACGTATATCCCTTGGTTATGATTGCGCCGTAACCATGGAGTGTCCTCATCATTTAGCTGGATGCTTGGGCCTTTGTTCACTATGAACTATGTAGTGTGCTTTATTAAAATAATTGTCCTGCGTACCAATATATGGTTTCTTCCCTAGTGTCCCCTTTCCACTTAGTGTCCCCTTGTGTCGCGATTCAGGAACACCAATCGAGTCAAGGTTGGGAATAAAGTCAACACAAAACTCAATGACCCCCTCTGTTCCATAGCCCTTGGCGATGCTTCCTTCTGGCCGAGCATAGTTTGCGAACATATTTCTTTAGGACTCCCATGAACCTCTCAAAGGGGAACATGTTGTGTAGGAACATAGGATCGAGAATGCTAATCTCCTTGACCAAGTGAACTAGGAGGTGTGTCATGATATTAAAGAAGGAAGGAGGGAACACCAACTCAAAGCTGACAAGACATTGAACCACATCATTCTGTAGTTTAGCTAGATCCATTGGATCGATTGCCTTCTAAGAAATTGCATTGAGGAACGCACATAACTTCACAGTGGCTAGACGTACATTTGGAGGTAGAATTCCTCTTAATGCAACCAGAAGTAATTGCGTCATGAGCACGTGGCAGTCATGGGACTTTAAGTTTAGGAATTTCTTCTCTAGCACATTTATTATACCCTTTATATTCGAGAAGAATCCAGATGGTACCTTGATGCTTGCTAGGCATTCAAACATGCTTTCCTTCTCTTCTTTGCTAAGAGTGTAGCTGGTAGGACTTAAGTAATGGCGTCCATCATCTATCTTCTCTAGAAGTAGGTTGTCTCGTTCTTTCAAACACCGTAGGTCCTATTGTGCTTCAAGTGTGTCCTTAGGCTTTCCATACACACCCATGAAGCCTAGCAGATTCACACAAAGATTCTTTGTCAGGTGCATCACGTCGATCGCGCTACGGACCTCTAGGACTTGCCGATAGGGTAGCTCCCAAAATATGGACTTCTTCTTCCACATGGGTGCGTTACCGTCGGCGTCGTTCAGAATAGGTTCGCTACCATGTGCCTTTCCAAATACTACTTTCACATCCTTGACTATATTGAGTACATCCTCACCAGTTTGGTTGCCCGGCTTGGTCTGGTGGTCTGCCTTACCTTTAAAATGCTTGCCTTTCTTTCTTAGGGGGTGATTCGTAGGAAGAAATCGACGATGGCCAAGGTACATGACCTTTCAACATTTTTTCAAGAATATATCTTTAACGTCATCAAAACAGTGTGTGCATGCATTATATCCCTTATTTGATTGTCCTGAAAGATTACTTAGAGCAGGCCAATCATTGATTGTTACAAACAACAATGCTCGTAGGTCAAAGTGCTACTGTTTGTGCTCATTCCACACACGTACACCTGGTCTATTCCATAAAAGTAGAAGTTCTTCAACTAGTGGCCTCAGGTACACATCGATGTCGTTGCCAGGTTGCCTTGGGCCTTGGATGAGCACTGGCATCATAATAAACTTATGCTTCATGCATAACTAGGGAGGAAGGTTGTAGATGCATAGAGTAACAGGCCAAGTGCTATGACTACTGCTCTGCTCCCCGAAAGGATTCATACCATGCATACTTATAGAAAACCTTAAGTTTCTTGCGTGATTTGCAAACTCCGAGAATTCTCTATCGATTGCTCTCCACTGGGACCCATCAGCAGGGTGTCTCAACATATTGTCTACCTTACGGTCTTCTTTGTGCCATCGCAATAAATTTGCATGGTCTTTGTTTCTGAACAGACGTTTCAAGCGTGGTATTATAGGAGCATACCACATAATCTTGGTAGGGATTTTCTTCATGGGACGTTCGCCCTCAACATCACTAGGGTCATCTCGCCTAATCTTATACCGCGATGCATGACATACCGGGCATGCCTCTAACTTCTCGTACTCCTCGCCACGGTAGAGGATGCAGTCATTAGGACATGCATGTATCTTCTAGATTTCTAATCCCAAAGGGCAAACTACCTATTTTGCTTCATACGTAGTGGTAGGCAATTCGTTATCCTTCGGAAGCATCTTCTTTTGGGTTTTTAGTAACTCCCCAAATCCCTTATCAGATACACCATTCTTTGCCTTCCATTGCAGCAATTCCAGTGTGGTACCCAACTTTTTCTGCCCTGCATCACAAGTTGGGTATAGCAATTTCTTGTGATCCTCTAGCATGCGCTTGAACTTGATCTTCTCCTTTTCACTTTTGCATTCTCTTTGTGCATCACGAATGGCCTGACCAAGATCATCAGTGGGCTCATCTTCTGCCCCTACCTCTTCTTCAGCTTCCCCCATTGCAGTATCATTGAAGGCACCGTATTCAGCAATAATGTCATCATCATCCCATTGTTCTTCTTCACCTTCTTCCATTACAACCCCGGTTTCTCCGTGCTTCGTCCAACAAATATAGTTTTGCACGAAACCCGACTTCAACAAGTGTGAATGAAGACTCCTTGAGCTAGCATATTCCTTCAAATTCTTACATATGGCACATGGGCACCACATGAAACCATTGCTTTTGTTTGCCTCGGCCACACGTAAGAAAGAATGCACGCCCTCAATGAACTCTTGGGAGCGGCGATCAGCATCGTACATCCAATGCCGGCTCATCTGCATTACATGATATATATACCATATTAAAACCTAGAACATAATTAGTTAATTATACAACATGCATGCCACCACACATGGTATTAATTTATGAAAGTCTCGCTACAATGTAGACAATCCCAACTACCACTAAAAAAACTAAAGCTAAAATGCACTTTAGCAGCATAAGGATTTCGCGACCAATCCCAACTAAAATAGATAGATCATGCATTTGTTCAACATCTGTGGGCTTCTTCCGCAGGATCACTGCCTCATCAGCCGCCATAGCCGCCTGTGCAAGAGAGTTTTGCACGTGTTCAACATACTCTTCCTCCCCATACCAGCCTGAACAACCAGTGCCATCCCACTAAAATTAAAACAAAAAATTAGAACTTTAATCACAATCATCATGAAAATAAGTATAAATTAACCATAATCATCAAATGCGACAAAATAACTCACATTGCGATCCGGACACTTGTAGAAGATACGGCCCTTGTTGGGACAATCCTTCCTCACCCGATACTCCATCACAATCTTCTCCTCACACTTGCCGCATGCAATGAGAGGGACGTCCGGCCCCAGTCGCTTTGGAACCCGATGAGAGGCCGAGGACCTGGAAGCAGTTGCCATCTACTCTCTATACTCATTTTTAATATAATATAAATTTCTCATTTTATAAACAAATAAAATTAAAAAACTCTAAAATTCTCTATATCTCTAAACCATGAATTGTGCTATGCATGCTAGAAATGAAAGCTGAATACTAGTTTTGAATAACTACTTTAACCTTCCTTCATCCAAATATGCAAACTTTAAAGTGATTTTGAGCTTAAATGGCTTACAAATAAAAAAAATCCACTATAAAAAACCACATATATCTAGTCCACAAAATGAGATATGCTACTGATGAAACATGAGAGTATAATGTTGGTAACCTTTAGAACCGAAGAATCGATGGAAGAATCGAAGAAATCTTGTGATTACCGGCGATGAGGAAGAAGAGAGGCCGGCGATGAAGCAAGAACACTGAGCTCGAAGTGGCTCGGGCTCGGAGAGGAAAAAGGGGTATATAGGAGGGAACCTTTAGTTCCAGTTGGAGACAGCAACCGGGACTAAAGGTCATTTCTAGTCCCGGACGGAGCCTCAAGCCGGGAGTAGATTTTTACTCCCGGATGAAGGGACCAACCAGGAGTAAAAGTTAACCTTTAGTCCCGGTTGGTAGCTCCAACCGGAACTAAAGGTCCCCTGCAGCAAAAGCCTGCCGCAGTAGCCGTTGGGCAGGGTCCTTTAGTCCCGGTTGGAGCTACCAACCGGGACTAAAGGTTTCTCTAGTCCCGGGCGCGAAAAATACCGGGACTAAAGCCAAATTTCAAAGTGGATCAAAAGTCGTTTCTCTACTAGTGAACCACCATCGCATACCAACGAAACTTAGCAAACTTTGCTTAGAAAAAAAGTATCTGAGCTTAAATCTCTTCTACAAGTCCAAGACAAAACTATTGACTCATTTCTGGAAGGGTCTGACAAAAATAAAAGATCAGGTTTTTAAATGGTTAAGTCTTGGTTTTGAACACCAAATACACATACTCTCGATAGAGTTTTCTTGCTATGTTTGTTGCTTTACAAGATACCATTGGTCTCCATAAAGGATAGTAAAATATTGGTTGTCCCATGGTGGCATGTATTACTCCCTCCGCCAACAAAAGAATGTAATTAGTGATCTGTGCTGGTCAAACTAGTTCAAGTTTGACCAAGTCTTAGAGTGTTACATATGTCTTCACCCTAACACTGAAGTTGAGAACATGAGGATCTCAGTAGCATGCAGAACGAATATTGTGACATCAAATGTTCAAACAGCAGCCAATATTATGAGAGAAACAGAGACTGACACGCAAACACACACACACAGAGCAGGGTAGCAAGAAGTGTAGCCATGGATGCCATCGAATGTGTGCAACGTCCTTTATGGTTTGTTACTACATCTTCGGATCCTCTGCCAGTACTATTCTATTAATACTTAGTGACCTTTGGTTCTTGAATATGAAATAAAGTTCATGGTTTTAGAGCTATAAATGGCAAAAGGAGTCCGGAATATGTGACTGTTTGGCTATTTCTTGATGACATGGAACATGCATAATACTATGCCATCAGTGGGATAATTATTTCCAACTACGCACATGTAGCAAGCAAATGAAAAATACAAAGAAAGTCAAAAGATTCTTACTGTCCCCATACCAATACTATACTTCTCATGGGCATCATGGATAATTCAGTTTACATGATATAATTAAACAGTTGTCACGGATTTAGACCACCAGTTTCACTACTCATCAATATAGTATAAGACACAATAGTGGTTAAGTCCTGGTTTTGAACACCGTAAATATTGGTTGTTTCATTTTCAAAAAAATAACGGATGAAGCATTTAAGAAGGCAACAATAAATCGATCTGCAGAGGTATCTTTCTGTTCTCTACATTACAAGTATCTGATTTGTGGACTGGTTCATTTTAAAAATGGATCTGGATTACTCGCTGTATGTTTTGTTATTGTTTGGCTATAAAAGCAAGATATGAACCCAATCATAAGAATAAAATGTCGACCCACTAAAGTCCTCGTTGTTGAGGGCAGTTGAAACCATTAAAAATGAAATTTTTTCATAATGCATCTATACCTAATATTAAGGAGCCAAAATTTCTCTCCATCTATTTTTTCGTCCGCCTCTCCCAAACTGCTCGGGATAGTGGAGTCCTCCGTATCTCGTATATGACCTGGACGCATATGATATGTGCTATACAAGTTAGAACAACTTGCGTCTAGAGACGATGGATATGAAATCTGGTTTCTAGACATACTGGGTCGTGCCATGTGTATCTCGTATCTGACCCAGATTCAAGAGCCGTGTTTATACAAGTTAGAACATCTTGCATCTAGCAATAATACATATTCCGATTTCATCTGTATTGAGTTCATTGTGGTTAGAATATGTGAATCACACCTTCGCACTGGTTCGCATGGGATTAGCTAGAGTAGTATTCTTTAACAAAAACATAGTGTTTAGGCTAACGGGTACATGAGGATACGACTTAATCCAAAGATGATTGTGGTAGTTATAGGTGGTAATATCCCCAACTAACCTTTCTAATCCACCACATTCAAGTAAGTTATTAAATGTACTCCAACCATTCCAAATTGTAAGGTGTTTTAGCTTTTTAGATATATAACATTTGATGTGCACTTAGATATACACTATTGCCTAGATACATAGTAAAACCAATATGTCTAGATAGCAAAATGTTATATAATTTGGAAGGAGGGAGTAGCATTCTTTACAAGAACTATTTATCACCAAGAAGAGGACCAGGCCTGCATTGGCATGCAGCTTTGGCAAGAGGAAAGTGATTTCTCCTTTTTCATCTACTGTTTTGGGAAGTAAAAAATACTGGCCGGAAGCAAATAAAATTCAAACACACATGCATCTACACTATATATGTGATGCACCAATTAAGTTAGAAAATTTGTTGAAGGAGGTGACAGAGAGTTAGGGTCTGGTTATTATGAAAAAAGGATAACATGTATGCTGAATTCGATTGTTCTCAAACTTCAACCCAATTATTTAATTTTCTGTTTTTTATGAAAAGGAGCTATGTCATGAAATTGACTTGACCAATATCCATAACAGTAGCGTTGTTGCATAAGTCTTCAAGTTGGGATTTTGAAGGTGAGGGATGACAGGAAAAGTTCGATTGACTTGGTGTCGGTGTTTGATGACCGGCAATACATCACGGAGCTACCCGGGACAGTGATTGGAGGGCTTCGGCGTATGCAGAACTCGGGGGTAAATGCAAAGATAGCGATTTATACTGGTTCAGGCCGCTGAGTAGCATAATACCCTAGTCCAGTTAGAGGTGTGATGACTTTACGTTGGGTTGTTATGTATGATTAATTGTACAATGGGTGCGCTCTTGCCTCTCTTTATATAGTCCAGAGGGCATGGCGTATTGATCAAGTCTTCATCGGTTAAAATAGACACAACTAGGAATTTGTACTTTCATGACGAACAGCTTTTGTCACTGAAGAAGCCAAACTTGTCATAATATCAGTTTTATGATGAATTTATGATGAAAAACGGTTTGTCATAGATAGCGCGTCATACTTGAACTTCCGTGACGAATCTAGAAACTCATCATAGAAGTGGCTTGATCTGTGACAAAAAACTAACCGTCATAGAACTGTATTGGCATGCGTGGTAGGGGCAGCCACGCTGGCAGGTGCTTCTGTTGGAGATGCTTTCCACGTGTACATGCTATAGCCGGTTGCATTAGAGATGGTTCAGGTCACGTGTCACCTTGTTATTGGACAACGTAGCCATCTCTGGTTCTTGCACATTTCAGATTTTTGCTAGACCACGTGTCAGGTCCCTGTTGTTCATCATGTCAGTTTTCTATTGGTACACGTGTTGTGTTGCGGTTGAAGCATGTGTCACTTCTTCATTGGACCATGTGTCGCATTTTTATTGGTCAACGTGGTCGTTTCTTATTCGATCACATGTCACAGTGTTGTTCGTCCATGTTTCGTTTTTTCATTCGGCCACGTGGCTTGACGACTTCCTTCCACGTCTAGTATTTTTATTAGCCCATGTGTTGTGCTTTGGCTATTTAACGTGTCATGCATTGGTTCGTCCAGGTGTCGCATTTTTATTTGATCATGTGGCCTGTCTAGGTCACGTGCTTAACAATCATTTCATCAGAAAAATAATTTGAGATCATCACTGCTACACAGATTGATGACATAATTAGTCAACGAATGTGTACATAATTATTCAGCATGGCAATCAAATACAACAAATTACAGTTCACACATCAGCAGCAAGCCACTAACAGAGTTTCACCAAATCAATCAGCACACGAGTCCACACATCAAACCATAAATGTTTACTACATCAAGCCTATGGAGTTGACGACCGAGAGTTACCAGAAGAACAGCTGAAGCGCATGATGTCCTCACATAGCTTATTGTACTCCTCCTGTTGTTGTATCTTGAACTCCTCAAACTCCCTTTCAGTATTTTCTGTCTTCTTCAGTTCATGCACTTGTTTGACGAGCACTACTACAAAAAAAACTTAACCGAGGCGTTTGGCAAAGGGGCTCGGAGGCAGGCAGATATTTGAACCACCTCGGTTAATGCCTGGGATTAACCGAGGCGGTCGTTTTTATTAACCGAGGCAGCCACAATTAATCGCCTCATAAAATTGTTTTACGGAGGCGGTTAAAAAATAATCACCTCCTAAAATCCATTAACAAAGGTGGGCCTTATAAGAGGCGGGCCTGCCCGCATCCAAAAATGCCCCTATTTTCAGAGGTAGAACTATTATAAGGCCAGTCTCGGTTAATATGGCTGAGCCCACCAGAAAGCCCATTGAGCCTAGAAATCAGGTTACACTAGATAAACACATCAAACCCTAGAACCACTCTCTCCCCCACCCACAGCCGCATCCCTTCACTCCCCCTCCGACCGCACCCCTTCCCTCTTCCCCACGCACTCCTTCCCTCCCCCACCGATCGCACCCCTTCCCTCCCCCACTCGACTGCACCCCTTCCCTCTTCCCCACATGACCTTGCCCCTCACCTCGTTCTCACTACTCTCCAGGCGGCGGCATGGGGCGGGGCGCCTCCAGATGTCGCGCGCGGGGACAACGAGCATGGGGCCGCTCGACGGTGGTGCGGGTCCCTCACTACCGCAGCGTAGGTCCCCCGCTACGGTGGCAAGGGGGCATGGCAGCTGGAGCTCGTGGCCCATCAGAACTTGGTGGACCGCTCCCCCTTGTCCTCCACCTCTAGATGCGGCGGTTACAGTGGCGGGCGGCCGGATCTTGGCGGTGGGCCGCTTCCCCTCCCCCTCCACTTGCGGATCCGGAGGCCTAGAGGCGTAGATCCGGCGGTCCAGCGAGGATGCAGATGACGGTGGTAGCGCATGGATGGGCTCGACGCTGGGCCCTAGATGGGCTTGTGTTTGGGCTCATCGTTTTTTTATTTTTTATTTTCATTAACCGAGGTGGGCAACTGGTCTGCCTTGCTAAATCAATGATTTCCCGTGACCTTTAGGCCGAGGCGGATGGGTTGCCCGTCTCACTAAACCCTTCTTGCCCTCCTCGGTTAAGTTTATCGTAGTAGTGGAGGTTAGTGGAACTTCCAGTTCAGCAACAAGCTGTTTCCGAAGCATTCTCTCTGCCGAAGTCTCTGTTCTGGCGGACCTTGTTGGGATACCAGCATTCTTCAAAAAAAGGGTGCTGCCGCGGACCTAGGAGTGGACCGGGCCCCGGGAGAGGCAAAGGACCTTGGAAACAATATCAGCACTAGTAATTGGATCGTGCCCTTCAGCAATAGGTTCTACTCGCATACAATAAATATTAGGTTATGGATAGTGGAAGAGGACTTTAATTAAAAACCCAAGATATTAGTTCATAACAAGTAACACAGGTTGTTGCAGCCTTATTAAATACTTCATTGGTTCCTTCTTCGATATTGTAAACAACCTGGGAGCCTCCAACATGAGACATGTCATCAACCTGCGAGCGTGTGTGTATATAATATGGTACTAAGAGAATATCCAAATATAAAATTCTGATGCAGATAAAAAAACTATAATGCTGCGAGTGCACTAGATTGACATCACGTCATGCATCCCATGACTGGGATAATTATTTCTAACTGTTATAGTTTTTACAAGGCATACAGTTTTTACTAACAGAAGAACTGAATTTTCAAAGATAGGTTTGGTGTTCTCAACCTTTTCATGTTCTTTCTAGGCTTAGCATATAACATTTTTCTTAATAAGGGTCTAGTTTTAGAACTGCTAGAAGGAGGCCACTGCCAATGGAAATGGTAAATTTTCAGTAAATTTCAAATAATTGAATTTATTTTGAATCTGAGTGAAATAAGCAATTTGTCATCTGGTTAGTAAATCTAGTAATATCCTGAACAAGAAAGAAATTTGGTCACACAAAATCTGCCAATTCAGCTGAATTCTTCTCAAGGGGCTATTAGCTAGATGTATTTAATACACAGAAGTCTTCAACAACATTTCAAGTTATTTTGTCTAGCAACACATTTTATCATATACGTATATAAATTGATTGTGTATTCTCATTTTGTACAGATTTCAGCTTTGAGTAAAGACAAAGACATAAAAGTTTGGCTGACGAGTGTTGATGGATCTACTGTCTCACTGTTACGAAACACAAGTCCAAGGCTTCATTGCAACAACGGGTAATCTGGTATTCGTAGTCAGTTCTAGAACTGTAGTCACTGGAACGTGTATTGGCAGAATTAATGTCCAGAACTTTGGATTACCCTAGATGGAGCTGGCGCACTAGGTCATGTTTCTGATTATTATGCTTCCAGCATACTTTGATTCTAGCATTAGACCGGTAAGATGGCCTCATCATGTGAATTTATCCATCTCTCTGGATTGAAATTGCATTGAACGTTCGGCAAACAAATCACCAAAGCTCAGTCTAACGGTCTCTTTTGTCCCAAAAAAGAAGACTAAGATGAGCCATCCTATTTGATCTTCTCTTTGTGACATGAGTACACCAGCAGGGAGCCCTAGGGCCGGCTAGGGGAAATGGGAGAGGGCGCCCCTGGCAGCAAGGGTGGTGTAGGAAGGGGAGAGGGTGGCGGCAGTAGAAGAGAGGGAGAGAGATAAGGGATTAACCCTAAACTTTGATTGCCTTTCATTATGGAATTCCCCTCATATATAGGGTCTTACAAGAATGCTAATGGGCTTTGAGCCGATCATAGATAGAGCCCATGCCCCTTACTACTTATTTAATTGTAATATATAGTAGCTGGGCCTAAGCCCCTTTCTATTAATTTAGTCCACTAACATGTTTGGGCGTGTTCTACTGTATGTCTTACCAACAATGACATCTCTCCTTTCCTAGAGAATCAACTCATCCTCAAGTTGAAATGTTGGATGTAGTTGTTTGATCAGCTCTGTCTCTGTGGCAGAACTGTCCAATTTAACCTAATCACAAGTGTACTTGTTAGCCATTTGACACTAAGTACGCAAGAGATCAAGTTAAGCCCGGTAGTCTGTTGAGTACACCCAACAGGAGAACTCAAAAATCCACGTTTTCATCAGGATCATAAATAAGTGAATAAAGCTTACAACATTCTTAACCATTTCATACATCACAAGCTTACAACAATCAGAGTTTGACAGAACAATTTCATAAAAGTAGCGGAAGAAAGATCTGGACAAAAGCAATGAAAGTTAACAATTTTGAACATTGAGACAGAGGTAGAGATGTAAGAGTAAAATTACTACGATTGTAGCAGAAGGATTTCCTCACTGAGCCCACTAGGAGGTATCCACACACAACAGTGAGCTCCAGCATCCACCTGCTACCTACAATAGGGGGATAAAACCCTGAGTACACAATGTACTCCGCAAGACTTGTCCGACTTGGTGGGAGTAGTCTCCCGACTCTCAAGGATATGCAGGGGCTATTTGGCTAGCTATTTCATTGTTTCTGCATACAAGAATTACTAATAGTGCACCCTTATATTCAAAGTTTTAGCAGTCACATCAAGTTCATTACTTAACCATTCTAAGTAAGCACCTGATCTACTTTCAAGCATGTGGTAAGCAATCAGGATATATTTCATAATCCGGCAGTAGCGTCATCATCATCTCCATGTTCTAGTTGCATTAACTACGATTGTAGTGGTGCGACAAGTGATATCCATATCCGGGAAGGGCGGTGATTGCAATCGATGTACATCTAGTTGGGCAATCCCAAATACACGCCCGTACTTCTCGAAGGAGCAAGTACAAGGCTACCTTTCCTCTCGTATGACCCAGTTCTAAAAGCGACCTGACCATCCCGGGGAACCCACCCTATGAGGCCTGTCCCACAAACCGGCGATGGGTTTTCCCCTCATAAGTTTTACCATGGACATACCCTGCCTCCTAACAACTCCTCGAATGGTCAGTGTAACACTCCAATAAAACTTTTTAGGGACCTGGAGTCATAGGGAAGTACTTAGCTTCACGGTCAACTATAACTCAGGCCCCTATTATGTGTTCGGTACATTCAAACTTGCCACATCGCTACTAATGGTACGGTCCTTAACCGACACAGGCGGGAAACGAGCACCTAGGGCCATGCCCTGTTGCACCCACCAATTCCCCAATAAAAATCTATTTTTCCACTTCCGGCCCAGTCTCCAATTATTATCCATCTCTGAGTCCATGTGATAGTAGTAATATTATAACCATCACCTATTTCTTGTGAGTGACCGTCCATCACTCGACTTCTACCATAGCCCTATAGCATGGCATACTACACAATTTCTGTCATACTAGTAGGACTCATAGGATATAATATTTATGTAGGTGGGTTTCAAGCAACTCCTAAAACTTAATAATGCACAAGCAACATAATAATAAGTGCTATAAAAATAGAGGTTATGCACTGTGGCTTGCCTTGGTAACTTGATAATACTAAGTTGGCTCCAACTTCAACATGATCAACCATCATCTTCAGGACTCATCACCATGACACCCTCTCTCGCTTGACGCCAACATCCTTCAGTTGATCCATCGATCGATCATCGTTCCTAAATGATATGCAATAATGCAATGCATGCTTAAGTCAAACAAGCATAACAAGACATTTACAAACACTACAATACAAGCATCATGTCACCACGGTGAAGGGTAACTAAATGTTGGAGGTTTGACTGTTATCCTCTCCTAGCGACTTACTTGCGAGTTACTATTATGAACCTAAAACAAGTGAGCAAAACAACCATTTGCATTTTAAACATACAAGTGAAAGCTTATCATAACATGTCAAGCACACTTCTACTTACTAAACATATTTTTGCCTAGTCATCATGTAAAACAAGTAGTATAGACAAACGCATATTAACCCTAATCTAAACACCTAACATATATAAAAGCTTTAATAATTATAACCAAGGAATAAAAAGGTGGTGCACCAAACATCTATTTTGGACATGACAAATTTATGGGTGATACATCTTAACTAAACATAACTACTGCATGAATTTCATAATTTCTGGATAAGCATATTATTTACTAACAGTTAATTAAGATTTAAAAGAAATAAAGGCATGTGACACATGATAAATCATTAACTCAGTAAATAAACATCCATTGGACATGAAATTTTTACCACAGAACAAGCATGCAACAAGTAACAACCATAAAAATTTCACATCAATTGGATTCATATAACAACATATATGAATTTAACATTAAAAAGCATAGACAAATATCTATAGCAAAACTTTTGTACTAAAACATGCCATATTATGTATCTGCTGCATAGATCTAGTTGTGTGGAGTGTAACAAAACTAGTTTGGTATTTTTATGATTTTTCTACGATTTACAATGAATTTTTAAACTTTCAGCCTATTTAAACATAAAACAAAAAGAGAAAACCATATAAGACAAACACTTTGCACAGAGGCCCCTGAGATTTTCCTAAATCAACCCACATTCTAGAAGTACTATTCATGTGAGTCATGAGATTTACATTAGGATCCTTGGAAAAGCATCTATTTCAGCGCAAGGTCCTTCTCTTCATCCTCTTGTCACACGAGAGCAGGGGAGGGTGCGCATGGGCTTCATAGGCAGCCTACTCCGGTAGGGGAGGGTGCGACGGTGGTGACACGAAGGCTAGATCCTAGCGTGGGGCCCTAAAGACCCCGAGGCGGACAGCGGCACGGCCAGAGGCAAGCTGAGACGGGTCTAGCACGAGCATCGGCGGCTACGGTAGGGCGCTGCGAAGCGTGGCACCCGGCGAGGACAGACTGTGTGGCACCGAGCATCCACGGAGCACCCGTGGCTAGGCGCCACCCACGTTGGGTAGGGTGCCACGGCCTGGCCTGAGTAAGGGCCGCGGTGGCTCCCGGTGCTGCGGGCTCCAACGAGCGCTAGCGGGGCACCGAGGGGCACGAGGAGGAGGTAGTGGTGCCGGCAGTCGAGCGCGGAGAGGGCAGAGCGGGGGAAGCAGCGGTGGTAGAGGCTCGAAGCATCCATGATGGACGCGTCCACGACGAGCATCGAGAGCGAGAGGAAGGCAAGCAGAGCGCGAGGGCAGCAGCGCAGCTCCTTAACACGGCGCAGGGGGCAGGGCGGCATGGGCACGCACAAAGGAACAGCACGATGAGGACAGCGCTGTGCGCACACATGGTCAAAGTAGGGCATGGGTGATAGCATGGAACAGCACGGTGAGGACTACACGGTGAAGACCTAGGGCCATGTACCCCTCTTGGAGGCAACGTGCAGCGCGTTTAATCAAGCTACAGGCCCCACATCCTATACAAAATATCTTCAACTCAAAGCAAACTCCAACTATGCTTAAGAGAGCATTGTCATTAGCGCAACAGATTAGGAGATAAACCTACTCAGACTTTGGTTTGTCAGGCTGATTCTATAGACTTGGAAATTTTTATAAGTCCCCCAAAAAAACTGAGTTTGATTCAAACTTTGGAGCTTTAACTAATCTATCAAACATCAAAACTAGGCACAAGCAATCACTCCACTACAAAGTTCATAACTTATACTAAGTTTTTCATACCAACATATTTTATAGTTTCTATATAAACTAATTATTTATTTGTCCTCCAAAAAGCTATTGAGCAATTAAAACAAGGTAAGGTTTTTGGCATTTTTAATCATTTTCTCCACATTTTTCCAAATTGAACCCTAAATAACTTTTGTTCACAAACTCATTTAGAGATGTTTAAGCATAAAAATAAAGTTGGTTGACATCACATATGTTGACCCTATGTTATCAAAAGGTGATTCAAACAAAGAAAGCCTTGTCATTTTGTGCTCTTTTGATTTCAAACATTATGCAAACACCACATACGATCAAAATACACTTAGGTTCATGCAAAGCACTTAAGCAACACTATTCATGC
The DNA here is from genome assembly GCF_019320115.1 of Miscanthus floridulus. Lineage (NCBI taxonomy): Eukaryota > Viridiplantae > Streptophyta > Magnoliopsida > Poales > Poaceae > Miscanthus > Miscanthus floridulus. The sequence goes on along the minus strand of NC_089588.1, from coordinate 35,020,601 downwards.
ACATTTTTATTACTGACAAAAGATTTGTCTTTCCCTAAAAAGATTTGAGTTGCCTATAATGTAAAAGAATTTTTACTCCACATTGTTAGTATTACAAACAAAAGATCATTACAGAGCACATGAAACTTACTAATCAAGTTTTATTATCTTTAACCTATCACTAATTAGGTATTTAACCCCAGGGGTGTTACAGCCTCCCATGATGATTCTGCTGCTAGTTGGTGGTTGGTCTTTCCATTTGATCAACACCTGTAGGTTACCTCTATGAAGTCGAGCTTTGATAATTTTTTCTCATTCTAATACTGCTGCTCCCTCGTGCATTGTAGGTAGTGGTGGAGGAGTTGATGGTGGAAGTCCTCCATATTTCTAAAGTAGACTCACATGAAATGCGCTGTTGTGCATGTGAATATCTGAAGGGAGTTCAAGGCGGTATGCTACAGAGCTAGTTTGTTCACTGATCTTATAGGGGCCAAAATATTTTGGAGATAACTCGCCTTTTTGTAGTGTTGATATGGCTATTGCTGATTGTGCCATTAGTTTCAGCCATACCCACTCTTGTAGCACCCGGTTTTAAGGACAAAACCAGATACGCACCATATATGAGCCTAGAAAGTCAAATCTCACATATAACTACAAATAAGGGGTAATATCAAAAGACAATGCTCAATATAAAACATATTTAGTATAAAGGGTATAACTTTAAACAGCAAACAGCGGAAAGACAACTCCGATCTTCGGGTGAGGACTCTAATTCCACAGGGACAACTAACTGGTTGATCACAAGCCTAATTCCTCCAAACCCTAGCAATCTCATACCCATCTAGGATTTTTATCCAAATATTTGAAAAGTAAAGCAAGCATAAGTACATGTTGTACTCAACAAATTTAACATGTGGTTCATGAGGCTCAAAAGGCTAACACTGGTTAACTACGATTAGCTTTTAGTGAGTCACAATTTTAAGCAATTGAGTAGCAACATGTTTATCATAAGCCCATGTAAACACATGATCAGATAAAATGAATAATGAATAGCATAAACAATAATCATTATTGAGCATCTTTATCATTAGTATCATTAGTGTTCATCATCATTAACCATTAATGATCATCTATTCCGTAAGGGTTCCAAGGCTGCTCGTGACCGTGAGCACGGCTGATATACCAGTTTTAGACTGTGCAAAGGTTGTACACTTTCACTATGAGTCGTGATTTATCCTTTCGCCCGAGGTAGCTCGCCTCTTAACCCACAACCTTGGAAGGTTGGCAGGGTTCACTATGAAGCCTTTCAAAAGTTCATCTAACAAGTTAGGGCCGCAAAGGATTCCCCATCAACCAATAAGGTCCCTCCACCAAGGTGTGACTAAGGAAACCAAAGTGCACTCGCTTGGCACGCCGAGACCAAACCAATCGGAGCCCCTCTTGCGCCATAAAGGTAACCACTAACAAGCTAGAAAAGGTCCTCATACTTGACTAATACCAGAGCCATGTAGCAATCACAATTATACTCTAAGCCCGGATGATCACTTACAGATAGGTCCTTAGGGAGAGGAATCTAGAGCACCGTAGAAACAGCTCAATGCTCTAGCACCCTTGTTCCATGTAGCTAAAAAGCATCTTTTAGTGTTTATTGCATAATCCATTAATCAAGTTACAAGATCATGGCTTTAGTTTGAGCACTTGCATCATACTGCCCAATGCATTAACCCATAGGAATCAAGGTACAAGGTAACAAAGTACTAGGAAATCTTTAGCGGAAGTCAAGGTAGACACATGTAGCATGAATTAAATGATTAAAGGTGTATAGGACAACAAGGATGATCCCATGCTATACTTTCCTTAAACTCAGACCCACTTCTTCTAAATTGTAACCTCCAAAAGACTTCTTCTGGATCACCAACTTCTTCTATATCACCAACGCAAAGCTCACCGACTGGACATGATCATAAAGCACCACACAAGCAACCATGCAATTATACATGAAGCAAACAATAGAGCTAGATTAGAACAATACATCAAACATAATAAATAGCAAGTAAAAAGGTTTTAAAGATATTCTACACATTACTATGAACACACAGACGCTAAAAGCATTCTAATTGGAGCTATAACGAAGAAGTTATGAATTAAACAAGATTTCCTTCAATAAAATAATAGATTAAATCTAACCTTGAATTTCAAAAGTTTAAAACATGTTTAACAGTAGGATGAACATGTGGATTACACAATTATGAATCTAACGCAACATGAACGGATCAAAACGGAGTTAAAACGAAGATTTTATGGCCCAAATAAGACTAGTGGCAAAAGTGTGATTGCTAGAACTTATTTTTGAATTAAAACAAATCGAAATATGGTTTTTAAAATAGACCAGGGTCTGCGGGTACAAATAAGAAGAAGGACAGGGGCTCTTTAGCAAGATGGTCGGCGAAGGGGTATAGGTGAATCTAGGCCGTTGGATCGGGATTGGACGATCTAGATTAGATCAGGGAGAGGGAGGGAGAAGCTACTAGCCATCAACAGTAGAGGGCGTGGCGGAGCACCATTACCAGCGATGAACGAGATCGCCAGCGCACATGGATAGGGCCCTAGAGGCCATGGTTTCACATGGAAGAAGCTCGAAGAGATAGAGAGGGAGATGGGGAACCCGACTGCAGGGTTGGAGACTGTCGCGAGAGCACGGAGACGACTCGGGGCTCGCCCAAGTGGCTCGGGTTGTCCGGTGGACCCCTGACAATGCGAAGTGTGAGACAGAGAGTGACTAGGAGAGTAGGCGAGGTACCTACAGGTTCCTTACCTTTGTGCGGTGCTCGGGGAGGTTGTCGCGGCGATGGAGAAATAGCGGAGCGACGAAGCGAGCTCGGTGGCAGCGGCTTAGGGTTGCGGTAGCGCTGGAAGCTATGGCGAGGAGGCGGCTTGCGCTAGGGTTTTGGGATGGGGGTGGTGCAGTGCAGGGAGTCGGTATTTAAAGAAGGGGAAATATGGGACGCATGCACATGGGCAGAGTTGGGGCGGCAGCGGAGTTCGGCACGGACATGGCTCAAGGTAGAAGACGGAGAGGACGCTGATGGGTGGGTCCCACAAGTCAGCGACAGGAGAGGCGCGAGAGAGAGGGGAAATGGTGTGGGCGACGTGGCTGTGCGGGCGCGGCTAGGCCACGCGGTGAAGTTGGGCCGCGTGGAGTAGGGAGACAGAGCAGGCCGCAGGGATGATGGGAGCAGGCCGAGAGCGGAGGCACGGGGGAGGGGAAAAAGGCCGGTGGGGAACGAGAGAAGATGGGCCGACCTGCTGGGCTGCCTACAGCCATTGGCCAGAAGCCTAGACGGGAGAGAGAGAGAGAGAGTAAAGAATCCGTTTTCTTTTTTTAAACACATTCTCAAAATCCAAATTGAATTCAATTTAAAGCTTTTTGCAATTTTGATCAAACCCAAGCATCACAAAAAAAATAATGGCGTGCCAGAGAGGGAAAATCGACCTACTAACGCATTTTAAAGACTTTGCTCACTCTCAACACACAAAGAAGCAACAAGCAAACATCACATCATCCAAACGCCCATCAAATTAATTTGGAAAAGATTGAAAATTCACATTTTTCTATGTAACACCCTAAAATTTGCTTTTCTTCAAACAGAGTTAAATTCATTTAATTATGAATTTTTGTGTACATTTAAACCTAGGATTATAATAATCTTTATTGAAATTAAAATTCATCATAAGTTTTGCAACATGGTTGTGCATTCATGTTGTTGCATAGCATTTTTTTTGTATTGTGTGGTTTGAAATTGGATTTCGAATTGATTTGAATTTGCATTTAAAATTTGTTGGAAATTGATTTAGAAAATAGATAAGGAAATTCTCTCCCTCCTTTGGCTTTTGGCCCGAAGGCCATCTTCCTCTCTCTGATTCCTGGCCGCAGGCCTGCTTCCTCTCTGTGCTGGCCTAGTCACTCCGCTTGGCCTAGCCTGCTCATCCCATGCCGTAACTTGTTCCCGTCCCGCTGGCCCGGCTAGAAGCCGGAGCCCGCTCAACCTTCCGTGCGCAGGCCCATGGAGCAGCGTCGGCCCATTCTCCTCCCTGCCATAGGCCAGCCAGCTAGGCCGCAGTCTAGCAGGCCTAGCCACGCAGCCGCTCGTGCTCTCCCTTTCTCACTGTGACTGCCTGGCTGGCCCTGCTTGTCAGCGTTTCCATCGTCCCCTACCTCACGACGTGCTCGCGCCGAACTACGCTCCAAGTCGGGAGTCCGCTGCCGCTCTGCTATGCCAGTTGGCGTGCTGCCCATGCCGCACCGCCCTTAAGTAGCGCCCCATTTCGCATCTACATGCCGCCACCTCTGCCCTAGCTGTTCCCTAGCTCGCTAGCTGCACCACGCCAGGATCTCGCCGACGTGCAAAGCACATCCGTCGCTGCCACTGGATGCCTCCCCGTCGTCAAGCCGTCTCTGTCCGTGACAAGTGCCGAGGTGAGATCAACGTTCCCTCCTCTTTCTTCCTGAGTAGTTCCCATGGAAAACCGAGGTCCCGAGCCCTTTTTCCTGTTTTGCTAGCGAGCTTCCGCCGTCGCCAATGGCAGCCACCGTGCCGGAGCCCTGTTCTAGCCAGGTGAAGCACCCCAACCCGCCTGAGCCATCCATCTCTGAACCAACGCTCCAGATTGCGTACCTTTTCAATCTGTGTAACCGGTCCACTAGCATAGTGTGGACTAGGTCCACTGTACAGGTCCACAACCGATGTATCACTCCGGCCAATCCTGGTGCACCATGTGGCTCCACGCTGGTGATGACTCAGTCAACCGCCGGCTGCCGCTGCACTTTTGCGCTTAGCCCCCTGTAGATCCACGTTATAGAACCCGCAGTCCTTTTAAGTTCAAAAATAATTCAAAGCAAGTCCTTTTTCTTCAATTTTAAACCCTGTACTTTATAGTATTAGAACCCGCCATCCAACAGAGGCAGTTTTATAGGTTAGACCTCGTGTTTATACTCAAAATTACGTATAGGTCCATTTTAAAAACTACAAAACTGCCACTACCTTCTGTTGGCCATAAAATCTCAGTTTTAACTCCGATTTGACCCGTTCAACTTGCGTTAGGTTCGTAATTTCATAATCTACATGTTCATACTACTGTTAAGTATGTTTTCAACTTTTAAAGTTTGAAGTTAGATTTAATCTATTAGTTTACAAAAGGAAATCTTGTTTAATTCATAACTTCTCTATTTAACTCTAATTTGAGTGATTCTCGCGTCTGTGTGTTTGTAGCATCGCGTAGAATAGTTTTAAAAACTTTTTAACTTCTATTTTGACTATTTGGTGTATTGTTCTAATTAGGTTATATTTGCTTGCTATGCATGTATGTATGGATGTCTGTGTGGTGTTGTTTGATCTCGAGTAGACAGTGAGTTTTATGTTGGTAATCTGGAGCAACGCTTTGAAGATCAAGACCAGCAGCGATACATTGAATTAAGGCAAGTATAATATGATGCTCCTTGTTATCTATTCACTTTAATGCAATCTCAATTCATATGCATATGTTAATGAACTGCTTGGAGTCTACCTACCTTGATATTGATTATCCTATCCTTGATAAACCTATGGGTTTTGCATGTGGGTAGTATGCTCAATTTGCTCCAACTAATGTTGATTAAAGAATACACTTAAAGATTTATGCAAAATGGTATTAAAAGATGCTTTTTAGCAACATGGAACCAAGGGGCTAGAGCATTGGGCCTTTTCTCAGGGTGCTCTAGTTTCTCTCCATAAGAACTTATCTTTAAGTGACAACCCAGGACTTACAGTACAACCATGAGGACTACATGGCTCTGGTCTTAGTCTAGTACCTTGCTCTTTCTAGTTTGTAGCAGTTTATCAAAAGGGCAAGAGGGGCATACTGGGCTGGGTATGGGCCTCATCCGTAGGGTGTGTACTATGCTGCATGTATTAGTGCCACTTTTGGAGATGACTCCATACCACTTGGGAGATGGAATCCTTAGCGACTGCTCCTTATTAGAATGACTGGGGAAAAGCTTCATAGTGTACCCTGCCTGCTCACCTTAGAAGTATTTTGGGAGTAATTAACCTGGGCATATGGGCTACATGACTCGTGGTGAAAGTGTACAACCTCTGTAGAGTGTAAAACTGATATATCAGCCGTGCTCATGGTCATGGGTGACCTAGACCCTTACTGAATAGTTGGTTACTCGGATGGTTTGGGTTATGACTAAAATTGCTGATATCTCTAATTATTCATATTTGGGAGCCTAAGCATAACTTAGCAACTTATGATTAATAATAAAATATGACCAACTAAAAGTGCTTACCGCAGTTCAGCCGTGTCAAGCCTTTTGAGCCTGCATCCCCTCATGTTATGCTTGTTAAGCGGTAGTAGCTTACGCTTGTTTCATTTCAATACTTTGGCAAAATCCCAGATGGGTACCAGATGGAGGTTCTTCAGTGGAGTTTTTCAAGAGGTGTTAGGCTTGTGATCAACTAGTTGATGGTTCCTATGATGTTGGAGGCTTCGCTAGAAGAATAGAGTTATAGTATATACTGTAAAGTAAGACTATGTCTTTTGTAATAAATACTTATGCGCTATGTAATAAAGGCATTGTCTTTGATATTACCCCTTCATTTGTAACTATATGTGTGAATTGAATTCCTAGGCACACATATGGTGTGTATCTGGTTTTGTCCTTAAAACCAGGTGCTACATTCTATAACTAAATTTGCACTACCTTAAACTAATCTTGGGAAATTTTATATCAACATTGAAATTATTTATTTTATTTAGTGTTTTCTATGCACAACCCAAAATCGGAAATTTTGGGGTGTGACAAATGGTAATCATATCCACACTGTTCAAGCTTCCGGGGATAAAGTTTTGCTTTAATTTATTGTCTTGCACCTGCTTCTTATGGACATTCTGTTTTGGCTCCTACTATTGTTGATTCTGGCTTTGATTACTCTTAGTAAATTTCTCAAGATAATCGTTCTTATAATGTTCAATCTTACCACAACCACAATCTTCCTCAATAGTTGAAGTATTGGTCTTCATCAAGGTGATAGTGGGAGATGACAGACATGGCTCTTGAGAGCTTAAATGCTGCACTTCATAATTGGGTTGCTGATACTGATCCTGATCTATACTCCCAAGTATATTCATAGGGTGTGACTAATATTCTGGTTGTATAGCAACACGGAGACGAGTGTTTCTTAACTAATGTTGAAGGTAACGCTTTCTCTTCTTCTCTTCCATCTCTCGACGCTTGTTCTCAATTACAATTGCTCTATCCACCAATGTTTGATAGTCGGCATAACCAACGGTCATCAGCTATAGTTGCAAATCATCATTCAGTCCTTTTAGAAAGTGTTTTTGCTTCTTAGCATCACTATCCACCTCTCTTAGAACATAGCATGACAATTGAGTGAACCGGTTATGATACTCAAATACTGACATAGATGCTTGCTTCAAGTTGAGGAACTCGTCTTGCTTAAGTTCTACCACACCTAACGGAATATGGTAGGACCTGAAGCTCTCGCTAAACTCCTTCCAAGTGATTTGTCCTGCATTGTTGGATCATCCATACTTGTAAGACTCCCACCAGTCTTGTGCTGTGCCCTGGAGTTGGCTGGATGCAAAGAGCACCTTCCCATGGTCATCACACTGAGCTATGTCGAATTGTCGCTCCACAGCTCTAAGCAGTCATCAGCTTCTAGTGGTTCGCTTGTATGAGAGAATGTTGGTGGGTGTCCCTTCATAAATTCACCACGCTTGTCCATAGGTGGTGCTTGATACGGGTTGTTAAACACACTTTGAGCAATAGTTTGTAATAACTGAGTCTGCATCATCAAAGCTTGCTCTATAGATGGGGATTTGATGGAGGTGGATTAGAAGTGGGAACATTCCTTCCAACACCTTGTGAAGCACTTCTCCTGGTAGAAACCATCTTAGAGATATCTGATACTTCCAACTGAAACGCTAGAATGTAAGAAACTTCATCTTACAAATCCTTCAACTTGGCTACCCCCCTTAAGAAGAGATAAACTAGGGGACACCAATGTAACTTGCATCTCCTTCTAGACAAGATAACTACCATAAAGTCCTTCTGATATCCAAGAGAAACTCCTGTGCGTTGGTATGGACAGGTAATATGAAATTCCTTGTGAGCAGAAAAACAACAGCGCAGTAAAACAGCTGTAACTCTCATTCTGTTAATCTAATAAAGTTGTATCTTATTGTTGGAAAGATTATGAAATCCTCCACAACCTCTTTATAGAACACTTTCCCAAATTCTGCAGTTCAGGTAGTCAAAAACAGTGCACAACCGAACTGTTCCAGGCTTTAGACAGCACAGGTGCATCGTCTTGTGATTTTCATAACTCCATAACCATAACAGATATCAAGGTGGTTCTTGCGGTAAGAGATAGATGCTGAAGTCTACTGTTGTCCATAATTTTGTCATGATTTTTGGTTGTCCAAAATAAGATATATAAGCCGATAAAGACAGGTTGCTACGAAAGGCAGGATAGGGAAAACAGGAGATAACCAAAACCCAGCTATTTATTGCATTGATCCTTATACCTGAGACCTATAAACTAAATGAAATTGTGGAAACACCCAACAAGATCATTGCAATTATTACAAAGATTCAAAATAAGCATAAGCATAATAACAATTCAACAAAGCAATAAAGGTGCACAACTCAATCATTGACTCAACTTACGATACTATTGCCCTTATTGTACTAGGGGTAACAATCCTAAGACTCATCTTCAGATTCCGCAAGAAGGTGGTGAGGGATAGTTCTAAAACCATATCAAATCAAGGAGTGAAGATGAGAACAAAGACTTTAAAATAACTACCAAGGTAGAGATGAATAGCAAGGGTAGAGATATAGTAGAGAAGAAAATATCAAGGTTCATAGAGCAAGCGTTTTTTAAGCAACTTCTAAACCTTAGAACGACCAAAGTGTGACTAAAGCCAGAGTCATGTAGCCCTCACAATTGTACTGTAAGTCCTGGATGATCACTTATAGATAAGTCCTTAGGGAGAGGAATCTAGAGCACCATAAAAATAGCTCAATGCTCTAGCCCCTTGATTCATGTTGCTAAAAAGCATCTTTTAGTGTTTATTGCATAATCCATTAAACAAGTTACAAGATCATGGCTTTAGTTTGAGCACTAGCATCGTACTGCCCAATGCATTAACCCATAGGAATCAAGGTACAAGGTAACAAAGTACTAGAAAATCCTTAGCGGTAGTCAAGGTAGACACATGCAGATGAATTAAATGATTAAAGGTGTATAGGACAACAAGGATGATCCCATGCTATACTTTCCTTAAACTCAGATCCACTTCTAATGAATTGTAACCTCCAAAAGACTTCTTCTGGATCACCAACTTCTTCTATATCACCAACACAAAGCTCACCGACTGGACATGATCATAAAGCACCACACAAGCAACCATGCAATCATACATGAAGCGAACAATAGATCTAGATTAGAATAGTACATCAAACATAATAAACAGCAAGTAAAAAGGTTTTAAAGATGTTCTACACGTTACTACGAACACACAGACGCGAAAAGCACTCTAATCGGAGCTATAACGAAGAAGTTATGAATTGAACAAGATTTCCTTTAATAAAATAATAGATTAATTCTAACCTTGAATTTCAAAAGTTGAAAATATGTTTAACACTAGGATGAACATGTAGATTACGCAATGACGAATCTAACGCAACTTGAATGGATTAAAACGGAGTGAAAATGAAGATTTTATGGCCTAAATAAGACTAGTGGCAAAACTATGATTTCTAGAACTTATTTTCGAATTAAAACAAATTGAAATACGGTTTTTAAAACAGAACAGGGTGTGCGGGTACAAATAAGAAGAAGGACAGGAGCTCTTTAGCAAGATGGTCGGCGAAGGGGTATAGGTGAATCTAGGCCATCGGATTGAGATTGAACGATCAAGATTAGATCGGAGAGAGGGAGGGAGAAGCTGCCGGCCATCCACAGCAGAGGGCGTGACGGAGCTCCATTACCGGCGATGAATGAGCTCGCCGGCGCACATGGATAGGGCCCTAGAAGCCACGGTTTCACACGGAAGAAGCTCGAGGAGATAGAGAGGGAGATGGCGAACCCGACTATAGGGTTGGAGACTGCCGCGAGAGCACGGAGACGACTCGGGGCTCGCCCGAGCGGCTTGGGTTCTTCGGTGAACCCCCGGCGATGCGAAGCGTGAGACAGAGAGCGAGAGGGAGAGCAGGCAAGGTACCTATGGGTTCCTTACCTTTGTGCGGCGCTCAGGGAGGTCATCGCGGCGACAGAGAAACAGCGGAGCGACGAAGCAAGCTCGTCGGCAGCGTCTTAGGGTTGCGGCGGCACTGGAAGCTATGGCGAGGCAGCGGCTTGCGCTAGGGTTTTGGGATGGGGGCAGGGCGGTGCGGGGAGTCGGTATTTAAAGCCGAGGAGACGTGGGCGCACGGACACGGGCGGAGTCGCGGCAGCAGCGGACTCTCGCGGCGGCGGAGTCCGGCGCGGACACGGCGCAAGGTAGAAGATGGAGAGGTCGCTGACGGACGGGTCCCACAAGTCAGCGACAGGAGAGACGCGGGATAGAAGGGAAACGGCGCGGGCGACGCAGCTGTGTGGGCGCGGCTAGGCCACGCGGTGAAGTTGGGCCGTGTGGAGTAGGGAGACGGAGCAGGCCGTAGGGAAGATGGGAGCAGGCCGAGAGCGGAGGCACGGGGGAGGGGAAAAAGGCAGGCGGGGAAAGAGAGTAGATGGGCCGGCTTGCTGGGTTGCCTGCGGCCACAGGCCAGAAGCCAGGAAGGGGGAGAGAGAGAGAGAGAGAGTAAAGAATCCCTTTTCTTTTTTTAAACACATTCTCAAAATCCAAATTGAATTCAATTTAAAGCCTTTTGCAATTTTGATCAAACCCAAGCATCACAAAAAAGTATGCATCAGCATGAATGCACAAACATGTAGCTAGACCTTATATTTGATTTTAATTTTTAACAAAGTTTTTATTTTTCTAAATTTGCATGCTCACAAAATGCATAATTAAATCATTTTAAGTTATTTTAAAAACTTGTAAAGTTTAGGGTGTTACAACTCTCCAACAGTGAAGTTTCTGTCCACATGCTTTCTGTTATAATGTTTGGTATAATAACCCTGAGATTGGCGGAGACAAAGTTTGGTGTGTTCCAAGAAATTGTCCCGTTCTATGAGAAGATCGTCAACTGCTTGGATTCTGGCTTCGCCCGAGCTATACGTTCTTAATTCTGGTGGATCCCGCCCGTAGATCAATTTGAATGGTATTGTATGGATGGACGTGTCATATGAAGTATTATAATAATATTTTGCCCATGGTAACCATTATTTTGGTTTATCCCCCCGTTAGGCATCTTAGATACATGGTAACGACTTTGTTAACTACTTCTGACTGGCCATCGGATTGCTCATGCTACCAAGTCATTTATCTCATCTTTCGCCGCCGGCGCTAGTAGTAGCGATGAGCCAAGCTCAAGCAGTACTGTCTCTACCGATGTCCGGAGATTCAAGAGGCTTGCAGATAGTTCAAATGAATACCTGAAGTCCGTCGAGGTCGGCCGAACCCCCTGGAAGTACATGTTCTTCAACCCTCTTATGGGCCACCTAGCTTCTTTCAGGGAAGTCTATGAAGTGCCACGCAGTGCATGGGAGCAAGGTATGCTACTTCGCCGTACGACCCTTGAGCTTCGCAGACCGTGTAGTAGAGGCAAGGATAGCATTTCTTTACTAGGATCTCAGCAAGCGTACAAGGGGTTTTCTATCTTGGCTTCATGCTGCGGCTCTCTGAAGCACTGACATACTTGGCGTCATCATCAGTTGCATGCAGTTAGTCACGTCGCGCTTGAAGTCTACAGCTGGATGTGTCAAGAGAGAGCTCATTCAGCTGACTATGCAAGATTTCTGCCGCATGGTCTCCATACCGAAAATGAGTAATGGAACAACGTTGTCGACAAAAGATGCTCGACAGTTTTCCGAGGGGTATCCCACGAAGTTAGATTGATCGGTGGGGGTGCGCGTAATCAGGAACCGGATGGTGACACAAGGCGCAGAGACAATGATTTAGACAGGTTTGGGCCATCTGATCGACGTAATACCCTACGTCCTATGTCTTTGGTGTATTGTATGATATGTATGTAGATGTCAACTAGGGGACCTCTGCCTCTCCTTATATACTCTGGAGAGGTAGGGTTACAAGGAAAGTATCATATTTGGTATTATACAATATCTTGTGGTGCACATCGACCAATGCCGTGCACGCCTTGATCTTGTGGGTTGGACCACCTCTGATGGTGCGACCCATGTCTTGTCTTATGGATACCGATGGTCATATCCCCCACAAACGTCCACAACAGTTTAACTCAATGGTAACGTCCGAACCATTTCCAGAGGAGGTTATTGCTGCAATGAGCTCAGGCATAATAACTTGATCACGTCCTCTATTGTTGGCGGTACATTTCCAGAGGAGGTTATTGTGATGCACCTGTGTCACATCCGGCCCAATTTGGAATTTGGCCCGTAGTGGCTCATGTGTATGTTAATGAGATATTGTGGAGAATTTAGTCCCACCTTGGTTGTTAAAGGTGGGATAGACCAACATATAAGGCTTCTAGAGTCCATCCCGCCATGGTTTTCTTTATTCAGATTCTCCGACAATGAAGGTAGTAGTTTTTATCTGCCAAGAGGACATGGAGCCTGCAGCAGCTTAGAGCTATGCTCTAGAGGTGATTGGTGTAAAGGAGCCAGGAATGATACACACCAATGCATACCTGATGCAATACCTAGATGAGAAGTTACTACTGAAGGCGATAAATTCTTGGAATAAGAAATAGGTTCTAACACGTTTTGGGCAAGTATAGTTCCATGTTTTACTTTGTCTACCTGTAAAAATGCAGAAGCTAAGCAATATACCTACAAAAATAAATAAGCCTATAGTTCAACCTGTGTTTACTATTGTTTTTATTGATGTGTGCTACTACATTCACTTGTGCATCATGCCGCCATCATCATTGTGATTGTTATTTAGGCCTTGCTTTGGAGGGCTCCTCCCCAAGGGCTCCTTCATTTTTTTACGGAAAAACGGCTCCTCCTACTAAACCGTCTGGTTTGCATTCTAGGATGGTGATATTGAGGAATCTAAATATTATGACACTGATGTGCAAGAGGATCGTGAACTAGCTTGTGTTCATGATAGGAGGTGGAGGACGAGGCTGGCAAGACCGCCAATATGAGAATGGTGCTGATCTCTACTATCCAAACCAGCAGATCAAAAGTCTGATTCTTCTAGTTAGCACATTGTTCATTGGTCAGTATTTAATTAGCATATATAGTACTTGAACATTGCTGTGAGTAAATTGGTCTAGAAGATTGCAATGTATGGGTTATATGTATATATATGATTTTTTGAATTTTGGTCTCTGAACATTCTTATTGGACATGTAAACATAATGTCAACTTTCTGATATATGCAAATGTGTGGGCTGTATGTATACGACATTGATTTAAATGTGATATTGTTCGACTGGGTCAGGTTCATAGATTATGCGGGTCAAATATCAAGTAAACTAGGCACGTAAACATTGTGCTCCAAAAAATGGGGGTATGGGAGAAAACAAATGGGGCGGGCTTGAAATGGGTTTGGGCTAGATGAAATGGGCTTTATATGGGATACACCAACGTAACTAGGCTAAAAAAATATCTCATGTCATATGGGCAAATTCTATTGTACAACAATTATTTTTATCATAACATGTGTGCCATGTCACCCGCCACGTCAATTGTGCGATTTCATCATCCACGTGTCAGCACTCTATTCAATGTGTTGTGACATTTTAATAATGGATAAGACCATCATAGGTTAGTAAAGCTTAGAAGCTGTATAGTGAGGCTCCTATGACAACCGCATTTGTCCTTCAAAAAAAAACCATCTTTTTGGTCACCAGAGTGTCATTAAAGGCATACCATGACGAAATGCCTGTAAACATGGGTCAGATATCTTGAGTGAAACATAGAACAATTGGAACAAAAGAACAAAATATTAGAAAACCAGGAGAGAATTCTCATCACCACCCTGAATAGTGATGTAAATTGTACAGATATTTCCTGATTAACGTTCTGACAGATGGGTCTCATACTCAAATATTTTCGTGGATGTCTGAGTGTTCTTTCAACACCGGGTACAATTCGGATATATTTTTCGGATATCGGATACAAATATAATGGGCCTGCTTGGTTGCAAACCCAAATTTTGCCAAAGGTCAATATCGCAAGAGTAGATAGTAGGTTGATATGTGGCAATGATAACACACAAATGCAGACCTTGTTTTACTATTTTTTGGCTTAACATACCACTTTATTAATGATAAGACACGTAATAAAACAAGTGGAAATGTAAATTAAAATTACAGATAGAACAAATTGCAAGGTACAACACTAGACCCGTACAATAGAGTCAGTGACCCAGATTGTTTATTTTAGGAAACAAACAACGAGCGTATTGTGGATCAACCTTGGTGGTCGTCTCGTCAAGCATGCATGAAGTTGCCTAATTGACTGCAATAGGCTCACTTATCTTTGAGTTACAACCACTCTTACCAGAAACCTGCATAAAGTATGCAGAGCATTCAGCAAGCTAAAATAGTGTTTCCTTCTAGAGCTTTATTTTCCCAGATATAACGTAGTATACAAAGTATATATATCCCAACATGATAACTACATTTGCTTATAATTCCATAATACCAAGAATTATGGAAATAAATAATTGATATATCAAATAATTTTGATACAAGTGAATCTTAGTGCTTGTAAAATTTAATGCAATTATAATACATTTATAACCATATAATCCAAAGCTTCACCTAAAGTCCTAAAGTATTAGTGATTACCAACAGCAAGTCATAATGGTATAAATACAAGTCAATACCAAAATGGAAGTTATGTGTCGTTCCTTTTAATAACCCAACAATGCTATACGATGGGACTTGCATCCATGGTTTTGACTTTACAACAGAATAAAAATAATCCTGAAGAAGAGTATATGAAAAACTTTGTTTTGCCCCGTGCACACACACTCCCTCTCTCCATGTCTATCTCTCACAAATGCCTGAGGTGGAGAGCAAGTTCCCGTTTGGCACAGGGTGAAGCTGTTTTTTTTTAAAACAAAAAAACAGCTTCAGCAACAGCTTTCTATGTAAAGATGAATTGTTTTGGAAAAATTATTTAGCAAAACAGCTTCACCAACAACTTCATTCATGGCTGAGAGAGGGAAATGAGGGAGAGAGCTATAAAAAACTATTTTTTTCAGCTTCACCTCTCGCCATTCCTTTGTGGAAGCATAATAAAGGAGCTTCACTCGTGAAGCTATTTTAAAAAAGAGTGTTTGGTAAAAAAAACAGGTATCGAAGATGTTGGTGAAGCTATACTAAACATGGCCTAAGATTTAAATAAATAAATCATTAAATCGAAATGTAATTGAGTAGTAGATAGAGTTGTAGTTGCTTTGGTTTGGTGTAAGGAATATTGTTAATTGATTTAGTTTGCACGTCAGATAGAAAAAAAGCATCAGGGATAAAATTAAGAAAAAACAAAATAAATTATGCGTAGGGTCAGCAGTTGCACGGGAGGCGAGAGAGGAGGAACATGCACAGTGGTTGTTCTTGCTATATGCACATAGAGTTTATATATAAAATGCCAAATGGTGAAAAAGGGTAATGGTGGCTGTAGACACTAAGCATATAAGAATATGACAAGACCAAACAAATATCATAACAATGAGTATACAAATGGACCGTCCTATGTTGAAATTTAAGAACTTGTATTGAGAAAAAAATATTGTGGCGTAGACTTGATATGAAGAAATAATTAAAAGAATGTATATGTCTTGACAAGAAGATGGTATGCTACTTACCGCTGTGGTGTCCATTGAAGAGTAATATGCATGAACATTTACTTTGATAATATACGAGTTGGCGTTTATTGTCACCATATCGTACTTGGCAACACCGCGTGCCACAGTAAATTCTCCAGTCCCCACCGACAATACTCCATTCACGAACAAGACCCAGGTGAGGCAAAGGCATAAGCCCTAAGATCTGAAATGTGGACCCGTTGAACCTATATATACATGATTACAAAATAAGTATGATGTATAATTAGTTGAAAGCTGTTTGGCATTATCCTGTAAAAGAAACGTGAAACGTCATACCTCAATGAAATGAAAATAGAAAATTTTCAATGTTTTGTAGATATATTATGGGCAAGCCAACTATGAAAACTCTATTAATATCTGTTACATGTTGTGATTTAGCAGCTTCAAAAAAGGAATATAGCTTTGTTATATACAAACTTTGCAACGCTTTATAACAATACCATGGACCAAATAAGCGGTCAATGCTAGATTTTTGGAGCCAACAAGTGCTTGAGTGTATGTTGGAAGCAACTATTTGTGTATGGACTAAACTCAAAACAAGTGCGTACATATATTTTCTGAATCACATTCCGGCCTTTGCTTGTGAAGAAGCATATCATGTGGAAACTACCAACACGTAAATATAGGCATATAGCTACGAAATCAGAGATGTATGTTGTGTGCCTTGAGATGAGATAGAAGGAGTGACTAACAAAATACCAAGAAACCAAAGTGCACCCTCTTGGCATGCCGAGATCATACAAATCGAAGCCCCTCTTGCGCCCTAAAGGTAACCACTAACAAGCTAGAAAAGGTCCTCATACTGAGCTAAAGCCAGAGCCATATAGCCCTCACAGTTGTACTGTAAATCCCAGATGATCACTTACAGATAAGTCCTTTGGGAGAGGAATCTAGAGCACCATAATAACAGCCCGATGCTCTAGCCCCTTGTTCCATGTTGCTAAAAAACATCTTTTAATGTTTATTGCATATACCATTAGTCAATTTACAAGATCATGGCTTTAGTTGAGCACTAGCATCATACTACCCAATGCAATACCCCATAGGTAACAAGGTACAAGTACAAAAGACTAGAATATCCTTAGTGGTAGTCAAGGTAGACACATGCAGTATGAATTAAATGATTAAAGGTGTATAGGACAACAAGAAAGATCACATGCTATACTTGTCTTAAACTTAGATTCTTCTTCTAGTCCAAACTTCAAAGACCTGCTTCTTGATTCACCACGTATAGCTCACCAACTGGATATGATCATAGAGCACCACACAAACATCCATGAAATCATACATGAAGCAAACAATAGGACTAAATTAGAGCAGTACACCAAACATAAAATCAAGATGAAAAATTTATAAAACGAATCTACGTCTTTCTATGAACACACAGACGTGAAAAGCACACTAATCGGAGCTACGGTGAAAAAGATACATCTACCGAAATATTTGCTTCATACGTGGAAAAGAAAACTATATGCTCTATTTATTTTAACTATATAAATTCATATATAACATATTTCATAAATATTATAAATTGAATTAAGTCAAATTCAGATTTGATTTGTAAAACTAAAGTAAAACAAATCATATTTTATTTATAAAATTCAGTTGCATAATTATTATTCAAGTTAGAGTTTAAACCATGAAATTTCAGAGCTCTTGACATGGAAAACATTGTTACTAATGCGTAATTTATGTTGTTACGAATCCAACGCAACTTGAATAGGTCAAATCAGAGCTAAAATGTAGAACATATGAATTAAACAAGATTTTCTTTAATAAAATAATAAATTAAATCTAACCTTGAATTTTAAAAGTTGAAAATAAATCTAACAGTAGTATGAACATGTAGGTTATGAAATTATGAACCTAGCGCAAGTTGAACGGATCAAATCAGAGTTAGAACGAAGAAACGGTGGGGATCCATTGTTGATTGTAAGTGTGTATTTCTACAGTATTGTTGGATTTGTTTTTCTATAAGAAAACGGTGTTAACGTGATGATGACATCATCAAGCTAGCAAGAGCAAAACTGGGCAGGCATGACTGCTCTGCTGGCTCGGTAATCCGGAAGCAGCAACAAGCAACGATCGACGACGTACTTTCCTCGGCATGCTCATCGGCTCTAGCATGAGAAGCTGTGTGCTAGTGTAGGCACATAGACACGGGACGGTTGGCAAACAGAAAGCTACGGATACTGACGATGCTCCAAAGACAACACATAAAAGAAACTAGAGAGAGAGGAACATGCAGAGGGTCTCACCGGTGACGGAAAATAGCCACGGCAGCCGACGGTGCTTCAGGCCTTTAGGATCGGGCTTCTCGGTAGTGCTTGGCTCTGTCGTCTTGCCAGTCAGGAAGCAGCGGGTGGGATCCGAGACCGCGCAAGATGAGCTTGTGGCGACGGCGCTGACATTGCCAAGATCACGGGGACGACAAGATTGAAGAACTCGGTGGCGGCGTGAACAATGCTGAGAACGAGAAAGAACAAGTGAAGCGGCTCTGAAGCGGGATAGGGGGGCGGCGTGCGGTGCTGCTCGGTATTTATGAGGCTGGCTACTTGAGGCGCAAGGCAAGGCAACGCTGGGCGACCTTGGACTCTCGGCGGCGGAGTTCGGACGGGTCACGACCAGAGGTAGGAGATGGCAATGGCTAGTATAGAGAAGACAGAGAAATCATGGATGTGCTCACCACGTCATAATATGAACAGTGGTGTCGTGGAGATGAAAGTGTCGGCGTGAGCTTCATGTGCTCTTGATCGATCAGTAGCATGGAGCGGCGTGGAGCGCATGCCAAGTTCGGTGTAGCGGAGGCGGACACGGCGGCGATGGAAGAGTCCGCGTCGCTCAGAATTGGAGGTGGGAGATGGTTCTGACCGATGGGGCACGGTGTCAGTGGGTGAAGTGGCAGGTCCGGGACGTCAGACAGAGAGAGACGGAGGAGCGCGCGCCTGCGCGGCTTTGCTGGGCCGGCTTGCTGGGGCTTCGGCCTGGGCTTCGCTAGTGGAGGCAGGAGCGGGCCAAAGGTGGGGTGGCCTTCTGCTCGGCCTGCAGGACAGAGGAAGCGGGCCATGAAGGGAAAAGAGACGGGAGTAGGCCGGCTGGCTGGTTGGGTTGCAGCCCAAGAGAGAGAGGGAAGGAGTAAAATTCCGTTTCTTTTATTTCAAAACCTATTTCAAATATGAACCGAACCAAATTTGAATAGAGATTCAAATACACTTTTCAACTTAATTAAAAATAAGAAATTTTGGTAAGTTCTCAAAAATAAATTTTACAACCTTTTTAAATTCTTTTATTTTTCAATTCCCTTTTTCTCTCTTTTCTTTTACTTCAAAGCCATTTTCAAATTTATTTTTCAAAAGCTTTTTGAATGTTTTCAATTTGAATCAAATCCACACAATTCAAAGAAACAAGTGCACCGGCATGTATGCACAAACATGTTGCTACCCTATGATGAATTTTAATTTAATAAAAAAATTTATTTTCCTATATTTGATGAGCACAAAATTCAGAAATAAATTATTTTAAACCTATTTTCAAAAGAGGTAAATTTTAGGGTGTTACACCTGATGAGTTCCTTCTGCATCTCGGATTTTTATTAGCCCATGTGTCGTGCTCTGGCTATTTCACGTGTCATGTATTGATTCGTCCAGGTGTCATATTTTTATTTGATCATGTGGCCTGTCGAGGTCACGTGCTCAACGATCATTCATTATAAAAATAATTCGAGATCGTCACTGTTGCACAGATTGACGACATAATTATTCAACGAATGTGTAAATAATTATTCAGCATGGCAATCAAATACAACAAATTACAGTTCACACATCAGCTGCAAGCCACTAACAAAGTTTCACCACATCAAACGACACACGAGTCCACACATCAAATCGCAAATGTTCGCTACATCAAGCCAATGGAGTAGACAACCGGGCCGAGAGTTACCAGAAGAAGAGTTGAAGCGCATGATAACCTCATGTAGCTTATTGTATCTTGAACTCCTCAAACTCCCTTTCAGTCTTTTTTGTCTTCCTCTATAGTTCATCCACTGGTTCGACGAGGTTAGCAGAACTTTCCTATTCAGCAACAAGATGTTCCCGAATCATTCTCTATGTCGATGTCTCTGTTCTGGCGGAGCTTGTCGGAATACCAACATTCTTCAAAAAAAAAAAATGGTGTTGCCACTGACCTGGGAGCGGACCTAGCCCTGGAAGAGGCAAAGGACCTTGGAAACAACATCGGCACTAATCACTGGTTCGTGCCCATCAACAACAGGTTCTGCTCGCATAGTTTTCATGGCTTCCTGTGAAATTCAAGCAATAAATATTAAGTTACAGATTAGTGGAAGAGGACATTAATTAAAAAATCAAGAGATTAGTTCATAACAAGTAACGCAGGTTGTTGCAGCATTATTAAATACTTCATTGGTTCTTTCTTCGAAATTGTAAACAACCTGGGAGCCTCCAACATGAGACATGTCATCAACCTGCGAGCGTGTGTGTGTATAATATGGTACTAAGAGATTATCCAAATATAAAATTCTGATGCACATAAAAAAACTAAAATGCTGTGAGTGCATTAGATTGACATCACGTCATGCATCCCATGAGTGGGATAATTATTTCTAACTGCAAACAGGTAGCATATATGCACATAAATAATACAAAGAAAGTCAAATGATTCTTGTTGTCCCCGTACGTCAATACTATGTTTCTTCTGGAATTGTGGATAATTTAAGAGGAGAAGATGAGGATCTGAGTATCTTGCAGAACGAATATTGTGACGTCAAATTTTCAAACTGCAGCCAATTATATGAGAGAGACAGAGATTGACACGCGCACGTGCGCGCGCACACGGCAAAAGGAGTTGGGGATATGTGACTGTTTGGCTACTACTTGATGACATGGAACATTGCCGTGCATACACTACTGGAATCTCGCATTTTTCTATGGCTGATAAATTTTTCTGTGTTTTTTTCGGTACGCACAGAAAAATTATGATTTTTTTGTCGATTCTAAAATATCCCGATAGAAAAATACTAAAACCCACAGAAAAATCGTATAATTTTTCTGTGCGTGACAATACACACACGGAAAAAATCAGCACTCACAGAAAAATACAATTTATTCTATCGGTTCTTTAAAAACACATAGAAAAAAACATGTACACGCACAGAAAAATCCTAACCCTAACCCGCCGGCAGCCGCGCCCCAAACACCGTCTCACGCACGCACTAGACCGCGCCCCCTCCCTCACTCTCCTTTCAGCGCGCCCCTCCCTCTACGACTCAGCGCCACGCCCTCCCTCTCCGACTCAGCGCGGGGGCTCCTCCCCTCCCCAAGCAGCGCCGCCACTCCCTCTCCTCCCTCTCCCTCTTCATTGACGCGGCGGGCGCGGCCCCTCTCCTTCACCACCGGATCCGGCCAAATCCATGGCGGGCGCGCCCCCAGGCGGCTGGATCCGGCGCCACCACCTCCATGCCGACGACCGAGCAGATCCCGTTGTCTCCTTTGTCCCTCCTCTCCTCTCCTCTCCAGTCTTTGTCCCCAATCGCATTCTCATCGCACGGATCGGCGACCACCGTGCCCCGACGACTACGACGAGGAGGAGCTAGGAGACGAATCGGTGCAAGCAACGGGGTCAAAGACAAGGAGGCCGATCCATCCTCCAGCTTTCGATCCGATCCGATCTGACGATATGGTGAGGTGCTCAGTTCTCCCTCTCCCCTCCCCTCCCCTCCCTGCAGATCCCGGTGCTATACTAACGTCGTGGTGGATGTGCTTGGCCAGGTATGCGTCGTGTGCCTGCTGCCACTCTTCCTGATCCCGGTGGTCAATGCCCTCCCTTACCTCATCGACCTCATCATCGTACGGATCCTTCTTTCTCTCTCTCTCTCTCTCTGGTTTCTGTAAGATCCAACCAGGCATCGCCCGTGGTGGTTAGGGGTTCTATTGATTCAGCGGTGGCGGGGGATTTTTGAGATTTTTTGTCTAGTCTGCTGCCCTGGTGGTTTTGTCTTGGGCTGGTGGATTCGTTGGAGCAAGGAACCAGAGCCCACCATTCCTATAGAGAAGAGTAGACAGACCTTGATGTCGATTATCGATTGTGGTTGGTATGAGCCAGCTACGGCCAGAGCTGGTTTTCTTTTCTATGATGATTTGGTTTGGATTTTATGATCACATTTCCTTAGCAGCAGTTCATACCCACCCAGATTTCCTCATCAGATTCGCATAGCAATAACATCATGCAGTAAATTGATAAGCAATATGCATTTTGGATTATTATGAATTCTTGTGCCCAGCAGCTTCCTGGCCTATAGATTGTTGATTCTAGATATCAGCTTCTTGTGCAGTAAATTCAGCTTCTAGATGCATGTGAATAACTATACAACATACCTCCTTTTGATTAGTGGTAATACTACAGATGCAAGATTTGAGAATAAACCAATTCCTGAGTCCTGACACTGTAATGAATAAAGGAAACCATAATTTCAAATTAGACAGGCAGCATGGAAGATATTGGATTGTTGATTTTCTTTTTTTCGGGAGTAATATGCACCTTTTACAACAATAGTGGTTCAGTGACGTCGGCTGGGTCTAGCCATGTACTCATGCCTAAGTTTGTCTAGGCCTTATGGGATTAGCTGGAACAATAAATCATTGATCCTCTAGGGAGGATCTACCTGTCAATTACAAAGATACATGTATGTGATTTGGAAGAGCCAGCTAGGGGCCGAAGCTGGTTTATTTTCATTGACGGTTTTGTTAGGTTTTCTAGGATTATATTATATGGTCAGTTGCTTAAGAATAATTCTGTCAGAACCATACATCTGATCTGTGAACCAAAAATGATAGTGATGCGCTCTCTGACTGCACATAACCTTGTAGGTTTACATGTGCATTTGGTCACATGAATGAAGAGGATCTCTGTTTCATTTCTAGTTTCTAATAAAATTCTGTTGCTTACATTATGGAATTTGATTTGTATCTTGGACGGTTTCAGAGCAAGGTGTATCGGCTATTTGGATGGGAGTACCGGAGACCTGAAAGAGTCCCACCTGCTTGTCCTTACAAGCCTGCAGCTCAGAAGAACGATGAGGTACGCCTACATGTTCATCCTACTTTTTGTGCCCTTATATGCTCATGCTACAGTGCATATGCCAATTGCTTATTGTACTCCGCCTTTACAGGGTGCGAGTGAATCAAAACCCCTAGCCAATCCACATGGTGCTGCGGCAGAAGATAAGAAAGAGGAATAATTCATGTATTGAAAATCCTGCTCGTGTCAGCAGGCGCTTAAAATGGAGTATGCTTCTTTCTAATTCCACCTTTTTTATATGGACTGTTTTAGTGTTTTACACGGCACTGCATATAGGCTTTAGTGTATTAGGAGTATGCTTCTTTCTAATTCCACCTTTTTTACTGTGTGCAACACTACAAATCAAGACCCGAGTTACAAAACTGATTTTTGCTCTGTGCCCTTCATTTTTTGCTTAAGGAAGATGAAAGTGACCATTTTTGCTCTGTGCCATTTTCCCATGAGCTGCCTTTCTGAATATTTTGCTCTCCAACTTAAGTATTATACAACACCTCAGAATATCTAATTAACCCAATCAAACTAGAATAGACACTGATCCTAAACAAGACACTGATCCTAAACAAGGCAAGATCTACCAATCCCCAGAAGTCCTTGGGCTGGGAATAAATGTCCCTGTGGTGTTGCTGCAGTCAAAACTGCTGACTTAACTATTAATATTAAAACATGCTTGGTTGACAAACCTGCACAACTTCATTGAAGGCACATGAGATGCCAATAAGTTCCCTCACTTGCTGAATGCCATATGGAATAGACCTCCATATGTCAATGAGGTCAAGTACAGGTAAGCAGGCATCAATTGTTGTCCTACAGGCATCACCATTGCTTACAGCATCATCTTTTTCAACAATGATTTCTAACGCCGGCTCACCCTTTGATACCTTTCGTGTGTTTTTTACCCAAGAGGTTGCATCTGATTCAACCTAGATAACTTTTGCTCACCCTTCTAGTTTCTTTAGTTCTTTACTCTGATTTGGCAAATAGATCCATGTCAGGTCTTTGCTCCAATTTTTAGTGGAGTTACAAGTAACAAGAGGGCATGTCTTATGGATGAGAATAAGAAGAGTAAGAATTCTAAGAAACCCCGAACCATTGCCCTGGTAAGTGAAGTTTGATTTTGTACTCTGACTTTTATGACATTATGTGTTGTCGAAAAGTTCAATTGCCCCTGCTGATGAGATTAACACTGAGCTTTCATTGCAGCTGAAAAAATAACAGGCATGAACTGCTTCACCATGCCAACAGCAGCCATGCATAGTCTGTGCACATTCTTTCCTTGGCCCTTTCATTGTAGCTGCTGTTTGCATATGCATTTTAATTGTGCAAGCAAGCAAATATATCCAACTTGTAATGCTCATCATGTTTTCCAATCGGCAATACACATGCTCTAGAAATTCATAAGGTGAAATATATATTCTACTGCTCGGCTTCAGTCTCAAGCAAGTCTTTACTGCCTTACTGGTGCATCTCACTGCCTTACTGGAAGTATAGTACAAAAACAGATGCTACATTTGTTTATATTTACCTGCATCTCACTGTTCTACATAGATTGAAGCTCATTATTCAGGTTCTTGGACTTTGGAACATTTGATGTTTTTCATGGTCTGAAGCTTATAGTGAACTGTTTTGTCTCTCTCAGGTTTATGCTAGTGAAATTAGAAGAGATATGGAAGGAGGTTCAGCGCCCTATCTGCTTAGGTGAGAATATCCTTTCTCATTCTTCAGTTTTCTCGCATGACTGAAGCATTCATATTAAGGAGCTGTGTTTGTGTATTGGATACTAGCTGTTTGCTAGTACAAACTCATCTTCTAGTCAATTGTAGCACAATAATATGGCTGCCTTGTATCATATATATACATGTCATTTTTTATGGTTCACCCCAGATGTTGAAAGTTCGAGAATTCCATTGCTTGATTTGCATCATTTTCTATCAGATGATGATAATATGGCTACCTTGTATCATATATATACATGTTATTTTTTATGGTTCACCCCAAATGTTAGAAGTTCGAGAATTTCATTGCTTGATTTGCATCATTTTCTGTTAGATGATGATATGCCATAGCATCTAATCCTTCTATTTTGCAGGCATTATCCGGAAGACAAGGACAATTATGGAATGTTTGCACCGGTTATATAGAGACTACATTCACAAATCTATGCAGAGAGTGATTGGAGATGAATGGTTATGCGTGTAGCTACTGCATATATCGTCATCAAATGGCTTGTCGTAAAGACATACAATACCTTTTGTTGAGCATTGAACTATCTGTGTATGTACTATATCTATGTAAAGACATCTGACTTGCTAATACACGAATGAATCAATGTTTGTTAATTTGATTATGTTGTGATGAAATTACAGTATGGGCAGTCCATATTTAATATGTTGTTGCTACTATTCTGTTTCTATATAATTATTGTATCCAATTTGCTGTATGGTTAAGGGTTTTTCTGTCGGTGGTCTGTTATTTTTCTGTGCGTTAACCGAGACCGACACAACATTTAAATTTAATCTGGCTAACGCAATTTTTCTGTGCGTGTAACACCCACAGAAAAATCATTTTCCTGTCAGGCTTTTCTTTTTTTCTTTGAGGATCAACGCACACAACATTTAAATTTAACCTGGGCTAACGCAATTTTTCTGTGCGTGTAACAACCACAGAAAAATTGTTTCTGACGGCGAACACACAGAACAATTAAATTTTTCTGTCATTATATTTGTATGGGTATTTTTCTGAGGGTACACCGTCAGAAAAATATTTTTCTGACGGTATTCGCATTTTTCTGTGTGTTTTCGCACACACAGAAAAATGCAAGATTCCAGTAGTGATAAATACTATGCCATCAGTGGGATAATTATTTCTAACTACGCACACGTAGCAATTGCAAGCAAATGAATAATACAAATAAAGTCAAAAGATTCTTACTGTCCCCATACCAATACTATATTTTTCATGGACATCATGTTTAATTTAGTTTACATAATACTAATAAATATGCCAGTGTGTTGCAGCGGGAGAAAAAAAAACACTAACATGTCTAAGTCCAATAAACAACTGAGCACCCTTTTGTAAGAAATAAACAATTAAACATGGTCTGAGAATTCTTTTAAAATTACTCTTCATCGATGGCCAATCATCTCTATTTGCATATACAATGTTTCTTCTGGAACTGTGGATAATTTAAGAGGAGAAGATGAGGATCTGAGTATCATGCAGAACGAATATTGTGACGTCAAATTTTCAAACGCGCTCACAAAGAGAGAGGAGAGAGAGTGCCAGGGCAGCAAGTATGGCCATGGATGCCATCTAATGTGTGCAACGTCCTTCATCAATTTTTGCTAAATCTTCGGATCCTCCCCCACTACCATTCCATTAATACTTACTGACCTTTGATTTTTGAATATGAGACAAAGTTCACCGTTTTAGAGCTATACACGGCAAACGGAGTTGGGGATATGTGACTGTTTGGCTACTACTTGATGGCATGGAACGTTGTCGTGCATAATAAATATTATGCCATCAGTGGGATAATTATTTCTAACTACGCGCACCTAGCAATTGCAAGAAAATGAATAATACAAAGAAAGTCAAAAGATTTTTACTGTCCCCATACCAATACTATATTTCTCATGGGCATCATGGTTAATTTAGTTTACATAATACTAGCAAATATGGCTGTGTGTTGCAGCGGGAGAATAAAAAGCACAAACATGTCTAAGTCCAATAAACAACTGAGCATGTTTTTGTAATGAATAAACAATTTAACATGGTCTGAGACTTCTTTCAAAATTACTCTTGATCGTTGGTCAATGATCTCTATTTGCATATACATTGTTTCTTCAAGAATTATGGATAATTTAAGATGAGAAGATGAGGATCCGACTATCATGCAGAACGAATATTGTGACGTCAAATTTTCAAACTGCAGCGAATAATATGAGAGAGACAGAGATTGACACGCGCACGCGCGCGCACACAGAGAGAGGAGAGAGAGAGAGCCAGGGAGCAAGTATGGCCATGGATGCCATCTAATGTATGCAACGTCCTTCATCAGTTTTTGCTAAATCTTCGGATCCTCCACCACTACCATCCCATTAATACTTAGTGACCTTTGATTTTTGAATATGAGGCAAAGTTCACGGTTTTAGAGCTATACACGGAAAAAGGAGTTGGGGATATGTGACTGATTGGCTACTACTTGATGACATGGAACGTTGCCATGCATAAATACAATGCCATCAGTGGGATAATTATATCTAACTACGCACACGTAGCAATTGCAAGCAAATGAATAATACAAAGAAAGTCAAAAGATTCTTAGTCTCCCCATACCAATACTATATTTCTCATGGGCATGATGATTAATTTAGTTTACATAATACTAGCAAATATGCCCGTGCGTTACAAAGGGAGAAAAAAACACTAACATGTCTAAGTCCAATAAACAAGTGAGCATCTTTTTGTAAGGAATAAACAATTAAACATGGTCTGAGACTTCTTTTAAAATTACTCTTCATCGTTGGTCATTGATCTCTATTTGCGTATACAATGTTTCTTCTGGAACTGCAGATAATTTAAGAGGAGAAGATGAGGATCTGAGTATCATGCAGAACGAATATTGTGACGTCAAATTTTGAAACTGCAGCCAATAATATGAGAGAGACAGAGATTGACACGAGCACGTGCGCGCACACAGAGAGAGGAGAGAGAGAGAGAGAGAGAGCCAGGGCAGCAAGTATGGCCATGGATGTCATCTAATGTGTGCAACGTCCTTCATCAGTTTTTGCTAAATCTTCGGATCCTCCACCACTACCATTCCATTAATACTTAGTGACCTTTGATTTTTGAATATGAGGCAAAGTTCACCGTGTTAGAGCTATACACGGAAAAAGGAGTTGGGGATATGTGACTGGTTGGCTACTACTTGATGACATGGAACGTTGCCATGCATAAATACAATGCCATCAGTGGGATAATTATATCTAACTACGCACACGTAGCAATTGCAAGCAAATGAATAATACAAAGAAAGTCAAAAGATTCTTAGTCTCCCCATACCAATACTATATTTCTCATGGGCATCATGATTAATTTAGTTTACATAATACTAGCAAATATGCCCGTGCATTGCAACGGGAGAAAAAAAACACTAACATGTCTAAGTCGAATAAACAACTGAGCATCTTTTTGTAAGTAATAAACAATTAAACATGGTCTGAGACTTCTTTTAAAATTACTCTTTATCATTGGTCATTGATCTCTATTTGCGTATAGAATGTTTCTTCTGGAATTGTGGATAATTTAAGAGGAGAAGATGAGGATCTGAGTATCATGCAGAACGAATATTGTGACGTCAAATTTTCAAACTGCAGCTAATAATATGAGAGAGACAGAGATTGACAAGTGCACGTGTGCGCACACAGAGAGAGGAGAGAGAGAGAGCCAGGGCAGCAAGTATGGCCCAGGATGCCATCTAATGTGTGCAACGTCCTTCATCAGTTTTTGCTAAATCTTCGGATCCTCCCCCACTACCATTCCATTAATACTTAGTGACCATTGATTTTTGAATATGAGTCAAAGTTCACCGTTTTAGAGCTATACACGGCAAAAGGAGTTGGGGATGTGTGACTGTTTGGCTACTACTTGATGGCATGGAACGTTGCCATGCATAAATACCATTGTATCAGTGGGATAATTATTTCTAACTACGCACACGTAGCAATTGCAAGCAAATGAATAATACAAATAAAGTCAAAAGATTCTTACTGTCCCCATACCAATACTATATTTTTCATGGACATCATGGTTAATTTAGTTTACATAATACTAATAAATATGCCAGTGCGTGCGTTGCAACGGGAGAAAAAAAACACTAACATGTCTAAGTCCAATAAACAACTGAGCACCTATTTGTAAGAAATAAACAATTAAACATGGTCTAAGAATTCTTTTAAAATTACTCTTCATCTTTGGTCAACGATCTGTATTTGCATATACAATGTTTCTTCTCGAATTGTGGATAATTTAAGAGGAGAAGATGAGGATCTGAGTATCATGCAGAACGAATATTGTGATATCAAATTTTCAAACGCGCTCAGAGAGAGAGAGAGGAGAGAGAGAGCCAGGGCAGCAAGTATGGCCATGGATGCCATCTAATGTGTGCAACGTCCTTCATCAATTTTTGCTAAATCTTCGGATCCTCCCCCACTACCATTTTCCATTAATACTTAGTGACCTTTGATTTTTTAGTACGAGACAAATTAAGTTCACCATTTTTGAGCTATACACGGCAAAAGGAGTTGGGGATATGTGAAAGTTTGGCTTCCATATGTTGTCAGTCCTAACACTGAGCACAGCTGGTTCACGGCCATGAACTTAGTGTTCAAAGACGAGAGGTAAGAAGAATCTTCTATCTCAAGCAAAAACAAGGCACACACATATATACTATATATATGTACCTGTTCGTAGTTTCTGCATGATGTTTCTCCACAAGCAAAGCTGCAAAGGCCGGAATGTGACTCAGCAAAGGCAGACACTCGGCAAAGATTGGTAGGGCTTAACGGCATCCAGCGGCGTCCTCTTTGCCGAGTGCCCCCCATTTGGCACTCGGCAAAGAATTTACTTTGCCGAGTGCCAACCCTAGGCACTCGGCAAAATATTTTTTTTTTGTTTTTTGCCACCAATTTTTTTTTTGAAGCTTTAGTACACTACCACAAATAACATGTTTAAATTTGGGACATTTTCATTGCCTTTTGGCACATTTTAAAATTACTCTTCATCATTGGTCAATGATCTCTATTTGTGTATACAATGTTTCTTCTGGAATTGTGGATAATTTAAGAGAAGATGAGGATATGAGTATCATGCAGAATGAATGTTGTGACGTCAAATTTTCAAACTGCAGCCAATAATATGAGAGACACAGAGATTTGACACGCGCACTGGATGATTATGGTTAATTTATACTTATTTTCATGATGATTGTGATTAAAGTTCTAATTTTTTTGTTTTAATTTCAGTGGGATGGCACTGGATGTTTAGGCTGGTACTGGGAGGAAGAGTATGTTGAACACGTGCAAAACTCACTTGCACAGGCAGCTACGGTGGCTGATGAGGCAGTGATCCTGCGGAAGAAGCCCATAGATGTTGAACAAGCGCATGATCTGTCTGTTTTAGTTGGGATTGGTCGCGAAATCCTTATGCTGCTGAAGTGCATTTTAGCTTTAGTTTTTTAGTGGTAGTTGGGATTGTCTACATTGTAGCGAGACTTTTATAAATTAATACCTTGTGTGGTTGCATGCATGTCGTATAATTAACTAATTATGTTCTAGGTTTTAATATGGTATGTATGTCATGTAATGCAGATGAGCTGGCATTGGATGTACAATCCTGATCGCCGCTCCCAAGAGTTCATTGAGGGCGTGCATTCTTTCTTACGTGTGGCCGAGGCAAACAAACGCGATGGTTTCATGTGCTGCCCATGTGCCATATGTAAGTGAAGGAATATGCTAGCTCAAGGAGTCTTCATTCACACTTGTTGAAGTCGGGTTTCATGCCAAACTATATTTGTTGGACGAAGCATGGAGAAACCGGGGTTGTGATGGAAGAAGGTGAAGAAGAACAATGGGACAATGATGACATTATTGCTGAATATGGTGTCTTCGATGATACTGCAATGGGGGAAGCAAAAGAAGAGGTAGGGGCAGAAGATGAGCCTGCTTGTGATGCGAAAGTGAATGCGAAAGTGAAAAGGAGAAGATCAAGTTCGAGCGCATGCTAGAGGATCACAAGAAATTGCTATACCCAACTTGTGATGCGGGGTAGAAAAAGTTGGGTACCACACTGGAATTGCTACAATGGAAGGCAAAGAATGGTGTATCTGACAAGGGATTTGGGGAGTTACTGAAAATCTAAAAGAAGATGCTTCCAAAGGATAACGAATTGCCCGCCACTATGTACGAAGCAAAACAGGTAGTCTGCCCTTTGGGATTAGAAATCCAGAAGATACATGCATGTCCTAATGACTGCATCCTCTACCGTGGCGAGGAGTATGAGAAGTTAGATGCATGCCCGGTATGTCATGCATCGCAGTATTAGATCAGGTGAGATGACCCTGGAGATGTTGAGGGCGAATGTCCCACGAAGAAAATCCCTGCCAAGATTATGTGGTATGCTCCAATAATACCACGCTTGAAACGTCTATTTAGAAACAAAGACCATGCAAAATTGTTGCGATGGCACAAAGAAGACCATAAGGTAGACAATATGTTGAGACACCCTGTTGATGGGTCCCAGTGGAGAGCAATCGATAGACAATTCCCGGAGTTTACAAATGACGTCAGAAACTTAAGGTTTACTTTAAGTACGGATGGTATGAATCCTTTCGGGGAGCAGAGCAGTAGTCATAGCACTTGGCCTGTTACTCTATGTATCTATAACCTTCCTCCCTGGCTATGCATGAAGCATAAGTTTATTATGATGCTAGTGCTCATCCAAGGCCCAAGGCAACCTGGCAACGACATCGATGTGTACCTGAGGCCACTAGTTGAAGAACTTCTACTTTTGTGGAATAGACTAGGTGTACAAGTGTGGGATGAGCACAAACAGGAGCACTTTGACCTGCGA
Source organism: Miscanthus floridulus (assembly GCF_019320115.1). Lineage (NCBI taxonomy): Eukaryota > Viridiplantae > Streptophyta > Magnoliopsida > Poales > Poaceae > Miscanthus > Miscanthus floridulus. The sequence continues at coordinate 34,988,909 of NC_089588.1, read as the reverse complement.
GCATTGTTGTTCGTAATAATCAATGATTGGCCTGCTCTAAGTAATCTTTGAGGACAATCAAACAAGGGATATAATGCATGCATGCACTGTTTTGATGACATTAAAGGTATATTCTTGAAAAAATGTTGAAAGGTCATGTACCTTGGCTATCGTCGATTTCTTCCTGCGAATCACCCCCTAAGAAAGAAAGGCAAGCATTTTAAAGGTAAGGCAGACCACCATACTAAGTCGGGCAACCGAACTGGTGAGGATGTACTCAATATGGTCAAGGATGTGAAAGTAGTATTTGGAAAGGCACATGGCATCGAACTTGTTCCGAACGACGCCGACGGTCACACACCCATGTGGAAGAAGAAGTCCATATTTTTGGGAGCTACCCTATTGGCAAGTCCTAGAGGTCTGTAGCGCGAGCGACGTGATGCACCTGATGAAGAATCTTTGTGTGAACCTGCTAGGCTTTATGGGTGTGTATGGGAAGCCTAAGGACACACTTGAAGCACGATAGGACCTACGGTGTTTGAAAGAACGAGACAACCTGCATCCAGAAAAGACAGATGATGGACGCCATTACTTAAGTCCTGCCAGCTACACTCTTAGCAAAGAAGAGAAGGAAAGCATGTTTGAATGCCTAGCAAGCATCAAGGTACCATCTGGATTCTCCTTGAATATAAAGGGTATAATAAATGTGCCAGAGAAGAAATTCCTAAACTTAAAGTCCCATGACTGCCACATGCTCATGACGCAATTGCTTCCAGTTGCATTAAGAGGAATTCTACCTCCAAATGTACATCTAGCCACCGTGAAGCTATGTACATTCCTCAATGCAATTTCTTAGAAGGCAATCGATCCAATGGATCTAGCTAAACTACAGAATGATGTGGTTTAATGTCTTGTCAGCTTTGAGTTGGTGTTCCCTCCTTCCTTCTTTAATATCATGACACGCCTCCTAATTCACCTGGTCAAGGAGATTAGCATTCTCGGTCATGTGTTCCTGCACAACATGTTCCCCTTTGAGAGATTCATGGGAGTCCTAAAGAAATATGTTCACAACTGTGCTCGGCCAAAAGGAAGCATCGCCAAGGGCTATGGAACAGAGGAGGTCATTGAGTTTTGTGTTGACTTTATTCCTGACCTTGACCCGATTGGTGTTCCTGAATCGCGACACGAGGGGAGACTAAGTGGAAAGGGGACACTAGGGAAGAAACCATATATTGGTACGTAGGACAATTATTTTAATAAAGCACACTACACAGTTCTACAAAACTCCACCTTGGTGGATCTGTATATCGAGACACATAAAGAGTTGCTCCGATCTGAGTTTTCAGGAAAGTCTGAAGCTTGGATTACGCGTCAGCACATGGAAACTTTCAGCGACTGGTTGCGAAAAGAATGTTAGGGTGATGAAAGTATTGATGAGCAATTGTATTTGTTGGCTAGACAGCCATCATGGCATATCCTCACATATAAAGGGTACGAGATAAATGGGAATACATTTTACACAGTAGACCAAGATAAAAGGAGCACCAACCAAAACAGTGGTGTCCGCATAGATGCCACCGACCCTAATGGAAATAAGCAAACATATTATGGCCGCATAGAGAAGATATGGGAACTAAACTATGCACCTACTTTTAAGGTACCTTTGTTCAAGTGCCAATGGGTAAAGGCGACTAGAGGCGGGGTAGCAGTCGACAACCAGTATGGAATGACAGCTGTGGACCTCAACAATATTGGGTACAAAGACGAACCGTTCATCCTTGCCAAGGATGTGAATCAGGTGTTCTATGTCAAGGACATGTCTACAAAACCGAAGAGAGGGAAAAACAACGACCCAATCAATGAGCCAAAACGCCACATAGTTCTTTTAGGGAAAAGAAACATCATCAGAATTGAAGACAAGTCAGACATATCAGAAGATTATGAAAAGGATGACCGAATTCCATCCTTCACAGTGAACAAAGACCCAAGCATCCAGCTAAATGATGAGGACACTCCATGGTTACGGTGCGATCATAACCAAGGGATATACATTAAGAAGAAGTTCATTACTGTGCCCGCTTGATATATATATAGTGATGTATTAGACCTATTATGTAATAATTGTGACTTCAGATTTTTTTGTCGTGTTTTCATATTTTCTATGGTTTAAATGAATTTTTTGCTTGACGGTGGATTTCCCGTGGAGAATGTGTGATGAAAAACCAAATGATCAACGTTAATAAGATGTGAAAACTTATTTCCTGTCGAAAAGCAATAGTTTTAATGATTTTAATCAAGTAGTATATTTTTGCATGGTGCAAATTATATTTATTATTTACACTATGTTAAATATTTATACAGTAAAACAAAAGAGTTTAGGTTACAAATTTTTGTTGTGTATAATAATGCAAAACCAAGTCCAGGAATTTTTTTATAATTTTTTGGATAATATTTTATTTATTAGGCAATTAATAACTCTCTGCATATTTATATAAAAGAAATATATAGAAAAAGGAAAAACTTCTAAAAACTGGCAGAAAGCCAACTGCAACCCACCTTTACTCCCGGGTCGATCAACCACCCGAGACTAAAGGTGGGCTACGATTTCGTGGCCTGCCAAAAAAATAACATTAGTCCTGGGTCATGGCTGCACCCGGGACTAAAGGTCAGACCTTTAGTCTGGGTTCTTACCATCACCCAGGACTAAAGGTGCTTTAGTCCCTGGCCATGGCTTTACCCGGGACTAAAGATACCCTATATATATATATATATATCGCCTCATCTTCTTCTCCCCATCCATCGTCTTCATTCTTCGCCCGAGAGCCACCGCGCCGCCGCCGCTCCCAATAGCCTCCAGCCGCCTCCACGCGCCTCTCCCGTCTCTCGCCATCTCCGCCAGTGGCCCGGCTCGCGCCTCTCCCATTAGTGTGCGGCGCCTAGACCAGGATCCGCCGCCATCATCCTCGCCCTCACCCAGATCTGATTTGGATCCACCGTGGCCTCATCGCCGTCGTCGATCCTCATCCTCGTCATCGCCAGCTTTGTCCCCGGCTCCACGCGCTCGCACGCCTCGCCGTACGCTCGTCGTCCCCTTCACCGGAGCGCTTGTCGTCGTCCCCTTTGTCAGAGTGCTCGTCGTCGTCCCCGTCGCCGCGCGCTCATCCTCATCGTCGAGAGATCACCTCCGGCCAGCACCGTGCCTCGAGCTCGTCCTTCGTCCCTGGCGGCTGGCTCTACGCGCATGTGCGCCTCGTCCTGGCTGGCTCCACGCGCTCATCATCCTCCACGCTCGTCATCCTCGATCTCCTCACCAGATTGGCAGAGGTTCGTCGCATGTGCGGCCCACGGCAACCCACGTATGTACATGAGGCGCATGACACTCCGCGCGCCCCTCGGGCCTCACGTGTGCTCGTCGGCGGCGGTTGCCGCCGCCGCCTCCCGCATCGATCCGTGGAGCTTGCGCACATCATCTGGTCACCTTACGCATCGATCCGTGGCGCCGCCCTGCACACACCACACGCGAGCCTCTAACAATTAAATGCAGACTTGTAGTCTGCCCTTTGGGCGCGCCGCGTGCGGCCGTTGCGCGAGGCCGTCAGCCCAGGCACTAACAGACTTGTGGAATTTCCATTCTACGAATGGAATAGGTGAAAAAAATCTGATAGTCCATGCAACCGATTGTTTGAAATTGAAAGGGAAGAAAAGAAACACAAACACGTACTTGATTGATCTCCATGTGTACTGTATTTGCATCTGGAAGAACCACAGTCCTCCAGCAAGAAAGAATTAGATGCAATATACAACAGGCATGTACTGCAAAAAAAAAGAGTTCATGTTCAGTAGTGCATTCAGACTTGTGATAGTACAGTTTTCAATAGGTTCAACATGTAGCACACTTTAGTTTCGTTTCAAAAAAGGTGAATAATGGTAGGTAATGCGGTGCAGAACTCACCAAAATGTACAATAGAATTGGCATCAAGTAAATGGAAATTCATGGCCAGCAGCCAGCAGGGCTTTTTTGCCGAAACCTGCTCTCTGCAGCAGGAGGATAGATGTAGGGTTGCAAATTTGGAAGTGGGCCACTTGAAACCTTGGTGTGCCGCTTGGTGCCATCGGCCCAGGTCCTGGAGATCAAAGTGACTGTAAAGTCCAAACTGAGGCCCATCAATGGGTCAGTCGCTTCCGGCCGTCCTGTCCTGTGTACGTGTGTTAGTCTGTTAGAGTCAACACCAATCCTCTGACAATTCCTACTTATTAGTACCAAATAAGCCAGAGCAAACTAAACGTACGTACCGTGGAACATTGTGCCTGCCTGCGTTAGGAGCATCGTCTGTGATCCTCGACGCTCACGCGCTCTACTGATCCTGGTCGCGACGGAGGTGCCTCTTGTAGTTGGAGCAGAGGCACATGCAGGAGCGGGACTATGATTTTTTTTTTTAAATTTGACTATGATGTTGATAATAACTAAATTAAAGCTATACAATAGTAACTAAATTTGACTATGATGTTCATAATTATTTAAGTTCGGCATTATATATATAAATTTGTTATACATATCACTTGCCAATAAATATTTCTAGAAAATAAGAAATCAAAGTTATGCTTTGGAGACTTGAATTTCGAGTGTAGTTATTTAATTAATTTTAAGCACATGACTCGATACATTTTATAGATATATGGTTTTTATTTTTTATAGATATATCTAATGGTGTAAAAGTTAGATGGCTGCCCCGAGAGACAACATGGATGAAGAAATGATGGATATTATCAACACTGGCACTCAAATTGCCGATGGTGACCAGGATATAGATCACCAGAGTCAATACCTAGCTATTGAAAATATTCAAGAAAATATTGTGCAAGAAAATACTGGCGAGGTATATATATTTTTATATATATTTGAATATTATATATATATATTTGAATATCTATCATCTATTATGTGTACACATGATATTTATTTATTCTTTTTTTATACGTAGCCCTCTGGATCGACGACCACAACGGCAAAAAGCAAAAACAATCGAGGCCTGAAAAAGCCATTGGACGGGCGCTACATAATATCGGAATTCAATATCGAGACAGGCGAACCACTTGGTCCACGTGCAAGAAAATTCGTGCAACACTGTGGGTACCTTGTAAGGGACAGACTTTCGATCAGTGCCCATGAATGGAAGCAAAAGATCAATGAGCCTCATGTTAGTTTTATCTCCGATCTTAATAAGAATTTAATTTGGGATGATATCCTTCAACATTTAACGTTGCAAGTGGATGATTATGATGATATCAATGATGATGAATTGAAGGAGCTAGTTCGAAAGTGGGCTATGAAGAAGATGGCCACACAATTCCAGACTTGGAAGAAATCCCTATACATGAAATACGTCAAGAAGAACCTAACGCCCAATTTCAATACTAGGGGCCCGCTCGCGAAGTTGAGGCCCTACTGGAATGATTTTGTACAGTACAAGACATCGGAAGAGGGTGAGGAACGGGTGAGAAGGAACCAAGAGAATGTCCGACAGAAGGTATACGACCATGGCATGGGATCAGGTGGCTATGCGACTGCCATTCCCAAGTGGAAAAATTGGAAGCAGACATTCTTGCCAAGGGTATCACACCAGAATCACTCAATTGGCCTAAATGCGCGAAGAATTGGTTTTTTGCTCATGGGGAAAGACTAGACCTAGAGACCGGGAAGCTAGTTCATGCCCCAAAACTCGAAAGAGCAACACAAAGATTTTCTTATGCTCTACAAGCTAAAGCTATTGGTGCATTCAGGCCCAATAGAGAGAAGGATGAACTGACGTATGCCATCAGGACTGCTGAACACAATGGCCGAACGAGAGGTTTAGGATGGAACATTTCTTGGGAGCATGGTTTCCCTAACGATAGAGATACCTACAGAAGCCAGCAGAGAAGGAAGGATCAGGAAGCAGCGTGGATCAGTAGGTTGAAGGAATATGTTCGTGAGTCACGGGAGGCGTTGCTTCAAGCACTGGAGCGCGAAAAAGACATGCAAGCTAGAATGCAGGATGAAATCATAAAGCAAGTGCAAATAGCAATGAGTGCCCAAAGGCAGGCATCAGATCCAGGAATGAACATTAATATTAGCCCCCCCTGAACAATTGAAAAGTAGCTGTGCTTCCACGGAGTTGCCAAATCAAGATGACGCAATGCTACGTTTCCCCGTGGATGACATCACTGCACCGTTTACATCATGTGAGCTACATATTCCAAAAGGGAATGCCATAATCATGGTGGGTCTCGGTGTTTTTTTCCTCCAGATCCTACCAAGACACCAAGAATCCATGGGGCAATAATACCACCTGGATATGTTAGCGTCTCAGTGGATAGAGTTAACAAAGGTTTTAGTGATCTGGCTCTTGACATTCCAGGAGGTGATGGGGAGAAGACTCTAGGAGAAGCAGAGAAGACATTCATACTATGGCGCAAGCGCTACATCATTATTCCCGGGGTCTCTAGTCCACCGACGCTTCCTCAACTGCCAGACAATAGGTGCGGACAAAAGTGAACGAAACAATTTTTTCACTAATTTTCTATTGACATGCATGATTAATAATAACAATTTCTTATACCTAATTATTCTTTTTTTGTACTCATACAGCAGGGCCTCCGTCAACCTAAGTCCAATTATTCAATCTCCAGATCATCATAGTGCTCTGGGCAATGATTATGCAACGCCGCCACCGCTGCCACCTCCAAGGAGGTCTTTAATGCCTCCAAGGAGGTCTCCACCGCCGTCACTTCCAAGGAGGTCTCCAACGCCTCCAAGGAGGTCTCCAACGGCTTCCCCGCCTCCCTTGATGACCAAGAAGCAGCCAGCTCCTAAGAGGTCCGCCCCGCAAACGAAGCCATTGGCCCACCAGCTGGCAAAGAAGAAAGCCTCCTCTAATCCAGTTATTCCCCAAAAACTATCTTATGAGAAAAGTGAAAAGGAATTAAATGCTGCAGTACAAAAAGATATGAACAGTTTCTTCGAAAAAGTAAGAAAGCAACGAGAAGCGAGGGAGAACCCAGAAAAACCATACTTCTACCTACCTCTAGATCTTCTAAGAAAGAAGGTGGACCAGAAAAAGCAGGAATCTCAAAGGACAATGTCAAAATCGGACTACGACCGCTCTCTCACCATGTCATTTGAGGCGGTGCAGAAAAAGACTAGAGCAGGGAAAGGTGTTGCACAACTCGGACAACAATCGCAATAATCAGTCCCCCCTCTTGTCATTCGTAATGAATATGGTTCAAACTTAGACTTACTGGATGTCGATTATGAGGACCTAGTTCGGTTTTATGAGGATATTGGTTTGGACCTTGCCCAAGTGCTCGTTGAAGGACCATCTGCTCCGAAAGTGGATCCTTGGATGAAATTTGAACATGGAAAGAGTCTATATAACCCTGAGGCCTTAGGTGAACTAGGCACGCAAATGTACCTGCTAAACAAGTGGTATATGACGGTGTGTGAACTGGGAGAGGCCTTTGTTTCTGTTAGAGTTAGAAACCAACATTATTTCCGTGGCGATGATGTTATATATGTCGAGTTTTTAGAATTACACCAACTATGCCACCTGGACTCTCTCGACAAAAGTCTCATTAGCTGCTATTGTCTATAGGTGTGCTTATTTTCTACTATTAAAGTGTATGTATATAAAGCTACATGTATATATATAAATTATATATCCTCACACTATATTTTTATATATGTAGATATGAGATGATAAAACTTAGAAAGAGAAAGGATAATGATGTTGGTTTCGTTGATCCAAATGTCGTATTCAAACACCCTGATCCCCTGCCTCAATGGAAAGCTGAACTCGAGAAAAATCTCATGAGGTTCTTAGTGAACCAACAAAACAAGGACATACTCTTCCCCTACAACTTCAAGTGAGTGTTAAATAATTAATGTCGATCATATGGACATTTGTTCAATTATTTGCTTACTAGCTAAGCTATCTCCCATATATATATATATATATATATATATGTTGACTCTAGTTAATATCGATCATATTTGTGTATAAAAACATATGCAGCAATCACTGGATATTGGTGGTCATCGATATGGCCAATAGTCGGTTGAGCATCTTAGACTCGTTAAGAAAAGAGCAAACAGAATACCAAGACATGATAGAAATTATCCAAGGGTAATTTAGTCTCTCTAGCAACTATATATACCCCGATCTCTTAACTGCAACAATTATTACAGGCCAAATTAAGTTTTTATTTTATTGGGCGCAGTGTTTAGAAAAGTTTTATTGAGGAACACCACATGAAACATTTCAAAGCGCCCCTGGATGTAATCGCACATAAAGTAAGTACTAGCTACATTTATATATATATAATTCAATTAACATCGTGCATGCTTTCAATTCACCGGATCTTTTTTCTCGTAAAAGTGGGTTCTGAGGCGAGAACAGGGGACCAACTACTGCGGATACTATATTTACGAGTTCATCATGGCGTACGCAAAAAGAACTTCTGAAGAGATCCTCAAAGTACGTTATATAAATATATTCACAATTTCTTTTATTGCTCATATATATAAGTAACACTACTGGAAACTCGAATTGTTCTGTGGGTGATAAATTTTTCTATGCATTTGTTTCTGTACGCACAGAAAAATTACGATTTTTCTATGGGTTTCAAAATATCCCCACAGAAAAATACGAAAACCTACAGAATAATTGTATGATTTTTCTGTGCGTGACAATACACACACGGAAAAATCAACACTCACAGAAAAATGAAACTTATTCTGTCGGTTCTTTAAAAACGCACAGAAAAAATGATATGCACGCACAGAAAAAATGTTATTATCCTGTCCGTATTTTAAAACACATAGAAAAAACATACACACGCACGGAAAAAAAAACCAAGATTTCCTAACCCTAACCCGCCGCGGACTCACCCGCTCGGCTCCTCACGCACACACGCTCCCCTCCCTCCCCTTCTTCTTCCCCGCCACACCCTCCCCTCCCCTCCCCAGCCCCCCACACTCCCCTCCGCTCCTCCCACACCCGCACCCGCCCATCCTCCGCCGGATCCCACCCCTCCCCTCCCTCCCCTTCTTCCTCGGCGCGGCCGGTGCCGCCCCCTCCCTCTCCCCCCTTCCCTACCTTCTTCCCGAGATCCGGCGCGGCCGGTGTTCCCCGGCGTGGCCCCTCCCCTCCCGCTCCGCACCGGCGAGATCCGGTGGCCGGTGCCGCCCCTCCCTCTCCCCCCCCTCCCCTACCTTCTTCCCCGGCACGGCCCCTCCCCTCCCGCTCCCCACCGGCAAGATCCGGCACGGCCGGTGCCGCCCCCTCCCTCTCCCCCCTCCCCTACCTTCTTCCCCGGTGCGGCCCCTCCCCTCCTGCTTCCTATTCCCCGGCGCGACCCCTCCCCTCCCGCTCCCCACCGGCCAGATCCGGCGCGGCCGGTGCCGCCCCCTCTCCTACCTTCTTCCCCGGCGCGGCCCCTCCCCTCCCGCTCCCCACCGGCTAGATCCGACGGCCGGTGCCGCCCCCTCCCTCCCTCCCTCCCTCAACGGCGAGATCCAGGGAGGGGGCCCCGCGGCGGTGCACCCCAGGCGGCGGTGGGGATGGCTGCGCGGGCCAGGGACGAGCTGCAGCCACCTGGCCAAGAGCGGCGGCGGTGCTGGTGGTGCGGTTGTGGTGTCGGCGTGCCTTTTTTTATTTTTTTATTAGAGCTTCTGTTAGTTGTATAATTAGCGAGTAATTTAATTCGTGCTTTGCTGCTTTGCTTCCGTGCTGCTTGAGAATTTCCTAATGGTTCCTAGTGTTTTAGTAGTATGATATTTGGTTGTTTTTGTTCAATCAAGTTGAGAAAAAAACATGCTCAAATTGTTATCCGGTACTTGGACTTTCAGTATAACATATCCTTGATGGTAAATTAACTGAACAAAATTTGCAAATGTTTTCTCACTACAAGTTAATCTGTCATCATCTGTGTGGATTGATATGCTTTGCTCTTTTTATAGACAAAATCAAACTTCATCTGCAGTGGTTGGGGTTCACAGTTTGTGGATACATATGTAGCATGTCTTTCTTTTTCCAATTGTTGCTTTGCCTATCAGAACTATTATGTCAGCATATGCCTCTATGGTAATGCTTGCCTTGCTCCATTGCGTTAGTAGTAGTTGTCCTATAGATGTAGCTGCAGGATCTTGTTATTCTTATGATAAAAAAATCTAGCACCTTTGGTTGGTTAGATTGGTGACGCCCGTGGAAGTTACTAGTATATATCAACCTAATCAATCATTTTGATATGTGATATTTATGGAGCTGAGATGATATGAAACCCCAGTCTCGTGCCGCGCCGCTCTCCCCTTCCCTAACTATGCCTTGTGACTTTTTTTGTTTTGTACTACTCTTGAGTGGCTGTGATGAATCAAGTTTCCATTAGAAAACTTCTGCACTTTAGCACCTTATGAGCTGGTACTTGGGATATTTTGTTCTGTTTGCTGCTTAACTAGGATGGCTTGTACCAGTACAAGCAACCAGTTCTGTGGCCAATTTAATTCCCATTAGAGAGAGAATTAAATTAAGTTCCAGGTGAAATTAAGTTGCAGTTATCATGCTGATAATGGGTAAATCTGAGCCATTTCTCGAGTTCTTTTGCTCTGGTTCTTTTGCTCCAGATGAAATATATGTAGTTAGGACTTGAATGTTTGTTCAGATTGGATTAGGTTTGGCTCCTCTTTCTTGTGTGACAATTTGACTGTCGCCACCTATACGGTGCACAAGTGAGTTTTCTACAGTAGTTTTGTTTCCTTAAGACATTAACACAATTGTACCTCACAGGCTACAACACTTAAACACCCTTCTGGTTGTGCAAGGTCTGTTTCTGCTTCTGGAAGTGGCTGGGGATGGTTAAGCACTTCGTTCATGACGTATGTTCTTTTGAGCTGCATATAATTATGTGAACCTAGAACCTGCTATATTAGGAAATTAATCTGCATTCTGTAGTAGGAAGAAATTGAATCTAGCTCAGCTACTGGAAGGTGCGGATATACACCCCTAACCTCCCTAGTTTATGTCTATTTTACCTTGAATTTGGGTGCCCATTTTCTTTTTAATACAAAACTATAGTCTTGTTTGTGAGTTCTCATCATCGCACAGTTTCACACTTTTTTCTTTTAGCAGTTCCCATTTTCTGCAGAATTCTATGCCTTCTTGGAGGGTACATTTTGATTGGAGCAGTTTACAGATACTATTTCCTGGGCATTCATTATGTAGAGGTAAAGCTTGTCTTTCAAGAGTCCTCTATTTATATGCCTCATTCGTTTTATGTCAAATTATATGGAGTATGATGTTATTTGCTTGGTAAGGCTAGTTGTAACTCTCATGGTTTCTCATCAATAAGCTCTGATCCATAGCTTTAATCACTAGAGTTACATGAAAAATCTCATTAACCCAACTACCAATTCACTGATACATCTGCATGCGTGTGCGCATTTTTGTTTCCTGAAATCTGTAGGGAAAAGTACCATTTCGTCCTAACTTTGTGCTAGATAACTTTTCATTAATGTTCCCAGCACTGGGAATGGTCTCAAGAAAACTTATACTAATAATTTGTTAAAATTTGTATTAGTCTTGAGTTGGACCAACTCCTTAAGGCAGGATTTCAAATTTAATTTGGACTGTAGCTGAGCCCACTGTTTAGAGACCACAAGTTTAATCTCGTAATTGATTTGATTCCAGCTTCATGTTTCTTGAATATACATACCGGCAGTGAAAATATTGTTTGCTTGTGGACAACAAGGTCCACCTGGTAAGTGAAGTTTGATTTTGTACTCCGACTTTTATGACATTATGTGTTGTCAAAAAGTTCAATCCTGCTGATGAGATTAACACTGAGCTTTCATTGTAGCTGGAAAAATAACAGGCATGAACTGCTTCACCATGCCAACAACCACTACTGGAATCTCGATTTTTTCTGACGGTGCGAAAACCCACGGAAAAATTCGAATACCGTTAGAAAAATATTTTTCTGACGGTGTACCCTCAGAAAAATACCCACAGAAATATAATGACAGAAAAATCCAATTTTTCTGTGGGTTCACCGTCAGAAACAATTTTTCTGTGGGTCTCGCACGCACAGAAAAATTGTGTTCGCCCAGATTAAAACTAATTTTTCTGTGTGTTAATCCACACAGAAAAAAGAAATAAACGCACAGGAAAAACACATGTTTTTTCCTGTCGGTCTAGGTTAACTCACAGAAAAATTCATTTCGCCCAGATTAAAAAAAATATTTCTGTGTAGCCAGCCTCACAGAAAAAAAGAGTTAAACACACAAAAAAAACTTAAAACAGTAGCAACAACATATTAAAATATATATTTTCCTTACAGTAATTTCTATGCATGACCAACAAGGTTTCATTCAAATAATACACAAATCAGTAGTTCATCATGAATGGAGTCAATACTTATGTCAAAAATAGAATTAGTCTGATCTATCAGCACATATATCATATATACAAATATGATATCTGGTCATCTACATGTTCAACATGAATACTCTAGAACCCTATATCATAGCAGCTGTTTGTTCTGTTGGGGTAATCATTAGCAGACTAGAACTAGATCCTGTGCCATTTGCGACAACGGCACCATCAAATCGTTGCCTAAGTTGAATGGCATGTTCAGCCTCTGCTCGAGCAACCTGTTATGGCAATCAGATAAGGGATTACCAATAATGTCATAAGACAGCTAAAAGATTATTACACCATAAATAAATTTTAGAAAAAAGAAAGGAGCTAATTGAGAAGCAGCGACTGGAATCAAGACATGCATGTCGGCATCACCCAAGGCACAAAACAGAGAAATGCAAAGGCCAGACTAGAAGGATGTGAAGACCACTCTGAAAGGTGATCAAACATCTCAAGTTGCTATGGAAGCAGTCTAGCTGGGCTTTTTCAATATAACAGGCTTAATCTCAAGGTGCTAAGAAAGAACTCTAGGTGGGTTTTCTCAACATAACAGACTTAAGTTGTAATCAATAAATAAATAGTTCAAGTGAGCAATGGAATTAATAATTAGTTTTAAGTGAACATGGGTTTGGCCAGGTAGGAATCAGAACTGGTAAGAGGCATACTTGTGCCATAAAGGTGCTAGATGGCTCAGACAACACACATGCTCATGGCTTACTAGTGCAGGTGCCATTTATGAAAACAAGAATTTAGTTGGGAATGAACGGATTAGGTCTCTCTACTTGAAGTTCTACACATATCCTCTAATAGTACCCACTTTCATAACTGTGGACGGACATGATTGCAAGGAACAATAACAGATGAAATGCCATCATGCAATAGGGCATAAAGAATAGTTCTTACTTGCAACTGGCTGCGAAGAATTTCTGACTTTGACTCCTGTTATAGAAATAGGAAAGACAATTTCGAAAAGCATGAGTCATATGTAACTGAGATGGAACATTTGGAAGATAATGAAAGTGTGCATAAGACACTTTGAGAAAGCATAGAACACAGATACTTAGGGCAAAACCAAAATGTCACTGCGATACAGGAGGTAGTATTTGCTAAGTTCCTCCAGACTTCAGTAGAAAAAAAACCATCCTACATATCCCACAGTTGTAACTTGTCATTGGAAAGTATAAAATTTGTTTAGCCAAAGCCCCTACAGATAACTAAGCGTTCAGATAACATTTTGTTAATACTCAACTGGTTAAATACGCAACAGGTAAGAAACAAACACTAACTTTACTTTTTTGTACCACACATTGCAAGTGGATGGGCATGTAAATGGATAACACATAAATTCAGTACAAAATACAGATACAAAGAACTAAATGACTGAGAGGATACATATGTTGGCTTTAATTGTGCGTTTAGAATACGTCGGCATAATGTTTTAAGCCATCGATAAGGTTTACCTGATGCACATACAAGGTTACAAGATGTCCTTCATGTCAAAATGCTTTACACTACTAGCCTACTAGTAAGAAAAGATCAAGGAAAAAAGAAAGAAAAATATTGCTAACATAACATACATTCAAATCAATAGGAGGCTGCTGATGTGATTTCCCCAGATTCTTAGAAGGGCTGCTGATGTGATTTCCCCAGATTCAAATCAAGGAAAAAAGAAAGAAAAATAGGAAAAGTAGTATAATAGGAAAATCAACTGGCATGGTTCCTGTAGGCTGGCTGAAATAAACATGTTTTGCTCCTGTTATCACGCTGAGTTGACATGGATCTATTTGCCAAATCAGAGTAAAGAACTAAAGAAACTAGAAAGGTGTTGTATAATACTTAAGCTGGAGAGCAAAATATTCAGAAAGGCAGCTCATGGGAAAATGGCACAACAATGAACTCAAGTTGGGAACAAAATGCTAGTGCTGCGAATGATTCTGGTGATTGGGGAGGCTGGGGTAGTGGAGTTGGAGCTGCTGCAAAGCCAGCAGATCAAGATAATTCATGGGAGGTGCACGCTAAGGTGCCGGACAATTCTTAGAATGCTTGGAATGCTGGAGATGGAATTGGAAGACCAAATGCCAAGTCTAATGCAGGATCCAGTCAAGCAAACAAATTTCACATTTAAAATTACTTCTAGCCTTCACAAAGCAGTACAGCTGCAAGAGACAGGAAGAACTTACAAATCTACAAGTGCTGATTACCAAAATTTCACATTTAAAAGTATATAATTACCAAAATTTCACAGAAGAAATACCACAAGACAGTGACCATCTCCAGAAATTTCACATTTGAAAGTATTACCTAAGTTTCACAATTCAAGGCAACAAATATATGATTTGCATGCAAAAAAGTCATGTTCTTCTACAAATAGCAATGCAAAAATCACAGAGCTCTATTGAACTGAGCTAATAGAAAAGAAACTATTGGTCATTCCAGATCCATTAGAGAGCAGTATGTCAAAAGCACAAGAACAAGAGCAAAAGAACTCGAGAAATGGCTCAGATTTACCCATTATCAGCATGACAACTGCAACTTAATTTCACCTGGAACTTAATTTAATTCTCTCTCTAATGGGAATTGAACTGGCCACAGAACTGGTTGCTTGTACTGGTACAAGCCATCCTAGTTAAGCAGCAAACAGAACAAAATATCCCAAGTACCAGCTCATAAGGTGCTAAAGTGCAGAAGTTCTCTAATGGAAACTTGATTCATCACAGCCACTCAAGAGTAGTACAAAACAAAAAAAGTCACAAGGCATAGTTAGGGAAGGGGAGAGGAGCGCGGCATGAAACTGCAACATAGAAGGTGGTAATTAGATTACTATAAGTATGATGGCTGCAGTCACTAATATGTATATCACAGAAAAAAGAGCAAACCTGTTCAACATTAGTAAAAGTTTCCTCCTCTGGAATCTCAGAAATTCCAGATGACAATAGGTGACGAGAACGTTCACGTGTGTTGTACAATTTATCCCTGACATCACCAAGTATGACACGATATGGTTCATTTGGAGGAACTTGCTTCCAGAATTACATCTACATTACCCAGCAGCAACAAGAAGAAATGTCCATTTTGTTATGCATGTAACAAGTTAATCAGACCCAGCAGCAACAAGAAGAAATTTTCAGCACACATGTCACATACATACCATGCGTTTCTGTGCTTTGTGGCTACTGCCCAGGAACAGCACGGTTTTTGGGGCCACTACGCCCAGGAACAGCAGCAAGGTTGCCACAGGTCCACACGCTGCCACTATTTTTTGGGTGAAGCACAGCACGGTTTTTTTTCTTCTTGCAAGCTGGGATCTAAAACCAACAAAGATAAAGGCATCGCAGCAGCTAGGGACTAGACAAGTAGACAGTGACCTCAAAGAAAACATGGGGGCTAGACAAATCCATTATCCTTTGCAGATTTTGAATTCATAAAAAAGACAATCATGAGACAAACAGAATACCTTAAATACTCTGTGTCCACAAACGCATAGGGCAAATGAATGAGGATATACATTGTGTCCACAAATCCATCGACAACCATTCTGACTGAAAGTGCAACATTCTCCTTGGAAAAATATGGAATTTGTGGCCCATGAGCAGATGATGAAACAGAGAGCAAAAAAGCAACGATCGCAACCTATAAATAGAAGAATGAGTACAATAAGGAGCCAAAGTTGAAACAACTTTACATAATCATATATCATAAGCAAGAATGAAACTGGGAAATGACAATACATAGGCGTTGAACACAATTAGTAGTAGCACAAACATCATGCATTCTAAGTAAATAATTTTTGGTGTTGGCCGACGTCAACAGATAGAATAATGTTATCTTATTAGCTACAGCTGTAAAGATATTGCAAGCCTGAATTCACAGGTCTGGAATCACCTCAACAATTCTAAAAAAGGTAATCCTTAAATATAGTAACAAATCATTCTCTTTTACAATAATTATAAGAAATTATCTCAGATTCAGTTGGCTCATTTGCCACACTATGAAAAGCAGCAAACAGAAACTGTGCACACTATAAGCTACAAAAGTGTCCAGTCACCTTGCTTCTTGAAGCATAACCGAGCCTCCTTGAAATGGAATCAAATAACGCAAAAGCTAATTCTCTGAAAAGGAAGTAACCATAAAAGTAAATAAAGCATCAAATCAGTTTCCATTTATTAATCTTAAAAAATATTTATGTACACCAACATAAACATAGCTCATTGCTTGTGAAAAAAATACCGCTGAGAAGGCTCTATAGCAGCATCCGGCCGTGGTTGCCGAATCCCACACTCTCCTGTATGTCACCGCCCCTCGAGCCGCCCAGGTAGCCCGCACTACCTCCACCACCACCCATGCCGCGGCGCCGGATCCAGAGGAGGGAGGGAGGGAGGCGCGGGACCGGATCCAGAGGGGAAGGGCGGCGCGGTGGCCGGATCCGGGGAAATCCGGGAGGGAGGGAGGCGGCGGGGCCGGATCCGGAGGGGAGGGGCGGGGCGGCGGCCGGATCCGGGGAGAGAGAGGGGGCGGCGCGGCGGCCGGATCCGGGGAGAGAGAGGGGGCGACGGGGAAGGAGAGGGAGGGGCCGGCCGCCGGGGAAGAGAGGGCGGCGCCGGGGAAGAGAGGGAGGGGAGGGGCCGGCCGCCGGCGGGATCCGGGGAGAGAGCGAGCTGGGGCGAAGGGAGAGGAGGGAGCGAGCTGGGGCGAGAGGGAGGGAGCGAGCCCACCAGATCCGGGAGAGGGAGGGGGCGCTGGGGTCCTGATGCGGAGGAAGAAGAAGGGAGGGGGAGGGGGCGCTGGGGTTCGGGTGCGGAGGAAGACGGGTGCGGAGAGGGGGAGGGGGCGCTGGGTAGGAAGAAAAGGAGGTACCAGTGGTCGTTTGGATTTTTCTGTGCGGTGTATGTTTTTTCTGTGCGTTTTAAAATAACCCACAGAATAATAATATTTTTTCTGTGCGTGTATGTATTTTTTCTGTGCGTTTTTAAAGAACCGACAGAATAAGTTGTATTTTTCTGTGAGTGCTGATTTTTTCCGTGTGTGTATTTTCACGCACAGAAAAATCATATAATTATTCTGTGGGTTTTCGTATTTTTCTGTCGGGATATTTTGAAACCGACAGAAAAATCATAATTTTTCTGTGCGTGCCAAGAAAAACACACAGAAAAATTCGTCACCCACAGAACAATTCGAGTTTCCAGTAGTGAACAGCCATGCATAGTCTGTGCACATTCTTGCCTTGGCCCTTTCATTGTAGCTGCTGTTTGCATATGCATTTTAATTGTGCAAGCAATGCACATGCTCTAGAAATTCATAAGGTGAAATATATATTCTACTGCTCGGCTTCAGTCTCAAGCAAGTCTTTACTGCCTTACTGGTGCATCTCACTGCCTTACTGGAAGTATAGTACAAAAACATATGCTACATTTGTTTATATTTACCTGCATCTCACTGTTCTACATAGATTGAAGCTCATTATTTAAGTTATTGGACTTTGGAATATTTGATGTTTTTCATGGTCTGAAGCTTATAGTGAACTGTTCTGTCTCTCTCAGGTTTATGCTAGTGAAATTAGAAGAGATATGGAAGGAGGTTCAGTGCCCTATCTGCTTAGGTGAGAATATCCTTTCTAATTCTTCAGTTTTCTCGCATGACTGAAGCATTCATATTAAGGAGCTGTGTTTGTGTATTGGATACTAGCTGTTTGCTAGTACAAACTCATCTTCTAGTCAATTGTAGCACAATAATATGGCTGCCTTGTATCACATATATACATGTCATTTTTTATGGTTCACCCTAGATGTTGAAAGTTCGAGAATTCCATTGCTTGATTTGCATCATTTTCTATCAGATGATGATAATATGGCTGCCTTGTATCATATATATACATGTTATTTTTTATGGTTCACCCCAAATGTTAGAAGTTCGAGAATTTCATTGCTTGATTTGCATCATTTTCTGTTAGATGATGTTATGCCATAGCATCTAATCCTTCTATTTTGCAGGCATTATCCGGAAGACAAGGACAATTATGGAATGTTTGCACCGGTTATATAGAGACTACATTGACAAATCTATGCAGAGAGTGATTGGAGATGAATGGTTATGCGTGTAGCTACTGCATATATCGTCATCAAATGGCTTGTTGTAAAGACATACAATACCTTTTGTTGAGCATTGAACTATCTGTGTATGTGCTATATCTATGTAAAGGCATCTGACTTGCTAATACATGAATGAATCAATGTTTGTTAATTTGATTATGTTGTGATGAAATTACAGTATGGACAGTCTATATTTAATATGTTGTTGCTACTGTTCTGTTTCTATATAATTATTGTATCCAATTTGCTGCATGGTTAAGGGTTTTTCTGTCGGTATTACTGTTATTTTTCTATGCGTTAACCGAGACCGACACAACATTTAAATTTAATCTGGCTAACGTAATTTTTCTGTGCGTGTAACACCCACAGAAAAATCATTTTCCTGTCGGGCTTTTCTTTTTTTCTGTGAGGATCAACGCACACAACATTTAAATTTAATCTGGGCTAACGCAATTTTTCTGTGCGTGTAACACCCACAGAAAAATTGTTTCTGACGGCGAACACACAGAACAATTCAATTTTTATGTCATTATATTTCTGTGGGTATTTTTCTGAGGGTACACCGTCAGAAAAATATTTTTCTGACGGTATTCGCATTTTTCTGTGTGTTTTCGCACACACAGAAAAATGCGAGATTCCAGTAGTGTAATCACGTGACCAACACACACACACACACATATATATATTAATACTTTTCCTTTAACTTTTATTGAAGACACTATGGTTGAAGGAAAAAGTCATACGACGTGACCAACTGAAAGCAATTCAAGAGACCATAGCAGGATTTCATAATGACCAGGTCTTAAACCCCACCGGCGAGTTCTACAATGCCGTGAACAAAACATGGAAGCCAAACCCGATGGAGTGAATTTGTTATCCCAAGGATATGATAGAATATACAATGCAAGCTTTATTTGTAATATATATATATATATTATATGTACATAAAATAACGTACAATATATGTATATGCATGTAATATATACATTAGTTTCATACTTTAGTTTGTATAAAATGTTCGAATATTATAAGCGTGTAGAATACGTATATTATTAGCAGCGTAGAATGCGTATTCGAAAACCTATTCGAAAACCAAAACGAATCATCAGTTGAAAATAGAAACAAAAAAAGAAAACCTTTAGTCCCGGTCGGTAATACCAACCGGGACTAAAGGGCCGGCCCATGTGGCTAGGCCGGGAGGCCGCTTTAGTCCCGGTTGGTAATACCAAACGGGACTAAAGGTGGACCTTTAGTCCCAGGCGAGAAACCGGGACTAAAGGAGGGGCCCTTTAGTCCCGCATTCGTGCTCCCGGTTGAGAAACCGGGACTGAAAGGGTTTCCCAACCGGGAGTACAACTCGTTTCTGTACTAGTGTGCACGGCAAAAGGAGTTGGGGGATATGTGACTGTTTGGCTACTACTTGATGACATGGAACGTTGCCAGGCATAAATACTATGCCATCAGTGGGATAATTATATTAGCAATTGCAAGCAAATGAATAATACAAAGAAAGTCAAAAGATTCTTACTCTCTCCATACCAATACTATATTTCTCATGGGCATCATGGTTAATTTAGTTTACATAATACTAGCAAATATGTCCGTGCGTTGCAACGGGAGAAAAAAACACTAACATGTTTAAGTCCAATAAACAACTGAGCTTCTTTTTGTAAGGAATAAACAATTAAACATGGTCTGAGACTTCTTTTAAAATTACTCTTCATCGTTGGTCAATGATCTCTATTTGCGTATACAATGTTTCTTCTGGAATTGTGGATAATTTAAGAGGAGAAGATGAGGATCTGAGTATCATGCAGAACGAATATTGTGACGTCAAATTTTCAAACTGCAGCCAATAATATGAGAGAGACAGAGATTGACACGCGCACGTGCGCGCACACAGAGAGAGGAGAGAGAGAGAGAGAGAGAGAGAGAGCCAGGGCAGCAAGTATGGCCATGGATGTCATCTAATGTGTGCAACATCCTTCATCAGTTTTTGCTAAATCTTCGGATCCTCCACCACTACCATTCCATTAATACTTAGTGACCTTTGATTTTTGAATATGAGGCAAAGTTCACCGTGTTAGAGCTATACACGGAAAAAGGAGTTGGGGATATGTGACTGGTTGGCTACTACTTGATGACATGGAACGTTGCCATGCATAAATACAATGCCATCAGTGGGATAATTATATCTAACTACGCACACGTAGCAATTGCAAGCAAATGAATAATACAAAGAAAGTCAAAAGATTCTTAGTCTCCCCATACCAATACTATATTTCTCATGGGCATCATGATTAATTTAGTTTACATAATACTAGCAAATATGCCCGTGCGTTGCAACGGGAGAAAAAAAACACTAACATGTCTAAGTCGAATAAACAACTGAGCATCTTTTTGTAAGGAATAAACAATTAAACATGGTCTGAGACTTCTTTTAAAATTACTCTTTATCATTGGTCATTGATCTCTATTTGCGTATAGAATGTTTCTTCTGGAATTGTGGATAATTTAACAGGAGAAGATGAGGATCTGAGTATCATGCAGAACGAATATTGTGACGTCAAATTTTCAAACTGCAGCTAATAATATGAGAGAGACAGAGATTGACAAGCGCACGTGTGCGCACACAGAGAGAGGAGAGAGAGAGAGCCAGGGCAGCAAGTATGGCCCTGGATGCCATCTAATGTGTGCAACGTCCTTCATCAGTTTTTGCTAAATCTTCGGATCCTCCCCCACTACCATTCCATTAATACTTAGCGACCATTGATTTTTGAATATGAGTCAAAGTTCACCGTTTTAGAGCTATACACGGCAAAAGGAGTTGGGGATGTGTGACTGTTTGGCTACTACTTGATGGCATGGAACGTTGCCATGCATAAATACCATTGTATCAGTGGGATAATTATTTCTAACTACGCACACGTAGCAATTGCAAGCAAATGAATAATACAAATAAAGTCAAAAGATTCTTACTGTCCCCATACCAATACTATATTTTTCATGGACATCATGGTTAATTTAGTTTACATAATACTAATAAATATGCCAGTGAGTGCGTTGCAACGGGAGAAAAAAAACACTAACATGTCTAAGTCCAATAAACAACTGAGCACCTATTTGTAAGAAATAAACAATTAAACATGGTCTAAGAATTCTTTTAAAATTACTCTTCATCTTTGGTCAACGATCTGTATTTGCATATACAATGTTTCTTCTCGAATTGTGGATAATTTAAGAGGAGAAGATGAGGATCTGAGTATCATGCAGAACGAATATTGTGACATCAAATTTTCAAACGCGCTCAGAGAGAGAGAGAGAGGAGAGAGAGAGCCAGGGCAGCAAGTATGGCCATGGATGCCATCTAATGTGTGCAACGTCCTTCATCAGTTTTTGCTAAATCTTCGGATCCTCCCCCACTACCATTTTCCATTAATACTTAGTGACCTTTGATTTTTTAGTACGAGACAAATTAAGTTCACCATTTTTGAGCTATACACGGCAAAAGAAGTTGGGGATATGTGAAAGTTTGGCTTCCATATGTTGTCAGTCCTAACACTGAGCACAGCTGGTTCACGGCCATGAACTTAGTGTTCAAAGACGAGAGGTAAGAAGAATCTTCTATCTCAAGCAAAAACAAGGCACACACATATATACTATATATATGTACCTGTTCGTAGTTTCTGCATGATGTTTCTCCACAAGCAAAGCTGCAAAGGCCGGAATGTGACTCAGCAAAGGCAGACACTCGGCAAAGATTGGTAGGGCTTAACGGCATCCAGCGGCGTCCTCTTTGCCGAGTGCCCCCCATTTGGCACTCGGCAAAGAATTTACTTTGCCGAGTGCCAACCCTAGGCACTCGGCAAAATATTTTTTTTTTGTTTTTTGCCACCATTTTTTTTGAAGCTTTAGTACACTACCACAAACAACATGTTTAAATTTGGAACATTTTCATTGCCTTTTGGCATATTTCTATAGTTTATTTTGTTTTGTTGAATTTTTCCAGAAAATGTAAGTTTGAACTGCAGGTGCATCGAATAATGGATTACATTCGTTCAAAAAATGTTATCATTGTTTCTTAGTGTAAATTTAGTCTAAATCCAGGAACTGTCTCGAAATTTCGATCAACGTGCTCACGGGCAACGCCGCCAACCTGCGTGGGAGTGGTTTAGCATCGTACGTGACAACGTGCTCGAAATATTTTCAATTTTTTTCCACGGCATACGCATACGATACGACGACAACTCGACAAGTATCATGATTTTCGAAATTCGTTCGCATTTTATACAATTAAAAAACCACTCCCACGCAGGTTGGCGGCGTTGCCCCGTGGGCACGTTGATCAAAATTTCGAGACAGTTCCTGGATTTAGCCTAAATTTACACTAAGAAACAAGGATAACATTTTTTGAACGAATGTAATCCATTATTCGATGCACCTGCAGTTCAAACTTACATTTTCTGGAAAAATTCAACAAAACAAAATAAACTATAGAAATATGCCAAAAGGCAATGAAAATGTCCCAAATTTAAACATGTTGTTTGTGGTAGTGTACTAAAGCTTCAAAAAAAATTAGTGGCAAAAAACAAAAACAAAAAAAATATTTTGCCGAGTGCCTAGGGTTGGCACTCGGCAAAGTAAATTCTTTGCCGAGTGCCGCCCAGCTGGCACTCGGCAAAGAGCTGCTAAAATTTTATTAAAACATCGCCGAGTGCCAGATCACGACACTCGGCGAAGAAAATTGACTTTACCGAGTGCCGCTGATCTAGCACTCGGCAAAGCCGCCGTTTCCTTCAACCGCGCCCGGCCGGCGCGCTCTCTGTCTCGCTCTCATTCCTCTCTCCCTCAGCCGCCGCCGCCGGCCACCGCGCCACCCCGCCCCGGCCACCGCGCGCCACCCCACCACGGCCACCCCGGCCCGGCCACCGTGCCACCCCGCTCCGCCCCGGCCACCGCGCCACCCCGGCCTGGCCACCGCGCCACTGCAGAAGAGAGGAGGAGGAGGTAGGGGAGAAGAGAGGAGAAGGGGAGAAGAGAGGAGGAGAAGGAGAAGGAGAGGAGAAGGAAGGTGCCGGCCTAGGCCCGTCGACCCTCACGCCGCTGCGGTCGTCCCCGCCGTCGTCGCCGACCCTCGTCGCTGCCATTCTCGTTGCGAAGGTATGCCCTACACCTGTAGTAGTTAGTAGTAGTACTTAGTAGGTTAGTAGTAGTTAGTAAGTAGTAGTAGTTAGTAGTTAGTAGTGTTAGTAGTATTGTTAGTAGTAAGTAGTGATAGTAGTAGTGTTAGTAGTAGTAGTGTTAGTGTTGGTAGTAGTACTTGTTGTTGTACTACTTCGATACTTTCATCTGCATGGAAAGAGAACTAAAGTACATGGCTCGTCTTGGTATGTATATGTTTGTTGGCCTTCGTGCCTATGTTTGGTATATATGTGGTTGTTGGCCATCGCGCCTACGTTTCTTGCAGGTTTTGGAAACCTCCCCGTGCAGGGGAGGTGCTGCCGAAATTTTCAATGGATTCTAACCTATTGCCTTTTTATGTAGGAGAAGGACCCGTGGGAGGGACTCGGCGACCCTGATCGTCTTCGTCGACGCTGCTGGTCTGCCTGCACCGCATCGCCTCGCCACTGCACCGACACGCCACTGCCCCGCTAGCCTGACTCCGCCTCTGTTCCCAACCTTGCCGAGATTCGAGCAAGGAGCACGAGCTCCTCCCTCCCCATACGCTCTCGGCAGCAGAGCTCACAGCAGCAGATGGCGGAACTCCAGGTTAGTACTATTTTATTCGTCGTTCATTGCTTTTACACATCTACCTTGCGTTTGCATTGTTTAAACATTGCGGGTGGAATGTTGCAGGCCGACTTGCGGAGGTTGGAGGCCCAGTAGGCGGCCCAGGCGAAGGCCCATCGGCTGGAGATGGAGGCTGTACAAGCCCAGAGGGCGGCCAAGACGTAGATGTTGCAGGATATGTTCAGCTTCATGGCGAGCCTTCAGACCTTGCTAGGTGTGGTCGTGCCCCAGTCGCTGCTCGCTCCAGTTGTGGCTCCTCCTTCTGTAGGGACTCCGGTGAGTATATATGGTTGTTTATTCCTATAGCTTGTGCGGCCCTCCTGTAGATACTCATGAATTCGCTTCTCCTTTGTGCAGCAACAGTCGGCGGGTTCGAACCCGACTCCTCAAGGTGGCCCTTCTCCACAGGCCGGGTGGACAACTGGCCCTCCTCAAGGTTGCAGTTCACACTCCAGGTGGGGAGGCTGGTAGTAGGTACTGTTTATTTGTTTCTTTTCATGTTGCATGGACTTGTGTTAGACTTAGCCTTATGTTGGACTACTACTAGAGACATATATATATTCTGATGGATATTGTCATGGATGATGCGAATGTATGATGGATTATGGACAATGGATTTGTATGTGATGTATTATGGATGGTGGATGTGTATGTGATGGGTTATGGATGTGTATGTGATGGGTTATGGATGTGTATGTGATATATCGTGTGCTGTATGTTGATATATATGTGATTTCTTTGTTTGCGCTGATGGAAAGCAAAAAACAAAAAAAAAGCATTTTTCCCCTCTTTGCCGAGTGCCACACTCGGCAAAGAGGGCTTTGCCGAGTGCCGTGACCATGGCACTCGGCAAAGCTGGGAAGCAGAGTCCCAGGTTTGCCGAGTGCCAGAGCTATGGCACTCGGCAAAGATTTTTTTTTAAAAGAAAAAATTTCTTTGCTGAGTGCAAGAGTATGGCACTCGGCAAAGAATTTTCAAAAAAAAGGAAAATTCTTTACCGAGTGCCGCTGAGGTGGCACTCGACAAAGAGGCCGTCAGATTTGACGTCGGTTTTTTTTTGCCGAGTGCTGACGTGTCACTCGGCAAAGGCTTTACCGAGTGCCCGATATGTGGCACTTGGCAAAGAAACCTTTGCCGACGGGTTCTTTGCCGACTGCTCTTTGCCGGGTACGGCACTCGGCAAAGCCTTTACCGAGTGTATTTCGGGCTTTGCCGAGTGCCGCAGGCACTCGGCAAATTGCCGGTTTCCAGTAGTGAACACACACTGGTTTGCTTTCCTCGCTGTCCAAACTAGTACTACTAGCTAGCCATGGCCATGTTCGCACGAGCTCCTCTCCTTTGCGCGGCCTTGGCCTTTTTCGCAATAGCTCCTCTCCTTATTTGCGCGCTAGTTGAAGATGACATGAATATCCCCCTATACATCCATCAGGTGTGGAGTGGAGCAGGCACAAACCAAGCAACAGTGGCACAAGGATCTAGTAATAGCTTCGGTATGACCGCTGTTACTGACTGGCCTATACTCGACGGGCCACCAGCAGATCCAAGTGCAAAAGTCGTCGGGCGTGCTCGGGGCTTCCATATGTTGTCAGTCCTAACACTGAGCACAGCTGGTTCACGGCCATGAACTTAGTGTTCAAAGACGAGAGGTAAGAAGAATCTTCTATCTCAAGCAAAAACAAGGCACACACATATATACTATATATATGTACCTGTTCGTAGTTTCTGCATGATGTTTCTCCACAAGCAAAGCTGCAAAGGCCGGAATGTGACTCAGAAAATACACGCACATGTTTATATATATATATATATATATATATATATATATATATATATATATATATATATATATATATATAGACACACACACACACACCTGGCAGCACAAATAGTTGTATTTCGTTAGAGCGTTGCAAACTTTGTACAGTATATTGTATTTGACAAAGCTATTTTCCATATTTTAAGCTGCTAAGTCTCAAAAAATAACAAGATATTACCTACAAAAACGTTGAAAAATAATTCCTATATATATATATATTTTTTCGTTTCATTGAGCTACGAGATTTTTTTTTCACGTTTCTTCTTACAGGATGTATACTGCCAAATATTTAGCTTCAAACTAACTAATTATACGTGGTACTTGTTTTGAAGCCATATATGCAGTCAGTACAACGGGTCGACTGTGCGAGTTTCAGAGGCGCTTGGAAGGTGGAAACACCGTGGACGGGCGTGTTGCGTGTTGATTAACTGAATGACTGGAAAAGCCCCAGCCGTGGCTTACATAGGGGATGTTACACCTCAATGAATGGCCAGGAGATAATTGAGGAGATAAAAACAGCAACAAACTATTCCTTTCCTTTACAATAGCTAACTACCATATCTCCTGGCCTTTTCTATCTTTGGTGTATACGATCACAATTACAACCATGCCTGTTACATATTCTAACACCCCCCCTCAATTGAAACTTCCTAAGTTGAGATTGTTCTTGAACATCTCCAAGTTCCGCACCGCCAGTGGCTTGGTAAAGCCATCTGCAATTTGATCTCTTGTAGAAATATATTCAATATCAAGTAGCCTTTCTGCTACTCGTTCACGAACAAAGTGATAATCTACCTCTATGTGTTTTGTTCTAGCATGAAAAACGGGATTTGCTGAAAGATACTTAGCTCCAATATTGTCACACCACAATTTTGCTTTTCTTGGTGCCTGAATACCCAACTCATATAGCAAGGTTTGTATCCACATTACCTCTGCAGTGGCATTCGCAACTGCTTTGTATTCGGCTTCCGTGCTTGATCTTGACACTGTAGTTTGCTTCCTAGCACTCCAAGAAATAAGATTAGATCCCAAGAATACGGCAAAACCTCCAGTTGACCACCTGTCGTCTTGATCTCCTGCCCAGTCTGCATCTGAAAATGCACTTACAAGAAGAGAAGGTGACCTACAAATTTTGAGTCCAATCTCCATAGTGTGTTTGAGATACCTTAGTATTCTCTTTACTGTAGCCCAGTGAATAGTAGTAGGTGCAAGCAAATATTGGCAAACCTTATTTACAGCAAAGGAAATATCTGGCCGAGTCAAGGTTAAATATTGCAGACCTCCTACAATGCTCCTGTATGCAGTAGCATCTTTGGGCCCAAGAGGATCACCTTCATGAGCAGACAATTTTTCCGAGGTGGACAATGGTGAGCTAACTGGTTTGCACTCCATCATGTTTGCACGCTGCAACAGTTCTCTAGCATATTTTCCTTGTGTTAACAGAATGCCATTATTTATCTTCCTTACCTCTATACCAAGGAAGAAGTGTAGATCTCCCAGATCTTTGAGAGCAAATTCCTTCCTCAAATCCTGCAATAGGCATGCTGTGGCTTCCTGAGTGGAGCTAGCAACAATTATGTCATCAACATAAATAAGAACATATATAGTGACAGATCCTTTGTTGTAATAAAATAGAGATGTATCAGCCTTTGATGCTTTAAAGCCCAACTGACACAACTTACTACTCAGCCGTGAATGCCACACTCTTGGTGCTTGTTTAAGCCCATATAAGGCCTTGTCAAGCTTGCAGATGTACTCACTCTTTGACTTGTCTTCATAACCAGGTGGCTGTTTCATATACACATCTTCTTCTAGATACCCATGAAGAAAGGCATTTTGGACATCTAATTGTCGTAGGCTCCACCCTCTAGAGACAGCAACAGAAAAAATAGTTCTGATGGTAGCTGGTTTCACAACTGGGCTGAAAGTATCCTCATAATCAATACCATAACGTTGTCTAAATCCTTTTCCTACTAGCCTGGCTTTGTATCTATCCAAACTCCCATCAGATTTCCGTTTGACTTTATATACCCATTTACAGTCAATGACATTGATACCTCTCTTTGGTGGAACTAAGTGCCAAGTTTTATTATCAATCAAGGCATTATATTCTGCATCCATAGCTAGTTTCCAATCTCTACTGTTCAAAGCTTCATCAAGGGACTGCGGTTCACCAGATGCTGTGAAACATCCATACCTGACCGTGCCATCTGTATAGACTTTTGGTTTGCGAATACCATCACGGAGCCGTGTTCGTGGTCCAGGTGGAGTCTCTATGGCAGCCGCAGAAGATCCATCGCCAGGTGCTGGCGCAGAGGTGCCAGCAGCAGAGCTGTCGGTGGCAGCTTCTGTTCCCCCCGTGCCTGCAATAGGGTGGAGCGTCGGGGCCGGCACAGCAGGATGCGTGGCCCCGCTCGGTTGGTGCGGCGTAGCGTCCACCGGGGTTGTCTCCGAGACAGCGGCAGGAATGGTACTAGCGACTGTAGTACCAACAGGAGGGGACGCCGGATCCTCCTCAGGTTCCGTGCTGGGAGACAAGGAGCTCCCCCTGTTATCACATGCTGCATGCTCACTGTTAGTAGTTTGGTTAGTGAAATCAAACACGTGATCATTTAACTGTTCTGTCTCAAGAGAAGGCACAAGACCAGATGGGAGAAGTGCAATTTCAGCACGGAGACGGGCTCCTGCATTGGAGTGAAGAGTGGAGAAGGGGAAAACTTCTTCATCGAAGATGACATCTCGAGAAATATATACTCGTCCGGATTGAATATCAAGACACTTATAGCCCTTGTGAAGATTGCTATAACCAAGGAAGGCACACTGCTTAGAACGAAGTTCAAGTTTGTGGCGATTGTAGGGTCGGAGATTGGGCCAACATGCACAACCAAAGGTGCGAAGAGAGAGGTAGTCTGGTTTTTGTTGGAGTAGACGCTCAAAGGGCGTTTGATTATCGATAACTTTGCTAGGCAAACGATTTATAAGAAAAGTGGCCGCCATAAAAGCCTCATCCCAAAATTTCAAGGGCATTGAGGCATGAGCTAGAAGGGATAACCCAACCTCGACTATGTGTCGATGTTTACGTTCAATGACCCCATTTTGTTGATGAGCATGGGGACATGATACATGATGAATAATGCCGACCTGGGAAAAGAAACTGTTTAATTTTTTATATTCCCCGCCCCAATCAGTTTGCATAGCAAGAATTTTTCTATCAATTTGCAGCTCAACCATTTTCTGGAATTCATGAAACTTTTGGAAAACTTCAGATTTATATTTAAGGAAATAAATCCACGTAAAACGACTGAAGTCATCAACAAAGCTAACATAGTAGCGTTTTCTGCCAACGGATTCAACTGCAGGACCCCAAACATCTGAATGAACAAGTTCCAAAGGAAAACTAGTTGAGCTAACAGATCTATTGTAAGGTAGCTGATGACTCTTTGCTTGCTGGCAAGCATCACAAACTGATTTTTTATTGGACACGGAGGAACAGGAGAGATTATTACTGTCTATGACCTTGGTAACAATAGGGAGCGAGGGATGGCCTAGGCGATTGTGCCATTTAGACACGGTTGGTTTGTCAACAGCATTCGCCTGCTTGACTGAAGAATCGGCAGGAAGGGGATACAGTCCACGACGACATGGCCCCTTAAGAATCGTGTTCCTCGTAGCCTGATCCTTGATAAGAAAAAAATCAGGATGAAACTCAATAATTGTAGAGTTATCTTTGGTAAGACGATGAACGGAGACTAGATTTTTAGCAGCTTTAGGAACATGAAGGACATTGTTTAGATGTAAGCTACGGGATTGAGTTGGAACAGTAATATGACCAACGTGTTTAATTTCCATACCTGAACCAGAGGCGGTGCGGATCTGATCATTCCCATGATACTTCTCCCTCATCGTCAGCTTGTTTAGTTCACTTGTGATATGATCTGTTGCCCCCGTGTCGGTGTACCAGTTGGTGTCGACATTGTAGGCGTTCATGGCGATGGCGGCGTTGACATGGCGCTCTTCTGGGACGTAGTTTTCATCGAACCGATGCCAACAACGGGACGCCCTATGGCCTGTCTTGAAGCAGATCTAACAGAGCAGCAGGTCATCAGACCCACTCGCTGCATCAGATCGTGGTGGCCGCCCTCCATTGCGTTGCTTTGGTGGGCCGTTTCCTCGGCCACGCGCCTGGCCACGCCCGCGCTGACCACGGCCACGGGAATTCCCTGAGCCACGGCTGCCATTGCCACGCCCACGGTTCGCCGCGTGGGCATAGGAGCCACCATCTTGCAGCTCCAGTCTGGTCTCGAAACTGAGCAATTGTGCATAAAGCTCAGGGATCGAGATGGGATCCAATCTGGCTGTGACCGAGGTCACAACTGGATTGTAATAAGCATCAAGGCCATTGCAGATGTGCGCCACCAGTTCTTCATCATCTAGGGCCTTGCCGACAGCAGCCATTTCGTCTGCAAAACCTTTCATCTTGGCAACATAATCTGTAATCGACATGGTACCTTTCTTCGTAGTGGCGAGGGCAAGTCTTACATTCATTGTCTTGGCGCGAGTCTGCGCGGAGAACATTTTCTCCACGGCTGACCATGCTTGCGCCACCGTCTTGGCAGCGATGATCTGCGCCTGAACTTCCTTCCCAGCACTTGAGAGAATGAACCCGAGGATCTGTTGATCCTAAGCATACCATGTCTCAAACGCAGGGTTCGGATTGGCGACGGTCGTGCCGTCCGCCTTCTTCTCAACGATCTCAGCATCAGGGGCCTCGGTCTTGCCGTTGATGTGCCCCTCGTAGCTAGCACCGCGGATGGCGGCGAGGATCTGCGCTTTCCAAAGCGCATGATTGGTCTTGGATAGCTTCTCGGTCACTTGAAAACCAAAGAAGGGATTGGTGGCGGTGCTTGGACTCGTCGCCATGGAACCCTAGGCTCTGATACCATGTGCGAGTTTCAGAGGCGCTTGGAAGGTGGAAACACCGTGGACGGGCGTGTTGCGTGTTGATTAACTGAATGACTGGAAAAGCCCCAGCCGTGGCTTACATAGGGGATGTTACACCTCAATGAATGACCAGGAGATAATTGAGGAGATAAAAACAGCAACAAACTATTCCTTTCCTTTACAATAGCTAACTACCATATCTCCTGGCCTTTTCTATCTTTGGTGTATACGATCACAATTACAACCATGCCTGTTACATATTCTAACATCGACAATTTATGTGATAGGGACTATTCCCAAAACTGGTGAATGGAGTATTGTCGGAGGGACCGGAAAATTTAGTATGGCACGTGGTATTGTCAAGTACACTGTTGATGCGAGCGCATAAAACAACGGCTAGAGGCTTTATAAAACAGATGTTCATGTGGTAAGTAACGTACCATCTTCTCCTCATGACATATATATATGTATCGTCTTTTGATTATTTATTCATATTAAGTCTACTCTCCATATATAATATTTTTCTTAATACAAGTTCTTATATTTCTATATCCAACAGCGGTCCATTGGTATATTAATTATTGCAACTTTTGACATTTTTTGGGTTTTGTTGTATTTATTGTTATATACTCTATCTGTTCCAAATTATAAGTCCATTTGACTTTTTTGGTTCATCCGTTTTGCTATGTATCTAGATATAATAATATGTCTAGATACATAGCAAAATTGATGTAACAAATAAGTCAAAGCGACTTATAATTTGGAACGGATGGAGTACACCTCAGTGCCTAGAGCCACAATTATTCTTTTTCGCCATTTGACATTTTATATATAGATTGTACATACAGAGAACTGCCGCTGAGCACATTCCTCCTTGCCTAGGAATATTTTTTTCTTAATTTTATTTGTTGTCTCGTCACAACGGCAGATCTCCTCGCCTGTTTTTTTTTTCTGTTCGGCATGCTAACCAAAACAATGCTAACGATATTCTTCATGACAAAACAATGCTAATATAACTCTATCTACTACTTGCAATTTGATTCAATTACTTATTTAAATCTTACCATCCACAAATCCACCAGATATATCTGTTCACATGCATGCATGCATGGAATCTTTTTATTATTCAATTTTTTAAATGCAATATCTCCTAAACCATAAGTTCAGAGTTCCCAAAAAAGATTTTTTTTATTCATAAAAAAAGTAAAAAAAGATTTCAAAATTTTGAAGTTTCACTTCATGTAACTTATTAATTGCAACATGCATTGCTACTCAACTACAAGTTGGTTTAGTGTATAGTTGTAAATACTATGGTATATATACTGAAGCAACATATAAACAACTATACATCGTACAGAAAATGTAGCGGCAACATGGATTACCACTCAATTGCAACTTGGTTTAGTGTGTAGTTAAAAATACTATGGTATACATAAACAACTTCAAATTGCATGCAAAGTGTAGTTGCAACATGGATTACTACTCAATTACACAAATTGATTTATTGTATAGTAAATACTATATATGGTACACACAATAACACATTTTTGCCACATGGATTACTACTCCATTACAACATGATTTAGTGTATAGTTGTACCACAAAAGTACAATGGTATACATAAGCAACACATTAAAAAACTTCAAGACCACAAGGTTTAAGTTGCCGCCTGGATTACTACTCAATTATAATTTGGTTTAGAGTGTAGTTGAAACACAAAATACTATGCTATACACAAATAACACATTGACTGAAACAACTACACATTACAATTTGATTACTACCAAAGTATTTTGCATTACAACTAAGTAGTAATTGAGCAGTAATCCATGTTGCTAGTGGTTATTATTGTAAATTGCAACTGTGTCACATGAAGTGCAACTCCAGGTTCTTTATACACTTTTTTAAAAGAAAAAGTGCATCGAAACATAACCTTCATGGCTATCACTTTGTTTAGCACATTGTTTCCAATAATAATCTCCGTACTATTTAGAAAATGGACTTACGAGTTAGGAGATATTGTGTTTTGAAAATTTGAATCATGACAATATTCTTCGCATGCATGTGTGTCAAGTGGGTTGTGTGGAGGGTTGAGCTTAAATAGTTATCTAAATCACTAGGTATAGTTGCTTTGGTTTTGGTGGGAGGCATTACGTTATGAATGATGTGAGCACCAAACGCAAAGTCAATGCGCAGATACAAAAAAATAATTATGTGTTTGCGGGGGGCTGTGGGTGTGTCTATATATTCCACTTCAAGATTATTTGTATTGTCTTTTAAAAAGAAAACCATGGATGCAACTCCCCTCTTATAGCATTGTTGAATTATTAAAGGGAACGGCACATAAATTCCATTTTGGTATTAACTTGTGTTTATACCATTATGACGTGCTCTTGGTAATAGCTAATATTTACTTTAGGTGAAGCTTTATTATAGTTTCATCCAATTTTACATCCATTAGGATTCACTTGTACTCAAATTTATTTGACATACCAATTATTTATTTTCCTAATTCCTGGAATTATGACTTAAAGGCAATACACAGTTATTATGTTGTAATATACATTTTAGTAGTATTGTATCTGGGAAAATAAAGTTCTAGAAGAAAACAATTTTTAGATTGCTGAATGTTCTGCACACTTTATGCAGGTTTATGGTAACACTGGTTGTAATTGTAACACAAAGAGGAGAGAGCCTATTGCGGACAATTAGACAACTTCATGCATGCTTGATGAGATGACCACCACGGTTGATCTACAATCGTTTTGTTGTTTGTTTCCCAAAATAAAGAATCTGGGTCATTGACTCTATTCTGCGGTCCACTGTTGTACACTGCAATTTGTTCTATCAGTAATTTTAATATGTATTTCCACTCATTTTGTTCCATCTTATCATTAATAAAGCAGTATGTTAAGCCAAAAAATAATGTGAAAATTGTGTTCTTGCCCTTGTCCAGTAAAATTATGATTTTGCCCCTGTTTTTTTAACTGTGCTTTCACCGTTGCTATTTTGATATGAATGAACCGTTTGCCCCTGCTTTAGACGTTTGTGAGATGGACATGGATTAAACAAATTAAAAAATTCCAAATCTGAAAAGCAAAGGTGAATGACCACACTGCCCCTTATCCTTATCATTAGGCTCCTCGTCAGCCATACAGAAGCTGCATCCCGCATCTGTTGCGGGTGAGGGCGCGTGGCGCATCGGCGCGCCGGCACGGGGCGGGGCTGCCTCTAGAGCGGTCGGCTCGCCCATGGGTCGGCGGCAGCGCCCGCACATGGCCATTAGGGGGCGCAGCTCGCCCGCAGATCTTGGCCACGGGTCATCCTCTTCTGGGCCCCTGGCCGCAGGTCGTCTTGCTGGTGGTGGGTGGCAGCATGCAGGCCTCCAAGATATCTCAGGGCACGGTCGCCAACATCGGAGGCCTCCTCTTCCTTGGGTTCTCTCTTTCGTCGTATTTCTACCGGCCCTTGTAGTTTTTTTAGACCAAAGGCTTTTAGGCCCTGCTTATATTGAAAGCAAGATAGTAACTGCTGGGAGTACCAGCTTACATCGAAAGCGTTTTCAAAGAAACAAACAAAAGCACCTCACAAACCTCTCCAGAACTAAGGGAGCTGATAACAGCAAAAGAGCAAACTAGAAAAAAAGCAAAGACAGACAGTTCTAGACACAAAAGCAAATTTAACAATTGATCTTCAGGGTGCTCTGTCGCCATCTTGACCAGGCTTTTAGTCCCACCTGCAGCTTCAAAATCAAATCCTCCATCAATGGCTTGTCCTTCTCCTTCTGCGTCTTCATCCACTGTATCAGGAACCCGACAACTTTGTAAGCACTAAGCAATAGCCTTGGGAGACTTAATCAACACATTATTGAATACCCAGTCATTTCTAGCTTTCCGAAGACTCCAAACAACAGCAGCTAGAATGATGAATGCAAAATTGTTATCTCTCACCACCTCTCCAATACCCATCACCTCTTGATAGTAAGTGACCGAAATTGGTCCTTCAAACCATCTCAAGCTCACTCTTACCCAAACCCAGATTATCTGTGCAATGTTACAGTTAAAGGAAAGGTGATTACAGGTTTCTAAAGTATTACAATATTTGCATTTTTTAGATCCTTTGCCTTTCCTTACCTTCCTTTGCTGCCCTGTCAAGACCCTATCATGCCAAAGCATCCAAAGAAAAATCTTTATCTTTAGGGGCAACCTCTCTCCCCATAGCTATTTCATCCTCAGATCTATCTCACCTCCACTAGTCATGAGCCTATAGAGCGATTTATTAGAGAATTTTCCTGAGCTTTCTAAAGCCCATACCAAGACATCATCAATTTCAGAAATATCTACTGATTCAAGATCGTTCATGAGAGTTCTCCATCCTATCACCTCTTCAGGTCCGAGTCTTCTTCTCAAATCTAACTGCCAACCCTCTCCATGCATCTCTGCCACTGACGCCTCTTGTTGTCTGCATATTCTCAACAACCTAGGAAAGCTAGTCTTAAGAGGACAACTATGCAGCCTGACATCATGCCAAAATCAAATCTTCCTCCATTTCCAATTTTCCAACTTGTTCCTCTCTCATACTAGTCTTTGATTCCAAGCAGACCTTGCCAAAATTGAGAACCTCTTTTATCTCTGATCTGACAGAAACTTCGACCATATTTCCTTCTGAGCACCTCTAATGCCATACTCTTCTCACCTCTATCCAACTTGTATATCCATTTTGCTAGGGGGACTGTGTTCAAAAATGCCCGTGCGTTACAACGGATGTTTACCCACTTTCGTCTTTCAAGTCAGCGCCCGCTTGCTCATAGTTTTCTCACCCCCGACCTCTATCATCCTTACTGTGCCTGACTACCTATGGACATAGATTGCTTAAGCTCTGCGTTGACACCAGCTAAAGTTTGTCACCCTATGTTGAAATGGGGGCGGGGGGGGGGGGGGGGTCCATTAATTAATGCTCTATTTTTATTATTTTACGGATATTATGACATTCATAATTTAAGTTAATACTGGCAACCTATAAAGTTTGTATAAAATTAAAATAACCTTAAAAGATTTTTTTCCCCCATTGCAATGCACACTGACCTATTAATTTATAACATTTTTTTGCGACGCCCTGCCGAAGGGCAATTAGAGCGTGTAGGTCATTGGTTCCACGATGCCATCGACCGGGTACCTTGGGTGTTGTCCGGTCCCTAGCACCATCTGCCCTTTTATGACGGCTTGACCCTGTAGTGGCAACACGCTAGCCTAGCGAAACATCTACGTCCTCAGCTCCACCATCTTCGGGTCAGTGCTAGTGAAAGCATCTTGTATCTTCCCCATGATCATGTCCTTAACTGCCTCATCGCGGCCTTTTTGGATGAGCCCTTCCTTGTACCCCTGCCTCATGTGGTATGTGCTTGTGTTGGATTACCATGGCTCCACGGTCTTCTAGCTCTGTCTCGAGAAGACACCACGTACGCGGCCATGGTGCTCGGGGTTTCCCAGCACCTCGGTTAGTACGTCACTCTCCCGGTGAGGTTCGAATGACCCGCTCTTCTCAGCCGCAGAGACCTCTAAGATGCTCTTCTCCACCTCAACCTTCGGGTCATTGTACTTGATCCTGCCCTTCTTCAGATTTTTCGGCTTGTGGGCATAGAGGTAGTTATGTGACCTCTCATCGACACCCTATAATGGATTCAGCTGCTCGACCTCAGCTACCTCCCTTTCTTCCAGCCGCCACTTCTCTATCTTAGCGGCGTATCCTGTCATGCCTAGGTGGAGGCGGAGCTCGTTCCTCTTTGTGAGCTTAGAGAACTTCTCGACCTTGGCCTTTGCTTCTCTGGTCGATTATTTCACGATGAAGTCTTCCTAGATGTCACGCTTGATGAAGTTATAGTCTTCGAATGGTGTCCTCCCTGTCTGCACGTACTCCCTATTGAGCATGGACCTGAAGTTGCGAAGCACTTTGCTTGCAACAAATAGTGCATGCCCCCTGCACTTGTCTTCATTATAGCCCTCCGCTGGATATGTGAACCGCCTCTTCACCTCTCCCCACACATTTCCCTAGATGTCCTTGGGGACTTTCCTCCAATCATCATATGTTATAGGCACCTTCTCCCTGACTATACAGGAACCCTGGTTGCTGAAGGTGCCAATGATGATAGTTGGCTCCAAGGGCTCTCCTTTCGGCCCTATCTTGTGTATCGCATGCACTTTCTTCTTGCTAATCTGATGCCTCCCGTGTTGGCCCCTCTTCAAGTCTAACTTCTTCTTGCTACCCGTCGTTGCAGTTAAAGAAGTGCCCAAGGAGGGACCGGGTGCTTCCTGAAGTGACCTGATTTCCGCGAAGGGAAATCCAAAGAGTCAAAGTGTAATATGACCGTTGTAGATCATTTTACCCAAATCCCAGTCGAATACCACATCCATACAATGATAATATCAGAGTACAAATAGTGCGGAATTTACATAATTTATTACATCGCCGCATTGGCGGAATCAAAAGTAGCACTCATTCAGAACATCTTGAAGATAAGATCGCCAAACTCGAGCGTAGGAACGAACCCCTCAACCGTCAAACTCCTCAGAGCTATACTCCTCAGCAGAACCTATGTGCCAAAATTTATCAGTACGATTTGTACTGGCCACTCCCACCCTATGAGCATTGCTTTGTGGAAATTGGATGCAAGTTGGATATAATCAAAAGGAACCTATAAGGCTAGGTTTCCTATGTATTAGCATAACAAGTAAATAATAACAGTTGGTCAAGTTTTAACACCATTCCCACACCCATTCCACTCCATTTCCATCCAGAGCCAGGTTTTGATCCTGGGATCAATATACCACCATCTCCACATCATCACCACATCACCACCATACCATCGCTCAGTCGACAGGCCAACTCCCTCTCGGCACTGTCTCATGGCCCGTAGCCCCTGGCTACGACCGAACACTCACTCACAGGGGAAGAAGAGAAGGACTCATCTCACTATCTAGTTTAAGCGAAACCCAGGAAAGGTCCATAGCCAACAAGTCAGCATATGTATCGATCGATCAACCATACACTCTGCAGAGGTTTTACATGCCTACAAGATTAGCCATCCTTGGAGTCTAGAATCTCCTAGGCAGAATTCCGGTCGCTTGCTAGCCTAGAACGATGCCACCCTACCTCTCAGCCCTGGAACATCCCAAGTCTAGTCTGGGATGGCTGATACTATGAGTCGTAGACAGAGCCGGGGCCCTCCGGATGTCAAGAGCCGGGTCCACAAGGCCTCCTGAAGTCTTGGAAGGGTGTGGGGGAAAACCGCGTGCCCCGTACCTCCTTGCACACGTTCGCCTAGCAGTACTGGCATCGCTCTACCAAGTAGTCTGACCGTCCCGCACCATATAGGGCGAGTGGGACGTAAAGGATCCCCGGTGAGTCTGAGTACTAGTAAGTCCTTAGGGATGACCAAGCCAGAATGTCTTCATCAGGGTTTCCATTTTACGTGCCACCACAGCACCTCCACCCTGGGCTCCTCCCATCATAGGTTCACACCCAAGGTCACCTCCAATTACCATTTACCCGCCACAGGTATTCCATATCCAAGTGCCCAGGTAGCACCACATGGCAAGACTCGCCCCAGGCTCATCGTTACTCCAGCTCGGTTGACACAACCCTTACCCTCCACGCACCCAAGTCACACACGCAGCACTCTCCCCAAAGTCCAGATAACACCAGTTTCCACCACGCATCAATGTAGTACAAGCGTAGTTGAAGTAATAAGCATTGAAATATAGCAGCAAGCGTGTGTCTAGCCTAATAGCAGGGTAAGCAGGGGTAAGGTTGCGTCAAGGTAATGGCCATCAAGTAAGCATACTACCATGCAAGTCCTATCATAGTGTGAATATAACAATGAAGTAAAGTAGTAGCAGTTCTATATTAGCCATGCGTAATAGGTGCTACGAGATTGGGGGGATGTGGCACCTTTAGTGAAGTTATCTCCGTACTCCTCACGGTACTCTCGGTCCTCGTCCGTCTGGTTCTCTTCCGAGTCTACATACGATCGAATTATAGTCACGTTAGCGACGTCTATAGAATAGCACAAAGAAGCAATGAAAATTCAAAAGAGCCAAATGCACTCAAACATGGGTTCATTGCGTAGAGCTCGATTTTAGATGAATTTTGGTCCTAGTTTCATATTTTTTCGAGGTCGTATGAATTAGTTATGAATTTCCGAAGATTAGATCCATTTCTGAAAATAATTAAGGCTGACACGTGTCACACTGTGACCGGTTCACGTCGCATGCTGACATCAGTATGACATCAGCATGACGTCATCGTCTCGGTTCTGCACTGACCGGTGGGGGTCCCACTGACGTCATCATGATGCCAGCATGATGTCACCTCCTGTCATGTGGGTCTAGAGTCTCTATGTCGCTAACATGTGGGTCCCGGTCAACAGTCAACGTTGACCGGTCAATGGTCAACCAGGTCGGGTCTCGACTAGGCTGGTTGGGCCTGGATACGGGCTAGGCTTTGGCCCGCCACGTGGCGCGCGCTGGTGCGGCCACGCCGCCTCACTGGGCCATTAACGGGCCGTGGTCCACGACGCAGGTGAGGCGTGGTTCATGGTGAACCCGCCTGCGTTGGTCCATAGACCTCAGAGCCGGTTTATGAAGGACTTGGTCCACTTGCTCTTCTCTAGGGTTTCGTTCACGTGCACCAAGTGCACGAACGTGTGGTCGGCGAGGAGAAAATCTCTTTCTCTTCCCTGACGGTGCTCCCGCCGGCGGTGAGGTCACCGGCGAGCTCTCCGACCACTTCGGTGACCTCTCCAACCACTTCGACGGCATCTCCGACCACTTCACTGGTCTCGGCAAAACTCTCCGACCACTTCACTGGTCTCGGCAAAACTCTCCGACCACTTCACTGGTCTCGACAAAACTCTCCGTCCACTTCACCAGTCTCGGCAAAGTCTTTGACCACTTCACTGGCCTCTCCGACCACCTCGGCGACTGTGACGGTGGGGTCGGGGCGACGGCTAGGGCTTCCTAGGGCTCTGGCCACGGTGAACGGCGGCTCAGCGTGGCGGTGCTCGTTGGCAAAGCATCTAGGGGAATTCCAGGGGTCCTGGTGCCCCGTCTTCCTTCAGACAGTTAGCGGGGAGGCATAGTGTAGCGTCGACGATGACCATAAGGCGCGGTGGAGTCCGCACACGGTGGTGGTGCACGGTGGAGCTCCGCCCATGGTCCGGTGCATGTGGCCAAGGCGCTACGGCCGGCTAACAGCTTCTTGGTCTATACGGCTATTACCCAGGTGTTACGACGGTGCTCTACAGCCATGGTGGGTGTGTTCAGGAAACTCCTGGTGCTCCCAGTGGCTCCTACCACGGTGGTGGGGACAAAGCAGAGGCGATGGCGCTCCGATGAGGTGCGGTGCGGCAACGCAGGGCTCTGGTGGGATTCTTCCTCGGCTTAGGTGAGCTGGTGTGTCTCTCATCATGGCGGAGCCTATTGGGGTGTCAATGTTGCCTTTACCGCGACGTAGAAGACACGGTGGTCTCAACATGGTTGTGCTCACAGCCATGGTGAGCGTGCCCGTGCATGTGTGTTTCTGTTCCGATCGTCATGGCTGGGGTCCTCCTTTTGGTGGATGGTAGCGCGCATAGCGCGCCCTGGGTCTCGGCAAGCGTGGCCATGGTGGTCTCCCTAGCTAACCAGTTGGGCTAGGCCGGAGCACGAAGCTTCAGCAAGGTTTTGATTGTGGGGATGCACGTTCCATTTGGCTAGGGAGGGTGGTCTCAGCGAGATGGCTCACCATAGGGTTTGTGGAGGTAGGATGGTGGTGCGGTGGTGAGGCGAGGCTGTGATGAGGTGATGCAGTGCCGTGCCGAGCAGCTACGTTGCTGTAGCTAATCGGGGCGGTGCTCCTGGCTCCGGTGAGGTCCTCCCCGCAGCGGCTTCCTTCTCCTCCTTGCTCCGGTAGCGGCACCCTTCTCTACGCCTCTCCTTCTCCTCTCGTCCCTCGGCTTAGTGTGCTAGTGCGAACCGCATGGCGGTGGCGTGGTGTGGTGAGGTGCTAGGGTTCGGGGCTCCTCCTTTTATAGCTCGAGCTCCAGGCTTCTCCAATGGTGGATGGTGGAACGGCTGGTGATGCGCCGAGCGCATCGGACAGCTCTCACGTGTAGGGGCAGTTGCGTGGGTGCGGCGCTAAGGTGGAAACAGGGTCATGCTTCTTGCGTGACCCTGGGCCCGTGCCTACCACACTGGTCGGCTCCCGGTCGCGCGGGGAGAATGCATGGGCGAGGGGAAGAAGACGCTACTATACTAACAAGCAGGGTCGGGTCGTCAGGCGCTTGGTGCAATGTGGCTGCATGCGGCGCGTGATGGCTGATGAACGGGCCCGGGTTGCCTGCGGCTGTGCGCGTGCGGGCGGCGAGGCTGAGCCGGCTTCGTGGGCTACGCGCGTGAAAGGGCAGGCGAGGCTCGGCTGGGCTAGCTGGTCCGGTCGAGCCAGGTCTAGGCTGCTGTTACTCCCTCTTCTTTCTTCTCTCTTTATTTGTTGCCAATTTGGTTAGGGTTAGATTTATTTAGTTAGAGTTAGTTTACATCACATAAGGCAAGAGAATCCAAATCACAAGTGGAATTCAGGATGCATGCATGATTTATTTATTTAGGAATTTAATTGCACCTGTGGCATAAAACCAAACTATGCTCATGGCTTTAACCTAGTTGGGTCACATCCAATCCAAAACTAGGGTTTGGCTTCTACATGTGTCACTCAACATCACATAGGGCTTAAACAAAAATTTTGTAGTTGTGATTTTTGGTGTGTGGATTTTTGGGTTGTTACAGTCCTACCCCCTTAATAGAATCTCGTCCCCGAGATTAACGCGTAACGTACTCTTTGAAGAGATATGGATATTGTAGCCGGAGGTCAGACTCTTTCTCCCATGTTGCTTCTCTCTCAGTGTGATTGCTCCATTGGATCTTGCACATAGGAATAGTTTTGCTTCGGGTCTCTTTGGTATCTCTTCCTAGAATTCTGATAGGATGTTCTTTATACTCGAGAGTATCTTGAATGTCAAGTGTATCAGTTGGAACTACTTCATTGGGCACTCTCAAACACTTGA
Source organism: Miscanthus floridulus (assembly GCF_019320115.1). Classification (NCBI taxonomy): domain Eukaryota; kingdom Viridiplantae; phylum Streptophyta; class Magnoliopsida; order Poales; family Poaceae; genus Miscanthus; species Miscanthus floridulus. The sequence goes on along the minus strand of NC_089588.1, from coordinate 34,946,753 downwards.
GTAGCTGTGATACATGAAACACGGGATGTACACCCGCCAATTCCTCAGGTAGCTCAAGTTTGTAGGCGAGCTTTCCAATCCTCTTGCAAATCTTGTATGGGCCAACAAATCTAGGGGCAAGCTTGCCTTTCACATGGAATCTGACAGTTCCATGTAGCGGGGATACCTTGAGATAGACAAAATCTCCCACATTGAACTCAAGTTCTCTTCTTCTTTTGTCAGCATAGCTTTTGTATCAACTTTGAGCAATTCTCAAATTCTCCTTTACTTGAGCAACTCCTTCTTCCACATCTTGGATCTTAGCGGAATCAAAGAACGATCTTTCCCCCGGTTGAGACCACATCAAAGGTGTCTTACAGGGTCTGCCATACAGAGCTTCAAACGGTGACATCTTGATACTGGCTTGGTAGCTGTTGTTGTAAGAGAACTCTTCATAGGGTAGGCATTTCTCCCAATCAGAACCATAATTCAGTACACTAGCGCGAAGCATGTCTTCTAAGATCTGATTCACTCATTCAGTCTGTCCATCTGTCTGTGGGTGGTAAGCGGTACTGAAGTCAAGTTTGGTCCCAATGGACTTGTGCAGAGCTTCCCAGAATCAGGACACAAACTAAGGACCACGATCAGATACAATACTAGAGGGAGCTCCATGCAGTCTGAGAATATGCTCAACATATAGATCTGCTAATTTTTCGGCATCGGTTTGGGTCTTAACGGGTACAAAGTGAGCAACCTTGGTCAAACGATCAACAATCACCCAAATGGAATCGTTGCCTTATCGTGAACGGGGCAATCCAACTATGAAATCCATGGATATGCTCTCCCATTTCCACTCGGGAACATCAGGAGGCTTCAGCAATCCTGTAGGCCTTTGATGTTCAGCCTTGACTCTATTATAGGTGTCACATTGTGCCACATGTTCTGTAATGTCTGTCTTCATGCCTTTCCACCAAAAGTGTTTCTTCAAGTCTTGATACATCTTTGAACCTCCAGGGTGAATATAGTACTTAGAATCATGGGCTTTAGACAGAATTTCCTCTTGTAGTGCTGGATCAGAAGGAACACAGATTCTATCCTTGAACTAGATGGTTCCTTGTTCATCTTCATGGTAGTTGGTCTTGTAGCCTAGTTTCATCAGACCACGGAGATATTCGATCTTTTCACAACTTTTCTGAGCTTGACGGATGTGATCTGTGAGATCATACTATATGTGGAGCTTATTCAACAAGCCATGTGGCAGTATCTCAAGTTGGAAATCTTCAATCTCTTTCTTGAGCTCAGGTGGTACTAATTCAGTGATCAAAGTGTGACAGTAACTCTTGCGACTGAGAGCATCTGCGACTACATTAGCTTTTCCCAGATGATAGTGAATTTCTAGGTCGTAGTCCTTGATCAACTCTAGCCATCGGCGTTGCCTCATATTTAGATCTTCCTGAGTGAAAAAGTACTTCAAGCTCTTGTGATCCGTATAGATATCACACTTGTTGCCTATCAAGTAGTGTCTCTAGATCTTCAAGGCATGCACAACTGCTGCTAACTCGAGATCATGGGTTGGGTAACGGTTCTCGTGTTCCTTCAACTGTCGAGATGCATATGCTATCACTCTTCTATCTTGCATCAGTACACAACCAAGTCCTTGACGGGATGCATCACAATAGACCACGAAATCTTTGTGGATATTAGGCAATGCTAGCCCAGGCGTTGTGGTAAGCTTCTGTTTCAATTCCTGGAAGCTTCACTCACACTCGGGTGTCCACTCAAACTCCTTGGTCTTCTTCAGAAGGTTGGTCATCAGACGGGCTACCTTGGAGAAGTTCTCGATGAATCGGCGGTAATATCCAGCCAATCCCAAGAAACTTCTAACTTCTGTCACATTACGTGGTGGATCCCACTCTTTCACAGCTTCAATCTTGGCTGGGTCAACTATGACTCCTTCAGCTGATAGTACATGGCCTAGGAAGGCAACTTTCTGTAGCCAAAATTCACATTTGCTGTACTTTGCGTAGAGCTGATGTTGGGCTAGTTTCTCAAGCACAGTTCTCAGATGATGTTCATGTTCTTCAGCGGTGGGTGAATAGACAAGGATGTCATCAATGAATACTACCACAAACTTATCCAGTTCATCCATGAAAACCTTATTCATCATGTTCATGAAGTATGCGGGAGCATTCATGAGTCCAAAGGACACCACAGTGAACTCAAACTCCCCATACCTGGTCACAAAAGCTGTCTTCGGGATGTCACTCTCTCGAATCTTCATCTGATGATAGCCAGATCTGAGATCAATCTTGGAGAAATACTTGGCATCTCGAAGCTGATCAAGCAAATCATCGATCCTTGGTAGGGGGTACTTGTTCTTGATGGTGACTGCATTCAAGTTCCGGTAATCAATGCACATTCTCATTGAGCCATCCTTCTTCTTAACAAACAGAACAGGGGATCCCCAGGGTGAAGCACTGGGTCTAATATATCCCTTCGAGATGAGCTCATCAAGCTATTTCTTTAGCTCGGCCAGTTCATCAACTGACATGCGATAGGGTCTCTTGGCAATGGGTCCTGTTCCCGGCAAAAGATCAATGATGAACTCTACGTCACGATCTGGTGGCATACCCAGTAATTCTTCAGGGAATACATCAGGATAGTCTCTGACCACAGGCACATCATGAACTGTCCTCTCGTCTTTTTGTGATTCTGAACTGGCTTTAGGGGCACATAGGATAGAAGTGGACTTTCCGGACTGGGGTTCACATCTAATAACTTGGCCTGATGGGTGGGTCACTTGGACGTATCTAGGTGAACATGATATGACACCTCGGTGAAGGGTTAAGCAATCCATACCTAAGATGATGTCTAGGTTTGTGGAAGGTAACAGGGTTAGGTCGGCTTCAAAGATAAGACCCTCAATGGTCATACTCACTCCCTTACAGATGTGGGTGCACTTTAGGTCTCCTAAAGGTGAGCTGGTGATGATAGGCTTTCCACGTGGGGTTACAGGCAGGTCATGCTCTCGTGCAAACTTGGATGATATGTAAGAACAAGTTGCTCTAGAGTCAAATAGAACTGATGCAGTATTGCCATTAACTAAAAACATATCGTACACAATGTCAGGGGTAGCCTGTGCTTCCTCGGCGTCCAGATGGTTGAGTCGTCCACGAGTAGCAGATACCTTGAATTGAGACTTTTGAGCGGCTGAGTTCCGAGGGCACTCAGCGGCTTTGTGACCTGGTTGGCCACAAGCAAAGCAGGTGAAAGGCGCATCGCCGGTAGGGGTTGGCGCGGGTGCCTTCTAGTTTCCAGTGCTTGGTGCAGGGCGGTTCTGTGCTGGGCGTTCATTCACAGAGCGGGAACGGTTGAAATGGTCCTGAGTGTTGCGGTCCTAAGCATAACGGTCCTGGGTACAATGATCCTGAGTAGGGCGGGAGTATTTGGCGGTGTAGCCTCCACTACCCCTACTCGATCTAGGGTTGTCATCCCTGTTGTGGCGAGAGCGTTCCCTGGATGGTGCATCTTTGCGGAACCTCTTGCGATCACGGCCATGGAAGGACTCCTCAGGCATACGCTTCCTCTCCGGCTTCAGTACGATCCTTCTCAATCTGGATGCAGCGATCCACCAGAGCACGTAGCGTGCTACTCTCAATACCGCCAAACTTCAGCTTGATGTGCAGGTTAAGTCCCTTGCGGTAATAGTACAGCTTCTCCTTCTCAGAGTTCATGACATAGGAAGGTGCATAGCGCAGAAGGTTGGTGAAACGAGTAGCGTACTCAGTCACCCTATCCTTTCCCATCTTGATGTTGCGGAACTCCTTAGCTTTGGCCTCCATGATACCCTTGGGAATGTGATACTCAGTGAATGCTTCGACGAACTCATCCCACGAGATGTTGGTAGGGTCCTCATGGGAATCACTGAAACTATCCCACCAGGGGCGTGCTGCACCTGTGAGCTGGTGTGTGGTAGATCCAACACACTCATCGTCGGTGAATGTAGTGAGGTCAAGCTTCTTCTCCATCTCCTTGAGCCACTCATCGGCCACAAGCAGGTCAGGGTCGGTGCCATCATAGGTAGGTGGCCTTAGCTTCAGAAATCCCTCTAGCTTCCTTTGGAAGTCATTCTACTGACCTCCCTAGCGACGGTTTGCTCCGTCAACAAGAGCTACGAGAAGCTGAGTCTATTGTGCCATCACCTCTGCCAGGGTCGGTGGTGGTGGTGGCGGGATGTTCTCCTCATTAAGTGGCGGGGTATTCTCTAGGTTGAAGGGTATCCCTCCATGTCCACGGCCACAGCCACATCCACGGTTGTTGCCACCATGCCCCCCATTTAGTTCGACTGGTTCGGGGGTGGGCGCACGTCCACGGTTCATTAGGCGATTAGATCAGCGGTTCGGCATCTGCAACATGGATCATAGGAATTTTAGTGTTTGTGCCATAAGTGCTTATAATTTAGTATGATTACATGATTTTGATGATTTAAAGAAAAACTTTTATACTATCCAACACTCATTACAAAGAAACAATAAGATCCATAAGATGCAATAAGATCCAAAACATTCATTACATGGGTTTTATTACATAGCATCATCTCCAGTAGCTACACTTGGAGACTCGCGAGAATCGTACTATGCATAGTGTCTCATGTTACATCTCATAAGGGGTACATCATGGGGTATAACTTATGGAAGCCACTGACATGACTCATGACCACGCAGGGTCATCTACTCTAACTCGTACACCGCAGCTGGGATACAACTGTTCTCGATCTCGATCTCCTCATCTGACTTGTGAAGTCGGGCCACGTACTTCAAGGCCTCGGCGAGCTCCTCAGTAGGCTTGGCTCCGGGTAGGGTAGGGCAGGCGTCTAGGTTGAGGCAAGTTGGGGCTAACTCAAACTCCTCTATCCTAGGCTTCGTCTTGCTGCGAATCTCCTTAGGTAGCTGATCCCACATACCCTTTATCTCCCTGAGGCGCTTCTTGTCAGACTTCTACCAAGCCTGCCAAGTCCTCTTATGCTTGTCTTGTAGGTACTCGTTCTGCCTGAGTGCCTCGATCAGGTGACCCTAGTTGCGAACGGCCTTCTTCCTGAACTCCTCTAGATCCTGAGTCATGGTCTTGTTCCGAGATTGGATTTTTAGCATATTAATCCCCTTGGACCTCTCTCTGTCTCCCCTGCGGTTGAACTCGGCCTTCTTGTCGTCCAATTCTCTCTGCAACTCCAAGACCTTGCTGTCAAGGTAGCAGTTCCTATTGCCTAGGTCGGCGGCTTTGTCCTGTAAGTCAGAGACCTCGGCTCTATGGGCTTCTTCACGATGGTTGAGCTTGTCCTGTAGCTTGGCAACTATCTCAAGCAGACTAGCTCGCTCCTGTGCTCCTTGCGAGTCTCGCTCCTGGTACTCCCATAGAATGGCTTGGTCCTAACGTCTCTTCTGCTCAAGCTAGGTCACGTACCTGTCCTGCTCTAGTAGGTGGATAGCCAAGACATGAAGGCATCTGTCTTCCTCGGCAAAGATAACTCTGCCGGGTGTGAAACTCTGCTCACTAGGGGTAAGGCTGAGGTCAAGGGCCTGGGGAAGTAGATGGAACTCTGTCATCTTTAGGTGCTCGTAGTGGTCCCTCATCACTATGCGAAGTGCCTTGTGTGAGATAGCTTGCAGTCCCTCCTCAACTGTGTCCTCTATAGTCAACTCAATGAAAGCTGGGACAGAAGGTAAGGTAGTGCTAGCTAGGAACTCGACTGAGGTGACAATTGGTCCTTCGAATCCTCCTTCCTGGGCTGGCTTTCAGGTGCAGGTGACCTTGACAAGCTCGTCAGGGACTCCTAACGTGACAAGAACTCGGCAGAGGGTCTGTGCAAAACCCTCGAGCTCACGTAGATCAAAGGTAAGCTTGGCGTGGTCCAGAGGTAGCGGTCCTAGAGGTGGCCATTCGACGTTCGTTGCCATCTGCATGTTTTAAGGAAACAGGTGTTAGCAGGTCAGTAATTAGATAAGCCTTGCATGAAAGTAAATGCAAGGTTGGTATATAACCGAAAGAAGGGCTGTTCACATCCTATTCTATCGTCCATTTCTGAGGGTTTTGTCCTATGGTCAAGTATGGCTCTGATACCAACTAAAGCGACCTGATTTCTGCGAAGGGAAATCCACAGAGTCAAAGTATAATATGACTGTTGTAGATCATTTTACCCAAATCCCAGTCGAATACCACATCCATACAACGATAATATCATAGTACAAATAGTGTAGAATTTACATAATTTATTACATCGCCGTATTAGCGGAATCAAAAGTAGCACTCATTCAGAACATCTTGAAGATAAGATCACCAAACTCGAGTGTAGGAATGAACCCCTCAACCGTCAAATTCCTCAGTGCCATACTCCTCAGCAGAACCTGTGTGCCAAAATTTATCAGTACGATTTGTACTGGCCACTCCCACCCTATGAGCATTGCTTTGTGGAAACTGGATGCAAGTTGCATATACTCAAAAGGAACCTATAAGGCTGGGTTTCCTATGTATTAGCATAACAAGTAAATAATAACAGTTGGTCAAGTTTTAACACCATTCCCACACCCATTCCACCCCATTTCCATCCAGAGCCAGGTTTCGATCCTGGGATCGATATACCACCATCTCCACATCATCACCACATCACCACCATACCATCGCTCAGTCGACAGGCCAACTCCCTCTCGGCACTGTCTCATGGCCCGTAGCCCCTAGCTACGACCGAACACTCACTCATAGGGGAAGAAGAGAAGGACTCATCTCACTATCTAGTTTAAGCAAAACCCAGGAAAGGTCCATAGCCAACAAGTCGGCATATGTATCGATCGATCAACCATACACTCTGTAGAGGTTTTACATGCCCACAAGATTAGCCATCCTTGGAGTCTAGAATCTCCAAGGCAGAATTCTGGTCGCTTGCTAGCCTAGAACGATGCCACCCTACCTCTCAGCCCTGGAACATCCCAAGTCTAGTCTGGGATGGCTGATACTGTGAGTCGTAGACAGAGCCGGGGCCCTCCGGATGTTAAGAGCTGGGTCCACAAGGCCACCTAAAGTCTCGAAAGGGTGTGGGGGAAAACCGCACGCCCCGTACCTCCTTGCACACGTTCGCCTAGCAGTAGTGGCATCGCTCTACCAAGTAGTCCGACCGTCCCACACCATATAGGGCGAGTGGGGTGTAAAGGATTCCCGGTGAGTCTGAGTACTAGTAAGTCCTTAGGGATGACCAAGCCAGAATGTCTTCATCAGGGTTTCCATTTTATGTGCCACCACAGCACCTCCACCCTGGGCTCCTCCCATCACAGGTTCACACCCAAGGTCACCTCCAATTACCATTTACCCGCCACAGGTATTCCATATCCAAGTGCCTAAGTAGCACCACATGGCAAGACTCGCCCCAGGCTCGTTGTTACTCTAGCTTGGTCGACACAACCCTTACCCTCCACGCACCCAAGTCACACACACAGCACTCTGCCTAAAGTCCAGATAACACCAGTTTCCACCACGCATCAATGTAGTACAAGCGTAGTAGAAGTAATAAGCATTGAAATATAGCAGCAAGCGTGTGTCTAGCCTAATAGTAGGGTAAGCAGGGGTAAGGTTGGGTCAAGGTAATGGCCATCAAGTAAGCATACTACCATGCAAGTCCTATCATAGTGTGAATATAACAATGAAGTAAAGTAGTAGCAGTTCTATATTAGCCATGCGTAATAGGTGCTACGAGATTGGGTGGGATGTGGTACCTTCAGTGAAGTCATCTCCATACTCCTCACGGTACTCTCGGTCCTCGTCCGTCTGGTTCTCTTCCGAGTCTGCATACGATCGAATTATAGTCACGTTAGCGACGTCTATAGAATAGCACAAAGAAGCAATGAAAATTCAAAAGAGCCAAATGCACTCAAACATGGGTTCATTGCGTAGAGCTCGATTTTAGATGAATTTTGGTCCTGGTTTCATATTTTTCTGAGGTCGTATGAATTAGTTATGAATTTTCGAAGATTAGATCCATTTCTAAAAATAATTAAGGCTGACATGTGTCACACTGTGACCGGTTCACGTGGCATGCTGACATCAGTATGACATCAGCATGATGTCATCGTCTCGGTTCTGCACTGACAGGTGGGGTCCCGCTGACATCATCATGACGCCACCTCCTGTCATGTGGGTCTAGAGTCTCTATGTTGCTGACATGTGGGTCCCGGTCAACAGTCAACTTTGACCGGTCAATGGTCAACCAGGCCGGGTCTCGACTGGGCTGGTTGGGCCTGGATATGGGCTAGGCTTTGGCCCGCCATGTGGCGCACGTTGGTGCGGCCACGCCGCCTTACTGGGCCATTAACGGGCCGTGGTCCACGATGTAGGTGAGGCGTGGTTCATGGTGAACCCGCCTGTGTTGGTCCATAGACCTCAGAGCTGGTCTATGAAGGACTTGGTCCACTTGCTCTTCTCTAGGGTTTGGTTCACGTGCACCAAGTGCACGGATGTGTGGTCGGCAAGGGGAAAATCTCCTTCTCTTCCCCGACGGTGCTCCCGCCGGCGGTGAGGTCACCAGCGAGCTCTCCGACCACTTCGGCGACCACTTCGACGGCCTCTCCGACCACTTCACTGGTCTCGGCAAAACTCTCTGACCACTTCACTGGTCTTGGCAAAACTCTCCGTCCACTTCGCCGGTCTCGGCAAAGTCTCTGACCACTTCACTGGCCTCTCTGACCACCTCGGCGACTGCGACGGTGGGGTCGGGGCGACGGCTAGGGCTTCCTAGGGCTCTGGCCACGGTGAACGGTGGCTCAGTGTGGTGGTGCTCGTTGGCAAAGCATCTAGGGGCAATTCTAGGGGTCCTGGTGCCCCGTCTTCCTTCAGATAGTTAGCGGGGAGGCATAGTGTAGCATCGATGATGACCATAAGGCGCGGTGGAGTCCGCATGTGGTGGTGGTGCACGGTGGAGCTCCGCCCGTGGTCCGGTGCACGTGGCCAAGGTGCTGCGGCCGGCTAACGGCTTCTTGATCTATACAGCTATTACCCAGGTGTTACGACAGTGCTCTACGGCCATGGTGGGTGTGTTCAGGAAACTCCTGGTTCTCCTAGTGGCTCCGACCATGGTGGTGGGGACAAAGCGAAGGCGGTGGCGCTCTGACGAGGTGCGGTGCGGCAACGTAGGGCTCCGGTGGGATTCTTCCTCGGCTCATGTGAGCTGGTGTGTCTCTCATCTTGGCGGAGCTAGTTGGGGTGTCAACGTTGCCTTTACCGCGACGTAGAAGACACGGTGGTCTCGCCATGGTTGTGCTCACAGCCATGGTGAGCGTGCCCGTGCATGTGCGTTTCTGTTCCGATGTACAGCGTCATGGCTGGGGTCCTCCTTTTGGCTGAGGGCAGCGCGCATAGCGCGCCCTGTGAAACAACCCCGATTTCTGTGAAGGGAAATCCACAGAGTTGAAGTATAATAAGACCGTGGTAGATCATATTACCCAAATTCCAGTTGATTATCACATCCATACATCGATAATATTAGAGTACAAATAGTGCAGAATTACATAATTTATTACATTGCCGCATTGGCGGAATCAAAAGTAGCATTCATCTAGAACAGCTTGAAGATAAGATCGCCAAACTCGAGCGTAGGCACGAACCCCTCAACCGTCAAACTCCTCGGAGCTATACTCCTCAGCAGAACCTGTGTGCCAAAATTTATCAGTACGATTTGTACTAGCCACTCCCAACCCTATGAGCATTGCTTTTATGGAAATTGGATGCAAGTTGGATATAGTCAAAAGGAACCTATAAGGCTGGGGTTTCCTATGTATTTAGCATATCAAGTATATAAAAGTATAGTCAAGTTTTAACACCATTGCCACACACATTCCACCTCATTCCCATTCCAGAGCCAGGTTTCGATCCTGGGATCGATATACCCCCATCTCCACACCATCTCCATACCATAACCATACCATCGCTCAGTCGACAGGCCAACTCCCTCTCGGCACTGTCTCAAGGCCCGTAGCCCCTGGCTATGACCGAACACTCACTCCTAGGGGGAGAAAAGAATGACTCATCTCCTATCTAGTTTAAGCGAAACCCAGGAAAGGTCCATAGCCGACAAGTCGGCACATGTATCGATCGATCAACCATACACTCTACAGAGGTTTTACATAACCACAAGATCTGCTTCCTCACTGACCGTCGTCAACTAGGCTGATTCCGGCCGCTTGCTAGCCTAGGATAATGCCACTCTACCATTCAGACCTGGTACACCCCAAGTCTAGTCTAGGGTGGCTGAAACTATGAGTCATGAGCTGGGTCCACAAGGTCTCCATGAAGTCTCGAAAGGGTGTGGGGGATACTCCGCACCCCGTACCTCCCTCGCACTATCCGCTATCAACCTAGCAGTAGTGGCAAATATCCTACCAAGTAGTCCGGCCGTCCCGCACCATATAGGGCGAGTGGTACGTAAGGCTTCCCAGTGAATCTGAGTACTAGTAAGTCCTTAGGGTTGACCAAGCCAGAATGTCTTCATTAGGGTTTCCATTTACCGTGCCACCACAGCACTTCCGCCCTGGGCTCCTCCCATCATAGGTTCACACCCAGGGCCACCTCATATACCATTTACCCACCACAGGTATCCATTCCAGGGGTGCCCAGGTAGCACCACACGGCATGACTTGCCCCAGGCTCGTCGTATACTCCAACTTGGTTGACACAACCCTCACCCTCCACGCACCCAAATCACACACGCAGCACTCTCCCCATAGTCCAATTAACACCAATTTTCCACCACGCATTTAATGTAGTATAAGCGTAGTAGAAATATAAGCAATGAAATATAGCAGTAAGCGTGTGTCTAGCCTAATAGCAGGGTATGCAGGGGTAAGGTTGCGTCAAGGTAGAGGCCATCAAGTAAGCTTACTACCATGCTAGTCCTATCATAGTATGATTATAACAGTAAAGTAAAGCAATAGCAATTCTATATTTGCCATGCGTAATAGGTGCTACGAGATTGGGTGGGATGTGGCACCTTCAGTGTAGTCGTCTCCGTACTCCTCACGGTACTCACGATCCTCGTCTATTCGGTTCTCCTCCGAGTCTGCAAATGATCGCATTATAGTCGCGTTAGCGACGTCTATAGAATAGCACAAAGAAGCAATGCAAATTCAAAAGAGCCAAATGCACTCAAACATGGGTTCATTGTGTAGAGCTTGATTTTAGATGAATTTTGGTCCTAGTTTCATATTTTTCTGAGGTCGTATGAATTAGTTATGAATTTCTGATGTTTAAATCATTTCTGAAAATGGAAAAAGGCTTAATAAAACCTTGGCCGACACATGTCACGCTGTGACTGGTCCATGTGGCATGCTGACGTCAGCATCTTGGTTCCGAGCTGACAGGTGGGGTCCAGCAGACGTCAGCATGACGTCAGCAACGTCATCAATTCTGACAGGTGGGTCCAGGGACTCTTGGGTCACTGACATGTGGGTCCGGTCAAAGTCAATGTTAAGTCAACGGCGAGTCAACGGTCATCGGATCACAGTCACAGATAGGTGGGCCAGGTCTGCTGACGTCAGCAGCTGACGTCACCATGACATCATCATGACGTCACCCCGGATGTGTCGGCTTCTGACGTGTGGGTCCCACGTGACATCAGTGTGACGTCACCATCTGTCGTGTGGGTCTAGAGTGTCCGTGTCACTGATCGGTCAACGGTCAATCTTGACCGGTCACCGGTCAACACAGGCTGGGTCTCAAATGGGCTCCGGCGGGCTTCGGGTTGGGCCGGCCTGGGCCGGACACGTGGCAGGCTATGGCGCTGCCACGTCGTAGCCGTGGGCCACCACTGGGCTATGGTCTATGGCTTGCGGTCCACGGTGGACCAAGAGGCGCTGGTCCATGGACCGCAGACAGGACTACGGTGGACCGAGTCCACCCTCCTTCTCTCAAGCGCGGTCCTTGTGCGCCGGGTGCACGCGCGGGTGGCCGGCGAGGGGGGGTGTTCCCCTATTTCTCCTATGGCGGTGCTCCTATCAGCGGCGGGCTCGTTGTGGGCCTCCGTGGTGGTGCTGGTGTCCAATTGGGGAAGGGAAGAGCTTCCCCAGGCCATGGCGATCATGATTCTAGGGTCTAAGTGGTGGCCGGGGCCTTTCAGGGTGTTGGCCACGGTGGCTGGCGGCTCGGTAGTGCTCACCGGTGGCGAGGTCACGCACGCAGGCTCTCCAGTGGCTAAGCTTGGCAGATGAGGGCTTCTATGGTTCCGTGGGTGCACGGCGAAGGCGTCCAGGGCTCAAGGCAGGGCTTCGGGTTCCCAGGTGGCCGGTAGGGACGTCCCGACGGCCACAACGACATAGTGACGATGGCGAGGCATGCGGGTGAACCTCGGGGCTCCAGCGGGGTGGTCACGGCATGGTCACTGACGTGTGCGTGGGTGCGTGTGTTCCCAGCAGCTGGAGACGGCCCTAGCGTACGCGCTCCCGGTGTGGAGTGCCATGGCCAACAAGGTGAGGTCTGGCAGTGGGCAGGAAGGGACCGGGAGAGGGCTCACCATGGGTGTCGAAGGCGTTAGGGTGGAGATGCAGTGGCGGTTTGAGGCCATGTAGCTCCGGAAGCCGTGTAGTGCCGACCCACGACCGTGAGGATGACGATGCCGTCACCCTCGGCTCCGGTGGCTTCGGCAGCACGTGGATGTGCCGATCCTCCTCTCACGATCTCCTTCTCGGCCCTCTACTCTCGGTGCGGTGCGACTACTGGGCCACCAAGCGGCGGTTGTGGCTGAGGGAGAGGCTGAGGCACCGGGCGTGGCTTTATAGCCGAGCATCATTCTTCCCATGGTGGCTGGCATCGTGTGGTGGCGGCGGGTGCACCGCATCAGACGGTGGTGCGGGGTTGCGTGAGCACGGTGCAAGGGGGGCAGGGTCATGCCCCGGGCATGACCCCCTGGCCCACCCCTGCCACCGCTGTCGGCTCTTGGTCACGCGGCGGTTGAGCGTGGCGTGGAGAAGATAAACAGGAGGGCTGTCATGCGGGGCCCGCGTGGCAGTGGCAGCAGGCGAGCGAATGGCGCGCGGGCGTGCTGGGCTGCTGCGCGCGAGTTGGGCTGGCCTACTACGCGCTAGCAGGGCTGCTGCGCGCTGGCGGGCCGAGAAGCCGAGCAGGCCTGGGCTACGAGGCCTTCTCCTCTTTTCTTTTCTTTTCTTTTCTGTTTTCTATTTTCTTTTTCCTCTCCTTTGTTTGAATTCAAATTTGGTTTGAAATTTTGAATTCCAATTTGGTGCACCTTATTCATTGGAGTTTTTGGATATGAGGCCCACTTCATTCTCTTTCATATATTAGGAATTTATTTAGCTATTTTGTATAACAAAAATGGGGTAGTTTTGTTATACAATAAATAGGATTAGTTTTCCTTTTTAGATATTTATCCTTTGGTTTGAATCATAATTACTTCATGGTGTGTTTCTTTAAAGGAGTTTTCAGGCATGACATAAAATAAATGAAAATCCAAATCACTATTTGAGTTGACAATGTGAGCTATGTTTCATTTGTCAGTAATTAAATACACATGATAACAAATGACATGCCATGCTCATGAAATTGTCTAGTTGGGTTACTTCTAATGCAACACTTAGGGTTGGCTCCTACAATGTCACTCATCATCACATGGGGGTTTTTGAGAAAAAAATTTGTAGTTGGTATTTTTTTAGTGTATGGATTTTTGGGTTGTTACAGTCCTACCCCCTTAACAAAATCTCATCCCCGAGATTAAAGCGTAACGTACTCTTCGAAGAGATAAGGATACTGTAGCCGGAGGTCAGACTCTTTCTCTCATGTTGCTTCTCTCTCTGTGTGATTGCTCCATTGGATCTTACACATAGGAATAGTCTTGCTTCGGGTCTCTTTGGTATCTCTGCCCAGAATTCTGATAGGATGTTCTTTATACTCAAGTGTATCTTGAATGTCAAGTGTATTAGTTGAAACTACTTCATCGGGCACTCTCAAACACTTGCGTAGCTGTGAGACATGGAATACGGGATGTACACCCGCCAATTCCTCGGGTAGCTCAAGTTTGTAAGCGAGCTTTCCAATTCTCTTGTAAATCTTGTATGGACCAACAAATCTAGGGGCAAGCTTTCCTTTCACATGGAATCTGACAGTTCCACGTAGTGGGGATACCTTGAGATAGACGAAGTCTCCCACGTTGTACTCAAGTTCTCTTCTCCTTTTGTCAGCATAGCTCTTGTATCGACTTTGAGCAATTCTCAAGTTCTCCTTCACTTGAGCAACTCCTTCTTCAACATCTTGAATCTTGGTGGAGTCAAAGAACGGTCTTTCTCCTGGTTGGGACCACATCAAAGGTGTCTTACAAGGTCTGCCATACAGAGCTTCAAATGGTGACATCTTAATACTGGCTTGGTAGTTGTTGTTGTAAGAGAACTCTGCATAGGTTAGGCATTTCTCCCAATCAGTGCCATAATTCAGTACACTAGCGCGAAGCATGTCTTCCAAGATCTGATTTACTCGTTCTGTTTGTCCATCTGTCTGTGGGTGGTAAGCTGTACTGAAATGAAGTTTGGTTCTAATGGACTTGTGCAGAGCTTCCCAGAATTAGGACACAAACTAAGGACCATGGTCAGATACAATACTAGAAGGAGCTCCATGCAGCCTGAGAATATGCTCAACATATAGATCTACTAATTTTTCGGCATTGGTCTTGGTCTTAACTAGTACAAAGGGAGCTATCTTGGTCAAACGATCAACAATCACCCAGATGGAATCATTGCCTTTCTGCGAATGGGGCAATCCAACTATAAAATCTATGGATATGCTCTCCCACTTCCATTCGGGAATGTCAAGAGGCTTCAGCAATCCTGCAGGCCTTTGATGTTCAGCCTTGACTCTATTACAGATGTCACATCATGCCACATGTCCCGCAATGTCTATCTTCATACCTTTCCACCAAAAGTGTTTCTTCGAGTCTTGATACATCTTTGAATTTTCAAGGTGAATACAGTAGTTAGAATCATGGGCTTCTGACAGAATTTCCTCTCGTAGGGCTAGATCAAAAGGTACACAGATTCTGTCCTTGAACCAGATGGTTCCTTGTTCGTCTTCATGGTGGTTGGTCTTGTAGCCTAGTTTCATCAGACCACGGAGATATTCGATCTCTTCACAATTTTTCTGAGCTTGACGGATGCGATCTGTGAGATCATACTATATGCAGAGCTCATTCAACAAGCCATGCAGTAGTATCTCAAGTTGGAAATCATCAATCTCTCCCTTGAGCTCAGGTGGTATGGATTCTGTGATCAAAGTGTAACAGTAACTCTTGCGACTGAGAGCATCTACGACTACATTAGCTTTTCCCGGATGATAGTGAATTTCCAGGTCATAGTCCTTGATCAACTCTAGCCAACGGCATTGCCTCATATTCAAATCTTCTTGAGTGAAAAAGTACTTCAAGCTCTTGTGATCAGTGTAGATATCACACTTGTTGCCTATCAAGTAGTGCCTCCAGATCTTCAAGGCATGCACAACTGCTGCTAACTCAAGATCATGGGTTGGGTAACGGTTCTTGTGTTCTTTCAACTGTCGAGACACATATGCTATCACTTTTCCATCTTGCGTCAATACACAACCAAGTCCTTGACGGGATGCATCACAATAGACCACGAAATCTTTGCTGATATCAGGCAATGCTAGCACAGGAGTTGTGGTAAGCTTCTGTTTCAATTCCTGGAAGCTTTGTTCGCACTCGGGCGTCCATTCAAACTCCTTAGTCTTCTTCAGAAGGTTGGTCATTGGACGGGCCATCTTGGAAAAGTTCTCGATGAATCGGCGGTAATATCCAGCCAATCCCAAGAAACTTCTGACTTCTGTCACATTACGGGGTTGTTCCCATTCTTTCACAGCCTCAATCTTAGCTGGGTCAACTGTGACACCTTTAGCTGATAGTACATGGCCTAGGAAGGCAACTTCCTATAGCCAAAACTCACATTTGCTGAACTTTGCATAGAGCTGATGTTGGGCTAATTTCTCGAGCACAGTTCTCAGATGATGTTCACGTTCTTCA
This sequence comes from Miscanthus floridulus, assembly GCF_019320115.1. Lineage (NCBI taxonomy): Eukaryota > Viridiplantae > Streptophyta > Magnoliopsida > Poales > Poaceae > Miscanthus > Miscanthus floridulus. Next base: position 34,930,708 of record NC_089588.1, on the reverse strand, counting down.
GCAGTGGGTGAATAGACAAGGATGTCATCAATGAATACCACCACGAACTTATCCAGTTCATTCATGAAAACCTTATTCATCATGTTCATGAAGTATGCGGGAGCATTCGTGAGTCCAAAGGATACCACAGTGAATTCAAACTGCCCATACCTAGTCACAAAAGCTGTCTTCGGGATGTCACTCTCTCGAATCTTCATCTGATGATAGCTAGATCTGAGATTAGTCTTGGAGAAATACTTGGCACCTCAAAGCTGATCAAGCAGATCATCGATTCTTGGCAGAGGGTACTTGTTCTTGAAGGTTACTGTGTTCAAGCTCCGGTAGTCAATGCACATTCTCATTGAGCCATCCTTCTTCTTAACAAACAGAACAGGGGATCCCCAGGGTGAAGCACTGGGTCGGATATATCCCTTCGAGATGAGCTTGTCAAGCTGTTTCTTGAGCTCAGCCAGTTCATCAACTGACATGCGATAGGGTCTCTTGGTAATGGGTCCTATTCCCGGCAAAACATCAATGATGAACTCTACATCACGGTCTGGTGGCATACCCGGTAATTCTTCAGGGAATACATCGGGATAGTCTCTGACCACAGGCACATCATGAACTGTCTTCTCCTCTTTTTGTGATTCTGAACTTGCTTTAAGGGCACATAGGATAGAGGTGGACTTTCCGGACTGGGGTTCACATCTAATGACTTGGCCAGATGGGTGGGTCACTTGGACGTATCTAGGTGAACATGATATGATACCTCAGTGAATGGTTAACCAATCCATACCTAAGATGACATCTAGGTTTGTGGAAGGTAACAGGGTTAGGTCGGCTTTAAAGATAAGACCCTCAATGGTAAGACTCACTCCCTTACAGATGTGGGTGCACTTTAGGTCTCCTAAGGGTGAACTGGTGATGATAGCCTTTCCACATGGGGTTACAGATAGGTCATGCTCTCATGAAAACTTGGATGATATGTAAGAACAAGTTGCTCCAGAGTCAAATAGAACTGATGCAGTATTGCCATTAACTAAAAACATACCGTACACAACGTCTGGGGTAGCTTGTGCTTCCTCGGTGTCCAGATGGTTGAGATGTCCACGGGTAGCAGATCCCTTGAACTGAGACTTCTGAGCAGCTGAGTTCTGAGGGCACTCAGTGGCTTTGTGAACCTGGTTGGCCACAAGCAAAGCAGGTGAAAGGTGCACCGCCTGTAGGAGTGGGCACAGGTGCCTTCCAGTTTCCTATGCTTGGTGCGGAGCGGTTCTATGCTAGGCGTTCACTTGCTGAGCAGGGATGGTTGGAACAGTCCTGAGTGTTGCGGTCCTGAGCATAACGGTCCCAGGTGTAACGATCCTAAGCAGGGCGGGAGTATTTGGCGGTGTAGCCTCCACTACCCCTACTCGATCTAGGGTGGTCATCCCTGTTGTGGCAAGAGCGTTCCCTGGATGGTGCATCTCTACGGAACCTCTTGCGATCACGGCCACGGAAGGACTCCTCAGGCTTACGCTTCCTCTCCCTGTACTCTTCTCTAGCTTCAGCACGGTCCTTCTCAATCTGGATGCAGCGATCCACCAGAGCACGCAGCGTGCTACTCTCAATACCGCCAAACTTTAGCTTGATGTGCGGGTTAAGTCCCTTGCGGTAATTGTATAGCTTCTCCTTCTCAGAGTTCACGACATAGGAAGGTGCATAGCGTAGAAGGTTGGTGAAACGAGTAGTGTACTCGGTCACCCTATCCTTACCCATCTTGATGTTGCGGAACTCCTCGGCTTTGGCCTCCATGATACCCTTAGGAATGTGATACTCAGTGAATGCTTCGGCGAACTCATCCCACGAGATGTTGGCAGGGTCTTCCTAGGAATCACTAAAACTGTCCCACCAGGCGCGTGCTGCACCTGTGAGCTGGTGTGTGGCAGCTCCAACACACTCATCATCGGTGAAAGTAGTGAGGTCAAGCTTCTTCTCCATCTCCTTGAGCCAGTCATCGGCTACAAGCGGGTCAGGGTCGGTGCCATCATAGGTAGGTGGCCTTAGCTTCAGAAATCCTTCCAACTTCCTTTGGAAGTCATTCTGCTGTCCTCCCTAGCGACAGTTTGCTCCTCCAACAAGAGCTGCAAGAAGCTGGGTCGGTTGTGCCATTACTTCTGCCAGGGTTGGTGGTGGTGGTGGTGGAATGTTCTCCTCGGTAGGCGGCGGGGTATTCTCTAGGTGGAAGGGTATCCCTCCACGTCCACGGCCACGGCCACGGCCATGATTGTTGCCACTGCGTCCCCCATTTGGTTCAACTGGTTCAGGGGTGGGCGCACGTCCACGATTCATTAGGCGATTAGATCGGCGGTTCGACATCTGCAACACGGATCATAGAGAATTTAGTGTTTGTGCCATAAGTGCTTATAATTCAATATGATTTCATGATTTTGATGATTTAAAGAAAAACATTTATACTATCCAACACTCATTACAAAGAAGCAATAAGATTCATAAAGATGCAATAAGATCCGAAACATTCATTACATGGGTTTTATTACATAGCATCATCTCCAGTGGCTACACTTGAAGATGTGCGAGAATCATACTATGCATAATGTCTCATAATTCATCTCATATGGGGTACATCATGGGGTACAAATTACGGAAGCTACTGACATGACTCATGACCATGCAGGGTCATCCTACTCTAACTCGTACACCGCAGCTAGGATACGACTGTTCTCGATCTTGATCTCCTCATCAGACTTGTGAAGTTGGGACACATACTTCAGGGCCTCGGCAAGCTCCTCAGTATGCTTGGCTCCAGGTAGGGTAGGGTAGGCGTCTAGGTTGAGGCGAGTCGGGGCTAACTCAAACTCCTCTATCCTAGGCTTTGTCTTGCTGCGAATCTCCTTGGGTAGCTGATCCCACATACCCTTCATCTCCCTGAGGCGCTTCCTGTCAGACTTCTGCCAAGCCTGCCATGTCCTCTCACACTTGTCCTGTAGGTACTCGGTCTGCCTGAGTGCCTCGATCAGGTGACCCTGGTTGCGAACGGCCTTCTTCCTGAACTCCTCTAGCTCTTGAGTCTTGGTCTTGTTCCGAGACTGGATTTTCAGCATGTCAATCCCCTTGGACCTCTCTCTGTCTCCTCTATGGTTGAACTCGGCCTTCTTGTCGTCCAACTCTCTTTGCAACTCCAAGACCTTGCTGTCGAGGTAGCAGTTCCTGTTGCCTAGGTTGGCGGCTTTGTCCTGTAAGTCGGCGACCTCGGCTCTGTGGACTTCTTCACGACGGTTGAGCTCGTCCTGTAGCTTGGCGGCTGTCTCTAGTAGACTAGCTCGCTCCTGTGCTCCCTGCAAGTCTCGCTCCTGGTACTCCCACTAGAGGGCCTGGTCCTGACGTCTCCTCTGCTCCAGCTGAGTCACGTACCTATCTTGCTCCAGTAGGTGGATAGCTGAGACGCGAAGGCATCTGTCCTCCTCGGCAAGGATAACTCTACCGGCTACGAAACTCTACACACTAGGGGTAAGGCTGAGGTCAAGGGCCTGGGGAAGTAGACGGAACTCTATCATCTTTAGGTGCTCGTAGTGGTCCCTCATCACTCTGCAAAGTGCCTCGTGTGAGATAGCCTGTAGTCCCTCCTCTACTGTGTCCTCTATAGTCAACTCGGTGAAAGCTAGGATAGAAGGTAAGGTAGTGCTAGTTGGGAACTCGACTGAGGTGACAACTAGTCCTTCGATTCCTCCTTCCTGAGCTGGCTTTCTGGCGCAGGTGACCTTGACAAGCTCATCGGGGACACCTAACGTGATGAGAACTCGACAGAGGGTCTGTGCAAAACCCCCGAGCTCACGTAGGTCGAAGATAAGCTTGGCGTGGTCCAGAGGTAGCGGTCCTAGAGGCGGCCAGTCGACGTTTGTTGCCATCTGCATGTTTTTAAGGAACAGGTGTTAGCAGGTCAATAATAGATAAGCCTTGCATAAAAGTAAATGCAGGGTCGGTATATAACCGAACGAAGGGTTGTTCACGTCCTATTCTATCGTCCATTTCTAAGGGTTTCGTCCTATGGTCAAGTATGGCTCTGATACCAACTGAAACAACCCCGATTTCCGTGAAGGGAAATCCATAGAGTCAAAGTGTAATAAGACCGTGGTAGATCATATTACCCAAATTCCAGTCGATTATCACATCCATACATCGATAATATCAGAGTACAAATAGTGTAGAATTACATAATTTATTACATCGCCGCATTGGCGGAATCAAAAGTAGCATTCATCCGGAACAGCTTGAAGATAAGATCGCCAAACTCGAGCGGAGGCACGAACCCCTCAACCGTCAAACTCCTTAGAGCTATACTCCTCAGCAGAACCTGTGTGCCAAAATTTATCAATACGATTTGTACTGGCCACTCCCAACCCTATGAGCATTGCTTTATGGAAATTGGATGCAAGTTGGATATAGTCAAAAGGAACCTATAAGGCTGGGGTTTCCTATGTATTTAGCATATCAAGTATATAAAAGTATAGTCAAGTTTTAACACCATTCCCACACACATTCCACCTCATTCCCATTCCAGAGCCAGGTTTCGATCCTAGGATCGATATACCCCCATCTCCACACCATCTCCATACCATAACCATACCATCGCTCAGTCGATAGGCCAACTCCCTCTCGGCACTATCTCAAGGCCCATAGCCCCTGGCTACGACCAAACACTCACTCCCAGGGGGGAGAAAAGAATGACTCATCTCCTATCTAGTTTAAGCAAAACCCAGGAAAGGTCCATAGCCGACAAGTCGGCACATGTATCGATCGATCAACCATTCACTCTACAGAGGTTTTACATAACCACAAGATCTACCTTCCTCACTGACCGTCGTCAACTAGGCTGATTCCGGCCGCTTGCTAGCCTAGGATAATGCCACTCTACCATTCAGCCCTGGTACACCCTAAGTCTAGTCTGGGGTGGCTAAAACTGTGTGTCATGAGCCGGGTCCACAAGGTCTCCATGAAGTCTCGGAAGGGTGTGGGGGATACTCCGCACCCCGTACCTCCCTCGCACTATCCGCTATCAACCTAGCAGTAGTGGCAAATATCCTACCAAGTAGTCCGGCCGTCCCGCACCATATAGGGCGAGTGGTACGTAAGGCTTCCCGGTGAATCTGAGTACTAGTAAGTCCTTGGGGATGACCAAGCCAGAATGTCTTCATCAGGGTTTCCATTTACCGTGCCACCATAGCACCTCCGCCCTAGGCTCCTCCCATCATAGGTTCACACCCAGGGCCACCTCATACACCATTTACCCACCACAGGTATCCATTCCAGGGGTGCCCAGGTAGCACCACACGGCATGACTTGCCCCAAGCTCGTCGTATACTCCAACTTGGTCGACACAACCCACACCCTCCATGCACCCAAATCACACACACAGCACTCTCCCCATAGTCCGATTAACATCAATTTTCCACCACGCATTTAATGTAGTATAAGCATAGTAGAAATATAAGCAATGAAATATAGCAGTAAGCGTGTGTCTAGCCTAATAGCAGGGTATGCAGGGGTAAGGTTGCGTCAAGGTAGAGGCCATCAAGTAAGCTTACTACCATGCAAGTCCTATCATAGTATGATTATAACAGTAAAGTAAAGCAATAGTAGTTCTATATTTGCCATGCGTAATAGGTGCTACGAGATTGGGTGGGATGTGGCACCTTCAGTGTAGTCGTCTCCGTACTCCTCATGGTACTCATGATCCTCGTCTGTCCGGTTCTCCTCCGAGTCTACAAACGATCGCATTATAGTCGCGTTAGCGACGTCTATAGAATAGCACAAAGAAGCAATGAAAATTCAAAAGAGTCAAATGCACTCAAACATGGGTTCATTGCGTAGAGCTTGATTTTAGATGAATTTTGGTCCTAGTTTCATATTTTTCTGAGGTCGTATGAATTAGTTATGAATTTCTAAAGTTTAAATCATTTCTGAAAATGGAAAAAGGCTGAATAAAACCTTGGTTGACACGTGTCACGCTATGACTGGTCCACGTGGCATGCTGATGTCAGCATGACATCAGCATCTCGGTTCTAAGCTGACAGGTGGGCTCCAGCTGACGTCAGCATGACATCAGCAACGTCATCAGTTCTGATAGGTAGGTCCAGGGACTCTTGGGTCACTAACATGTGGGTCCGGTCAAAGTCAACGTTAAGTCAACGACGAGTCAACGGTCATCGGATCACAGTCACAGACAGGTGGGCCAAGTCTACTGACGTCAGCAGCTAACGTCACCATGACATCATCATAACGTCACCCCGGATGTGTCGGCTTCTGACATGTGGGTCCCGCGTGACGTCAGCATGACGTCACCATCTGTCATGTGGGTCCAGAGTGTCCGTGTCACTGACATGTGGGGCTAGGTCAATGGTCAACGTTGACCGGTCAACGATTAACACAGGCTGGGTCTCAAACGGGCTCCAGTAGGCTTCGGGTTGGGCTGGTCTGGGCCGGGCCGGGCTAGACACGTGGCAAGCTATGGCGCTGCCATGTCGTAGCCGTGGGCCACCACTGGGCTGTGGTCTATGGCTTGCGGTCCATGGTGGACCAAGAGGCGCTGGTCCATGGACCGCAGACAGGACTACGGTGGACCGAGTCCACCCTCCTTCTCTCAGGCATGGTCCTTGTGCGCCGGGTGCACGCGTGGGTGGCCGACGAGGGCGGGTGTTCCCCTGTTTCTCCCACGGTGGTGCTCCTGCCGACGGCGAGCTCACTGTGAGCCTCCGTGGCGGTGCTGGTGTCCAATTGGGGAGGGGAAGAGCTTCCCTAGGCCACGGTGATCATGATTCTGGGGTCTAAGTGGTGGCCGGGGCCTTTCAGGGCGTTGGCCACGGCGGTTGGCGGCTCGGCAGTGCTCGCCGGTGGCGAGGTCACGCACGCAGGCTCTCCAGTGGCTAAGCTAGGTAGATGAGGGCTTCTACGGTTCCGTGGGTGCACGGCGAAGGCGTCTAGGGCTCAAGGCGAGGCTTCGGGTTCCCAGGTGGCCGGTATGGACATCCCGATGGCCACGGCAACATAGTGACGATGGCGAGGCACGCGGGTGAACCACGGGGCTCCAGCGGGGTGGTCACGGCGTGGTCACTAACGTGTGCGTGGGTGCGTGTGCTCCTAGCGGCCAGAGACGGCCCTAGCCTACGCACTCCCGGTGTGGAGCGCCATGGCGAACAAGGTGAGGTCCGGCGGCGGGCAGGAAGGGACCGGGATTGGGCTCACTATGGGTGTTGAAGGTGTTAGGGTGGAGATGTAGTGGCGGTTTGAGGCCGTGTAGCTCCGAAAGCCGTGCAGTGCTGACCCGCGACTGTGAGGATGACGATGGCGTCGCCCTAGGTTCCGGTGGCTTCAGCAGCACGCGGAGGCACCGATCCTCCTCTCACGATCTCCTTCTCGGCCCTCTACTCTCGGTGCGGGGCGACTACTGGGCCACCAAGCGGCGGTTGTGGCTGAGGGAGAGGCTGAGGCGCCGGGCATGGCTTTATAGCCGAGCTCCATGCTTCCCATGGCGGCTGGCATCGTGTGGTGGCGGCGGGTGCACCGCATCAGACGGTGGTGTGGGGTTGCATGAGCGCGGCGCAAGGGGGGGTAGGGTCTTGCCCTGGGCGTGACCCCCTGGCCCGCCCCTGCCACCGCTGTTGGCTCTTGGTCGCGCGGCGGTTGAGCGTGGCGTGGAAAAGATGAACAAGAGGGATGTCATGCGGGGCCCGCGTGGCAGTGGCAGCAGGCGAGCGGTGGGCGTGCTGGGCTGCTGCGCGTGAGTTGGGCCGGCCTGCTGCGCACTGGCGGGGCTGATTGCTGGGCTGCTGCGCGCTAGCGGGCCGAGAAGCCGAGCAGGCCTGGGCTACGAGGCCTTCTCCTCTTTTCTTTTCTTTTCTGTTTTCTATTTTCTTTTTCCTCTCCTTTGTTTGAATTCAAATTTGGTTTGAAATTTTGAATTCCAATTTGGTGCACCTTATTCATTGGAGTTTTTGGATATGAGGCCCACTTCATTCTCTTTCATATATTAGGAATTTATTTAGCTATTTTGTATAACAAAAATGGGGTAGTTTTATTATACAATAAATAGGATTAGTTTTCCTTTTTAAATATTTATCCTTTGGTTTGAATCATAATTACTTCATGGTGTGTTTCTTTAAAGGAGTTTTCAGGCATGGCATAAAATAAATGAAAATCCAAATCACTATTTGAGTTGACAACGTGAGCTATGTTTCATTTGTCAGTAATTAAATACACATGATAACAAATGACATGCCATGCTCATGAAATTGTCTAGTTGGGTTACTTCTAATGCAACACTTAGGGTTGGCTCCTACAATGTCACTCATCATCTCATGGGGGTTTTTGAGAAAAAATTTTGTAGTTGGTATTTTTTAGTGTATGGATTTTTGGGTTGTTACACCCTGGGTCTCGGCAAGCGTGGCCATGGCGGTCTCCCTAGCTAACCAGTTGGGCTAGGCCAGAGCATGAAGCTTCAGCAAGGTTTTGATTGTGGGGATGCATGTTCCATTTGGCTAGGGGGGTGGTCTCAGCGAGATGGCTCACCATAGGGTTCATGGCGGTAGGATGGTGGTGTGGTGGCGAGGCGAGGCCGTGATGAGGTGATGCAGTGCCGTGCCGAGTAGCTACGTTGCTGTAGCTGATCGGGGCGATGCTCCTGGCTCCGGCGAGGTCCTCCCCGTAGTGGCTTCCTTCTCCTCCTTGCTCCAGCAGCGGCACCCTTCTCTGCGCCTCTCCTTCTCCTCTCGTCCCTCGGCTTAGTGTGCGGGTGCGAACCGCACGGCGGCGGCAAGGTGTGGTGAGGTGCTAGGGTTCGGGGCTCCTCCTTTTATAGGCTGAGCTCCAGGCTTCTCCAATGGCGGATGGTGGAACGGCTGGTGATGCGCCGAGCGCATTGGATGGCTCTCACGTGCAGGGGCGGTTGCGTGGGTGCGGCGCTAAGGTGGAAACAGGGTCAGGCTTCTTGCGTGACCCCAGGCCCACGCCTGCCACGCTGGTCGGCTCTCGGTCATGCAGGGAGAATGCGTGGGTGAGGTGAAGAAGATGCTACTGTACTGACAAGCGGGGTCGGGTCGTTAGGTGCTTGGCGCGATGTGGCTGCGTGCGGCGCATGATGTCTGACGAGCGGGCTCGGCTTGCCTGCGGCTGTGCGCGTGCAGGCGGCGAGGCTGAGCCGCTTCGTGGGCTATGCGCGTGAAAGGGCAGGCGAGGCTCGGCTGGGCTAGCTGGTCCGGTCGAGCCAGGTCTGGGCTGCTGTTACTCCCTCTTCTTTCTTCTCTCTTTTTTGTTGCCAATTTGGTTAGGGTTAGATTTATTTAGTTAGAGTTAGTTTACATCACATAAGGCAAGAGAATCCAAACCACAAGTGGAATTCAGGATGCATGCATGATTTATTTATTTAGGAATTTAATTGCACCTGTGGCATAAAACCAAACTGTGCCCATGGCTTTAACCTAGTTGGGTCACATCCAATAAAAAACTAGGGTTTGGCTTCTACATGTGTCACTCAACATCACATAGGGCTTAAACAAAAATTTTGTAGTTGTGATTTTTGGTTTGTGGATTTTTGGGTTGTTACACTTCCTCCTCCCCTTCTTCACCATCGGGGTACTCCAAACAAAGAGGCACCATCGGTATTTGTCGAGGACAAGAACTTGCATTAGTTATATACTTACACGAGGCCCTCGAACGTTGTGTCAATTAACGTGCACTGCTTCATCTACGTACCACGAGCCATGGGGCTTGGGTATCATCTTCTTAAGGCTATCGTGGCTCCGCACAAGAACCTCGTGCCTCACCCTTTGGATCAAAGTCTGGATCATCTTCTTCCTCACCACGAGGTCTCTTCACCAGCCTCGATGTTAGTTCCTTGCTCTCGTACGAGGTGCTCACATCTGACGGCGAGCCTTCATCATCGCTCGCATCAGGAGTAGCCTCGCGCCAATTTTCAAGAGCCTCGGTCAACATTGATAGCTATAACGAAGAGAGAGTTAAAGGAACATTTCATAATTATATAAGCACAATGCTATATTCATCTCAAAACATATATAAAGGAATCATTAATTATATATATTCATTTGAAAACAAGATTACATCCTTTTTTCATATACATTGGGTGTATGGATACAAAAAGTGAAGAAAATTACAAAATTGAACAAGAAAAGTACAAAATTATACAAGAAATGTACAAAATTTAAGAATTTGGAGCAAAATCATGTACATAGTTGGCTCAGACTCACCCCATTGTCATCACATCGCTTCTAAATTGGTTGCTTGTATACAAGCCATCCTAGTTTAGGAGCTTATTACTGCTAGGGGGCATTTGATCATCATAGCCGCTGCCTCAGTATAAAAGGGTTCACATCATTACAAATGCCACTGCCTCAGCACATTTTTAAAAGTTTAAATAGTTCATCATTGCATATGCCATAGAGAAGCTCAAATTCAATCAAAGCATTATATACAGGAATCTTAACCGAGGTGGACAAAAATGGTTAACCGAGGCTGGCAGCCCCTTTAGTAGAGTAGAGCTGAGGAGTAGTAAGAGTAGAGTAGTAGAGTAATAGTAGAGGAGTAGAAGTAGTAGAGTAGGAGTAGAAGTAGTAGTAGTAGAGTAAGTGTAGCAGCCGGCAGCTTAGAAGTAGGAGTAGTAGGAGTAGGAGTAGGAGTAGGAGTAGTAGAGTAGGAGTAGTAGGAGTAGAGTAGAGTAGTAGGAGTAGTAGAGTAAGTGTAGTAGCTAGTAGCAGAGTAGTACAGAGTAGTCGAGATAGGGAGTAGTAGTAGTAGAGAGTAACAATAGGGAGTAGTAGTAGGAGTAGAGAGTAGTAGTAGAGAGTAGTAGTAGGAGGAGGAGGAGTAGTAGTAGAGAGTAGCAGTAGGGAGTAGTAGTAGGAGTAGAGAGTAGTAGTAGAGAGTAGTAGTAGTAGGAGTAGTAGTTGTAGAGAGTAGCAGTAGGGAGTAGTAGCAGGAGTAGTAGAAGTAAAGAGTAGTAGTAGGAGGAGTAGTAGTAGAGTGTAGTAGTAGAGAGTAGTACATAGGAGAACAGCAAGAAGAGGAAAGCCAAGAGTAGAACGGCATAGAGAAGTCATGTGCTCAAATTCAAATTCAAAATTGGAGATAAGGGCAATCGTCCACAAAGGGCTAAGTCCTTCGGCCGTTTTGAATCGACCCCGAAGGCACTACTACACAAATTCTTTTACACAATGTTTCACAATTGGGCTCCAAAGCGGTTGGCCTGGTTGTCCGCCTCGGTTATTCGAGGCAGGGCTGCTCAAATCGTCCCTGAAGGAGCAGCCAGATATGGACAAGTAGGACAGCAAGCATAGAAGAACTTGCACAAATCAAAAATAGCCGGCAAGCATAGAAGGACAGTATAGCAGTAGCATTTGCTTAGATAGGAGTAGTAGAGTAGAAAAATGACAGTAGGAGTAGATTAGTAGTACAAGTGTAGCAACTTAAGGGTAGCCAAATAGTGGTAGGAGTAAAAAATTCAGTAAGTAGTGGGTAAGCAAGCACAGCAGTAGTAGAGAGTAGAAGAGAAGTGTTGCAGCCAGCACCAGTGTAGGAGTAGAATAAGTAGTAGGAGTATAGGACCAGCAGCAGTAGTATATAAGAGTAGGAATAGTAGAGTAGAGTAGTAGCAGCAAGTAACTAGTTGAGTATGTGCTCAATTCAAAAAATTTGAGAAGGCATGTGCTTAATTCAAAATAGGAGAGGAGAAGAGAGCAGCATAGAGTAGCAGAGTTCAGCCTAGGCGTTCGGTTTTAACCGACGGTTCGGTTTCTTCGGTTTTCCAAAATTTCGGTTTCCAGAAAATGACCCCTGATCGGTTTGCTCAAATTCCAAAAACCGACCAATTTTGGTTTGGTTTTTAGTTCGGTTTTTTGGTAAAACCAAATAAACCGATGCAAGAAAACATCAGACAGGATTTAGAACTGATAGCATAGCACAGTACAAACTTGCACAGCATAGTATATTATTTGAAGACTCAAGACTATTACAAACTTAACAATTCAATGCTCAAATCAAATATTACAAATTTGCAGTTCATTCTTGATAATAAACCACAGTACTCCATCGGTTTTGATAAACAAGAGGAAAAAATAGGTTCCAGCCAGCAGGCATCAACAACAGCAAGAGAACAATGCTCCATGGCGCCACCAGGATGTGTCCAGCTAACCAACTTACCATTATCAAGATGCAGTAGCAGTAGTGCTATCCTTAGAAATGGCCAGGGCACCAATTTCTACAATAAGTGATTATGTTTTAGTTAGTACTTAGTGTAGTCATGTTACTGCAATAAGCTATCAAGATAAACAATAGAAATGATAACAACTTAGACTTAGCATTAAAAATTACCTTCCTCAAGCTTGGCCAATGCTTCTGTGTCCTCTTCAACACTGATGTAGTTGTTTCCACGAAGCCAATCATTTGTACAAACGAGCCGCTCAACCATTGTTGGTGTGAGTGATGTCCTAAAATCATCAAGTGTTCTTCCACCTGAACTGAAGGCCGACTCAGAGGCTACTGTTGAGATAGGAATTGCTAGAAGATCACGGGCCATACGAGACATTATGGGAAATCTAGTAGCATTGTTCTTCCACCATTTCATAATGTCAAAACTTTTACTAAGCTCCTCATTATCTTCTGAAAGGTACTTGTCTAGTTCAGACTTCACAGTGGTATTGGCACTCCCCTTATTGCTCATCTGTTGTGCAATTATGGAGCTCATCAATCCAAAACAAAATTTTGGTGTTTCTTGAGTTTTAGCAGGCACCTTGTCACTTGGAGATGGAGCATATAGTTCTCTATACTCCTCAAACAAAGCATGAAAATAAGTGTTGACTGTTGCCCACAGTTTCTGACCTATTTCATCACCAAACATTACCATAGTTGCCATCTTGACATAGTTAGAAAGTTTGAACCAAGGATCAATACCAACACAGAAAAAAATAACAATGTTAAGCAATTGATCCCCTTGTCTTTCTCTCCTCTCTTCTCTCTATCCCCTGGCCTTTCTCCATACTTCTCTCCCCAATATTTGTAATACTTCACTAACATTTTCTAGCCCATTTCCTTACATAATGTATCTTCACTATGACACCATTGTCTCAGCAGAACCAAAACATCAGCAATCTCATGAAAGTATGTGTGAGATGTTGGGCGACTTGTGGCAGAGACACGGAGGGTCAGCTCATAGAAGTATTTAAGAAATTGAGCCATTTTCCTTGCCTTTTCCCAATCTGATTTGATTGGAACTCCTAGTGCTTTCTCACTCTCTAACTCTAGACTATAGTATGGGTCTTCATCACTATACCTTTCAAAGGCCTTTTCACACTCTTGTGCAGTTTGTAGCATCAGGTAAGTTGAGTTCCACCTAGTGCAGACGTCTAGGTTGAAAAATGCTTTGGTCTAAACCTTTGCTAACTCAGCACTAGCATTGTCTACTGCTATTGTAAAAACATTCTCCATTCCCCAGTTAGCCAAGCAATTCTCTAAAGATTTTCCAATGTCCTCCCCCCTATGGCCCTTAACCAAGAAAAACCAATAATTTTTGCGTGCAAATTCCACTCATTGTCAATAAAATGTGCTGTAACACACACGTAATTATGACTATTCTTAGCCGTCCATGTGTTTGTTGTCAGGCTAACTCTTTCACAGTTGTCTTTCAAAAATTTCCTAAGTTTTTCTCTCTCATCATCAAACACTTTCACACAAGCTCTAGTGATTGTTCTTCTAGATGGCAAAACAAAACATGGGCATGCTTTTGACATAAACTTTCTAAGGCCAGAACATTCAGATAACACAAAAGGTTGCTCATCTTCTATTATCATCTCAGCAAAACTCCTCCTTAACTCCTCAGGATCAAATTTCCAAGTAGATAGAGTACCAACACTACTATTGCTAGGGCTAGGTTGTAGTTGTAAAGTACCTTGATTATCTACTACAGGTTTGTGAGGATTCTTCTTGCAGCTTTTCAAATGAGCCTTCATGGAGGACGTACCATTTAACTTTGTGTCACAGCGGAGTTGCTTGCCGCAGTACTCACACTTGGCTCTCTCCTCCCCATTATCAAGTTTGATCTTGCTGAAGTGTTCCCAAACATCTGATCTTGGAACCATGGGCTTCCTTTTCTTGCTTTCCTCATCTCCCACTTCCTCTCCATCCTTGGACTGCTACAGCTCATCCTACTTGTCATTCTCCCCATTTACAACTTCATTCTCATTCACTTGAACATTCAGATGCGCCACTGTTTCTTCAGTGTCCCCCATCTACAAGACATCAAAACAAAAACCAGCCATCTAGGTACTTAGTCAGGGTACAAACTAACTAACTAATCAACTCGCATTATCACAAAGCAACCAACAGGCATCTGGATCTATTAGGCATTAAGCAAGAACAAGAAGAACTAAAGACTTACATTGGAGGACTGCTCTATTCTTGCGGCCATGGTTGAGGAGCTTGACGACGGTCGATGGTGGCGCCTGAAAGGGTCGAGATGGCGACTAGAGGGGGGTGAATAGTCCTTTTTAAAACTTAGTCATGTTGGCTATCCGAAACAAGTGCGGAATTAAAACTATCGGTCTAGCCAAGACTACACCCCATTATCTATGTTCACTAGCACCTTGCAAAGGTACTAATTATACAATATGGTGCCGGGCTAGCTAGAGCTCTCCTAACCAATTCTAGGAGTAAGGTCACACAAACCTATGCCACTAGTACTTTAAGTGATAAGGGAGCTCCTACACATGCTAGTAAGCAAAAGCACAAAGCCACCTAAGCTCACTAGCAATGCTCAATAACAAGGCAACCAATGCCAAATTAGAGAGCGCAAATACTTAGCTACACAAACTAAGCAATGTGACTAACAAGGTTACTAAAACCAAATTAGCCATGCAAGGGAGCTACTTCTATGCTACACAAGCAAGAAGGTAACTAGCAAGCTACATAAGCTATCTAATTACAAGAGCAACTACACAAGCACAATGTATATAAATGTAATCACAAGCTTGTGTAACAGGGATGCAAACCAAAGGGAAGAACAAGGTTGACACGATGATTTTTCTCCCGAGGTTCACGTGCTTGCCAACACGCTAGTCCCCGTTGTGTCGATCGCTCACTTGGTGGTTCGGCGGCTAATTAGCATCACCCGCTAAGCCCGCACGTCGGGCGCTGCAAGAACCTACCCCGAAGGTGAGGGTAGCTCAATGACACGCTTTACTAGAGTTGCTCTTCGTGGGTCCCGCAGGGCGAGCACAATGCCCCTCACAAAGCACTTCTCTAGAGCGCCACACAAGCTTCTTGCAGGCTTCCACGGAGACCACCACCAAGCCATCTAGGAGGTGGCAACCTCGAAGAGTAACAAGCACCATCGGCTGGCAACTCAATCACCTAGTGCCACTCGATGCAACCGCATGATGCAATCGCACTAGAATCGCTCACTCACACAATCGGATGATCACTATCAAGTATGTGTGAGATGGAGGGCTACCAAGCACTCACAAGCATGAACACTAAGTCTCCTGAGGTGCTCAACACCAGCCATGGCCGAAGGCCACATCTATTTATAGCCCCAAGGGCTAAACTAGCCGTTACCCCTTCACTGAGCAACTGTCAGGTCGACCGGACGCTCTGGTCGTGTTGACCGGACGCTGGACCTCAGCGTCCGGTCGCCCGATGACAGCCATGTGTCATCTACGTTCAACGGCATTCTTCCTGTCTCAACGGTCATCTTCTAACCGGACGCAGCAGCTTCAACTGACCGGACGCTGGACCCTCAGCGTCTGGTCATTTACAGTAAGGTACCAACCTTGACTGGACACGTCCGGTCGCATGAGATCAAATGCAGCCTAGCATCCGGTCACTCTGTAGTTCTACATCACCATACGTCAGCCTGACTAGACGCACCCTGCCAGCATCCGGTCACTTCTAGTGCTAGCGTCCGGTTAAAGACCGACGCTGCATGTTCTCAGCCACCACTGACCGGACATAGGACCCCAGCGTCCGGTCACCACGTGACCAGCGTCTGGTGCACTCTGTGAGACCCTGTCTTTTCTATGTAGGGCACCGGTGGCACCGTCGGACTGTCCGCACTCTATGGGTGGACACTCCACCGGTGGAGTTTCTTCACCAAGTTGATCCACATCAACTTCAACTTCTTCTCCTTTATAAATATGCTAACACCACCAAGTGTACACCACCATGTGTATGTGTGTTAGCATTTTCACAATCATTTCCCAAAGGATGTTAGCCACTCAACTTGCCACGCCACTCAATCCTAGCGACGATGCAAAGTTAGATCACTCAAGTGGCACTTAGATGACCGATATGCAAACAAGTTTGCTCCTCTTGATAGTACGGCCATCTATCCTAAACCCGGTCATAAACTTCTCTACACACCTATGACCAGTGAAATGAAATGCCCTAGGTTATACCTTTGCCTTGTGCATTCCATTCCATCTCCTCCAACGTTGATGCAACACATGCACCAACACGATCAACAATGATATGATCCACTTCATATCATCACGTGATCATATTGGTTCATCGATCTTGACTTTACTTCCTCTTCACCGTTGCCATCGTCCATCGGTGCCAAGTCTTGCTCAAGCTTCACCGCCACGTGGTCCATCACTCCAAAGCCTTCGACTTGCCCTTCACGCTTACAACCGGTCCATCAAGCCAAGTCTTATCTTGATCTTCTCCACCTTGATCACATGACTCAATGTCATGTCTCATGTGCAATAAGCTCCTTCATCATCACATGTGTGAGCTTTGCAACATCTCCAAGCCATTTTCACCTTCATGGCATATGTTGCTCACACACATGTACCTGTGGACTAATCACCTGTGTATCTCACATAAACACAATTAGTCCACCTAGGTTGTCACTCAATTACCAAAACCACACAAGGACCTTTCAGCGCCACCGCTGCTGGCCGCCTGGTGCCCTAGCCTGCTGGGTGCGCCGCCAGCCACTTGTCGCGCCTTCGAAGGGTTAGGGTTAGGAGCGAGAGTGCGAGGCTCTGTGTGTGGACGTGCTGTGTGACTCGATTCGATGCAGGGAAGTGAAGTGGTGCGGGTGCAGGGTGCCGTGGTGGACTAGCGGTGGTGGGCTGGTGGGCAGTGGGCCGATGCCTGGTGGGCTGGCGCTCAGCAGCTCAGCGCTCACGGCCTTAGCCTGCCTTACAAAAGTTTCTCAGTTTCTCGGTACTTTGGTTTGGTATGGCATAGAAACCAAAGCCGAAGCGGAACACCAAACTTCACAGAACTAGAAACCAAAACCGAACCGAAAAACCGAACTACCGACTATTTGGTTCGGTTCGGATCGGTGTTCGGTTTTCGATGAAAAAGCACCTAGGGTGAAGCAGAGTAACAGCATAATCTCAATTCCACCAAAACAGATAATAATTAAGTAGAGGAGATAGGCATTTGCTCAAATAATAATTAAGTATTTGCCAACAATAATAATTTGGCATTCAAAATAGGAGAGGAGATAATTTGCCACCAAAGTAGCATTAGTAGTAAGGATCAAAGCCACCAAAGTGGCTAAATCAGCAATAGAACTCTCTTGCTCAGATAATGTGCTCAATTCAAAATTAGGCATGTGCTCAGATAATCTCAATTCAGAATAGGCAACATAATCTCAATTCAAAATAATTTGGTATCACAAGCAGTGGCATTTGCTCAGCAAAAATATTTTGGCATCACAGGCAGTGGCATTTGCTCAACAAAAATATTTTGGCATCATAGGCATCATAATAATGAACAATGACAGGCATAACCTCAATTCAAAAGAGGCAGTATAATCTCAATTCAAAACAATTTGTCATCATAGATAGGCTCAGGCATCACAGGGAGTAAAGGGGATCGATGAACCCTGGATGATGCCAGACGGAGTTGGGAAGACAGCCGCGCTAGGGTTCCCAGGGTACGACGGACGGAGCTAGGGAGATGGATTGAGCTAGGGAAGAGGGATGGAGCCGAGGAAGAGGGATGGAGCCAGAGAAGACGACCGCTAGGGTTCCATCGTATGGCGGCGGAGCTCGTCGCCCATGGCTAGGGTTCCGCAGCGGCTCCCAACGGCGGATAGAGCTGAGGAAGAAGGTCGACATGGGGGCGCACAGCGTGGTAACCCGTGCCTACGGTCAACTAGAGACAAGGACGATGATGGTCACCGGGGGCACATCTAGATCTCGACGACGGCACGGCGAAGCTAGGGTTTGTGGCACCTCGGTGGATGGTGATGTGGAGCTCGAGCCTGGGGCTATGATAGAGCTCCGGGCTCTCGGGGGGGGGACCAGAGATGGGGCTAGAGCACAGCATGGTGATGACGACAGTGGCGTGAAAATTGGATAGCCCTTCAGGGTGGTTTTGAACCACGGCAAAGGATTTAGTTGATTCGAGGCTACAGCTGGGGTATATATAAAGGATGCTTAACCGAGGCAGGTGGCATAGGGTGCCGCCATGATTAATATTAACCGAGGCGGGAGGCTTAGGTTTCCCACCATGGTTAATATTAACCGAGGTGGGCGGCTTAGGTTGCCCGCCATGGTTAATATTAACCGAGGCGGGCGATAAGATTTTCCATTTTTTATATTTGATGCAATGCCTTGGTTATTTTAGTTTTACAACATTTTAAAATTGTTATTTAATTTGTAATGCTTATCTAAATTCATAGGAGTAGTAGTGTAGGAGTAATAGAGTAGTGGGAATAGTGTAGAAGTGTAGGGGTAGTAGTAGAGTTGTAGGAGTAGTTGGGGTAGTGTAGGAGTGTAGTAGTAGAGTTGTAGGAGTAGTAGTAGTGTTGTAAGAGTACTAGGAGTAGTTGTGTTGTAGGAGTGTAGTAGTAGAGTTGTAGGAGTAGTAGTAGTAGTGTTGTAGGAGTAGTAGTAGAGTTGTAGTAGTAGTGGTGGAGTAGTAGTAGTAGTAGTGTTGTAGGAGTAGTAGTAGAGTTGTAGTAGAAGTAGTAGTGTAAGAGTAGGACTTGTTAATGAAATACTTGTTTCATTCCTTTCAATAAATATCAAATTATTTTTAAAAATCAAACACTTAACACGTACAGATTATGATCTCCCACAGTCATATATATATATGATTCCATTATAATAATAATCAGTTACATAAAAGTTCTTGTTAATCAATAAGTGACTACATTATTACATAAATGTGTGGCACACATATCATTTTGCTGCAAATGTTCCCATGACGGTCTTCTTCTCACTGTCGGGGCAGAACCAGGGCATCATCTTGGTCTTGTTGACGTGGGTCTCGACCAACTTGATCTTCTATGGATGATCGGTAAAGAGTGCTAGCTCAGCGCAGTTGTTGTATTCTTTGGGACTCTGGACTCCATCAGCTCCCATAATCCTCTGCTTTTTGGACACAACCACATGCGTTTTGCTATCTTTGGGCATCGGCCAATAGGCTACTTGCGCCTAGTGGCTTGCTAGTACCCACTGATCATCTTTGTAGTCGACACTTTAAAGCTCCATGGTGGTTAGCCCATAGTCATCCACGACAACCCCCTTTGGTTTGACCCACTGGCACTGGAAGACAGCTAACTGTAGGTCACTGTCGTAGTCAAGTTCCCATATCTCTTCAATATGCCCAAAATATGTCTTGGTCTGCCCCGTTGACTCATCGATGCCCTCATATCGAACACCACTGTTCTATGTCGTGCTTTTCTTGTCCTTCTCCTTTGTGTGGAGCTTGTATCCATTGATGTCATACCCTTGCCATGTGGTGATTTGGGTGGATGGACCAGATGTAAGCCTCGCTTCATCGGACTCTCCATGGGGTATGTCCTACAGCTCTTTGATCCACATCGTGAAACTGATCTTGTGTTGTTTCTGGACCCATGCCTTTGTGCGATGTCCATCATGAGTGGCGCGGATCTCCTCTAGGTGGTTGTCAACATATGGTTCCATAACCACTAGCTGATTAAGGACACTACGATGAGCTTCTTGCATCGTTTCATACTATACATCGGTGCATACTTTCCACCCCGTGCAACCCATTCCCGAGGTTCTGCCTTCATGCTGGGGGACGGGCAGGCCAGTCACCCTTCCATCTTGGATGTACATGGTGCAGCAGTTAATGGCCTCCTTGGTTGTGTATGCCTCGGTCATAGAGCCCTCCGGGTAGGCACGGTTAAGGACGTATGAATTGAGGGTCGACATGAACCACTCGTATGTCCACATCTGGTGTAGGTACATAGGGCCTAGTTCCTATATATGTTCAACTATGTGCATCATCAGGTGTGGCATAATGTCGAAGAAAGATGGCGAGAAGCACATCTCGAGCTGGCAAAGAGTCTCCGTAATGAACTATTTTAGGCCAGGCAGTTTAGCTTCATCGATGACCTTCTATGTGACGTAGTTGAAGAAGTAGGACATGCATGTGATGTCCATCTTCAAGTACTCTGGACCGATAGCCCTAATCACAATTAGAAGGAACACCGTGAGCATGACGTGATAGTCATGTGCATTGAAGCTAGTTAGTGTGAGGTCCTTCATTGAGACCAGGCTCTTGATGTTGGAAGAGAAATCTGTCGGCACCTTGACACCCCTAAGCCACTGGCACATGGCCCTCTTCTCATCTCTCGTCAGGTTGTAGCTTATGCCCAAAAGGTTGACTTTCCCACTCTGCATCGCCGGTGTCGGGTGAATTTCGGACCTGATGTCCTGGTTGACAAGATCCATCTGTTACTTCAGACCATCCTTTGTCATAGTCTTGATGTCTATTAGTATGCCAATGATGCTTTCGAAGACATTCTTCTCAAGGTGAATGCAGTCGATGGCATGGGGTGTATCTAGCTCCTTCCAGTATGACAGGTACTTGAAGAAACATGACTACTTCATGAAAGGAAAAGGGGCGATAGGTGGTTCCTCCATCTTATCCAACTTCCTCTTCTTTCCTTATCGTGGTCCCGTCTTCCTCTTTCTTCTTCTTCCTGAACTCAACGTCTATGCCCTTCACCATGTCAAACACCTTTTGCCCATACCTCATCCTTTCTGGCTCGTCAGTTTCAGGCTCCTCCTGGTTGTCAAAGTATTTATTAATCATATCTGCCTGGTACCAGTGCTTTTTGATGAGGAATCACCTATGCCTCATGTACACCATGTTCTTGGATGCACTAAGGTAAGTGTAGCAGGTACCGTCAATGCAAACTACACAACCTGACTTACCTTTGATCTGCACCGACAGTGAAAAAAGACCAGGGTAATCGGTGATGGTGACAAAGATGATGGCTTTTAGAGTGAACTCCTTCTTTAGAGACGCATCCATCATCTAGACCCCATGTTCCCATAGTATCTTCATGTCCTCCATGAGGGGCTCTAGGAACATATTTATATCACTGCCTGGCTACCTGGGTCTAGAAATAATTATGGTTAGTAAAAGATACCTGTGCTTCTGACATAGCCAGGGAGGTAGGTTGTAGATGGTGAGGATGGTCGGGCAAGTGCTGTGCGATTTGCTGAGGTCACCGAACGGATTCATCCCATCGGTACTCATCACAAACCTGACGTTCCTCGCCTCATCGACAAACTCTAGGAACTTGGCATTGAAATGCTTCCACTGCTTGCCATCGGAAGGGTGCCGTAGCTTGCCATCATCCTTCGTGCACTCATCAGATGCATGCTAGGACATCAGCTTGGCATCCTCAGGATTCCTGAATATAGCACGCAAGCGATCGATCACGGACAAGTACCACATCGACAGGGCCAGACTTTTCCTCTGTATGTAACCCTCTTCTTCCTCGTCCTCAGGAGACGGGATCTGCTTCTTTGCGGTACTCTTCTTGGCCATCTTCTTCTTCTTTGGCCCTCTCTCGTCATTCACATCGGCACAACAACCGCCATTCCTCTTGTACCGACTCACGCCACAGTGCAGGCAGCTTTGCAAGTTCTCATACTTGCCCCAATATAGGATACAGTGGTTAGGGTAGGCATGGAACTTTTTAAGCTTCATCGCCACTAGCCGGATCAACTTCTTCGCTCGGTAGGTATTGGCGGGCACCTTGTTACCCTCTGGGTATGTGTCGGCAAGGATACGTAACAGATCATTGAAGCTAGTGTCGGATCAGCCATGGCGAGCCTTCAGCATCAGCATCTGGAGGTTAAAACGCAACGTTGTACAGTGCTTCAGACAGTCCTTATAGAGGGGATCAATTGACGCCTGCTTCATCTCTCTAAAATTCTCTAGCCACCTCGAGCTCCCAAACGGAACGTCATCATGGTCAAGACGGTTAGCGATTGACTCAAAAAGGTCCACAGTCTTGAGATCCCTCACTGTCTCACTGCCATCCCCATCATCGTCGTCAGTCGTGTCTTGGAGCAGATCATCCATCGTGATGTAATCACGATCTGCATTGTTGCCAGTAGCAGCATTGCCATGCCCGCCGGCCGCTGCTGATGCAATTTGTTGTTCGACATTCACCGCCGCCGTCGTCGCTGTCGACGAGTTCCCTCCTCCAGATGCACCGACACTCGGATCCTCTGCTTCCCCGTAAAACTTCCAGACGGTGTAATCCTTGACAAAACCGTATCGGACCAAGTGAGATTTCACCATGTCATCTCTGTGGCCAAGAAGGTTCTTGCAGCTCTTACACATACAGATGGTGAGTTCTCGCTTTAGACTCAGACGATGCCTTTTCGTAGTGGCAATAAACTTTGTCACATGATCCAGGAAAGCTGGATCCAGCCTCGATGTCTTGTACATCCATTCCCTGTCCATGACCGCGAACACCTTGCACACACAAACAACAAAAATGGCGCATATAAGCAGAGCAGTACGAAAAAAAGACAGCCAGGTAGCTCTAGATCTTATGATTTCTCTCTCCTCCCAATAGATTTAGATCTAGATCTTGAGAAAAAGCACCCAAATCATGGAAAAGGGAGAGGATTGAGGGTTTGAGAGCGAGAATCAACCTGTTGCGGTGCCCCCCCTTCACCAAAACCAAGGGCAAAACCTCTCCCCCTAGAAAATGGCCATTTTTTAGGGTTGTGAGGTCAAAACCCGAAAAAATGGAGAAGCCGTGGGGAAGAAGGGTAGGTGGGGCTGTATTTGTAGCCCAGACTTAACCGAGGCAGGCACTATAAGGAAACTGCATCGGTTAATCGTCTGTTAACCGAGGCGGTTGCTTTAGACCAAACGCCTCGATTAATGGATGGATTAACCTTGGCGGTTACCCTAAGCCAACCGCTTCAGTTAATAAACATTAACCGAGGAGGTTGCTTTATAACAACCGCCTCTATTAAAGTATTAACTGAGGCGGTTGCGTTAGGGCAACCGCCTCGGTTAATCTGCATTAACCGTGGCGGTGTTTTTACAGCGCTCGCCTCGGTTAAGGATGAACTGAGGTGGTTGCTGGCCTAGCTGCCCTGCCCCGAATAACCGAGGCGGACAACCAGGCCAACTGCCTTGGAGCCCCATTCCGAAATGCTGTGCATAAGATTTTGTGTAGTAGTGTCAGACAACGCTATGCTGTAAAAGCTTATAGAAGAAAATCTCAAACACTGTGATGGAAAAATCTTGCTAGGATAGTAGGATGTTAACTAATGAGAGAATGAACTGGGCTGTTTCACTTGTCCCGTAAAACTCTTGCAAGGTGTACACATCACCATTGTACTGAAAAACTGAAGATTGTATAGCTTCAATCCCGACCTCTTCCCAAAACGAAAAAATATTAGATCGTTGAGCCAATCAATTGCACAGTTGCAATCCATGTTATAATATCATCATCTCGCCATAGCCCAGATGCCCAATCACGAGAAGTGAACCCACTCTGATTGAATAACCAAAGTAAAGCACAATATCAAAACAGTTCAGACACAGACATGAAATTGAGGAGTTTTGATGATCACCTGCGAATCAAGGAGCATGCGAGCACAGAGAACACATGTGTAGAACCCTGCTGCTCCTTGATGTTCCCTAGATTGCTGCAAAATCAAAGCAGGTAGGCTATATTCACGAAGGTAGGTTAATCAAAGCAGAAAACAACCAGCATCTTTCATGTAGACATGAGCACGTACGTTCCGGTATGGGACGACGCGGCGATGTGAGGTGGCCGTAGCGCGCGTACGGCGGCCGGGTCGCTCGCCGACGTCTCAACATCACGCCCACGCTCAGGCACCCCTGCCTCACTGGCCGTGCTAGGCTCCTCGGCAGCAGCGACGATGCCAGCGGCCGTCCCCACCATCGCCTCGTCACCATCCGGTGCCGCGGGGGAGGCTTCGGCGGGCGCCCAATTGGAACCCTCTAGGCGGGGCTCCATGCCTGCAGCGTCCATGACAGTAGCACCGGTCGCGAGTGAAAACCCTAGCGATTGCGGCCCCTACTGAACCATCCCCGCAGTGAATCACGCGCCTGTGGAGAGAGATTCCGTCGGGCCACGGTCGTGCATCGAGGGTGGATCGGGGTCGACAGGGATGTGATTGCTGATTGGAATCGGTGAAAGTGAGGGAATTATTTGCAGATCTATAATGGAGCAGGAGGTCAGGCGGGTAGAATTTTGTTTCGGTGAAAAAAAGAGCGCATAAGAGGGAACGGCGAGGAAATTGAACGGCAGGAACGCGCAATCTTACATTTCGTAAGATGTGGCCCACTTGTTAGGAGGTAATGACGTTTAATATCCCTTAGATCAAGATCTCAAATCACATCTCCAAGGGTTAAAACATAGGGTGAGTAGGAATTTTCAGGTAACATGTATTTTTCAATATCCCTTAGATCAAGACTCAAATCATATCTAAGGGTTAAAACATGGGGTGGGTAGGAATTTTCAGGTAACATGTACTTTTCGATTTCTTCGCTCTTTTATAGTATAGATTTATATATGCTTGATCTCTGTAATACAATAGCATGGGTCACGAGACTGGAAAAATTTTGTATGCGACGGTGTCGCATAGAGAGGTCCATGCTAAGCCACCAGGTCGCACGTGATACACGGCGTAGTTGCGTGGAACTCCTCCGCTCGCCTTGCTGCAGGTGGGACCAGCGTGGAACACACAGAGTACGTCGCACGGAGCATTAGATGCGACACCGTCGCCTAGAAATTTTTTCCCACGAGACTAGCTGGTTTTGAGGAAGCCACCTAGTGTCACTACCAAAATAGTGGAATTCTCCTAATGTTTTTAAGTAGTAATAAAACACTACCACTAGTCAAACCACATGGGAATCCTCACTAGGAGACATTTAGTAGGAAAATTTTATACTAAATTTTGAATGCTAAAATACTAGGAGAAGCCCACATCACTAAGAGAAGTCTAAAATTCTGGTTGTGTGGTGGAGAGTTGATATATAGGATACCACTCTGTCTTCTGCCGCTGCATTGCCAAGTTTTAATTTCGTCACGAAAAATGATCAAACATCAATCTATCCTGCCTGCCCAAGTCTCTTCATCAGTGTTCTACAGATTTTTCTTTATTTTCAACTGTTTTTTAAAACTTATTTCTGGTCAACTGTGTTCTACAGATGGCTTCTGGAGGACTTTTGCAACCCGATGGCTTCAGGAGGACTTCTAAACCTACCTGAGATGATGTTGTGCAACATATATGATGCCGTGCAACCTGATGATGCCACCTAAATATTATATACTATAATATATCATGAACTTTAGTTATTTTGTTGCCCAACTATATGAACCTACCTGAGACGATGGATATGATGCCACCTTATTTTTTTACTATGCATATCATGAACTTTAGTTCTTCTGTGTATGAACTATATATGTGCTACCTATTATCTTTATTTCTGGATTGCTATTATTAATTATGGTTCTGGAAACATAGTTATGGTTTGCTATATGATTCTGGGAAATATATGGTTTTGGGAAATATATGGTTCTGGGAAGTGTATTGGTTCTGGAAATATATGGTTCCAATGTCAATTTTTTGATAGGGGCTGATAGTTACGGTTCTGGAAATATATGGTTCTGGGAAGTGTATTGGTTGCCATTTCTTTGCCCCCGTGTGTTCTTGTCTTCTGGAACATGTGGTGGACTGCAGAAATGTGGAAGCATATGTTCTGAAATGTGGCAGCGTGTGTTCTACAGAAATAGTTGTCACAGTTGATCCATCTCATTTTTATGCTGCATTTAAGTTATCCTTTGTATGGACACTACTATGGAAACCATGGAGGGTAGTTTCTACTATATATTAATTACTCTTTCTCTCTCTTGGAAACTACGTCTAGAAACTATCCATTGGGACTGCCCTTATGGTGTCACGAGTATAAATGGTATATGGTAGTGGGGGAGGATCCGAGGAGGTATGAACAAAACGATATATAATGCTAAAACTAGCATGGTTTTCATAGCATTAATTAGACTGCCACGTCATCATTTTGCTGATGTGGAAGGTGAATTAAGGAGGAAAGAGAGTGAAATCGTTTCTCAGATGAGAAACCGAGACTGCTCTCGTTCCTACGCACGGAGAAATGACCTGTTCGGTGTTGGGATGTCCGTCATCGTTTCCATCCCTTACGAGCAGGTTCTGCTATGTGTCTACCGGTCTCGGTCGCCACAATCCCGCATGCGGCCTCGTCCCGCTCTGCTTCTTCCTGCGCACAGGCCCGCATGCGAGGACTCCTTCCCGCTCTGCTCCTCCTGCGTGCCTATGCTCCGCTCATTTCCCTGCGCTTGACATTGCTCCGGTCTGTTCCCCGGCTCACTCCGGCGCAGGAGCCTTCTCTGCCCCATTCCCCTGCGCGAGAGCAGGTACCTGCTCCGCTCGTTTCTGAACCAACTGTCAATATGTTTATGCACATGTGACTTTAAGCTATGATATCTCTGAGAGAATTCCAAAACCTACATTCAGTAAGCTTGAATACTACGTTACTCATGCATGATATTGACATCTCAATTGGTGCAGAAATGATTAGGTTCTTTTCTTTTTAAAATTTCTGAGTATGTGGAAACTGCAACTGATGAAAGGTCGATCAACAGATGTAATATTATTGTTGGCTACTTAGTTGCTCGCCACAGCTGATCCTCCTCCTTTATGTGGTGTCATTAAATTCTTCTCTGTTAAGAAACTACTATAGAAACTATGGGTCGGAGAGGATAGTTTCCACTACAAATTTATTGTTGTCTAAACTACCGATGGCAACCATGGGCTGGGACTGCTCTAATGGACGCTGCAAACATTAGATGGCAACCATGGCCACACTTGCTGCCCTGGCGTGCTGTCTGTGTGTGTATGCGTGCGTGTTAGTATAAAAAATGTAGAACTCCAGGTTGTTGAATGAACTCATATTTCCTCTGGTTGCTTCGGGGAAACCTGTTCTCATAGGAAAGAATAAATTAGTTCACTCACGCAATACTTCTTATATTGACAACAAAAAATCTTTTTTATGTATAATCAAATGTGTACTCTACAGTGGTGCAGCTGATTTCATCACATATGTCCACTAGGCTGGTGTTTCCTCAAAATTTCTTAAACAAAACTCTTTTTTCTATCACACCTCTTTGGTTCATTCAACACTTTCATAGCCAAACAATGACAAAACACCTCTTTGATCCATATTTCAAATGAACCAGTCCACAAATCAGATACTTGTAACGTAGAGACCAGAAAGATACCTCTGCAGATCAATTTATTGTTGCCTTCTTAATTAAATGCTTCATCCGTTATTATTTTGAAAATCAAACAACTAGATGCCTCCAACGTCAGACATCTCATCAACGGACAACCATTTTTTTATGGTGTTCAAAACCAGGACTTAACCATTATTGTGTCTTATACTATATTGATGAGTAATGAGACTGATGGTCCAAATCCGTGACAACTGTTTAATTGTATCATGTAAACTAAATTATCATTGATGCCCATGAGAAATATAGTATTGGTATGGGGACAATAAGAATCGTTTGAGTTTCTTTGTATTATTCATTTGCTTGCTACATGTGCACACACTTGCCGCCCTCGCTCTCTCCCTCTCTCTCCGCGCGCGTGTCAGTGTCTATCTCATATTATTGGCTGCAGTTTGAACATTTGACATCACAATATTCGTTTCTGAATTGTCGCAAAAAAAAATTCGTTTCTGCATGCTACTGAAATCCTAATGTTCTCCACTTCCGTGTTAGGGTGAAGACATCACATTACCGAGCAGCTGCAATTTAATGGCCTTCGCAATGTGACCGTTGGTTACATCAGAAAAGGGTGAACTCCAGGCTGTTTGAACGAACTCCTATTTTCTCGGCTTGCTTTGGGGAAACACACTGTTAGAAAAGAATAAATTGGTTCACTCACTCAATACAGCTTATATTTACAACCAAATTTTTTTTTAAATATAACTAAATTTGTATTTTATAGTGGTGTAGCTGATATCATCTCATATGTCCACTAGGCTGGTATTATATTTCCTCAAATTTTTTAAACAAAACTCTTTTTTTTTCTATCACACCTCTTTCATCAATTCAACACATGCTTATCAAATGTTGTCTCTAAATTCCTGCAGCAAGGCACAGGAAACTCTCCAAGTTGATTTTATGGTCAAGACATTTTTTTGTTATGATCCGATCAGAAAGATAACACTGTATATTCATTTGTGGTTAGCATTTTAAACTTATTTGCCTATTCTTTTTTGAAAGTCAGAAACAAAACTGGATACCAGCGACATACTCCCTCCGTCCACAAATGAACACAATTCTCGTTTTTCGATGAGTCAAACAGTTTGAACTTTCACTAAATTTGTATAAAAAAATCTAATATTCATGATACAAAACAAGTATCATTAGATTATTAGTTATAGAATATATTTTCATAACAAATTTATTTGGAGACATCACATTACCAAGCAGCTGCAATTTAATAACCATTACAATCTTACCATTGGTTACATAAGAAAATTGAGAACTCCAGGCCATTTTGAAGAACTCCTCTTGTCTCCAGGCAGCTTGGGGAAAAATAAACGGGTAAAAGGAATAAACTAGTTCACTCACTTAATACAGCTTATATTGACAACAAAATTTCCTTCTATATGGAACTACATTTGTATTCTACCATGGTGCAGATGATGTCATCGCATATGTCCTGTAGGGTGGTATTTCATCAAAATTTGGTAAACAAAACTCTTTTTTTTTTATATCCCACCTCTTTCATCCAATCATCACGTGGTCATCTAATGTTGTCTCTAAATTCCCAAAGCAATGTGTGGGGTATTCTCCAGATTGCTTTTATGGTCAAGACATTGTTTTCTTGTGATCCGATCAGAAAGATATCTATGCTGATTAATTTTTCGTTAGCATTTTTAAATGATTTGACAAATATTTTTTTTTGGAAGTTGTGAACAACAAGGGTGCCAAGTAACAAACATTTCTGAAAGCCCTATCAAGAGTTTGTGTATTTGGTGTTCAAAACCAAGACTTAACAATTTCTATCTCTCATACTATATTCTTGAGTACTAAAACTATTGTTGTGATTCCATGACAATCATTTATTTAAATGATGTAAACTAAATTAACAAAGATGCTCAAAAAAATATAGTTTCGCTATTGGGGCAACAAGAATCTTTTGACCTCCTCTGTATTATGTTTTAGCATGCTACATGTGCGCATAGTTGGCATACGAGGCACATTTTATTTAATGGACTCTGATTATTTTACATTTTTGAATGCACTCTGACCATTTTACATTCCGAAAATTTATTGGTTTCATATTCTAGTAAAAAACTAAATAACTCGCCAAGTGTGTTCCATAATGTTTTATGGCTAATGCATTATGAAGAGTATTTATTTATTGTTTCAACTGCCCTCTCTAACGATGACCTTAGTGGAAAGACATTTTATTTATTCTTATGATTGGATCCATATCCTGCTTTTATAGCTGAACAATGACAAAACTTGGGGCAAGTAATCCAGATTTCTATGTTTAAAATAAAATTGTCTGCTGATAAGCTATTTATTACATAGAGACCTGACAGAAATCTCTGCAGATTGAATTGTTGTTGGCTTATTAAAGGCTTCATTGGTTCTTTCTTCGAAATTGTAAACAACCTGGGAGCCTCCAACATGAGACATGTCATCAAGGGACAACCAATGTTTTACTATCATTCACCGAGACCAAAGGTAAGAGCATCTCTAGTAGCTCCCAAAGAAATTATTGCTAAATCAATCAGTTTTGCAAGTCGCTCAAAAAAAGGGAGCATATCTGTTGGATTTCTCCATCCATTTCGAATATCTTCCTCCTAATAAAATGTAGAAGGCAGTTTTGCACCAGAAATTCCAGACTATGTCCAAATCGCCTAGCCACGTTTATACTTTATTTCCCTCCTATACATTTTGCATCGGGAATCCTGCCCTTTCTTGTTTTCTTCCCCACGTCCTCCCACCTTTGGATTGGCTGACTGGATACACATGTGTATGTTTCGATGCAATTGGATCGATTTTCCGAAGTGCTCAAAGGTTGGTGGTTGAGATAAGGAGTTGTTGGAGATAGGTTTTTTTCCAATTCTGCAAAAAAAGTAAAGATTCTGAGTGGGTTTTTGGAACTCTTGGAGAGATACTCTAAGTTATGAAGCAATAACATAGTTTAAACACACTATCGGGAGTTTGTCACTACGCCAGGGAGCCTTTTTAGTGGCAGCTCCCCCCTACTCATCCATCTCTAGAAATTGTTGATAGCCTCCCCTACAAATCATTTTCCGGAAATCATAAATCTAGACAAAAAAATAGCAAAAATTTTTTTTGACCCGAAGAGACCCCACTGGCCAGCCACACACGCGCACCGCCCTAACTATCCCATCGCGTGTTTTTTCGGGTGAAAATGTGCGCTGCGCAGCCACCAGGTCTCGAACCAGCGACCCCCTCCCTCACGTGTCCTCTACTAACCACTCCACCCATAAGACACTTATGTCCACTTGGGATATTCGTCCTCCTCATTTTATCTTGATCTAATTTTAATCTTAGTATTTTAAATGTTAGAACTTCAAACGTTATTTTGTATAGATAGATGATTTCAAATAAAAAAGTTATCAAATACAAAGTAGCATAACCTCTCAGGATCTACATCTTTATTTTGGTCATTTCTCCATTCGAGGTTGTTTGCAAAATTCAAATTTCAAATGTGACAATTTCAAACGTAATTTTCCATGGATAGATTATTTCAAATAAAACAGTTGTCAGCTACAAAGTTGCGTAACTTTTTGAGATCAACAACTTTTGTTTTGGTTGTTTCTCCATCCAAGGTCATTTGGAAAATTAAAATTTCAAATGTGAGAATTTCAAACATAATTTTCCATAGATTGATGATTTCAAATAAAAAAGTATTCAACTACAAGTTGCATACCTTTTTGAGATCTGCAACTTTTGTTTTGGTCGTTTCTCCATCCAAGGTCATTTGCAAAATTTGAATTTCAAATGTGAGAACTTCAAACGTAATTTTCCACAAATAAATGATTCCAAATAAAAAGTTGTCAACTACATAGTTATATAACTTTTCGAGATATAGAACTTTCGTTTTAGTTATTTCTCCATGTGAGGAAGTTTGAAATATCCATTTCTAGAGGTGGCTCATTTTGGGAAGCATTTTTAGAGGTGGTTTTAGATTGAGCCGCCCCTAAAAAAAGAAGGCATTGCTAGAAATGGTTTTTGTAGTACTGTGTGTATGTGGTGTTCAAAACCAAAATTTAAACATTATTGTTGCTCAAACTATATTATTGAGAAATGAAAGCTAATGTTCTGAATATGTGACAATTGTTTGTTTATATCATATAAACTTATGCCCACAAGAAATATAGTTTCAATGTGAGGGCAACAAGAATCTTTTCAGTTACTCTAGATTATTATTTGCATGCTACATGTAAATTTTAGTGTTTTTTGTAACACCCTAAAATTTGTCTCTTTTAAAAATAGGTTTAACAGGATGTATTTCAGAATTTTGGTGCTCATGAAACATAGGAAAATAAAAATCTTCATTAAATGAAAATTCATCATAAGGTAGCAACGTG
This sequence comes from Miscanthus floridulus, assembly GCF_019320115.1. Lineage (NCBI taxonomy): Eukaryota > Viridiplantae > Streptophyta > Magnoliopsida > Poales > Poaceae > Miscanthus > Miscanthus floridulus. Next base: position 34,898,761 of record NC_089588.1, on the reverse strand, counting down.
TTTGAGCATACATGCCCTAGCATTTGATTTATTTGGTTGAGTGGTTTTGATTGAAAATTTAAAATGGTTCAAATTGCTTTTTGCAAATGAAATTAAAAATGGCTTTGAAGTAAAAGAGAAGAAAATTAGAAAGTAAATGCATTTAAAAAGTTGTAAAATTTTATTTCTGAAAACTTACCAAAGTTAATCATTTTTATTTGAATTGAAAAGTATATTTGAAACTATATTTGAATTTGCATTTGGTTCATAATTGAATTTGGTTTTGAAAATAAAATAGAAAAGGAAAAAGAAAAAAAAAACCTTTCCCTCCTCTCTCCCTTTTCACTCTCTCGGTCCACTCCCGCAAGCCGCAAGCCGCAAGCCGCAGCCCAGCATAGCAGCTCAGTCACGCGCCTGCGCCTTCAATCTCTCTCTGACAGTTGGCCCCCTCTCTCGCGGTGACCGACAGTATGGCGCCACCGGTCAGCTCCATCCCCTACCCTCGTGCATATGCAACGCGGACTCCTCCGCCATGTCCGTCTCCGCCTCTACCACGATTCCCCCCGGTGGAGTGCGCCCCACGTTGCAAGGACCATAAATATCGAGCCCCTGGCGCATCCCGTTTTTCCCTCCGCATGTCGTTCCTTGCACTAGCTACCTTGCGCTGCCGCCTTTGGATCGGATCTCGCCGAAATCGTCGAGACGCTCGCTGAAGCCGTCGCTGCCGCCATGCTCACTGTTTGCTGCCTCACTACTGCCGAGGACTCCGCAACGGTTTTCGCTTCAAGGAAGGTCACCATCGCACCATCGAGCCCTGCGTCGCCTCGCTCCTTTCCCGTCCATTGTCTGCCATCGAAAATCCACTCGGTGAGTTCTGTTGCTCTCTATCTTCCCCTACACTTGCCGCAGGAAACCGAGATCTCTAGGTCCCGTTCGTGTTAAGCCGGTGAGCTCTCGCCGTTATCCATGGACGATCGTCACGCCGGCGTTCTTCACCGGTGCCGGCTGCTCCAGCGTCGCCGTGCCCAACCCACAGCCGAGACGAGCGCGCAGCTCCCTGTGCTCACTCCGCACGCATGAGCAAAAAAAAAATAGACATGTCTAAGCACCGGCCGTGCGCCGTGCGTGCTCTGCCTGCTCCAATTCCTAGCTGTTACGATTGCTAGCTTGATGACATCATATGACGTCATGGATACGTTTTGTGGCCGTTTTTCTTAAAAAAACAAATCTTAAAATACAATAGAAATACACATATACATACAATCAGGCTGAGCGGTCCGATCTGAGATCTATGGCCTAGATTAAAATATACCCTTCGCTGTTCTTTTTGCTAAAGAGCCCCTGTATTTTCGGCAAATTAACCCGCGGTCCAAGGCTCAATCAAAGATTACGCTTTCTTCTTTGGAAAGAGTAGTTCCTTCGGTTTAGATTCAAAATACGCTTTCACTTATTTACATATTTGCCACAGATTTTGTTTTAGCCATAACTTCTCCGTTTTAACTCCGATTTGATCCGTTCAACTTGCGTTAGGTTCGTAATTTCATAATCTACATGTTCATACTACTGTTAGATATGTTTTCAACTTATAAAATTTGAGGTTAGATTTAATCTATTATTTTAATTAAGGAAATCTTGTTTATTTCATATCTTCTACGTTTTAGCTCCGAATTGACCCGTTCAAGTTGCGTTAGATTCATAGTGACGAGATCTACGTGTTAGTAATAGTGGTTACTATATTACTATTCCTAAAATTTCATGGTTTAAATCATATCTTGATTAATAATTATGCAACTGGATTTTATAAATAAAATATGATTTCTTTCACTTTAGTTTTATAATTTAAATCTAAATTTGACTTAAATTATATTATCTATAAAATATCTTATATATGTTTTTATATAATTAAAACACATGAAGCTAATATTTTTATATTTTCTCCTATGAGCAAATCTTTCGGTAGTTGTATCTCTTTAACCGTAGCTCCGATTAGCGTGCCTCTCGCGTCTGTGTGTTCGTAGCGATGTGTAGAATCGTATTTCAAACTCTCTGTAGCACTCGGTTTTAAGAACAAAACCAGATACACACCATATGTGAGCCCAGAAAGTCAAATCTCACATATAGCTACAAATAAGGATAATATCAATAGACAATGCTTAAAAACATAGCGTATTAGTATAAAGAATAAAACCTCAGAGCATAGACAGCGGAAAGACAACTCCGATCTTCAGGCGAATACTCCAAATCCACAAGGACAACTGACTGGTTGATCACAAGCCTAATTCCTCCAAACTCTAGCAATCTGGTACCCATCCGGGATGTTTCCAAAGATTTAAAAAGTAAAGCAAGAGTAAGTACATGTCGTACTCAACAAATATAACATGGGGTTCATGAGGCTCAAAAGGCTGACACTGGTTAACTGCGATTAGCTTTTAATTGTCATAATTTTAGCCATTGAGTAACAACAAGTTTATCACAAGCCCATAAACACATGATCAGGTAAACATGAATAATGAATAGCATAAACAGTAATCATTAATGATCATATTCATCATCAGTATCAACCGTGTTCATTATCATTAACCATTAGTGATCATCTATTCCGTAAGGGTTCCAAGGCCACTCGTGGCCGTGAGCACGGCTGATATACCAGTTTTACACTCTGCAGAGGTTTTACACTTTCACTGTGAGCCGTGATTTACCCTTTCACCCGAGGTCGCGAGCCTCTTAACCCACTACCAAGGAAGTTCGGCAGGATTCACTATGAAGCCTTTCAAAGGTTCGTCTAACAAGTTAGGGCCGTTAAGGTTTCCCCATCAATCAGCATGAGCCCTCCTCCAAGGAGTGACTAACAAAATACCAAGAAACCAAAGTACACCCTCTTGGCAGGCCGAGATCACACAAACCGGAGCCCCTCTTGCGCCATAAAGGTAACCACTAATAAGCTAGAAAAGTCCTTATACTGAGCTAAAGCCAGAGCCATGTAGGCCTCACAGCTGTACTGTAAGTCCCAGATGATCACTTACAGATAAGTCCTTAGGGAGAGGAATCTAGAGCACCATAAAAATAGCCCAATGCTCTAGCCCCCTGATTCCATGTTGTTAAAAAGCATATTTTAGTGTTTATTGCATATACCATTAGTCAAGTTACAAGATCATGGTTGTAGTTGAGCACTTGCAAAGCTACCCAATGCAATAACCCAGAGGCATCAAGGTACAAGTACAAATGACCAGGAAATCCTTAGTGGTAGTCAAGGTAGACACATGCAGTATGAATTAAATGATTAAAGGTGTATAGGACAACAAGGAAGATCCCAAGCTATACTTGGCTTAAACACCGATCCTTCGATAAGCTTTAATCTTCAACGTTCTTCTTCTTCTTGATCACCACGTATATCTCACCGACTAGACGTAATCATAAAGCACCACACAAGCATCCATACAATCATACAAGAAGCAAACAATAGATCTAAATTAGAACAATACACCAAACATAAAACCAAGGTAAAAAGTTTATAAAATGAATCTACGTCTCGCTACAAACACACAGACACGAGAGGCACGCTAATCAAAGCTACGGTTGAAAGATACAACTACCGAAAGATCTACTCATAAAACTATTAGCTTCATGTGGTTTTAATTATATAAAACGTATATAAGATATTTCATAGGGATTATAATTTAAGTCAAATTTAGATTCGAATTATAAAACTAAAGTGAAACAAATCATATTTTATTTATAAAATCTAGTTGCATAATTGTTATTTAAGATATGATTCAAACCATGAAATTCCAGTATTAGTGACATGATAAACACTGTTACTAACGTGTAGATCTTGTTGCTATGAATCTAACACAACTTGAATGGGCTAAAACAGAGTTAAAACGTAGAAGATAGGATTTAAACAAGATTTTCTTTAATAAAATAATAGATTAAATCTAACCTCAGTTTTTAAAAGTTGAAAATATACATAACAGTAGTATAAACATGTAGATTATGAAATTATAAACCTAACACAAGTTGAACGGATCAAATCGGAGTAAAAATAGAGAAGTTATGGCTAAAACAAAATCAACGGCAATTCTGTAAATAGCTGAAAACGTATTTTGGATCTAAACCGACGAAACTACGCTTTCCAAAGAAGAAAATGGAATTGGGAAAAACGTTTTGGACCATGGGTTAATTTGCTAAAAACAAAGGGGCTCTTTATCAAAAAGAACAGCGAAGGGGTATCATGAAATCTGGACGGCTGGATCAATTTTGGACGGCTGACAATGAAAGCAAGGGAGAGAGAGAACGCACGCCGGCAAAAACAGTAAGACCAGTGCGGTGGAAGCCATGGCTGGCGACGGAACACGTCAGCGAAGTTCGAAACACGACCTACGGCGCATGATTTTTGATGGAAAAAACACGGGGTGCAAGAGGAGGTGATGGAGAACCCTATGAGGGCATCAGGGTGGCCCGACGTGGCACGGCGGCGAGCTGTCCGCGGTGGCACCATGGCCGGAGCGATCAGCGTTCTTGGTGCTTAAGCTTACGGTTCATAGTTCGACGAACCGAGGGCACGAAAAGCTGAAGAAGACGACGGCGAACTCGTTCAGATGATTTACCTCGGCGTGGAGGGCAGCGCAGCGCTCGGCGATGTCAAGCTCCTTCGGTGGGATCCAAGCGACGACGCTAGGGTGGCTCGAGGCAAGGGCAGAGCGAGATAGGGCGTGGGGTAGGTAGAGGTGGACACGGCATCCGGTATTTAAGGGACCGGGCTGCTTGGCGTGCATGGCAGCGACGCGGGGCATGCGTGGACTCGGACGGCAGCGTTAAAGTTAGGCGTGGTGATGAGGTTGAAGGAAGACCTGACAGAGAGATCCCACCTGTCAGCGCAGGTGAAAACAAGGGAATGCGTAGGCGGCTTTTGCTGCTGTGGGGCTGAGCTGCTGCTTGGGCCACGGATTGGGCCAAGTGGGAAGGGAAAGAGTTGGGCCGGGAGCCAGGGAGGAAAGGAGAGAGCGGGCCAGGCTGGCTCGGAAAAAAAAACCGCGCTGGCCTGTGCGCGCGGCTGGGCTGCGGGAGACAGAGCTGGGCCGTGGAAGAAAAGAGAAAAGCAGGCCTGCAGGCTAGATTGAAGAGAAAGATAATTTTCCAATTTCCAAATCTTGTTCTTTTTCCCAAATTCAAATGGAAACCAAACCAAATCCAAATGGGGTTTCAAATATACTTTTTCAACACAAGTAAAAATGAGGAATTTTAGTAAGTCTTCCCAAAAATTATTTTTACATCTTTTTTTTAAATTCTTTTATTTTCAAATTTTCTTTTCTTTTACTTCAAAACCATTTTCAATTTCATTTGCAAAAGCAATTTAACCCATTTTAAATTTTCAATCAAACTACTCAACCGAATAAATCAAATGCAAGAGCATGTATGCTCAAACATGTTGCTAAACCTTATGATGAATTTTAATTTAATGAAAAATTTTATTCTTCTATATTTCATGAGCACAAAATTCCAAATTAAATCATTTTAGCTCTATTTCCAAAATTCAAATTTTAGGGTGTTACAATCCTACCCCCTTAAGATGAATCTCATCTTCGAGATTCGAAAGATAGCGATAAAAGAGATATGGATACTCCACATTTATTCGATCCTCAATTTTCCAAGTTAGATCCTTCATTAAGAGCCATTCTAAGATCCTGGTTGGCTAATCTGCATAAACATGATCATCTCTCGTATTGAGATCCTCCAATGGTATTTGCTCCTTTACACTGACATATGAAAACTCACAGTCCACTTTACTATCCTCACAGGATGCACCTTCTAATAGGTCATTCTCGTATTCCTCAGGTGCAGGTTGAATACCTTCATACTCAATTCTTTCTCCTGACGGTGTGGTTAGAAACACCGAACGCTGGGAATACTTAATCACTCCTTTACAATCGGATAACCATCCATTTCCAAGGATAACATCAATGTCCATTAACTCGAAGACTATAAGGTTTGCCTCGAAGTTCTTCCCTTTTATGTTAAGACTAACTTTCGGGCATAAGCGGTTTGCCTTGTTTTCTCCTCCTAGAGAGTTAACTATTAGGGGTTTCCTCATCGGAAGCATAGTCATCCTATGCTCTTCTACATATTCCCTAGAGATAAATGAATGTGAAGCACTGGGGTCAAATAACACCATAGCAGTGTCTGAACTTACTGCAATCAAACCATAAACAACCTCCTTAGCTCCATGAGTGGTAATCAGATCTACATTGTTCAACCAGCCTCGAACATAGTTTCACTTTGGCTTATTGCTTTGCACCTGCTCCTTATGGACATTCTGTTCTAACTCCTACTGCTGTTGATTCTAGCTTTGATTACTCTCAACAAACTTCTCAAAACAATCATCCTTATAGTGTTCCATCTCACCACAATCATAACCTTCCTTACTAGTAGAGGTATTTGTTGTTATCAAGGTGATAGTGGGAGATAACAGACATGGCTCTTGAGAACTAAAATGATGCACCTCATTATTAGGTTGATGATACTGATCTTAATCATTACTTTCAAGTAGATCCATAGGGTGTGACTGATTTTCTGGTTGTGTAGCGAAACGGAGACGAGTATTTCTTAACTGGCGTTGAAAGTCACGCTTTCTCTTCTTCTCTTCCATCTCTCGACGCTTGTTCTCAATTACAATCGCTCTATCCACCAATGTTTGATAGTCGGCATACACCACGGTCATCAGTTGTAGTTGCAAATCATCATTCAGTCCTTTCAAAAAGCATTTTTGCTTTTTAGCATCACTATCCACCTCTTTTGGAGCATAACGTGACAATTGAGTGAATCAGTTACGATACTCACACACTGACATAGATTCTTGCTTCAAATTGAGAAACTCTTCTTGCTTAAGTTCTACCTCACCTAACGGGACATGGTAGGACCTAAAATTCTCCTTGAATTCCTACCAGGTGATAGCAGGAGCATTGTTGGGACGCCCATGCTCAAATGACTCCCACCAATCTTGGGCAGTTCCTTGCAGTTGACCTGAAGCATAAAGCACCTTTTCACAGTCGTCACACTGAGCTATGTCCAATTGTTGCTCCACAGCTCTAAGCCAATCATTAGCTTCTAGTGGTTTGCTTGTATGAGAGAATGTCGGTGGATGTCCCTTCATAAATTCACTACGCTTGTCAATAGGTGGTGCTTGATGCGGGTTGTTCAACACATTTTGAGCAATAGTCTATAATAGTTGAGTCTGTGTCACTAAAGCTTGCTCTATAGATGGGGAATTGGATGGCGGTGGATTAGAATTGGTAGGATTCCTTCCAGCACCTTATGAAGCACTTCTCCTGGTAGCAACCATCTATTTTCAACATGTATGAATTAGAACATGGTCGTTCCTAACATCCTTAATTGTAGCTTCAAAGGTGACAAGATAGGATTGATGGCAATTGAGACAAGAGAACACCAAACCCCAGAGATAACTAATACTTCCAAACGAAGCGCTAGAATGTAAGAAACTTCATCTTACAAATCCTTCAACTTAGCTACCCCCTTAAGAAAAGATCAACTAGGGGACACAAAAAGGGTAGCTTGCACCATCTTCCAGATGATCTAACTAATATCAAGGTGTTCTGTCATCCCATGAATACTCTTGTATATGGGCAAGAACAAGAAATTTGAAATTACTCGCGAGCAGAAAACAGCAGTGTAGTAAAACAGCTGTAACTAACATTATGTTAATCCAATGATATTGTAGCTTATACTGTTGGAAAGATTATAAAATTCTACACAACTTCCTTATAGAACACTTTTCCAAATTCTAGAGTTAACTTGGTCGAAAATCATGCACAACAGAAACTACTCCAGATTCCAAACAGCACAGATGCATCGCCTTTTGATTTTTGTATCTCCATAACCAAAATAGCTATCAGGCTGATTCTTGTGCTCAAAGAAAGATATTGAAGTCTACTATTGTCCAGAATTTTCTTATGATTTATGATCATCCAAAATCAGAGATATAAGTCGATGAGTGCAGTCTGCTCTAGAAGGACAGGATAGAGGAAATAGAAGAATACCATAACCCAACTATTTATTGCACCGATCCTTATACCTTCGGCCTATAAACTAAATGAAATTATGGGAACACCCAACAAGATCATTGCAATCATTACAAAAATTCAAAACAATCATAAGCATAATAACAATTCAACAAGCAATAAAGATGCACAATTCAATCATTGACTCAACTTGCAACACTATCGTCCTCATTATACTAGGGATAACAATCCTAAGACTTATCTTCAGATTACGCAAGAAGGTGATGAGTAATAGTTCTAAAAGCATATCAAATCAAGGGGTGAAGGTGAGAACAAAGACTTCAAAATAAGCACCAAGGTAGAGATGAATAGCAAGAGTAGAGATATAGCAGAGAATAAATTATCAAGGTTCATAGAGCAAGCATTTTTGTAGCAACTTCTAAACCTTAGAACGACCATTTTCTACTAGGCTTGCGTCCTACAGTCAGCATTGATCTGATACCACTTTGTAGCACCTGGTTTTAAGAACAAAACCAGATACACACCATATATGAGCCCAGGAAGTCAAATCTCACATATAGCTACAAATAAGGGTAATATCAATAGATAATGCTTAAATATATAGCGTATTAGTATAAAGAATAAAACCTCATAGTATAGACAGCGGAAAGACAACTCCGATCTTCAGGCGAATACTCCAAATCCACAGGGACAACTGACTGGTTGATCACAAGCCTAATTCCTCCAAACTCTAGCAATCTAGTATCCATCCGAGATTTTTCCAAAGATTTAAAAAGTAAAGCAAGAGTAAGTACATGTCGTACTCAACAAATATAACATGGGGTTCATGAGGCTCAAAAGGCTGACACTGGTGAACTACGATTAGATTTTAATTGTCACAATTTTAGCCATTGAGTAGCAACAAGTTTATCACAAGCCCATAAACACATGATCAGGTAAACATGAATAATGAATAGCATAAATAATAATCATTATTGAGCTTATTCATCAGTATCATTCATGTTCATTATCATTAACCATTAGTGATCATCTATTCCGTAAGGGTTCCAAGGCCGCTCGTGACCGTGAGCACCGCTGATATACTAGTTTTACACTCTGCAGAGGTTGTACACTTTTACTGTGAGTCGTGATTTACCCTTTCGCCCGAGGTCGCGAGCCTCTTAACCCACTACCAAGGAAGTTCGGCAGGGTTCACTATGAAGCCTTTAAAAGGTTCGTCTAACAAGTTAGGGCCACTAAGGTTTCCCCATCAATCAGCATGAGCTCTCCTCTAAGGAGTGACTAACAAAATACCAAGAAACCAAAGTGCACCCTCTTGGCAGGCCGAGATCATACAAACCAGAGCCCCTCTTGCACCATAAAGGTAACCACTAACAAGCTAGAAAAGGTCCTCATATAGAGCTAAAGCCAGAGCCAAGTATCCCTTATAGCTGTACTGTAAGTCCCAGATGATCACTTATAGATAAGTCCTTCGGGAGATGTCACACCCAATTTTAAGGATAAAATTGAATGCACTAAACTCATGTGTGGCCAAAGTATCATCACAGTGTATCTTACATCATGATTAATACCATAACATAGTCTAACACAACACAACGGAAAATAAAAGAAAGTAGCTCTCTCATGGTAACTCCAACACAGGGACGGTCAACTGGTTGACCACAAGCCTAAAAGTCCTCAGAAAACTCCTCATACTCGTTGACATCTGTTACCCATCCGGGATTTTTATCCAAATATAGAAAGTAAACAAGCATAAGTACTTCCTGTACTTAACAAGATAACATGGGGTTATGAAAGCTCAAAAAGGATGACACTGGTTTACTGCAGTTAGCATTTTTAGTAAGTCAAGATTTTATCATCAACTATTATCATGTTATGCTTCAGCCCCAATTAAACCCACATGGTCAGATATCAGAATCAATTGTATCATATTATGATCATAGAACATCATAAATGAACAACAATAAATAACTAGTTATTTTGTGAGTTTTTTGGGCCGCTCGTGACCATGAGCACGGCTATTATAACAGTTTGTAACCCTCTGCAGAGGTTGTGCACATTCACCGTGAGTCGTGTTTCCCCTATGCCCGGGTTAATTACTCCCATAACACTACCAAGGTGAGCTGGCGGGGTACACTATGAAGTCATTTCATAGGTTTCTCTAACAAGTTAGGGCCGCTAGGTTTCCTCGGTAGGCAGATGTAGGAACCCCCATTTCCTATGGCACATGTCCATCGTGGCTATACACATAGGAATAGAGGCAGCCCTATACCCAATGTGGCAAGCCCCTTTTGCGCCATAAAGGTAATCTCTAACAAGCTAGAAAAGGTCCTATTACTGAGCTAAAGTCAGAGCCATGTGACCCTCACGGTTGCACTGTCAGTCCCAGTTTTTGCCGACAGATAAGTCCTTATAGAGGGCCGAGAGCATCATGATCAAAAACCATTTGCTCCTTCGCCCTATAATTCAGTTGTTTAAAAGCAACTTTTACCTTTTCTTTCCATAGAATCATTGTTCAATATGTAGATTATGTACAGTTATGTTGAGCGCTAGCAAACTACCCATATGCATATAACCCGTAGGTGACAAGGGAACAGGATAATCAACCACTAGGATGTCCTTACGGTTATCAAAGTTAGACACATGCAAATGAGTAATTAATAAATAGTGAATAGGACATCAAGGTAGATCCTATGCTATACTTGCCTTGGTTAACAAACTCCTGCTGGTCCTGCTGGCCTTGGTTAACAAACTATTTTTGGATTTAAATCAAATCTGTGATTTTTAAATCGGCCGAGGACTGCGGGTTCAAAATCACAAAATTTAGGGGTCTCTTTACCAAAAGGACCCACGAAGGGTTATTGGCCTCTCTGGGCCATTGGATCACGGATGGACAGATTAGAAAAGATGGGAGGGAGAGAGAAAAGGAAGCACCGGCCAGAACAGTGGCGTCCATGGCGGCACAGCCATTGCTGGCGGCGAGGAGGTCGTCGGCGAGCGGGAAACACAGCCTAGCATCCTTGGTTTGCGCATCCGAGAGCATCGGGGGAGAGAGGAGGTGAAGGCGGCCTCGCCTAGGCCGAGAATGGGCCGAAGGTCACAGCCGAAGCGATGGTGGCCATGGCCAGCGATGAGAGCTCCATGGCGCACATGGTTAGGGCCCTAAAGGCCATGAAAATCAAAAATAACAGCACGTGGAGCAGGAGGGGAGCAAAGGGGTCTCACCATGGGGAAAATGAGGACAGAGGCGGCTCGGGGATGGCGGACCACGCGGAGGGGCGGACGGCGGACCTCGTCGTTCTTCGGTGTGGCAGTTGTGGCTTCTGTGTGCTCGATGAGTGCAAAAATAGAGCGGGGGAGACAGCAGGGAGGGCCGCAACCGTGGGAGCGCCCCTCCCCCCCCCCCCCACACCTTGTGAAGCACTTCTCCTGGTAGCAACCATCTGTTTTCAACATGTATGAATTAGAACATGGTCGTTCATAACATCCTTAATTGTAGCTTCAAAAGATGACAAGATAGGATTGATGGCAATTGAGACAAGAGAACACCAAACCCCAGAGATAACTTATACTTCCAAACGAAGCTCTAGAATGTAAGAAACTTCATCTTACAAATCCTTCAACTTAGCTACCCCCTTAAGAAAAGATCAACGGGGGGACATAAAAAAAGGTAGCTTGCATCTTCTTCTAGATGAGCTAATTAGTACCAAGACATTCTGACATCCTAATGATACTCTCGTATATAGGCAAGAATCAAGAAATTCTGAAATTCCTCGCGAGCAGAAAAATAGCAGCGTAGTAAAACAGCTGTAACTCCAATTCTGTTAATCCAATGAAATTGTAGCTTATACCATTGGAAAGCTTATAAAATCCTCCACAACTTCCTTATAGAACACTTTTCTAGATTCCTCAGTTTTCTTGGTCGAAAACAGTGCACAAGAGAAACTGTTCTAGGTTACAAACAGCACAGATGCATCGCTTTGTGATTTTCGTATCTCCATGACCAAAATAGCTATCAGGCTGATTCTTTCGCTCAAAGAAAGATATTGAAGTCTACTATTGTCCAGAATTGTCTCATAATTTTTGGTTGTTGAAGAATAGAGATATAATTCGAAGAGTGAAGGCTGCTCTGAAAAGACAGGATAGGGAGAACAGAAGAAAACCATAACCCAACTATTTGTTTCACTAATCCTTATACCTTAGGCCTATAAACTAAATGAAATTGTGGGAACACCCAACAAGATCATTGCAATCATTATAAAGATCCAAATCAAGCATAAGCATAATGACAATTTAACAAGCAATAAAGATGCACAACTCAATCATTGACTCAACTTGCGATACTATCGTCCTCATTATGCTAGGGGTAACAATCATAAGACTTATCTTCAGATTACGCAAGAAGGTGATGAGAAACAATTCTAAAAGCATATCAAACCAAGGAGTAAAGATGAGAACCAAGACATCAAAATAAGCATCAAGGAGGAGATAAATATCAAGGATAGATATATAGCAGAGAAGAAAATATCAAGAATTATAGAACAAGGATTTTATATCAATTTTAAAACCTTAAGACGGCCAATTTCTAACTAGGCTTGCGTCCTACAGTCAACATTGCTCTGATACCACTTTGTAGCATCCGGTTTTATTAACAAAACCAGATACACACCATACGTGAGCCCAGGAAGTCAAATCTCACATATAGCTACAAATAAGGGTAATATCAATAGACAATGCTTAAATACATAGCGTAATTGTATAAGGAATATAACCTCAGAGTATAGACAGCGGAAAGACAACTCCGATCTTCAGGCAAAGACTACAAATCCATAGGGACAACTGACTGGTTGATCACAAGCCTAATTCCTCCAAACTCTAGCAATCTGGTACCCATCCGGGATTTTTCCAAAGTATTGAAAGAGTATAGCAAGCGTAAGTACATGTCGTACTCAGCAAGTATATTATGGGGTTCATGAGGCTCAAAAGGCTGACACTAGTTTAACTGCGATTATCTTTTAATTGTCACAATTTTAGCAATTGAGTAGCAACAAATTTATCACAAGCCCATAAACACATGATTAGGTAAACATGAATAATGAATAGCATAAATAGTAATAATTAGTGAGCATCTTTGTCATCAGTAGCATTAGTGCTCATCATCTATTCCGTAAGGGTTCCAAGGCCGCTCGTGACCGTGAGCACGGCTGATATACCAGTTTTACACTCTACAGAGGTTGTACACTTTCACTATGAGTCATGATTTACCCTTTCGCCCGAGGCGGCCAACCTCTTGACCCACTACCAAGGAAGGTCAGTAGGGTTCACTATGAAGCCTTTCAAAGGTTCGTCTAACAAGTTAGGGCCATTAGATTCACTCGGCAAATAGATGTAGAGCCTCTCTTCCCGATGGCACAATGACGTGCAGCCTATACACAAGGGGACAGAAGCCATTCTTACGCCAATAAAGGTAACCACTAACAACCTAGAAAAGGTCCTCATACTGAGCTAAAGCCAGAGCCATGTAGCCCTCACAGCTGTACTGTAAGTCCCGGATGATCACTTACAGATAAGTCTTTAGGGAGAGGAATCTAGAGCACCATAAAAACAGCCCAATGCTCTAGCCCCCTGATTTCATGTTACTAAAAAGCATCTTTTAGTGTTTATTGCATATACCATTAGTCAAGCTACAAGATCATGGTTTCAGTTGAGCACTAGCATCATACTACCCAATGCAATAACTCAAAGGTATCAAGGTACAGGGTAACAAAGTACTAGGAAATCCTTAGTGGCAGTCAAGGTAGACACATGTAGTATGAATTAAATGATTAAAGATGAATAGGACAACAAGGAAGATCCCATGCTATACTTGCCTTAAAACACCGATCCTTCGGTAAGTTTTAATCTTCAACGTTCTTCTTCTTCTTCTTGATCACCACGTATATCTCACCGACTGGACGTAATCATAAAGTACCACACAAGCATCCATACAATCATACATGAAGCAAACAATAGAACTAAATTAGAACAGTACACCAAACATAAAATCAAGATGAAAAGTTTGTGAAACAAATCTACGTCTTGCTACGAACACACAGACGCGAAGAGCACGCTAATCGAAGCTACGGTTGAAAAGATACAACTACCGAAAGATTTACTTTATATGCGGAAAAGAAAACTATAGGCTTCATTTATTTAACTATATAAAGTCTTATATAAATTGGATTAAATCAAATTTAGATTTGAATTATAAAACTAAAGTAAAACGATTCATATTTTATTTACAAAACCTAGTTGCATAATTATTAATCAATATATGATTTAAACCATGAAATTCCAGTATTAGTGACATGATAAACACTATTACTAACGCGTAGATCTCGTTGCTATGAATCTAACGCAACTTGAATTTCTCAAAACGGAGTTGAAACGTAGAAGATATGAAATAAACAAGATTTCCTTTAATAAAATAATAGATTAAATCTAACCTCGAATTTTAAAAGTGGAAAACATATCTAACAGTAGTATGACATGTAGATTTTGGAATTACGAACCTAACGCAAGTTGAACGGGTCAAATCGGAGTTAAAACGGAGAAGTTATGGCTAAAACAAAATCAGTGGCAAATCTGTAAATAAGTGAAAACGTATTTTTGATCTAAACCGATGAAACTACGCTTTTAAAAGAAGAAAACGTAAACTGTGAAGTACGCCATGGACCGCGGGTTGATTTCAGAAAACCTCGGGGGCTCTTTTGCAAAACGGCTGAAGCTGGCGGGGTTGACCCGATCGTTGTCCACGTGGTCGACGCGTGGCTGAAGGGAACTGGCCAAGGCGGTGAACTGGCCGTGGACCAGCTGAGGTGGAACTATGGACCAAGTCCACTACTATGCTCATGGACTGGAACGAAGGGGTATACGGGTTCTAATCTGGATGGTTCATCTAGGATCGGACGGCGGAGGACATTTTTGGAGAGAGTGCGCAACCGAAACAGGAAAGGCGACGGGTGGCAACCATGGCCGGCGACGGAGCTCGTCGGCGAGGCTCGATTTCGGTGATTCTGACCACCATTCTTCACGGGAAAAAGATGGGGAGCTAGAGACCACCATGGCGAACTAGACATAGCGATCCATGTCTGCTAAAAGTGAGCAGAGACGGCTGGAGGCGAACTATGGCGGCGGCGGTACAGCTACGATGCGGGGAGACCAAGACAGCGCGAGAGAGAGGGAGAAAAGGGGTTAGGCGTGCTCGCAACTTCGACGATATTCTCGGAAACAAGCTTACCGTGACGGAGGGCGTCCAATTTGGCTCGGCGACATCAGCTCCTCCGGGCGGGATCTAGGCGGCAGAGAAAGCACGGAGGCGGCGCTACGCGTGGGGATGCGGCGGCTGCGGCTTGCTCTAGGGCTCGGGATTGGAAGCGAAGGACACGAGGCGTCCGATTTTATGAGGCAGAAGCGGCTTGGGTGGCACGGCAACGGAGCACGCGTAGCCGGTGCGGAGTCGGACTCATGGCGACGGCGGCGGTGGAGTCCGGCATGGGGACAAGAGGTAGTGGAAGATCTGACCCGCGGGCCTGGGCTGTCGGCGATAGAGGAGAGGGAGAAGGGGAACGGCGGCTTCCGCACTGGGCCGGGAGAGTGGGCCTGCTGCGGTAGAGCTACTGGGCCAAATGCGGGGAAAGGAGGAGCTGGGCAAGTGCGCTCTGCTGGACTACGGGAAGCGGGCTGAGGGAGAACTGGGCCGCGGAAAAAAAAACAAGCCGGCTGGGCCAAGGGAGAAGAATGGAGTTTTCTTTTTCCAAATATCCTTCCATTTTCCTTTCTTTATTCAAACCAAATTTTAAAACATAAACCAGATCGAGTGTCGATGTAGTTTCATGTATACTTTTTACTCAAATAAAAGTGAGAAATTTTGCTATGTTTTCATAAATAAATTTTTACAACTTTTTAAATTCCTTTATTTTTCTCATTTTCTTTTCTTTTCTTTTCCTTTACTTCAAAGCCATTTTCAAATTTATTTTTTTTAAAAGCATTTTGAATGTGTTCAATTTGAATCAAATCCACACAGTTCAAAGAAACAAATGCACCGGCATGTATGCACAAACATGTTGCTAAACCTTATGATGAATTTTAATTTAATGAAAAAAAAATTATTTCCCTATATTTCATGAGCACAAAAATGTGAAATTAAATCAATTTAACTACATTTCCAAAAGGAGCAAATTTTAGGGTGTTACGTGGGCCGGCGGCTTGCTTGGTCACGCGAGGCTGGGCGCGGAGGAAGAAAAGCCAGCGTGTCGGCGGGGAAGGAAATGGGCCAGCAGACCAAAATGAGGAAGGGAGGGGAAGAAATGAATTTCCTTTTTCTTTTTCCAAATCAAGTTTCTAAATTCATTTCCAAATGATTTTTGATTCCTTTTAAGTTTAAATCAAAATCACTCAACATATTAAATAAAATGCTGCAGCATGAGTGCATCAACATATATCTATCCTTATGAATGATTTTAATTTCACAAAAATTATTATTTTCCTATATTTTAATGCACACATAATTGCATAAATAAATCAAATTTAACTATTTTGAAAGAATGCAAATTCTAGGGTCTTACAATTCTACCCCTTAAGATGATTCTCGTCGTCAAGATTTGGATGATTGCTTACTCAAATAGTTGTGGATAAGACTTTCGCAATTCCTCTTCTCTTTCCCAAGGAGCCTCATCCTCTGTATACCGATTCTACTGTACCTTGCACATTTTTATAACTCGGCTCCTTGTAACTCTTTCTGCCGTCTGTAAGATCTTTATCGGATACTCTTCATATATGAGATCTTCCTTAACAGCAAGTTCTTCTAAAGGAATCTGCTCTTCTGGTACTCGCAAACACTTCTTTAATTGAGAAACATGAAACACATCGTGCACACCTGCCAAACTCTCAGGCAGTTCCAACTGATAGGCTACTTCTCCACGTCTCTCTAGGATCTTAAAAGGTCCAATATACCTCGGTGCCAACTTTCCCTTCATATTGAATCTTTTCACACTTCTCGTTGGTGACACCTTCAAGTACACATAATCTCCAACTTCAAAAGTTAGCTCTCTTCTATGAGTATTAGCGTAACTCTTCTGTCGGGACTGAGGCACTCTCAAGTTGTCTCTAATCATTCTCACTTGTTCTTCTGCGTCTCTAAGGACATCGGGTCCAAATACTTGAGTTTCACCAGTCTGATTCCAGAACAAAGGCGTTCTACATTTACGCCCATACAACGCCTCAAAATGTGCCATCTTGAGACTCTTCTGGTAACTGTTGTTGTATGAGAACTCAGCATATGGCAGACTCTTATCCCAACTAGTATCGTACTGCAGTGCACAAGCTCTCAACATATCTTCCAAAATCTAGTTGATCCTTTCAGTCTGTCCATCAGTTTGTGGGTGGTAAGCAGAGCTGAAATTCAACTTTGTCCCCAAAGATGTATGTACTTTTTGCCAGAATTGCATCAAAAACTGAGTGCCTCTATCAGACACAATTTTCTTGGGAACACCATGTAAGCACACTATCCTTTCCATGTACAACTCTGCTAGCCTTGCACCTGTATAGGTAGTCTTAACTGGTAGAAAGTGAGCAACCTTGGTGAGTCGATCCACTATTACCCATATTGAATCATAACCCCTTTGTGTATGGGGCAAACCTACAATAAAATCCATCCCAACTTCTTCCCATTTCCATTCAGGAATCTTCATTGGTTGTAGCAACCCTATAGGTCTTTGATGCTCAGCTTTCACTCTTTGACAAGTGTCACACAAAGCCACATACTCTACCATATCTCTCTTCAAACCATACCACCAATACTTCTCCTTGAGATCCAAATACATCTTGGTACTTTAGGGATGTATAGAATAAGCAGACTCATGTGCCTCTTGCAGAATTGCATCACCGATAGCCTTCACTTCAGGTACACATATCCTTTTCCTAAACCAAAGAATACCATTCTCATCCATCCTGAATCCTGGTGCCTTTCCAAGCACTACATTCTCCGCTATCTCCTTAAGTTTTTCATCCTTCAATTGACCCTTGTGTATCTCTTGCTCTAGGGTAGGCTCTATCACCAATTCCATTGCATTAATGACAAAACTCAAGTTGAGATACTCCATTTCAGCACACAACTCTGCTGGCATCAATGTCATCCGAAGTCCATTGGCATAACTATTCCTGCTATGTGCATCAACGATGACATGTGCTTTTCCCGGATGATAATGCACTTCCAAATCATAGTCTTTGATCAATTCTAACCAACGACATTGTCTCAGATTCAGATTTGACTAGGTAAAGATATACTTCAAACTCTTGTGATCTGTATAGATATCACTCTTATGCCCAATTAGATAATGTCTCCAGATTTTCAAAGCATGAACCACAGCTGCCAAATCCAAGTCATGAGTAGGGTAGTTCAACTCATGTTTCCTCAATTGTCAAGATGCATATGCCACCACTCTTCTTTCTTGCATAAGAACACATCTAAGGCCCAAACGAGATGCATCACAATATATAGAGAAGTTCTTGCTTAAATCTGGCAAAATTAACACTAGAGCTGTAGTCAATCTCCTCTTTAGCTCATCAAAGTTTGCCTGGCATTTATCAGACCATACAAATTTAGCATTCTTTTCCAATAGAGCTGTCATAGGCTTAGCAAGCTTGGAAAAACCTTCAATGAACCTCCTGTAGTATCCAGCCAGTCCCAAAAAGCTACGAATCTCACTTACATTGGTTGATGGTTTCCAATTCAACTCATCTTGCACTTTGCCTGGATCCACTACTATTCCACCATTGGAGACAACATGACCAGAAAAGAGACCTCCTTCAACCAAAACTCACACTTGCTTCGCTTAGCGTACAACTTATGTTCTCTAAGCTTTTACAAGACTGACCTTATATGTCCAGCATGTTCTTCTTCAGTCTTGGAGAATATCAGTATGTCATCAATGAATACCACCACAAATTTATCAAGAAACTCCATAAACACCTTATTGATCAGATACATAAAGTATGCAGGTGCATTGGTCAATCCAAAAGACATAACGGTATACTCATACAAGCCATACCGTGTAGTGAATGTTGTCTTGGGTATGTCTGAGTTTCGAATCTTAAGCTGATGGTAACCTGAGCGGAGGTCAATCTTGGAGAACACATAGGCTCCTCTCAACTGATCAAACAAATCATCAATCCTTGGCAAAGGGTATTTATTCTTGATAGTAACCTCATTAAGTGAACGGTAATCCACACACATCGGCTACCATCCTTCTTATCCACAAAGATCACAGGTGCCCCCCATGAGGAAGAACTAGGGCGTATGAAACCTTTTTCTTGCAACTCTTTTAGTTGTTTCTTAAGCTCTTCTAATTCATTAACCCCCATTCTATATGGACGTTTAGCTATTGGTGTAGTTCCAGGTAATAATTCAATAATGAATTCAATATCATGGTCAGGTGGCATACCTAGCAAGTCATCGGGGAAGACATCTAGGAACTCCTCCACAACACGATCTTGTTTATTAGCATCACCATCTAGCTGGTTCACAGTGGTTGTTGGCTGAGTTTGCACTGCCACTTCTACACAGATTCTATCTCCATTGGGTGATGTCACAACAATAGATTTCTCCTAACACTAAATCACTGTCCGGTGTTGTTTCATCCAATCCATACCCAGAATAAGATCAATTCCCGCTGTTCTCAACACAATAGGTTTCACTTTGAAGTCTACCCCCTTAAGGAAATGCTAGCTGAGGGACTTCAATAAGAAGCTGGCATGCTACCTCCCGGTGAATTTACTAGTATGGGGTTTTTCATGGCACATAAAGGTATGCTATGCATCCTAACAAAAGCTTAGGAAATAAATGAATGCGAAGCACCGGAATCAAAAAGTACTGTAGCAGAGATAGAGTTGACACTGAATGTACCCAACATGACCTCAGGCATCTCCTGAGCTACATCAGATGACACATAGTTCACTTTTGCAGTGTGAGGTGGTCGGGCATTGAACTTTGGATTGCCATTCTGGTTCTGAGGAGCTTGCTGGTTCTGCTTCTTTGGACACCGAGGAGCATAGTGACCTACTTCTCCACAGTGGTAGCATGTGTTGGGGTTATTGGGTGCACCACTCTTCATAGGAGCATGGTTGAGCATTCCCTAGCGTGATGCCGGGTTGCTGGTCTGTTGCTGGGGACGTTGATTACCAAACTGTTGCTGGTACTGAGGGCATTGCTGGAACTGGTTACACTGAGGATACTGACCACGGTTTCCCTGGTTAGATGTTCCTTGATTCCTCTGCTAAAAACCCTAATGGGGATAGGCATGTGGGTGGGTGTTGCTTCTAGAAGTTTGCCCTTGAAGCCTCCTCTTCTTAGCTTCCATCTCTTTGCGCTTATCATCAATCACAATAGCGTGATTCACCAATGACTAAAAGTTAGGGTATGTGTTGAACATAAGCTGGAGCTGTAGGCCATCATAAAGTCCCTTGAGGAAATGAAGTTGCTTCTCCTTATCATCAGCTACATCATTTGGAGCATAGCATGATAGTTGAGCAAACTTGTCATGATACTCCACCACAGACATGGATCCTTACTTAAGGGACCTGAATTCCTCTTGCTTCAATTCCAGTAGTCCATCGGGGATATGATATGACCGGAAATTGTCCTTGAATTCCCGCTAGGTGATAACAGGAGCATCGTTGGGGCGTCCATACTAGAAAGAATCCCACCAATCCTAAGTTGCTCCCTGGAGTTGACCAGAAGCATACAACACCTTCTCAAGATCATTGCATTGTGCTATGTTAAGTTGCTTTTCCACAGCACGCAACCAATCGTCTTCCTCTAAGGGGTCTGAGGCATGGGTGAACATCGAAGGGCGACCCTTCATGAATTCTCCATGCTTGTCTCTAACTTGAACAGGCGGTGGTCCTCTTGCAGGTTCGTTATCCAAATGTTGCATCATGGCTTGCATCAACTGTGCTTGCATTCCCATCAATTGCTCCATAGTCACTGGTGGCGGTGGTGGTGGATTCATGGGGGCACAACGACCATGACCATGGCCTCTACCTCTTCCTCCTCTTGCATCCATCTGCTTTCCAAACAAATGCGCAAAATTTTAGAGATTTTCAAATTATAGAGAACTTATAAAAGATAAGGAACAACGCTGAGGAATTTCGGGACAAGTTTCAAATACAGCAGTTCGGTAAATCTGTCATAACCTGAGTTTCAGAGACCCAACAGAGGCGTACCAAGAACAGTTAGAAAGCTTAGGAGATCAGCAACAACTTTTGTTTAGAACAGTTTTATAGATTCTGACATACACATGGTAAAAAACAGAGCTAAACTGAATATGTTCTAGGTTCCAGTCTACGCAGAAACATCAACTTGTGACAGCTAGATCTCACAAACCTTAACAGATATTGATGTGATTCCAGAGATATTTGAAAGATACAGAAGTCTAGATATCTCCACAAAAATTTCAGAATTTTTGGCAGCCCAGATTTCGAGATACAAGATAAAGAACACAGGCTGCTCCAGAAAATAGCACAGCAGAGATAAGATAAAGCAACCCATTTGCATTAAGACCTTATCTAAACTTAAGGTTCAAATCAATGGAATTTGTGGACATGCCCACAAACTTCCAGCAATCAAACAAACTCCAAATCATCCAAGTTCAAAATTAAAAACATCTAATCACTAAAGTTCACAAGACAAGACAAGACAAGACTAAACATGACACACGAACTAACAACGTCATAGCTTTAAACAAGGCACCTAACATCTATGGGGTGGTGTCAATCATGGTGAACGACCGGGGCTTCTTCTTGTAGATAGGTGGCAGCCCAAGTTGAGCATGCAGTACGTCAACTTGCTTCTAGAGACACCTCCTGGCCCTCTGCGATGCACGTAGCTTTCCCTTGACCTCTTCATCTACCCCCTGCATGGCATGGACATGTTGCACAGTTGCTTCTAGAGTTGGATCACTTTTTGTTGGTGTCAGGACCTACCAATTACCCTCATGATCATTGCGAGGAAGGAACCTAAAACGATCCTCCTTCATGGCCTCAAAATGACGACCATGGTAGTAGATGTAAGCATCCTGTGTTGCATCTTCCATGCCATCCAATGCATGAGCCCGTCTGGCAGTGGCAAGATGGACAGTCTCCACCTCATGTGCATTCTTTATGTCATTCTAGGTGGTGACAACCAGCTCTACCTTCCAAAAAGTTGCCTCCAAAGGGTGCTGGTACTCCGCACAGTAGTAGTTGATGGAGGCGTGCATATCAGTGAAGTAGTCATCTAGCACATGAGTAAGGAGGGTGTGGTAGTAGGCCATCTCCGGGGCCTGTTTGATGTAGTACTTGCACGTCCAACCCATCTCCTCATCCACCACAGGGACAGTTGGGGATGGCACAGGCATAGGTGAAGTAGCTGATGACTCCGCTGGTGTAGCTGCAGCAGCATAGACAGGTGCAACAGCTAGAGTGGGAGCAGGTGCTGGTGCAAGAGTCGGGGTAGCCATCCACTCCTCATCATTGGAGATGACCACAATCTCCTTCTCCACCTATGGAGCACGGGGGGCAAACATGGCATGGTAGCCTACAGTGCTGAGGCGAGCGGTCTTCGGGTTACGAGGCATCTATAGATTTAGAGTAAGATAGAATTAGAATCAACAATTTTATATAATAGATTAAGGTATGAAAAGCATAAATATTTTAATAAAATAACAAGAATGAGACAATAAGCAAGAAACCAGTGGAGCAAAGATGCTAAAACGACCATTTCTAACTAGGCTTGCGTCCTACAGTCAACACGGCTCTGATACCAATTTGTCACACCCAATTTTAAGGATAAAATTGAACGCACTAAACTCATGTGTGCCTAGGGATCAGTCACACACATAAGTTGACAAATTACAAAAGTATCATCACAGTGTATCTTACATCACGATTAATACCATAACATAGTCTTACACCACACAGCGAAAAATCAAAGAAAGTATCTCTCTCGTGGTAGCTCCAACACAGGGACGGTCAACTGATTGACTGCAAGCCTAAAAGTCCTCAAGAAACTCCTCATACTCGTTGACATCTGTTACCCATCCGGGATTTTTATCCAAATATAGAAAGTAAACAAGCATAAGTACTTCCCGTACTTAACAAGATAACATGGGGTTATGAAAGCTCAAAAAGGATGACACTAGTTTACTGCAGTTAGCATTTTTAGTAAGTCAAGATTTTATCATCAACTATTATCATGTTATGCTTAAGCCCCAACTAAACCCACATGGTCAGATATCAGATCAATTATATCATATTATGATCATAGAATATCATAAATGAACAATAATAAATAACTAGTTATTCTGTGAGTTTTTTGGGCCGCTCGTGACCATGAGCATGGCTGTTATAACAGTTTGTAACCCTCTACGGAGGTTGTGCACATTCACCGTGAGTCGTGTTTCCCCTATGCCCGGGTTAATTACTCCCATAACACTACCAAGGTGAGCGGGCAGGGTACACTATGAAGCCATTTCATAGGTTTCTTTAACAAGTTAGGGCCGCTAGGTTTCCTCGGTAGGCAGATGTAGGAACCCCCATTTCCTATGGCACATGTCCATCACGGCTATACACATAGGAACAGAGGTAGCCCTATACCCAACGTGGCAAGCCCCTTTTGCGCCATAAAGGTAATCTCTAACAAGCTAGAAAAGGTCCTATTACTGAGCTAAAGTCAGAGCCATGTGACCCTCACGGTTGCACTGTCAGTCCTAGTTTTTACCGACAGATAAGTCCTTATGGAGGGCCGAGAGCATCATGATCAAAAGTCATTTGCTCCTTCGCCCTATAATTCAGTTGTTTAAAAGCAACTTTTACCTTCTCTTTCCATAGAATCATTGCTCAATATGTAGATTATGTACAATTATGTTGAGCGCTAGCAAACTACCCATATGCATATAACCCGTAGGTGACAAGGGAACAGGATAATCAATCACTAGGATGTCCTTACGGTTATCAAAGTTAGACACATGCAAATGAGTAATTAATAAATAGTGAATAGGACATCAAGGTAGATCCCATGCTATACTTGCCTTGGTTAACAAACTCCTGCTGGTCCTGCTGGTCGTCAAAGAACTCTTGGTCTCCAACGTTCTCCTCACCGTCTAAACACGACCAACACGGCAACATACCACATTTTAGGAACATTCATGCAAAGCAAACAATCCTATAGTTAGAATAGTACACCAGCAGTATACAAAACAAGATAAAAGGTTTATGAAAAGAATCTATGTCTTGCTACGATCACGTCAACGCGAAGTTCACGAAAATCGGAGCTAAAACGCGAAAGTTATGAATTAAACGGGGTTTCCTATAGCAATTTATTTAATTAAACCTAACCATGAAATTTAAAAGTTGCAAACATGGTTAACAGTGGTGCTAACACATAGATTATGCAATTATGAAACTAACGCAAGTGGAATGGGTCAAATCGGAGTTAAAACGAAGTTTTTATGAGCAAAACAAATCCAGTGGCATTTCTGTAATTAGTACGAACTATTTTCGGATTTAAATCAAATCTGTGATTTTTAAATCAGTCGAGGACTGCGGGTTCAAAATCACAAAATCTAGGGGTCTCTTTACCAAAAGGACCCGCGAAGGGTTATCGACCTCTCTGGCCCATTGGATCACGGATGGATGGATTAGAAAAGATGGGAGGGAGAGAGAAAAGGAAGCACCGGCCGGAACAGTGGCGTCCGTGGCGGCACAGCCATTGCTAGCGGCGAGGAGGTCGTTCGCGAGCGGGAAACACATCCTAGCGGCCTCGGTTTGCGCATCCGAGAGCACCGGGGGAGAAAGGAGGTGAAGACAGCCTCGCCCAGGCCGAGAACGGGCTGGAGGTCATAGTCGAAGCGGTGGTGGCCATGGCCGGCGATGAGAGCTCCATGGCACACGCAACTAGGGCCCTAGAGGCCATGAAAATAAAAAATAACGGCATGGGGAGAAGGAGGGGAGCAAGGGGGTCTCACCGTGGGAAAAAACGAGGACCGAAGGCGGCTCGAGGATGGTGGACCGCGTGGAGGGGCAGACGGCGGACCTTGGCGTTCTTCGGTGCGGCGGTTGTGGCTTCTGTGTGCTCGGCGAGTGTAAAAATAGAGCGGGGGTGAGCGCTGGGAGGGCGGCGAGGGGTTTGGCTCCCTTTTGTAGAGGCCAGGGTGTAGGGGGGCGCTCCCACGATGCGAGTGGGCGCGGGCGACGGTTGCGGCCTTGACCTCGTGATGCGGGAGGTTGGGGACGACGCTGACGTGTGAGCCCAAGCCGTCAGCGGTAGAGCAGGAGGGGGAGCGCGGCGGTGGCTGCCATGCGGTGTTGTGCCGGCACAGGCTAGGCGCGGGGCGGAGGGCACGGCAGCGCGGCTGGGCTGGCAGGCTGGCGCAGAGGAAGAAAAGCCAGCAGGCCAGCGGGGAAGGAATTGGGCCAGCAGGCCAAAATGAATTTCCTTTTTCTTTTTCCAAATCAAGTTTCTAAATTCATTTCCAAATGATTTTTGATTCCTTTTAAGTTTAAATCAAAATCACTCAACATATTAAATAAAATGCTTCAGCATGAGTGCATCAACATGTATCTATCCTTATGATTGATTTTAATTTCACAAAAATATTATTTTGCTATATCTTAATGCACACATAATTGCATAAATAAATCAAATTTAACTATTTTGAAAGAATGCAAATTCTAGGGTGTTATAGGAGGGGAATCTAGAGCACCATAAAAACAACCCAATGCTCTAGCCCCCTAATTCCATGTTGTTAAAAAACATCTTTTAGTGTTTATTGCATATACCATTAGTCAAGTTACAAGATCATGGTTGTAGTTGAGCACTAGCAAAGTTACCCAATGCAATAACCCAAAGGCATCAAGGTACAAGTACAAATGACTAGGAAATCCTTAGTGGTAGTCAAGGTAGACACATGCAGTTTGAATTAAATGATTAAAGGTGTATAGGACAACAAGGAAGATCCCATGCTATACTTGCCTTAAACACCGATCCTTCGGTAAGCTTTAATATTCAACGTTCTTCTTCTTCTTGATCACCACGTATATCTCACCGACTGGATGTAATCATAAAAGCACCACACAAGCATCCATACAATCATACACGAAGCAAGCAATAGATCTAAATTAGAACAGTACACCAAACATAAAACCAAGATGAAAAGTCTGTAAAATGAATCTACGTCTCGCTACGAACGCACAGACGCGAGAGGCACGCTAATCAGAGCTATGGTTGAAAAGATACAACTACCGAAAGATCTACACACAAAACTATTAGCTTCATGTGGTTTTAATTATATAAAAACGTATATAAGATATTTCATAGGGATTATAATTTAAGTCAAATTTAGATTAAATCTAACCTCAAGTTTTAAAAGTTGAAAACATACATAACAGTAGTATGAACATATAGATTATGAAATTACGAACCTAACGCAAGTTGAACGGATCAAATCAAAGTTCAAATGGAGAAGTTATGCCTAAAACAAAATCAGTGGCAATTCTGTAAATAGCTGAAAACGTATTTTGGATCTAAACCGACGAAACTACGCTTTCCAAAGAAGAAAATGGAATCAGGAAAAATGTTTTGGACCGTGGGTTAATTTGCCAAAAATAGAGGGGCTCTTTAGCAAAAAGAACAGCGAAGGGCTATCATGAAATCTGGATGGCCGGATCAATTTTGGATGGCTGACAATGAAAGCAAGGGAGAGAGAGAACGCACGCCGGCTAGAACAGTAAGACCGGCGCGGTGGAAGCCATGGCCGACGACGGAACACGTCGGCGAAGTTCGAAACATGACCTACGGCGCATGATTTTTGACGGAAAAAACACGGGGTGGAAGAGGAAGTGATGGAGAACCCTATGAGGGCATCGGGGTGGCCCGACGTGGCATGGCGGTGAGCTGTCCGCGTGGCACCATGGCCGGAGCGGCCGGTGTTCTCGGTGCTTAAGCTTACGGTTCACAGTTCGACGAACCGAGGGCACGGAAAGCTAAAGAAGACGACGACGAACTCGTTCAAATGATTTACCTCGGCGTGGAGGGCAGCGCAGCGCTTGGCGATGTCAAGCTCCTTCGGTGGGATCCGAGCGACAGTGCTAGGCTGGCTTGGGGCGAGGGCAGTGCGAGATAGGGCGTGGGGTAGGTAGAGGCGGACACGGCATCCGGTATTTAAGGGATCGGGTTGCTTGGCGTGCACGGCAGCGACGCGGGGCATGCACGGACTCGGACGGCGGCGTTAGAGTCTGGCATGGTGACGAGGTTGAAGGAAGACCTGACAGAGAGACCCCACCTGTCAGTGCATGAGAAAACAAGGGAACACGTAGGCGGCTTTTGCTGCTGCGGGGCTGAGCTGCTGCTTGGGCCACGGATTGGGCCAAGTGGGAAGGGAAAGAGTTGGGCCAGGAGCCTTGGAAGAAAGGAGAGAGCGGGCTGGGCCGGCTCGGAAAAAAACAGCGCTGGCCTATGCGCGCGGCTAGGCTACGGGAGACAGAGCTGGGCCGTGGAAGGAAAGAGAAAAGCAGGCCTTCAGGCTAGATTGAAGAGAAAGAAAATTTTCCAATTTCCAAATCTTGTTCTTTTTCCCAAATTCAAATGGAAACCAAACCAAATCCAAATGGGGTTTCAAATATACTTTTTCAACACAAGTAAAAATGAGGAATTTTAGTAAGTCTTCCCAAAAATTATTTTTACATCTTTTTTTTAAATTCTTTTATTTTCAAATTTTCTTTTCTTTTACTTCAAAACCATTTTCAATTTCATTCGCAAAAGCAATTTAACCCATTTTAAATTTTCAATCAAACTACTCAACCAAATAAATCAAATGCAAGGGCATGTATGCTCAAACATGTTGCCAAACCTTATGATGAATTTTAATTCAATAAAAAATTTTATTCTTCTATATTTGGTGAGCACAAAATTCCAAATTAAAACATTTTAGCTCTATTTCCAAAATTCAAATTTTAGGGTGTTACACTCTCTCACTCATTTTTCTATGATTAGTGTACTGTTATAATTTAGATCTATTATTTGCTTCGTGTATGGATGCTTGTGTGGTGCTTTATGATTTTGTCCAGTCGGTGAGATATACATGGTGATGAAGAAGAACAAGAACGCTCAAGATTAAAGCTTACTGAAGGATTGGTGTTTAAGGCAAGTATAGCATGGGATCTTCCATGTGTCCTATACACCTTTAATCATTTAATTCATGCTGCATGTGTCTACCTTGACTGCCACTAAGGATTTCCTAGTACTTTGTTACTCTGTACCTTGATATCTTTCGGTTATTGCATTGGGTAGTTTGATGCTAGTACTC
This sequence comes from Miscanthus floridulus, assembly GCF_019320115.1. Classification (NCBI taxonomy): domain Eukaryota; kingdom Viridiplantae; phylum Streptophyta; class Magnoliopsida; order Poales; family Poaceae; genus Miscanthus; species Miscanthus floridulus. Next base: position 34,870,365 of record NC_089588.1, on the reverse strand, counting down.
AACCAAAATCACGATCTTGTAACTTGACTAATGGTATATGCAATAAACACTAAAAGATGTTTTTTAGCAAAATGGAAAAAGGGGGCCAGAGTGTTTAGCTACTTTCTAAATGCTCTAGATTCCTCTCCCTAAGGACTTATCTGTAAGTGATCATCCGGGACTTACAGTACAGCTGTGAGGGCTATATGGCTCTGGCTTTAGCTCAGTATGAGAACATTTTCTAGCTTGTTAGAGGTTACCTTCATGGCACAAGAGGGGCTCCGGTTTGTACGATCTCGGCTTGCCAAGAGGGTGCACTTTGGTTTCTTGGTATTTTGTTAGTCACTCCTTGGAGGGGGCTCATGCTGATTGATGGGGAAACCTTAGCGGCCCTAACTTGTTAGACGAACCTTTGAAAGGCTTCATAGTGAACTCTATCGACCTTCCTTGGTAGTGGGTCAAGAGGTTGGCCGCCTCAAGCGAAAGGGTAAATCACGACTCACAGTGAAAGTGTATAACCTCTGCAGAGTGTAAAACTGGTATATGAGCCGTGCTCACGGTCATGAGCGGCCTTGGAACCCTTACGGAGTAGATGATGAACACTAATGATACTGATAAAAAAGAAGCTCATTAATGATTATTGTTTATGCTATTTATTATTCATGTTTACCTGATCATGTGTTTGTGGGCTCGTGATAAACTTATTGTCACCCAATTTCTAAAAGATGACTCATTAAAAGCTAATCGCAGTTAAACCCGTGTTAGCCTTTTGAGCCTCATGAACCCCATGTTATATTTGTTGAGTACGACATGTACTTACGCTTGCTTTACTTTTTAAATCTTTGGAAAAATCCCGGGTGGGTACCATATTGCTAGGGTTTGGAGGAATTAGGCTTGTGATCAACCAGTCAGTTGTCCCTGTGGATTTGGATTCGTCACCTGAAGATCGGAGTTGTCTTTCTGCTGTCTATACTCTGAGGTTATATTCTTTATACTAATACGCTATGTATTTAAGCATTGTCATATTACCCTTATTTGTAGCTATATGTGAGATTTGACTTTCTGGGCTCACATATGGTGTGTATCTGGTTTTATCCTTAAAACCGGGTGCTACATTTTTGTAAAATGAAAACACCAACTTTTTAATTTTTTTTTGGCTTGTATGTGTGCCCCATGTAATGATTAGGACCAATCTAAGTCGAACTCTTCCCATCTTACGTCAGCTTCAAAATCCTGACTTGACGACTTCTGCAACAATGCTATTGCCAAGGATATTGATCAAGCCAATTTCATGACATAGCTCCTTTTGAATAAATCTTTTCAAAAAAAATAAAATAACAGGGTTGAAATTCGAGAACAATCGAATTCAGCACGAAGCTGCTATCAATACATGTTTTCCTTTTTCCCAAAAAACCAGCCCCTAACTCTGTGCCACCTCCTTCAAAAGAATTTCTAACTTCATTCGTGCATCACATATCTAGTGTAGATGCATGTGTGTTTGGATTTACACTTTGTAAAAAAAACACATCACAAACGCGCATTTAGAGACGTCACAGACGTGCTTCGGCGCGTCTCTATTTATGCGTCTGTAGTAAGGTTTTATTACAGACGCGCCAAAAATGCGTCTGTAATAAGCTGATACTACAGACGCGTGTTACCAAAACGCGTCTGTGATAGGGTACACGTGTCTGTGATACAGACGCGCATTGTCAACACGCGTCGGTGATGACCCCTTATCACAGACGCGTACTGTCAACACGCGTTGGTCACAACCCCTTATCACAGACGTGCATAACCAACAGGCGTCTATGATAATGAATTAAAAAACAAAAAAAAAATATAAATACCAATGCCAGGATCTTATATATATCATACATGACACATCAAATTATATACAGTAGTCAATTGCTAATTAGCAATTTCGTATACATGAAATAATATCAAAAGCCATTACATGACCTCAACATACTGCAAGTAAACCAGTGCTACTTGAGCTTAGAAGATAAGAAGTACCAGATTAAAAAAAAGGCAGGGAGGAAGATAAGAAGTAAGGTTGATGCCGACTCCACTTCCCAGTTCATGCTGTCAGAAGTCCACCAAACCCACTGGTATGTTCTCATGCCTACAATCAGAAGTCCACCAGACTAAACTACGAGGTAGATAAAACAATATCAGGGAAATTGAGTTGACTAATAAAAACGGTTGCAAAGCACTAAACTAAGTTGCGGAGCCAAAGATGCTGGCAACTAACTATTCAAAAACTTTAACAGCCACAAGAACCAAATTTTAAAACTGTGATAAATATATATGCGGAAATTGAAGTAAAGTGTGGTCTCAGTTTTCCCTAATATTTTTAAAGTTGATGTGTCACCAACATATGCACTATGCTTCTGAAAGGAGATTGAGTTGGCGGCCACTTGTTCCAGTTGTGCAATTGATTCAAAGTTGAAACTGAAGACAACGTACATGTTTCATAAACAAGCTTGTACTGTAACCATTCTTGTACTCTAGGACATAAAAAGGCTGCAACAGGGAAGGGGATATGATTAGTCTACCTTCTTTTCTTGGCTTGATTTTAATGATGCCCCCAAAGACTTTTCTAAGAACTTCATAGTCATCCTGCTCAATGATCAAAGAGATATGATACTTGTCAGAAACCCAAATTCAATGGGTTGGGAAAATAGAACTGCACGATAGTAAAAAGGTCTAAATTTTTCAGTCACAGCATGGCTGTCACAAGGACTAAGAGTAATTTCCAAATGATTTAAACCAGGATATATTAATAAATAAATAAATAAAAGCATGTGAGAAGTCCATAAATAACAGCAGCCATTACTTGACGTAGACATAGCTAGATTGGAAAGGGAAAAACTGAGAAAGTTAACAGTTGATCTGCATCCTCACCTTTGATAATAATGTTGTTTTACGTGGAAAGGTATGTTTGCAGCCTGTTCTCTGCCAATGTCATGACACCACCCAAGGGAGGAGGGGGAAAATTTGCTCATTTGTACAATGGAATATAGGTCCTGTATGCATCACTTAGCAGAACAAACTTACATATTGATAAGCACAATGTCCGAAACAGCCAAAGCATACAACGCACTTTGCTTCTCAAAGGCTATGTCATCCTAAGATGAAATAGATGGGGTACAAGTCATACAGGCACAATGTGGAGTAAAAGCTTTGCAACACAAAATCTAACAAGCTGATTGGTGAGTATGAACCAATTTCGTCTTCAGCTTGCGCACTTATAAGCTGAAGCAAGGATGAACTAATCTATGCACTCATGTGTACTAATATTAGACTACCGTTTTGATTAATTTTGATAAACATGTAATAATGAATAAGTAAAGCTGGCAAATGCATCCAGAGCTGCTATGGAACTGAACACATGCATCAAGTGCTGCTCACATGCATCAAAAACTGAAATTTGTGGAAGCAGCAAGACCCTGAAATCCAGCAATGCACACATATCTGAAATTTGTCAACAGTGAAGGGGCAGACCCAGTGAAGGACATAAGTTTTTTGGCAAAAAATAGCATAGTTAGCAGGCTCAGATCAACCTGAGATGATTGTATGTATTCACAACCAGAAACAACAGATTTGCCGAGTGCCAAAAGCTTTGCCGAGTGCATTCCATCGGCCACTCAGCAAAAAGGCTATTTGCTGAGTGCATCAGAAATTACACTCGGCAAAACAACGGCACTCGGCATACAAATATCTTTGCCGAGTGCTGAAAAAAGACCACTCAGCAAACTAGGAAAAACACTCGGCAAAACAGAGACACTCGGCAAAAAAACGCCACGTGTGGACATCCATCAGCTAGTGTGCCGGCCGTTAGGAGTTTGCCGAGTGTCAGTTAGTGGCAGTCGACAAAGAAGTAAGTTTGCCGAGTGTTTTCCTTTAGCACTCGACAAATAAATAATTTTGCCGAGTGTTTTTTTGGCACTCAGCAAATAAATAAGTTTTTCTACTATCCACATACAACATGTGGTACTCTATGTTAAGATTTGATATATTTCTGGATCCATTTGCTATATTTAATTAATTTATTGCATTTCAACAATTTTTTGGTATAAGTCAAATTTGAATTGCAAGTGATTCAAATAATAGAATAAAATGAGTAGAAAAATGATATTCATGTTATTGAGTCCGGTGTGAGGCCTTACCCAGGAAATGAAAAGAAATTTCGAACATCTTGTTTAGGAAACACGACCACGAACATGTGCCCGAATGGTTTTTAAATTTTAAAACAAGCAAATGAAGTCTGAAAATCATGAGATTTGTCAAGATCTTGTGATATCATACCCGGAGGCCATGGTAAAAAATTAAAAAGGTTTCGCATAATCTATCACGTACGATGTTTACTAACCGAAGTATCACAGAAGAAGAATCGTAGCGTTGAGAAGGATTAGGTAAGATTTGGAGTCAAAGTGACGGTCGAATTGGGGTTTGACTTCAAAACTTTTTGTATAGGCAATAGAGAACAAGATTGATTCATGTGTAATTTTGGTAATTTTTTGGATCCGTTTAATAATTTTATTTATTAAGTACAATTATAGAATTTTAATTGATATACATTGAATTTAAGCTACAACTGCATGAAAGAATAAGTTTTTTTTTCACTTCTGGCCTTGAAACTTTTTCTACTATCCACATATAACATGTGGTACTCCATATTATGATTTGGTATATTTCTAGATCCATTTGCTATATTTAATTAATTTATTGCATTTCAAGGAATTTTTTGGTATAAGTCAAAGTTGAACCGCAAGTGATTCAAATAATAGAATAAAATGAGTAGAAAAATGATATTCATGGTATTAGTCCAGTGTGACGCCTTACCCAGGAAATGAAAAGAAATTTTGAACATCTTGTTCAGGAAACACGACCACGAATGTGTGGCTGAATGGTTTTTAAATTCTAAAAAAAGCAAACGAAGTTTGAAAATCATGAGATTTGTCAAGATCTCGTGATATAATACGTGGAGGCCGTGGTAAAAAAATGAGAAGGTTTTGCACAATCTGTCAAGTATGATGTTTATAAACCGAAGTATCTCAGAAGAAGAATTATAGCATTGAGAAGGATTCGATAAGATTTGGAGTCAAAGTGGCGGTCGAATTAGGGTTTGACTTCAAAACTTTTTGTATAGACAATACAGAATATAGATTGATTCATGTGTAATTTTGGTAATTTCTTGGATCCGTTCGATAATTTTAATTTATTAAGTGCAATTATAGAATTTTAATTGTTATAAATTGAATGTGAGCTATAACTGCATGAAATAATGGAATAATATTCGTAGAAAAATCAAATATATATTGTTCAGTGAATTTGAGAAGATATTTTCAAAGTATATCGGAACAAATTGAGCAAAACACGTTATGGAAAATGAAAAAAAATCAAACATGGGGTTTGCCGAGTGTCAGACCTGTGACACTCGGCAAATAGCTTCATGGACCCCACACACGCGCACAGTAGTTTAGGATTTGGAAATGGGAAAAAAATAAAACGGGTTTGCCGAGTGCCCATGATCTAGCACTCAGCAAACCTGTAGTTTGCCGAGTGTCAGAACTGGGACACTCGGCAAACAGCTTTACCCCACACACGTGCAGTAGTTTAGGATTTAGAAATGGGAAAAAAATAAAACGTGTTTGTCGAGTGCCCGCGATATAGCACTCGGCAAACCTGTAGATTCCCGAGTGTTAGAACTGGGACACTCGGCAAACAGCTTTACGGGCCCCACACACGCGCAATAGTTTAGGTTTTGAAAATGAAAAACAAAACAAAACGGGGGTTTGCCAAGTGCTAGATTGCGGGCACTCGGCAAACCTCACTCGTAACCACCCCAATTCCCGCACCCGGCCGCACACACTCAAACACTTTGCCGCGCCCAAACCAGACCACGCCGCTGGCCCCGCCACCGGCCCCGTGCCCGCGCCCACTCACACCAGCCCCCGGCGCTCGGCGTACCGCACCCGGCGCCCGCCCCTGCGCGACGACGACGCAGGTTCTCGGCGCCCCGCGCCCGGCCCCCGATGTCCTGCACCCGGCGCCCGCCCCGCGCGTCGACGACGAGGCTCTCGGCACCGGACTCCCCACTGCTTTTGTCGGTTCCTAGTAAGGAAGCAAGCCCTAGCCTTTGCGTGTGGAATGGGGTTGGTGTTGTTCTAGGACACGGTTGTGAACTCTAGGTACATTACTCTTAGACATATACCTGCTACAATCAGCATTGGCACACTAGTTGGTTTTTTGTTTGGCTAGGAGAAAATCTTTTCCTTGATCGTGGTATGTCAGCACTAGTCATCCAACCTTTGGTGTTGTGAGGTGTGTTGAGGGGAGGGGAGGGTACTTGCTTCGAACTATGATCCAGATAGAAACGGACAAACGGCTAATTTAGATGCATAAGAGATTAGTCAACGTTATTGAGTTGAGTAGTAACTATCATGCACTCATGCTTAGTTATTTGCCAGAGTATAATTAACTTCCATATGGACATGTAATGCCATTGTAATGTATGCTTCGATTGTAGTTGCATCTGTAACTATGTAATCTTGCTAGGCAGCTCAGAGTGATGCATCAGGTTGTCCTTGCATTCATTTACTCTTCTACTAGGATATTGCAAAGTGTTATAGATCTTAAAGATTAAAAGTCATGGTCAGTTTTGACAAGAAAAGGATATTAATATTCTTCTAATCACTTATATTTCATTTGTTTTTAGGACAGTTCCCAAACCATGTTTATATCGTGTATGCATTAGGAATCCAGCGCAAACTTAGGTTAGATGGTAATAGTTAACAACATGTATTAAGGGTGTATAAAAAACAATCTATAGTGGTAGTTTTTCTGAAATCCATTTTCAAGGCTCCTTCCAGTGGGATACAGCTTACTCTTGGGATCTTTTGCTTGTTACTTAATTAATTTTTGACAGCTATTATTTTGGTTAGAACTGTGCACTTTGGCTAATCTTATATCTGGCAAATCCATGCTTGTTTAGGTATTGTACGCTTGTTCCAATATGAATGCATAGTAATCTTAGTTTTCCTAAAAATTGTGTTGTGAGCTTTTCTTTAGTCCAATGGCTATGGTAATGATGAAATGGGAGCAATGCAATTCACCTTATTTTTTAGGTTTGAGTCATGATTAGTTCCAAGGCTCTGGGATGCTCGCACTTTCATGTAAACTCTGTTAGCTCTGCAACAAGTTGTTTCAGCATTATTTCTTGGACTCTGTATGTGGTTGACGGCCATCGTGCCATTGGTTTGTTGCAGGTTTTGGTTACCTCACCGTGCAGGGGAGGTGCTGCCGAAATTTACAATTGACACTATTATGTTCGTTTGTTGCAGGAGAGGCTATTGCAAGGATCATTTCCCACCATCCTCGACTCGTCACTTTGCCGGACAGCAAGGTGAGGCATCCTACACCCCTCTTTCCATATCATGTTCGTATATCACGTAACCTAGCTAGGCGTTTCCCGTTCGAAAGAGATATGGTTGAAAATATGCAGATCTTTGTACATCTATAACCGTATCTGTTTCAAATTGTCCACGTTTTTTGGACAGCCCGAGGATGTGTAGATGGAGTTAGTTTCCATGCTCTACTCGGATCCGAGACAGAGTTTCAGCAGCATCTCCCTATTGTTCTCCGGATACACAATCTCCCTGCTAGGTCGTGTATTTGGAGAACAGCGGGGAGGTGCTGCCGAAATTCTATCTCGGATAGGAGTAGAGCATGGAAACTAACCCCTTCTACACATCCTCAGGTGGGATTAGGACCTATCTTCACATATTAGACAGTATAGGAACCTATAGATGCAATTGATTTTTATATTACTTGCTGATATGTTAGAGGATGGATGACCGTGAGTGGATGTACACGGGCCGCTCTAGTCAGGGTTCATTGATCGATGAATGGATTGAGAAGACCAATGCTTTCTTGGAACTAGCATTTGCAAGGGTTAAAGGAGCGCATGCCACTTTGTGTCCCTACAGCATTTGTGCAAACACGCGTCGACAAACAAAGGTGGTCATGGGAAGACATCTTTGTAAGAATGGATTTATGGCGGACTATACCCGGTGGATCTACCATGGTGAATCTGATCGTGTGAGAGACGAGGTCGTGAGACAACACATCGAGGATTATGATGTTGATGCTAGGGTAGGAGACATGTTAAATGACTATCATGAAGCTCACTTTGATGAAGGATGTAGGGAGGAGGAGCCAGAGCCAACCACAAAGGTGTATTACGATATGTTGTCTGTGGCACAACAACCCCTTCACGGGCATGCCAAGGTTTCTCAACTGGATGCCATTGCACACCTAATGGCCGTAAAGTCCCAATTTAGCTTGAGTCGAGAAGCCTTCGATGTTATGCTGAGAGTTGTTGGTAGCCTGCTCTCGGATGGTCACATCCTGCCAAAGAGAATGTATGAGGCACAGAAACTCCTTCGTGCACTTAAGATACCATATGAGCAGATACATGCTTGTCCGAAGGGATGCATCTTATTTAGGAAAGAACATGCAGAAGCAAAGTACTGTGTGAAGTGTAAATCATCTAGGTTCCTGGAGGTAGACTCTGGTGATGGTCAGAAGAGGCAGTTCGCCATCCTCGTGACTAAGGAATCCGTGGATCCAACGGCTTTATATGACTAAGGAATCCATGAATAAGATGACATGGCACAAATATAGACGTCGATACAATCCTGAGAAGCTGGTGCATCCATCCGATGGTGAAGCATGGACAAGGTTTGATACGATTCATCATGAGAAAGCTCTAGAGGCTCGTAATGTACATGTTGCACTGGCAACAGATGGGTTCAATCCTTATGGAATGGAGGCTGCCTCATACACTTGTTGGCCCATGTTTGTTATCCCTCTCAATCTCCCCCCTGGCGTCCTCTTTCAACGATAGAACATATTCTTGTCGTTGATAATTCCTGAACACCCAGGGAATAATATGAGTGTGTTCATGGAGCCTCTGATTGATGATTTGATCCATGCTTGGGAGGAAGGGGTATGGACATACGACCAAGCTACAAAGACAAACTTCAAAATGCATGTTTGGTACCAGTACTCCCTGCATGACTTTCTGGCGTATGGGATATTCTATGGCTAGTGTGTTCATGGGAAGTTCTCATGCCCAGTATGCAAGGCATCTCTGATGTTCATTTGGTTGACGAAGGGTGGCAAGTATTCTTCGTTCGACAAACATCGACATTTCCTCCCTCTTGACCATCCATTCAGATGAGACATCAAGAACTTTATGAAAGATGTAGTAGTTGAAGGCCCTGCACCCTAGGTGATGATTGGTGCCATGGTTCATGCTCAGTTAGACGCTCTCGAGGTCAATGACGAAGGAGATCATTTTCTGGGATATGGTGAGCAACATGCATGGACTCATAAGTCGTACTTGTGGAACCTCCCCTATTTTGATGACCTTCTACTTCCACATAACATTGATGTAATGCACACTGAAAAGAATGTCGCCGAGGCAATTTTTGGTACAATCATGGACATTCCTAATAAGACAAAGGATAATGTTAAGGCTAGAGTGGATCAAGCGAGGTTATGCAATAGACCAAAGCTAGACATGGCGCCTCCCGGAGGCGGGAAGTCATGGAGAAAGCCTAAGGCCGATTTTGTTCTGACGAGGGCCCCAAGGGGGGAAGTATTAGAATGGTTCCAAATGTTAATGTTCCCTGATGGGTATGTAGCGAATCTGAAGAGGGGAGTGAACTTAGCTACTTTGCGAATCAACGGGCACAAAAGTCATGACTACCACATATGGCTTGAGCGGCTACTGCCGATGATGGTTCGAGGCTATGTCCCTAAGCATGTCTAGATAGTGTTGGCGGAGTTGAGCAATTTCTTCGACCAGCTTTGTGCTAAGGAGTTATCTCGTGTTGTGGTTGCAGACATGCAAAGAATGGTGCCTGTGTTCCTCTGTAGGTTGGAGAAGATCTTTCCACCTAGCTTCTTCAATTCGATGCAGCATTTGATTTTGTACCTCCCATATGAGGCATGAATGGGGGGTGTAGGGCCGTTGGTGCTATTCAATTGAGAGATTTCAAATGGTTCTTCGAACTAAATGTAAAAATAAATGCAAAATTCAAGCATCCATAGCAGAGGCATACATTCTGTAGGAGGTGTCAAACTTCACAACAAAATACTATGCTGACAACCTTCCTAGCGTGCATAATCCACCCCCTCATTACAATGCTGGCGAAGGTGAATCGAACCTCAGCATTTTCCGAGGGCAACTAGGAAATGCAAGTGGTATGACTAACAAGACCTTGAAACATGAAGAGTGGTGCACTATTATGCTATATGTGTTGACCAACCTATTCGAAGTGGAGCCGTACATGCTATAAGTTCTCAACAAAGTTTTTCTCAAGTAGTCACAATTATGTGTCCAACTCCCTTGTTTCTCGTTGGTACAGGAATTTCATGAACAATTCTGGTGTGAATGAAGGGAACCTACCCCGTAGGAAACTTCAACCCTTCTTAGAGAGGGTGCGGGAAATGGAATGCCCAATTTTCATTTCTTGGTTCAAATAGAAGGTACTGTACAATTTGGCTCGTACTTAGTTTGACACTACAAGTTGCTCGTATGTGCGACTAATATAATGAACTACCCTGCTTGCACTTGTAGGGACAAACCGATGCGTCTATGAGTGCCGACTAGAGATAGGTTACCGATGGTTGTGCTTATAGGGTTAGGTCATTTACCGATTATGACGTGAATGGATATCGCTTTCACACAACAAGCCACGAGCAGAGTCGACCCAATCGAAGAACCACAAATACCGAAGTTTTTACACAAGGCTTAGATGGGGTTCAGTATTATGGAAGAATTGAAGAAATATACGAACTCATGTTTCATGGTTGCAAACTTCTTAATCCCATTATATTCAAATGCCATTGGTTTGATCCTGAAGTAGTGAGGCGGACCCCTAATCTTGGGCTAGTCAAAATTCAACAATCATCCGTCTTACCAGGAGACAATGTCTACATTGTAGCTCAACAGGCCACACAAGTTTATTATCTCTCATACCCGTGACAAACTATAGACCATCTTAAGGGTTGGGATGTTGTGTACAAGGTATGGCCACACGGTAAACTACCTGTCCCAAACAATCAAGATTACAACATAGACCCCAACACATATGATGGAGAGTTCTTTCAAGAAGATGGGCTCAAAGGGAGTTTTGAGATAGACTTAACCGAAGCTCAGGGTTTGGAGGTACACAATGAAAGTGGTGCTAACGAGGACGCCGGAGATGAGGTTCAGAATGTGAAGGACTTAGAATTACTTCAATGATTACATCTAAGCATCGACGGTGATGACTACATTCCTCCTTCGGAGCATGGGGATGATTATATCGACATGCGTGATAGTGATGATGAGACTTATGATCCAGCTAATCCTGATCATGATGATTATTTCTAATACATGTATGATCTATGCTAATTGATTTATTATTTGTCATACCATGTTATTTTCTAAGTATGTTTTGTTTATTTTGCATCTATTTTGATGTATTATATGTGCTAATTGGTTTACTCTTTTTAATTGCAGGTGATTGAACAATGGTGGGCGGTATGAGGAGGATAACGTCACTTTACTCAAAAGCGACAGCGACGCGTAAAGGGTCCGATGCCGCTGAGGGGTCCGGGAAGAGACCTCGGGGTAGACCCAAGGGTCAAAGGAAGGGTGAAGGCAAGACGAGGCCACCATCGCCTATACTTTCATCGCCGTCTGGGTTACCTTCTGCTCACTCATCCTCTGAGGAGAAGGAGGTACAGGTGGAGGAGGAGGCAGGGTTGGAGGAGGAGACAGGGGGTACCTCTTCCTCTACTTCGTCGCGTGTGTGGTTGCGAGGTCCCTCAACCCTCCCGAGGCGACCGATACCTCTTGTGAGACGCCCGGTGATTTGACCCGATGGAGACAAGTAAGTTACTTTATATGTTAGCACTAATTTTTCATCTAATATGTTCAAAATTATAATAGAAACTAATAATTTATCTTAATCACTTGGGCAGAGGTTGGAGGAAGGTCGGTGGGGGTGATCACGCACGCCATGTGAATGGCATCCTTGGTCTTTTGATCAAGGAAAAGTTCCCTGGCCTAGTGCAGTTCGGCGGAACTATCGAGCTGGCCTACACGTGGGCCCACTATGCCGCCATCCCTGACACCCTTGATCGGGATGGCAGGGTATTCGCCGACAAGGTGCAGCATGTTAAGTCCGAGCTTTGGGTAAGTCTTTCTCGCACTACATTGCTCAATACATCGCATTGATTGGACATTCTTGAAATAATGACTGGATACATCGCGTCTATATGCAGGATTTCTTTAGATGTGAGGAGGGATACGAGGCCAAGGCGGATGCTGTGGCTGACAAAGCTGCCAAGAAACTCGTCAAGGACATGCACTACGAGGCGCGCATCTAGGCCGTGATCCAATACCATGTGGAAATTCTTAGAGAGAGGATCCCTAAAAGTGCGGCAAGAACCATGAGCCTAACCTCGGAACAATACCTGAAGGTAAATATAGAACATTAATACTTATTTTTTTAGATTAATTACGATAATTTCATCTACTTATATGGCATATACTTGATGACGTAGGTGCCTCCGTGGTGGTGCACCTATGATCTACAATGCTGGGCCCGGATGGTGGACAGGTGGTGTGACCCCGCGTGGGAGGAGAATCACAACGCTTGCCGGGAGCGGCGTTTGCTAATGCTGGGTGCACCACACCATCAAAGCAACCTCAACCTCTCAGAATACGTGGCTAGATGGGTACACGAATTTATTTCTTTATTCTAATGCTCAACTCTGCATAATTTCTAATCATATTGCTTTTTTTGCAGTCGGCGGCAGATGGCGGCGAGCCTTGCTCCTAGTTCATGGCATATGCTTTGGCCCACAAGGGCAAGGTGACGGCCGACATCGCCTACAACCCGGAGGACCCACCCTGGGCATACAACAACAAGTCCATCCACAACCACCTCGATGGATACACATCGATGGCAAGGATGGTCCATGGCCCCGAGTATGATCCGAGTACCCATGACCTTGATGGAGAAGTGGTTATGAGGGCGGGAGGAGGCAAGAAGCATGGCCGGTTCTAGATTGGCGACGGCACAATCGACACGGCTAGTACTCCCACTCCTAGATTCGAGCACGAAGCACTCGTTCTAGCCCAGCGATACGCTCACGGCCGGACTCTACACGGTTCCAGATGAACGCACTCCAGGTTATTTCTGTTTTATTCATCATTCATTGATTTTTACATACTTTTGCATTGCATTGTAACATTGGGATGAAATATTGTAGGCCCAGCTAGAACAAGAAATGAGGTGCCGGGAGGAGCCAGAGGCGAAGATGGAGGTAGAGCGGTAGAAGATGGAGGCAGAGCGGTAGAGGATGGAGGTAGAGCGGTAGAGGATGGAGCTGTAGATGTTTGAATATATGAGGGGTGTTTACGTTGCAATCGGTCAACCTTCGCCACCGATGCCAGTCCCTCCTCCTCAACCTGCTCCAAATACTGTTTCAGTCACTGTGAGTCGCTTTACAACCTTATAATCACCGTTTCTAGTTTATGCAGAATTAATCTTACAAAGATGCTCAGACACTAGAAACTTAGTGACTAATGCTATATGTTTGTTACAAACTAGTACTTAAGCAATCATACTAGAGCACAATGTAACTGAGAAGATATTGCTGATAGTTGCAAGGGTTATACTAGTTAGGCAGCAGAGAGACCATATGTGTTGTTCAATCTTGTCTCACACATGCAATCTCTTCTCCTTTGTGCAGCATCAATCGATGGCATCGAATGAGCCTCATGACCCAGCGTGGTTGCAGTGGAACTCGTGGCCTAAGTGACTACTTGTGATTTTATTTGCATTTGTGGATTACCTATGACTACTTGTGACTATTTGTAGTTGTCAATGAACCTACTAGCGATTCTAAAGTTTATTTGCATTTATGTATTGTCGATATGAACTACCTGTGATGCTTATTGTGAACTATGTGTGATGCCTGTAATGTTTATTGGAGTGTGGTACGTTATACGTGATTGAACAATAAAAACAGGGAATATATGCTCGCCTTGCCGAGTGTTACACTCGGCAAAGAGGCATTTTGCCAAGTGCCAAGGTAAAAACAGTCAGCAAAGAGGACACGTGGCCAAAATATGTGCATTCTAGGACTAAAATGGCTTCTTTACCGAGTGTCTACGCTGTGACACTCGGCAAAGAAGCCAACATTTGTACGTTCTAGGCTAGTCTTTGCCGAGTGTCTAGTATTTGACACTCGGCAAAGAAGGCAGGTTTGCTGAGTGCCCAGGATTTGACACTCGGCAAAGAAGGCATGTTTACCGAGTGTTAGATACTGAACACTCGGCAAAGAAGCCAACATTTGTACATTCTGGGCCAGTCTTTGCCGAGTGTCCAGTATTTGACACTCGGCAAAGAATTCAGGTTTGCCGAGTGCTCAGGATTTGACACTCGGCAAAGATGTCATGTTTGCCGAGTGTCAGGTCCGGGACACTCGGCAAAGACACCGTGACCGTCTCCGCGCCATCGCGTTACTTTTTTTTCACCGAGCGTCGGTTTCAGCTCTCGGCAAAGTATTTGTCGAGTGCCCGATAGAAAACACTCGGCAAAGAGACGTTTGCTGGCACTGTAGATGTCGTGTGCTGTTTGCCGAGTATTTTGTGGGCTTTGCCGAGTGGCACTCGGCAAAGCCACTGTTTCCGGTAGTGATTCTAGAGTATTCTAGCTACAGTATCAGGTCAATTCAAAGCCATAAGAAAAACAATTACAAGAGAGCTCACTCACCTACTAGTACATGAAAGCATCTAATCTGGTTTCTAAGCTGACCCAGTAACTACAGCAAACAATTATTATATAAGCTTTTGCTTCACAATTATATATAATTGTTATTGTTCCTCTATATTTCTCATCCCTATCGTTCAAAGAAATTTATACATAATCATTCCTCTCTACTCCACCTTGCAAACAGATAACATATTCATAGGTACGCACTAGGCACTAGGCAGTAAGTCACAATGAAATATATTAGTGCAAGCATTTGAAGTTATGTGCCTGCTGAATTGCACATTTGTGGCTTCTTTAACCAGAGCTAGCATTACCTACCACACAAGAATTGCAAATACCCAAACCTGGTCTGTAGTGGTGGTAGCTGAGGATGAGATCTGGCTTGCCGCCTTGCCCCCTGCAGCACCACATCTTATGTCTCAGTACCTCAACCAAATCCTAGGCACCAGTCACTAGGCACCATCAGCTCGAACTGAGATTGAATCCAAGGTCACCAAATCTTGACACAGGGAGACAACACGAGGAAGGAAGGGTGGGGATTCACCTAGATCTCATCCCTACAAAGAAAGAGAGGTGCTTAGGGTTAGGAGCATCACAGGATTTTATTTGGTTCTGACCGTAACTTTACTTCCCAAAACACTAGACGGAAAAGGGAAAATCATTTTTCCTCTTACTGGAGACGAATGCCAATGCTAGCCTAGTCAGGCCCTAGTCACCCAGCTCTTCTAGGTGCTAATTTGTTCTTGAAAAGAACCCTACTCCCTCCATTCCAAAATCAGGCTAAAAAATAGCAAATTTAGGCTCTTGTTATAGTAAACATGCCCGTATGTTGCAACGGAACTCAATGCACAGATTGAAATCGGAATATGTAATATCGCTAGATGCAAGATGTTCTAACTTGTACAAACAATGGCTCATGAATCTGGATCACATACGAGATACACATGGCGTGACCCAGTATGTCTAAAAACCGGATTTTGTGTCCATCGTCTCTAGACGCAAGTTGTTCTAACTTGTATAGCACAAATCATATGTGTCCACGTCACATACAAGATACGGAGGACTTCACTATCCGAGAAGTTTGGGAGAGGTGGACGAAAAAATAGGTGGAGATAAATTTTTGCTCCTTAATATTAGGTATGGATGCATTATGAAAAATTTTCTTTTTTAATTGTTTCAACTGCCCTTAGCAACGAGGACTTTAGTGGGTCGACATTTTATTCTTATGATTGGGTTCGTATCTTGCTTTTTTGCGAGGAAAAGAGAGGCTCATTTATTACTCAGAAAAGTTATTACAATCCCGAGCAATAATTTGTTCAATACATGCTGACACCGCCGAATGCCAAGTGGCCGAGTGGCCCGTTCTCTATGCCAGCTGCGCGAGCTCATGGGAAGCATAATTACCCTCTCTTCTCGTGTGGACAACTCTCCACCCAACTAACTTACTCCTAGCCTGAAGCGCCTCCTCTAAGATGTAGTGAAGCCGAGACTGGTCTTCTAATGGCTACTGTAGCATCGCACATACCAAACTGCAATCGGTCTCCACAATCACCGGCCCTTCTTGTTCACCAGCAACAAGGCGGAGGCCTTCCTTTGCCACCATCGCCTCAACATCTTCCGCATCTCCTCTCTCTCTTTTGGCCCGCTAGCCAATTCCCGCGTGGCCCAACTAAATGGGCCGGCCCACCACCTGAGTGCAGACGCGCTCCCCTCATCACTCCCTTGGCTGACCGCTGGGATCAACGTCTCCTTCCGCCGATAGGTAGGCCCGCTCTGTCATTGTCGTTCCTCACCTCTCGCTCATCACCAAACCGGACTCTGTCCGATTAGGAGACCGCTGTCGCCCCAATTTCCACAGAGTTTAGCGTGACCTGCATGCAAGGCCCCTATAAAAGGTAGCCCTGGTGCCGCAGCCTCCCTATCTAACCCTAGCGCAAGTCGCCGCCCCAGCTCGAGCTTGCAGCACTGCCGCAAACCCTTGCACGCTCCGTCAAACTCACCCCGTCGTTCCGCCGCTTCACCGTCACCATAAGCTCAGCATCGAGCTTCTCCATACCATGGGCATGCTTATGGAGCTTTTCTATTTCTTCTTTTTTCACTTTCGGTTGGTCGCTAACCACTGCTGACCTTCGTAGGAGTTCACCGCCCACCATCTTGGGCCTGCTCTTGTTTCTGTCTGCTCCCCGTCACTGAGATCTATCTTTGTGAGTTCTCTGTTGCCCGCTCTATCTCCCCGTCCTCTCGGTTCGCTCCGCCGTGGCCCGTAGGCCTTGATTCATGTGCGGCGGCGAGGTTTTCTTCGTCAGCGATGGCAGCCGCCATGCCGCTACTGTAGCCAGCCGGTACCTCTCTCTCCTTCCCCGATCTAATCTGGTTCATTCAAATCCAATCCAACGGACCAGATCTGCTGATACCCCTTTGTCAGGATATTTTGTTAAAGAGCCCCTCAAGTTTTTCTGATTTGAACCCGCCATCCCTGGTTCCGTTTTAATCTGATTTAGATTTATTTTTATTCGAAAATAGTTCGTGTTATTTACGAAACTGCCATCGAGAGCCCAATTTCATCATACCTTCTTCGTTTTAGATCTGATTTGAGTGCAATTTGAGTCTATGTGATCGTAGCAATGCGTAGATTAGATTTATAAACTTTTCAACATCTTTTTCCTTTATTGGTGTACTATTCTGATCTATAGCTTTTGTTGCTATGCATGATTTCCTCTGGATGCTTGTATGTTGCTGTGTTGATCGAGTATAGACGGTGAGCAATTCGTGGGTGACCAGGAGTACAACTTTGACAAGCAGGATCAGCCGAAGCATTTTGATCAAGGCAAGTATACCATGGGATAATCCTTGTTGTTCTATTCACTTTAATAATCATTAAATCATATGCATGTGGCTACCTTGGCCACCGTAGTGATTTTCTTAGCTATTTGATATCCTGGGTTCCTTGTCGCCTTGGGGATTATTGTGCATGTGGGTAGCTGATGCCAGTGCTCAACTAAAGCCATGATCTTATAACTTGACTAATGGTATATGCAATAAACACTAAAAGATGACTTTTTAGCAACATGGTTAAAGGAGGCTGGAGTGTTTGGCTACTTTCTAGATGCTCTAGATTTCTCTCCCTAAGGACTTATCTGTAAGTGATGATCCATGACTTATAGTACAACTGTGAGGGCCACATGGCTCTGGCTTTAGTCAAGTATGAGGACGTATAGTGCGGCCTCTGTCCTTATGTGTATAGCCTGCGTTGAATGTGCCATTCGAAAGGGGCTCTACATCTACTTGCCCATTGGAATCCTAGCGGCCCTAACTTGTTAGACGAACCTTTGAAAGACTTCATAGTATACCCTGTCTACTCACCTTGAAAGTGTTTTGGGGCCTTGCAAACCCCGGGCAATGGGGAATCACGACTCACAGTGAAAGTGCACAACCTCTGCAGAGTGTAAAAGTGTTATAACAGCCGTGCTCACAGTCACGAGCGGCCTTAGAATCCTTATGGAATAGATGATCACTATTGACTGTTTGTTTATGCTATTCATTATTCTTGTTTACCTCAAGTGTTTTACATGGGCTTATGATAAACTTGATGCTACTCAATTGCTAAAAGATGACTCACTAAAAGCTAATATAGTTAAACCAGTGTCTACCTTTTAAGTCTCATGAACCCCATATTATTCTTGTTGAGTATGACATGTACTCACGCTTGTCTTTATATTTCACTTAGATAAAAATCCTGGATGGGTAACATATGTCAATGGTTATGAGAATTTTCCTGAGGACTACTAGACTTATGGTTAACCAATAGACGTCCCTGTGATGGAGCTACCCGAGAGTTATCTTATTTATTCGGCTATGTTTACGTAAAGACTATGTGATGAATATTATTTGTTATGTAATAAATGCTTGTGATGGTACTTTTTATAATTTATCGGCTTATGTGTGGGACTGATCTTTGGACGTACATAAGATTATACATCTCATTTTATTCTTAAAATTAGGTGTGACACTTACGTGGAAGGTGAATTAAGGAGGAAAGAGAGGGAAATCGTTTCTCAGAAGAGAAACCGAGACGGCTCTCATTCCTACGCACGGAGAAATGACCTGTTCGGCGTTGGGACGTTCGTCATCGTTTCCATCCCTTACGAGCACGATCTGCTATGTGTCTACCGGTCAGTCGCCACAGTCCCGTGTGCGGCCTCGTTCCGCTCTGCTTCTTCCTGCGCACAGGCCCGCACGCGAGGACTCCTTCCCGCTCTGCTCCTCCTGCGTGCCTATGCTCCGCTCATTTCCCAACGCTTGCCGTTGCTCCGATCTGTTCCCCGGCCCACTCCGGCGCAGGAGCCTTCTCTGCCCCATTCCCCTGCATGAGAGCAGGCACCTGCTCCGCTCGTTTCTGAACCAACTGTCAATATGTTTATGCACGTGTGACTTTAAACTACGATGTCTCTGAGAGAACTCCAAAAGCTACATTCAGTAAGTTTGAATACTTTGGTGGGGAAGCTCACCCCCCCCCCCCCCCCCACCCCCCCACCCCCCTTTCTTTTGATCAAAAAAAGTAAGCTTGAATACTACGTTACTCATGCATGATGTTGACATCTCTGATGAAATTGGTGCAGAAATGAGTAGGTTCTTTTCTTTTTAAAATTTCTGAGTATGCGGAAGCTACAACTGATGAAAGGTCGACCAACAGATGTAATATTATTGTTGGCTACTTAGTTGCTTGCCATAGCTGATCCTCCTCCTTTGTGTGGTGTCATTAAATTCTTCTCAATTAAGAAACTACTGTAGAAAGTATGGGTCGGAGAGGATAATTTCCACTACAAATTTATTGTTGTCCCTCTCCTTTAGAAACCACCAATGGAAGCCATGGGTTGCGACTGCTCTAACGGATGCTGTATACATTAAATGGCAAGCATGGCCACACATGCTGCCGTGGCGTACTCTCTCTCTCGCTTTGTGTGTGTGTGTACGCGTGCGTGTTAGTATAAAAAATTTAGAACTCCAGGTTGTTGAATGAACTCATATTTCCTCGGGTTGCTTCCGGGAAACCTGCTCTCATAGAAAAGAAAAAATTAGTTCACTCACACAATACTTCTTATATTTACAACAAAAAATCTTTTTTATGTATAACCAAATGTGTACTCTAGTGGTGCAGCTGATTTCATCACATATGTCCACTAGGCTGGTGTTTCCTCAAAATTTCTTAAACAAAACTATTTTTTCTCACACCTCTTTGATCATTCAACACTTTCATAGCCAAACAACGACAAAACATGGGACAAGTAATCCAGATCCATATTTCAAATGAACCAGTCCACAAATCAGGTACTTGTAACGTAGAGACCAGAAAGTTAACTCTGCAGATCAATTTATTGTTGCCTTCTTAATTAAATACTTCATCCGTTATTATTTTGAAAATCAAACAACTAGATGCCTCCAACGTTAGACATCTCATCAAGGGACAACCCATTGTTTACGTTGTTCAAAACTAGGACTCAACCATTATTGTGTCTTATACTATATTGATGAGTAATGAAACTGATGGTCTAAATCCGTGACAACAGTTTAATTGTATCATGTAAACTAAATTATCATTGATGCGCATGAGAAATATAGTATTGGTATGGGGACAATAAGAATCGTTTGAGTTTCTTTGTATTATTCAATTGCTTGCTACATGTGCACACCCTTGCCGCCCTCGCTCTCGCCCCCTCTCTCCGCGCGCGTGTCAGTGTATATCTCATATTATTGGTTGCAGTTCGAACATTTGACATCACAATATTCGTTTCAGCATTGTCGCAAAAAAAATCGTTTCTGCATGACTGAAATCCTAATGTTCTCCACTTCAGTGTTAGGGTGAAGACATCACATTACCAAGCAGCTGCAATTTAATGGCCTTTGCAATCTGACCGTTGGTTACATCAGAAAAGGGTGAACTCCAGGCTGTTTGAACGAACTCCTATTTTCTCGGCATGCTTTGGGGAAACACACTGTTACAAAAGAATAAATTGGTTCACTCACTCAATACAGCTTATATTTACAACCAATTATTTTTAATATAACTAAATTTGTATTCTATAGTGGTGTAGCTGATATCATCTCATATGTCCACGAGGCTGATATTTCCTCAAATTTCTTAAACAAAACTCTTTTTTTTCTATCACACCTTTTTCATCAATTCAACACATGCTTATCAAATGTTGTCTCTAAATTCCTGCAGCAATGCACAGGAAACTCTACAAGTTGAACACAATTACCAAGCAGCTGCAATCTAATAGCCATTACAATCTTACCATTGGTTACATAAGAAAATTGAGAACTCCAGGCCACTTTGATGAACTCTTATCACCAGGCAACTTGAAAAATAAACGGGTAAAAGGAATAAACTAGTTCACTCACTTAATACAGCTTATATCGACAACAAAATTTCCTTCTATATGGAACAACATTTGTATTCTACCATGGTGCAGATGATGTCATCGCATATGTCCTGTAGGGTGGTATTTCATCAAAATTTGGTAAACAAAACTCTTTTTTTTATATCCCACCTCTTTCATTCAATCATCACGTGGTCATCTAATGTTGTCTCTAAATTCCCAAAGCAATGTGTGGGATATTCTCTAGATTGCTTTTATGGTCAAGACATTGTTTTCTTGTGATCAGATCAGAAAGATATCTGTAACACCCTAAAATTTGCAATATTTTAAATAGTGGAAATTGCTTTATTATGTATTTTGTGAGCATTTGAATTTAGGAAAATAATAATTTTTATAAAAATAAAATCAAATATAAGGTCACAATCATGTATGTGCATTCATGCCGCCGCATATCTTTTTGTATTGCTTGGTTTGAAATCAGATTCCAAGTTGAATTGAATTTGCATTCAAAATTGATTTTGAAATTGCTTTGGAAAAATTGAAAAAGGAAAATGAGTTTCTTTCCTCCCCATCCCTGCATTCGGCCTGTTGGCCCAGCGCTCCCGCAGCCGTCCCAGCGCGCCGGCCCATTTCTTTCCCTCCGCAGGCCGCCGCTTTATCTCCGCGCTTGGGCCTGCGCTCGTGAAATTCTCCTTCCCCGCACGCCCCAGGAGCCCCGACCCAGGTCTGCGCCACGCCGTTCTTTTCTCCTCCCTCTCGCTGACAGTGCTAGCCCACATGTCGGCGCTTCTTCCTTGCGCCGTAACTGAGCCGGAGACCATCGCGCCGACGTCCGACTCTGGTGCCGCCACGTCGCGATGCCGTGTCACCCAAGCTTCCGCGCCCCCATAAATACCGCCTGTGTCCGCCGCCCCCAACCCCATAGCAAGCTTTTGCCCTCGCATCGTGCCGCGACACGCCAACTCTAGCGCCGCCGCCATCACCGCCGCCTCGCCGAGCACCACGCCGTCCCCGTTTGCTTCGCGCCGCGGTAAGATACCTAGATGAGTTCCCATCGCTCTCCTCTTCTTTCCGGTGTTTTCAGTTTGTTTTCTCGTGGACCGTAGGGCCTTAGCAACACACTCCGGTGAGCTCATTGCCGCTGGCAATGGCGCCGCTACCGCCAGGTTTGCCGTCGGCTCTGTTCTGGCCGGCCGCCGTTGGCTTCCCCGCCTGGTTCAATCTCAGCCAACCAATTCTAATCCGATGGTCCCAGATTGAGGATACCCCTTCGTTGGTAGTTTTGCAAAAACCACCTTACAAGCATTTGGTTCTTAACCCACAGTCCAAAACGGCTTTTCAGATTTTGTTTTTTTTTCTTTTGAAAGCATATTTTGCTTCGGGTAGATCTAAAATACGTTTTCAGCTATTCACAGTTTTGCCACTTAGCTTGTTTTAGCCATAAAATCTCCGTTTCAACTTTGATTTGATCTATTCAAGTTACGTTAGGTTCGTAATTAAGTAATCTACATGTTCATACTACTGTTGGTCATGTTTTCAACTTTTAAAATTCGAGGTTACATTTAATCTATTATTTTACTAAAGGAAAACTTGTTTAATTCATAACTTCTTCGTTTTAGCTCCGATTTTTGTGATCTTCGCGTCTGTGTGATCGTAGCGAGACGTAGATTCATTTTCCAAACTTTTCATCTTGATTTTATGCTGTTGGTGTACTGTTCTAATCTATAGCTTTTGCTTGCTATTCATGATTGCTCCTAGATGCTTGTATGTTGCTGTGATTATCGAGTATAGACGGTGAGCAATTCGTGGGGGATCAAGAGTATTACTTTGACGTGCCGGATCAGCAGGAGTACTTTGCTCAAGGCAAGTATAGCATGGGATCTTCCTTGTTGTCCTATACACCTTTAATCATTTAATTCATACTACATGTGTCTACCTTGACTACTACTAAGTATTTTCTAGTACTTTGTACCTTGTGCCTTGATACCTATGGGGTATTGCATTGGGTAGTTTCATGCTAGTGCTCAACTACAACCAAGATCTTGTAACCTAACTAATGGTATATGCAATAAACATTAAAATATGACTTTTTAGCAACTTGGAAACAGAGAGCTGGAGTGTTTAGCTACTTTCTAAATGCTTCAGATTCCTCTCCCTAAGGACTTATCTATAAGTGATTATCCAGGACTTACAGTACAGCTGTGAGGGCTACATGGCTCTGGCTTTAGCTCAGTATGAGGACCTTTTCTAGCTTGTTAGTGGTTACCTTTATGGTGCAAGAGGGGCTCCGGTTTGTATGATCTCGGCCTGCCAAGAGGGTGCACTTTGGTTTCTTGGTATTTTATTAGTCACTCCTTGGAGGGGGGTTCATGCTTATTGATGGGAAACCTTAGCGGCCCTAACTTGTTAGACGAACCTTTGAAAGGCTTCATAGTGAACCCTGTCGACCTTCCTTGGTAGTGGGTCAAGAGGCTCGCAACCTCGGGCGAAAGGGTAAATCATGACTCACAGTGAAAGTGTACAACCTCTGTAGGATGTAAAACTAGTATATCAGCCATGCTCATAGTCACGAGCGGCCCTGGAACCCTTATGAAATAGATGAACACTAAGTATTATCTGTTTATGCTATTCATTATTCATGTTTACATTGATCATGTGTTTTGCATTGGGAATTGGAACAATTTGTAGATACTCTTAAGCTAAAATTCTGACAACTAAAAGCTGAATGATGTTAAACCTATGTCAAGCCTTTTGAGCCTCATGAACCCCATGTTACACTTGTTGAGTACGACATGTACTTATGCTTGTTTATTTTCATTATTTGGATAAAAATCCCAGATGCGTAACAGATGGCTATGGTAATGATGATTTTCCTGAGGACTTCTAGACTTGTGGTCAATCAGTCGATGTCCCTATGAAATAGAGCTTCTGCGAGAGATCTTTTCTTACTTCCGCTACATTTATGTGATAACTCTGTCTTATTCGTGATGTAATAAACACTTATGATGATACTATTCATAATTTGTTGGCTTATGTGTGTGACTGATCTCTAGGCACACATAAGATTTTGCATCCCATTTTATCCTTAAAATTGGGTGTGATAGATTGGTATCAGAGCTGTGTTGACTGTAGGACGCAAGCCTAGTTGGCAATGGTCATTTTAGCTTCTTCTGCTTCACTTACTTTATGCTTTCCATCTCACCCTTGTTATTTGCTAAAGTTTTATACTTCTTTTGCCTCACTCTGTTATGAAAATTTTGCTTCTATTCTAACTAAATCTAATTCTGTAGATGCCTCGTTCCAACAAGACCGCCCGCATTAGCTATAGAGGACCATGATTCACTAAAGGAAATCATCCCCCAGGTGTGGGGTGGACCAAGGAGTTCTATTTGAAGCATGGGGATGACACGGCCTACTTCCATTCCCTACTCATGACAGTGCTGGTATGCTACTACCCCGACTTGTGTCCCTATGTGCAATATCGTTGCACCGAGTACCGGCACCCCCATGAAGCTACATATTGGAAGACAGACTTGTTTGTCACTAGTTGGGATGAAGCTAGGAAGGCTCATAGGGTGGAAACCATTCACACTCACCTGGTGAGTCGTGCCACTATGGAGGAAAGTATGGAGGATGCAACCTATGAAGCTTGTATGATATACCGTGCCTGACGATTTGAGAAAATGAAGGAAGATCCATTCAAGTTCCTTCCTCGTTGTGACCCTAAAAAAGAAGGATGGGAGATGATGGAGCCTCAAGGTCTTGATACGACTACAAAGGCAATGGTCCGTTTTGCTAGGGAGATACTCCAGAAGAATGATGTCCTTAAGGAAGAATTGGAAAAGGAAAAGAAGGCTCGCAAACGGGTTGCAAGGCAGCTAGATGAGTATAGGACCCAGCTCAAGATGCACAAGATCTATGAGATGCTACCCAGAGTTCATCGCCATAGGAGTTTAGAGTCTGTTATGTAATAAAGACGTTAGTAGCACAGGTCAAGTTGAGTTAAGTTGAGTCTAGAAGTGTGGTGTGAACATTGGTGTGCCTAGTTGATTTGTTATTATGTTTATGGGTGAGTTGGATCTTTGTAATGAGTGCTAGAACTTTGTGGGCATGTTCGCAAGTTCCATAGTTAAGAATATTAAAGTTTGAGTCAATAAATAAATAGTTGGGTTTGGTACATCCTGTTCTTTGGGATCTGTTTTTTAGAGCAGTCTGCCCTTATCTCAAAGCTAATTAAAATCTACTCAACCAAAAATTATGAAATTTTTATGGGAATAACTAGATTAAAGTATATTTCCAATGCCTCTAGAATCACCTCTATATCTGATCTGGTTTGTGAGATATCTCTGTTTCAAGATAAAGTTTCTGAGCAGCTTGGAATATGGAACAGTTTTGGTTGTATCCTGTTTTTGTTTAATCTAACGACAGAATTTGGGAATGTGGTCTGAATAAAAGTTGTATATAATTTCTTAAGCTTTCCAACCATATAAAGTATGCCTACTTTGGATATCTGGAACTCGAGATATGACTGTTTTACCGAGCTGCTGATGTTGGAACTCGTCCAGAAAATTTTCATAATATATTCTATATCTCTATAAGTGTCTATAATTAGGAAATCTCTAAATTTGGAATATTTGTGTGGGATGTCAGATGTCTAGAAGAGGAAGAGGACGAGGTCGTGGAGGTGTTCCCCCACATCCACCACCACCACCGCCACCTACTATTGAGCAGCTTATGGCGGTACAGACACAGATTATGCAAGCTTTGGTGCAGAATCAGCAGAATCATCCAGTTCGTGGAGCACCGCGTGACAAGCGCGGTTAATTCTTGAAGGGTCGTCCCCTGGTGTTTCCTTATGCCACTGATCCATGGAAAGCAGATGATTGGCTTCGGGCAGTGGAAAAGCAACTCAACATAGCATAGTGCGATGACCAGTAGAAGGCGTTATATGCGTCAGGACAATTTCAGGGAGAAGCTCAAGACTGGTGGGAGGCATTTGAGTATGGACGTCCCGCCAATGCTCCTCCTATCACCTGACAGGAATTTAGAGAGAATTTTAGATCCTACCATATACCTGAAGGATTGATTGAGCTCAAGCAGGAGGAATTCCGGGCTCTGAAACAGGGATTTATGTCTGTAGTTGAGTATTGTGACAAATTTGCTCAGTTGTCACGTTATGCCCCGAAGGAGGTGGCTGATGATGCTGATAAGCAATGCCGTTTTCTCAAGGGTTTGTATGATGGTCTGTAGCTCCAGCTTATGTCCAATACATATCCCAACTTTCAAACGTTGGTGAATCGCGCCATTGTTATTGACAATAAGCGCAAAGAAATGGAGGCCAAGAAGAGGAGGCTTTAGGGACAGGCCTCTGGAAGTAATACTTGTCCGCGCACCAATCCTCAGCAAGGCTTCCAGCAGAGGTACCAAGGACCACCTAATCAGAGGAATCATGGTCAGTACTCTCAGCGCAACCAGAACCAACAGCAGAATGAAAATCAATGTCCCTAGCAGCAGAGTGGCCAACATACACCACAACAAGGAGGGTCTAACAACACTCCCATGAAGACTAGTGCCCCTAACACTCCTAACAAGTTTTTTCACTGGGGTAAAGAGGGTCACCTATCTTATAATTTCCCTTAGAAGCCTAACCAGCAAAAACCCCAAAGGCCGAATAGTTATCAGAAGCCAGCACCCAACATAGGAAAAGTGAATCATGTGTCTACAGAGACGGCACTTGCGGAACCGGAAGTCATGCTTGGTACGTTCGATGTCAACTCAACTCCTGCCACTGTTCTCTTAGATTCTAGAGCTTCACATTCATTCATATCACAAGCATTTGAGTAAGTATCGTCCAAATCTTGGGGACGAGATTCATTTTAAGGGGGATAGAATTGTAACACCCTAAAATTTGCAATATTTTAAATAGTGGAAATTGCTTTATTATGCATTTTTATGAGCATTTGAATTTAGGAAAATAATATTTTTTATAAAAATAAAATCAAATATAAGGTCACAATCATGTATGTGCATTCATGCTACCGCATATCTTTTTGTATTGCTTGGTTTGAAATCAGATTCCAAGTTGAATTGAATTTGCATTCAAAATTGATTTTGAAATTGCTTTGGAAAAATTGGAAAAGGAAAATGAGTTTCTTTCCTCCCCATCCCTGTATTCGGCCTATTGGCCCAGCGCTCCCGCTGCCGTCCCAGTGCGCTGGCCCACTTCTTTCCCTCCATAGGCCGCTACTTTCTCTCCGCGCTTGGGCCTACGCTCGCGCGTTCTCCTTCCCCGCTTGGCCCAGCAGCCCTGGCCAAGGTCTGCGCCGCGCTATTCTTTTCCTCTCCCTCTCGCTGATAGCACTAGCCCACATGTTGGCACTTCTTCTTCCTCACACCGTAACTAAGCCAGACACCACCGCGCCGACGTCTGACTCCGGTGCCGCCACGTCGCGATGCCGTGTCACCCAAGCTTCCGCGCCCCCATAAATACTGCCCATGTCCGCTGCCTCCAACCCCGTAGCAAGCTTTCGCCCTCGCATCATGCCATGACACGCCAACCCTAGAACCGCCGCCATCACCGCCGCCTCGCCGAGCACCACGCCGTCCCCGTTTGCTTCGCGCCGCGGTAAGATACCTAGATGAGTTCGCATTGCTCTCCTCTTCTTTCCGGTGTTTTTAGTTTGTTTTCTTGTGGACCGTAGGGCCTTAACCAAACACTCTGGTGAGCTCATTGCCACCGGCAATGGTGCCGCTGCCGCCAGGTTCGCCATCGGCTCTATTCCGGTCGGCCACTGTTGGCTTCCCCGCCTGGTTCAATCTCAGCCATCTAATTCTAATCCGACGATCCCAGATGGAGGATACCCCATCGTTGGCAGTTTTGCAAAAACCACCTTACAAGTATTTGGTTCTTAACCCACGGTCCAAAACAGATTTTTAGATTTTTTTCTTTTGAAAGCGTATTTTTCTTCGGGTAGATCTAAAATACGTTTTAGCTATTCACAGTTTTGCCACTCAACTTGATTTAGCCATAAAATCTCCTTTTCAACTCCGATTTGATCCGTTCAAGTTGCGTTAGGTTTGTAATTAAGTAATCTACATGTTCATACTACTGTTCGACATGTTTTCAACTTTTAAAATTTGAGGTTAGATTTAACCTATTATTTTACTAAAGAAAAACTTGTTTAATTCATAACTTCTTCATTTTAGCTCCGATTTTTGTGATCTTCACATCTGTGTTATTGTAGCGAGACATAGATTCATTTTCCAAACTTTTCATCTTAATTTTATGTTGTTGGTGTACTGTTTCAATATATAACTTTTGTTTTCTATGCATGATTGCTCCAAGATGCTTGTATGTTGCTATGATTATCGAGTATAGACGGTGAGCAATTCGTGGGAGATCAAAAGTATTCCTTTGATGTGCCGGATCACCAGGAGTACTTTGCTCAAGGCAAGTATAGCATGGGATCTTCCTTGTTGTCCTATACACCTTTAATCATTTAATTCATACTGCATGTGTCTACCTTGACTACCACTAAGGATTTTCTAGTACTTTGTACCTTGTGCCTTGATACCTATGGGGTATTGCATTGGGTAGTTTGATGCTAGTGCTCAACTACAACCATGATCTTATAACCTGACTAATGATATATGCAATAAACATTAAAATATGACTTTTTAGCAACATGGAAACAGGGGCCGGAGTGTTTAGCTACTTTCTAAATGCTTCAGAATCCTCTCCCTAAGGACTTATCAATAAGTGATCATCCAGGACTTACAGTAGAGCTGTGAGGGCTACATGGCTCTGGCTTTAGCTCAGTATGAGGACCTTTTCTAGCTTATTAGTGGTTACCTTTATGATGCAAGAGGGGCTCCGATTTGTATGATCTTGGCCTACCAAGAGGGTGCACTTTGGTTTCTTGATATTTTGTTAGTCACTCCTTGGAGGGGGGTTCATGCTTATTGATGGAGAAACCTTAGTAGCCCTAACTTGTTAGAGGAACCTTTGAAAGGCTTCATAGTGAACCCTGTCGACCTTCCTTGGTAGTGGGTCTAAGAGGCTCGCGGCCTCGGGTGAAAGGGTAAATCATGACTCACAGTGAAAGTGTACAACCTCTGCAGAGTGTAAAACTAGTATATCAGTTGTGCTCACGGTCACGAGCGCCTTGTTTATTTTCATTATTTGGATAAAAATTCTGGATGGGTAACAGATGGCTATGGTAATGACGATTTTCTAGAGGACTTCTAGACTTGTGGTCAGCCAGTCGACGTCCCTGTGAAATGGAGCTTCCACGAGAGATCTTTTCTTACTTCCGCTACATTTATGTGATAACTCTGTCTTATTTGTGATGTAATAAACACTTGTGATGATACTATTCATAATTTGTCGGCTTATGTGTGTGACTGATCTCTGGGCGCACATAAGATTTTGCATCCCATTTTATTCTTAAAATTGGGTCTGACAATATCTATGCTGATTAATTTTTCGTTAGCATTTTTAAATGATTTGACAAATATTTTTTTTGGAAGTTGTGAACAACAAGGGTGCTAAGTAACAAACATTGCTGAAAGCTCTGTCAAGATTTTATGTATTTGGTGTTCAAAACCAAGACTTAACAATTTCGATCTCTCATACTATATTCTTGAGTACTAAAACTATTGTTGTGATTCCGTGACAATCATTTATTTAAACGATGTAAACTAAATTAATAAAGATGCGCAAAAAAATATAGTTTTGCTATGGGGGCAACAAGAATCTTTTGACCTCCTCTGTATTATTTTTTAGCATGCTACATGTGCGCATAGTTGGCATACGAGGCACATTTTATTAAATGGACTCTGATTATTTTACATTTTTTAATGCACTCTGACCATTTTACATTCCGAAAATTTATTGGTTTCATATTCTAGTAAAAAACTAAATAACTCGCCAAGTGTGTTTCATAATGTTTTATGGCTAATGCATTATGAAGAGTATTTATTTATTGTTTCAACTGCCCTCTCTAACGATGACCTTAGTGGAAAGATATTTTATTTATTCTTATGATTGGATCCATATCCGGCTCATATAGCTGAACAATGACAAAACTTGGGGCAAGTAATCCAGATCTCTATGTTTAAAATAAAATTGTCTGCAGATAAGCTATTTATTACATTGAGACCTGACAGAAATCTCGGCAGATTGAATTGTTGTTGGCTTATTAAAGGCTTCATTGGTTATTTCTTCGAAATTGTAAACAACCTGGGAGCCTCCAACATGAGACATGTCATCAAGGGACAACCAATGTTTTACAATCATTCACCGAGACCAAGGGTAAGAACATCTCGAGTAGCTCCAAAAGAAATTATTGCTAAATCAATCAGTTTTGCAAGTCGCTCAAAAAAAGGGAGCATATCTGTTGGATTTCTCCATTCATTTCCAATATCTTCCTCCTAATAAAATGTAGAAGGCAGTTTTGCACCAGAAATTCCAGACTATGTCCAAATCGCCTAGCCACGTTTATACTTTATTTCTCTCATATACATTTTGCATCGGGAATCCTGCCACTACTGGAAACCGGTCTCGGCAAAGCCCGAAATACACTCGGCAAAGGCTTTGCCGAGTGCCGCACTCGGCAAAGGATTAATCGGCAAAGAAGCCTTTGCCGAGTGCCGGAAAAGCACTCGGCAAAGATTTACAGTCGGCAAAATGAAAATGCGAAAAAACCCAAAAATAATAGCAATTTTTTTTTCGGGGAAGGGCGCCATCGGCCAGCGCCCGTCCGTCTAGCGCCACCGGCCATCAAAGTCGCTGTATTTTTTGAGCAAATTTCACGGCTAATGCGGCTAGCGAGATTCGAACTCACGACCTCTCTCTCGTGTGTCTGCTGCTCTACCACTGCACTACACCGTCATTTGTGTCTAGATTCCGTTATCTATCCTCATATATTATACTAAATCAATAGTAAATTGCTTGTTTGAGGCCCTAAACGAATTCAAATTAAAAAGTGGTCAACTACAAAGTTTCATAACGTTTCGAGATTTACAATTTTTATGTAGGAAGTTTTTCCGTACGAGGTCATTTGAAAAATTTGAATTCCAAATTTGAGAGATTCAAACGAGTTTTGCATGATAAGATGATTTCAAATCAAAAAGTTGTCAACTACATAGTTTCATAACTTTTGGGGATCTACAATTTTCATTTAGGAAGTTTTTCCATCCGAGGTCTTTTGAAAAATTCAAATTTTGAAATTTTCAAATTCAAACATCATTTTTGCATGACAAGATGATTTCAAATCAAAATGTTGCCAACTACAAAATTTCATAACATCTCAAGATCTACAAAGTTTATTTTGGTCATTTGGTCATCCGACATAGTGGTAGTAACATTATTCATAAATCTTATATCTCTCTTCGACTTTCATGAAACTAATATGAGAGATATGAGAGAGATGTAGATTTTATGAACAACGTTATTGTCGCTTTGTCAAATTAAGAAATGATCAAAATAAACTTTGTAGATCTTGAGAAGTTATACAACTTTGTAGTTGAAAAGTTTTTCATCTGAATTCATTTAGGGCCTCAAAATTTGCTTTGAAAAATGATTTGCCGAGGGCCAAAAAAAAATGCACACGGCAAAATGCCTATTTGCCAGAGTGCAAAAAAAAAGCACTCGGCAAAGACGCATTTTGCTGAGTGCCAAAAAATGGCACTCGGCAAAATACATCTTTGCCGAGTGCCGAAAAAAACACTCGGCAAAGCCGTCTTTGCCGAATGTCCGATAAAATACACTCGGCAAAGATTCCGGCACTCGGCAAAGTGCCGGTTTCCGGTAGTGAAACCCTTACTTATTTTTTTAGGTGGTAATAGATATATATATATATATATATAGAGAGAGAGAGAGAGGGATATTTCGACCCCTCGCTCCATCTATCCACGAACGACACTTTCAACATGTAGACCATCACCTTCCGTTCAGAAGATATGATGTATGGAATCAATTCAAGCACAGCGTACAACACGATGATAGAGCATTCGTCGTGGTGCATCCGTGGGCGAGTTGTCGGCAGCCTTGAGCCTTGTGGAGTCGTCGCCTCTGTCGGTCTGATCACAGCGCTGCCACCGCTTCTCTTCTCGTCTCGGATCGTACATACGTCTCCGTCCCAGCCACTCAACTGAAGGCAGAGCGCTTGTCTTCAGTGTAGGCTGCAGAGAGGCAGGGCCATGGTTTATGGACCCGTGCCGGCTGGAGAGACGAAGCAAAAACGAAGTAGGACCCCTCTCGGCCGCTGGAAGGCCTACAGGTCCCACGTCGTCATGTCATCGGCTCACGTGGCAGCCGACGCCAACCTGTCAGCGCCGACAGCAGACCTGCCGGCCGCTGGAGGGCCGACATGTCCTATCAGCTTTTGGTCAGCCGACGGGCCCCTCGGCAGCACAGCACCCGACTACACTATTTTATGCTGTC
Source organism: Miscanthus floridulus (assembly GCF_019320115.1). Taxonomy (NCBI): domain Eukaryota; kingdom Viridiplantae; phylum Streptophyta; class Magnoliopsida; order Poales; family Poaceae; genus Miscanthus; species Miscanthus floridulus. Next base: position 34,837,714 of record NC_089588.1, on the reverse strand, counting down.
TTAGCACTCAATACCTTTCCCAAACACAACCATTACCACGCAAAAAACTTTACCACTTTTCGAGCAACACTAAAAATATTTGATCTCCTTTTCCGGACATATGACATACACCATAACTTAGAGAATCTTACAAACCCTAATCTACAACTAAAACTAACCCTAAAAACTGACCCTAAAACTATACTAACTAATCTAATTAACTAAACTAACTAAATATACTAAGTAATCTAACTAAACTAAATTAAACTAACTAAAGAAACTGAATCAAACTAAACTAACCCTAACCCTAAAACAAACCCTAATCTACAACTAAACTAGCTAACTAATCTAATTAACTAAACTAACTAATAAAGTAACTAAAGAAGAAAATCTAAATTAAAAAAAAACGTTACCTTCACAGCCGCCGCCGAGCAGCCCGCGGCCCGGGTGGGGGGCGGCGGCGGCACGGCGCCTGCGAGTGGGAGAGATAGCGTGCGGGGGGCCTGATGCTTTTACCTCCTATCGGCCTTCCGCTGGCCGACAGGAGGGCTATCGGGTATCGGACAAAAGACACGGCGCCCTGTCGGCTCCTGGGCTGCCGATATGTGGCCAAGCTACCCTAGGACGTTGCAGCGTGATTGCCTGGCCTAGTGACCCTGCGCCATCATGATTAGGATACAAGGAGACATATATAAATAGAAGATAAAGCATCCTGTGTTAGCTTTTAGACTACGCGAATATTAGAATATATACACATCACAATATTATACAACTTTATCATGATTTTCTTGCAAATTTTTTATTTGACATGACTAGATTAAATACTTCGCAAAAAAAATTGAAAACAAAAATCTGATCCAAATATGTTCCTTGCTAGATTAATTGATGTATTACCATTTAATAGTACTATCAAAGTGTATAACAAAATCAGTTAGATGTAAGTTAGAAAGTTTTCTACTATTAACTTTCTCAGGCACAGGCTTCCAACCAAATAGGCCATTCTCAAGTTTGCCTGGTCATGCAGATTTTATCAAATCTTCAGGCAACTCCCAAACAACACTTTTTGCCAGGCAAGTTGTCTAGGCTTCCAACCAAACAGGCCCTAGATGACTTCTTCTACCATTCCGAGCTTCAACGTCGTGCTGGCCAAGGCGCCGGTGTCTTCGCGAGCGTGCAGCGATCACTGAGACATCAAACAGACATCTTCTCCGGCGAGTGGAGCGACAAGGTGCTAGGGATCAAGGGCAGCCCCAATGTCATGGGGCCGGGCTGCACCATGGCCTCTCTGTGTTTGCTCTGAATTGGTGGACACGGTAAAAAAAGTGTCAAGTTCCATCCAGATTTAAAATGTACACAAACTGTCTCAAGTTTGTGGTTGAAATCCTTGTCAAATCTGTCAAAATATAGCCTAAACATTTGATTCCAAAATAAGGGAAAAATTATAAGACCTCTAATAAAATAGGGGCAAAATCGCATGACTAAGCTTATCTCTTTTTTTTTTAACAAAAGTCAGTACAGTTAATAAGAGGACTTCACGGAATAAGAGAAAACTCTTTCTTCAATTTGAAAATGCATGGTTAAAATCCCAAAGATTAAAAAACAAAGCAAAATTACTGTTTCGCTTCGAAACAAAGGCATGAACGTTTAAGCCTCTAAAATAAAAAAATATGTACTAATCTACTACTACAATATTAATTGGCGCACAAATCAATGCATCTATGACCGTAGTAGCACGGCGTCCTCAACAGCAATCCTAAAACGTCAGCTGATGTGGCAGCGAGAGAAACTAAAAAAATAAAGAGTAAATCTACACGAGATGAAGCAAAGACACGGTGTTCATTGATATACGTGCGAGACTATCGTTTTGCAGAGCTCGCTAGTCTCTTTCCTTTCCAATCTCTTTCTTCCTTGTTGGACAAAGTCTGACACATGCTAACGACTACGACCACCGTTGAGGGCGCCCATATCAAACTAATACTCGTCATAATTAGTACTAACTAATAATGTAATATCGTCCTAATAATTTTTAATTTATTTACTAATGATTAAGATTAGAAAATTCGAAGAGGTCATTTGTTTTATTATATATATATATATACCTATACTAAATGCATGCCACCGGGACCTTTGATTTTTGGACTAAACCTCAGGCGAACGCGTCAGCTCCATGGTTCTGAATGAGGTAGGCAATAAACCTCACGCGGATGCATGAGATCCATGGACACGTAGATCCGGCCTTTGTATCGGAATTAGATAGAACGCGACCACGTGATCTCCGAGTGGAAAGTGATTTGTATCGGATACGTGAGCTGGGATCCGAGATTTGGTATCACCGGATAGATGACGACGTTACAGTCCTGGAGTCAGCGTACGCGCTAGCCTAGTGGTGCCTGACCTGAACTCAGCAGGGTGCTCCCACACCGCCAGGTCCTGTACGTTCATGAATCAGCAGTGTGCCACGGTGGATGGATGTATATATATATATATATATATATATATATATATATATATATATATATATATATATATATATATATATATATATATATATATATATTGAGCCGTAGCTTCTTACATATCAGACTCCTCTCGGAGTCGGAATTTAGCCTTCGTATAAGATCAGACTCGAATGGTAAAGCCTTGGTATGGGACTCAGAGCTCTGGTAACAGAGTTAGACATGCATGCATGTCAGCATGTGCAGGTATGTATTCGTGGTACCGTTGTACGTGTGCATGGAGTGGCTGACCGCTACGTGCACGCGGAGACGTCCGCGGGCCAGGGCGTGCAAAGGGGCATCAATATCTGGATGAATCTTTCCGCCGCCGACAAGATGTATGCGTGCATATGCGAAGATGTATGTGTTACGGCTATTTGGTTGCTAATAACTTGCATGCTGCGTATCAGACTCGGACGGATACCTACTCGTACGTGACTCCGAGTTTTGTCGGTATGGAGCCAGGCAAGGTACACGTAGAGTCCGAGCAGGCACGTACGACAGGGTGGGAGCGCGCACTAGTAGAGAACAGACCTTTAATTCTCGGTTAAAATAGGCTCTAGTCCCGGCAATTTTTGCGTCCGTGACTAGAGATACCTTTAGTCCTGGTTGGTGGCTCCAACCGGGACTAAAGGTAGACTTTTACTCCTGGTTGGTGGCTCCAACCGGGACTAAATGTCTCTGCCACCGCAGGAGCCGTTGGGAGGGACCTTTAGTCCCGGTTGGAGCCACCAACCGGGACTAAAGGTCCCCCCTTTATATATCGGCCGTCTCCTTCTTCCTCCCCGAGCCCGAGCTCAGCACATTTTGAAGCTCACTGCACTAGTGTTCTTCCTCCCTCCATTGTTCCTCCATCCATTCTTCGATTCCTCCGTCGATTACTTCGATTCCTCCGTCGATTCTTCAGTTGTAAAGGTTACCAATCTCGTACTCTCATTTTTTACCATTGTCTTATCTCATTTTGTTCACTATATATATAGTTCTTTATTGTGGTTTTTTCATTTGTAAGCAATTTGAGCTCAAAATCACTTCAAGCTTGCATATTTACATGAAGGAAGGTTAAAGTAGCTATTAAAAACTAGTATTCACCGTTCATTTGTAGCATTCATAGCACACTTCATTGTTTAGAGATATAGAGAATTTTAGAGTTTTTTAATTTTATTCGTTTATAAAATGAGAAATTTATAGTGTATTAAAAAATGAGTATAGGGACCAGTGCCTCCGACTGGTATGACAGATGCAATGCAAGGCCGTGCAATAGAAAGCAAATCCGTTCTCTTTTGACGATACGCCCGAACAGCCGGGCCTAACAGATTTGGTGGTTGAACGGGTCCGTCGGCCGTCGCCGTGCGACTGTACGACAAAGAACGGTATCGATCGATCATAGTATTTTATTGTCCGGAGTCTGGTACGGGGTGCAATGCAACGCAATGATAATTGACAATGCGTTGCTAGGTCAAAATATGGTCATTTCTATGGACTCCGCGACTAAACATTTTATTTTAACTTTTTATGAAATGAAAAACTTAGAAAATAGTTAGAAAATTATAGAAAATCCGTACTAGTTGAACTTGCGGACCGTGTTTAGCTCGGCGATCATGTTCTCTGCCGAGCGGTAACGGACATTAAGGAGGAGCTTTGATTCTACGAGGGAGAGTGGCAACGGTCGTGGAAGACCGTATTCCCTTCCTCGTAGAATCGGAGCTCTTCCTTGACCAAGTACGGTGCCGTCTGGTGGAGAAATGCTCGCCGAGATGATCACGTAAGCAAGGTCAACTAGTACGGATGGTTATTTATTAAATCATGTTTTTGAGCTATAAATCCTGCTAGCCGTCTTCTTCCTCCCCGAGCCCGCCTGAGAGCTTAAGTTCAAATTTAAGCAGTGTTCTTGCTCTTTCTCCATCCATTCTTTGATTCCTCCATCGATTTCTTCGATTCCTCCGTCGATTCTTCGGTTCTAAAGGTTACCAACTTCATACTCTCATGTTTCATCATTGTCTTATCCCATTTTGTTCACTATATATATATATATATATATATATATATATATATAGTTCTTTATTGTGGGTTTTTTCATTTGTAAGCAATTTGAGCTCAAAATCACTTCAAGCTTGCATATTTACATGAAGGAAGGTTAAAGTAGCTAGTTGAACTTGCGGACCGTGTTCAGCTGGGCGAGCATGTTCTCTGCCGAGCGGTAACAGACGTCAAGGAGGAGCTTTGATTCTACGAGGGAGAGCGACAACGGTCGTGGAAGACCGTGTTCCCTTCCTCGTAGAATCGGAGCTCATCCTTGACCAAGTGCGGTGTCGTCCAGTGGAGAAATGCTCGCTGAGATAATCACGTAAGCAAAGTCAACTAGTACGGATGGTTATTTATTAAAACATGTTTTTGAGCTATAAATCCTGCTGGCCGTCTTCTTCCTCCCCGAGCCCGCCTGAGAGCTTAAGTTCAAATTTAAGCAGTGTTCTTGCTCTTTCTCCATCCATTCTTCGATTCCTCCATCGATTTCTTCGATTCCTCCGTCGATTCTTCGGTTCTAAAGGTTACCAACTTCATACTCTCATGTTTCATCATTGTCTTATCCCATTTTGTTCACTATATATATATATATATATGGTTCTTTATTGTGGGTTTTTTTCATTTGTAAGCAATTTGAGCTCAAAATCACTTCAAGCTTGCATATTTACATGAAGGAAGGTTAAAGTAGCTAGTTGAACTAGCGGGCCGTGTTCATGTCTGCGAGCATGTTCTCTGCCGAGCGGTAACGGACGTCAAGGAGGAGCTTTGATTCTACGAGGGAGAGCGGCAACGGTCGTGAAAGACCGTGTTCCCTTCCTCGTAGAATCGGAGCTCTTCCTTGACCAAGTACGGTGCCGTCCGGTGGAGAAATGCTCGCCGAGATGATCATGTAAGCAAGGTCAACTAGTACGGATGGTTATTTATTAAAACATGTTTTTGAGCTATAAATCCTGCTGGCCGTCTTCTTCCTCCCCGAGCCCGCCTGAGAGCTTAAGTTCAAATTTAAGAAGTGTTCTTGCTCTTTCTCCATCCATTCTTCGATTCCTCCATTGATTTCTTCGATTCCTCCGTCGATTCTTTGGTTCTAAAGGTTACCAACTTCATACTCTCATGTTTCATCATTGTCTTATCCCATTTTGTTCAATATATATATATATATATATATATATATATATATATATATATATATATATATATATATATATTCTTTATTGTGGGTTCTTTCATTTGTAAGCAATTTGAGCTCAAAATCACTTCAAGCTTGCATATTTACGTGAAGGAAGGTTAAAGTAGCTAGTTGAACTAGCGGGCCGTGTTCATGTCGGCGAGCATGTTCTCTGCCGAGCGATAACGAACGTCAAGGAGGAGCTTTGATTCTACGAGGGAGAGCGGCAACGGTCGTGGAAGACCGTGTTCCCTTCCTCGTAGAATCAGAGCTCTTCCGTGGCCAAGTACGGTGCCGTCCGGTGGAGAAATGCTCGCCGAGATGATCACGTAAGTAAGGTCAACTAGTACTGATGGTTATTTATTCACACGTCTCGATATCGTCGCAGTAGTCTGTCAATCACCGTACCCAAACGTAAGCAAGGTCAACTAGTACTGATTGTTATGTGTATACACTCCCATTCTTCTGTTAATTTGCGGAAATACCCAAACGTAAGCAAGGTCAACTAGTATAGATAATTTTATAGTTTCTTAATTTTATTTGTTTATAAAATGAGAAATTTATAGTGTATTAAAAAATGAGTATAGAGAGTAGATGGCAACTGCTTCCGGGTCCTCGGCCTCTCATGGGTTTCCAAAGCGACTTAGGCCGGGCCTCCCTCTAATTCCATGTGGCAAGTGTCGTGATGAGACGAAGATTGTGATGGAGTACCGAGTGAAGAAGGAGGGTCCCAACAAGGATCGTATCTTCTACAAGTGTCCGGATCGCAATGTGAGTTATTTTATCGTATTTAATGATTATGGTTAGTTTATACCTATTTTCATGATGGTTGTGATTAAAGTTCTAATTTTTTGTTTTAATTTCAGTGAGATGGCAGTGGACGATGTTCAGGCTTCTACTGGGAGGAAGAGTATGTTGAACTCGTGCAAAAATATCTTGCACAACAGGCAGATATGGCGGCTAATGAGGCAGTGATCCAGCTGAAGAAGCCCAAAGATGTTGCACAATCGGGGGATCTGTCTGTTTTAGTTGAGATTGGTCGCGAAATCCTTGTGCTCCTGAAATGTATTTTAGCTTTAGTTCTTTTAGTGGTAGTTGGGATTGTCTACATTGTAGCGATGCTTTCATAAATTTGTACCTTTTGTGGTGGCACACATGTTGTATAAATAATTAATTATGATCTAGGTTTTAATATGGTATTTATGTCATGTAATGCAGATGAGCCGGCATTGGATGTACAATGCTGATCGCCGCTCCCAAGAGTTCATTGACGGTGTGCATTCTTTGTTACGTGCGGCCGAGGCAAACAAACGCGACGGTTTCATGTGCTGCCCATGTGCCATATGTAAGAATACGATGGAATATCCTTGCTCAAGGACTCTTCATTCACACTTGTTGAAGTCGGGTTTCATGCCAAACTATATTTGTTGGACGAAGCACAGAGAAACCGGCATTGTAATGGAAGAAGGTGAAGAAGAACAATGGGACGACAATGATATTATTCCCGATGGTGCGTGCTTCAATGATACTGCAATGGGAGAAGCTGAAGATGAGGTAGCCACAGAAGATGAGCCTGCTGATGATCTTTGTCAGGTCATTCGTGACGCACAAAGAGAATGTTAAAGTGAATAGGAGAAGATCAAGTTCGAGCGGATGCTAGAAGATCACAACAAATTATTGTACCCAACTTGTGATGCAGGGCAGAAAAAGTTGGGAACCACACTAGAATTGCTGCAATGGAAGGCAAAGAATGGTGTATCTGACAAGGGATTTGGATAGTTACTAAAAATCCAAAAGAAGATGCTTCTGAAGGACAATGAATTGCCCGCCACTACCTATGAAGCAAAACAAGTTGTCTGTCCTATGGGGCTAGAAATCGAGAAGATACATGCATGTCCTAATGACTGCATCCTGTACCGTGGCAAAGAGTACAAGAAATTGGATGCATGCCCGGTATGCCATGCATCGCGGTATAAGATCAGGCAAGATGACCCTGGTGATGTTGAGGGCGAACGTCCGCGGAAGAAAATCCCTGCCAAGGTTATGTGGCATGCTCCTATAATACCACGCTTGAAACGTCTGTTCAGAAATAAAGAACATGCAAAATTGTTGCGATGGCACAAAGAGGACCGTAAGGTAGACAATATGTTGAGACACCCTGCTGATGGGTCCCAGTGGAGAGCAATCGACAGAGAATTCCCGGAGTTTGCAAATGATGCAAGAAACTTAAGGTTTGCTTTAAGTACAGATGCTATCAATCCTTTTGGAGAGCAGAACAGTAGTCATAGCACTTGGCCTGTTACTCTAGGTATCTACAACCTTCCTCCTTGGTTATGCATGAAGCGAAAGTTCATTATGATGCCTGTGCTCATCCAAGGCCCGAAGCAACCTGACAATGACATCGATGTGTACCTGAGACCACTTATTGATGAACTTCTCATTTTGTGGAATAAAGAAGGTATACGTGTGTGGGATGAGTACAAATAGGAACACTTTGATCTGTGAGCATTGTTGTTCGTAACAATCAATGATTGGCCTGCTCTAAGTAATCTTTCAGGACAGTCAAACAAGGGATATAATGCATGCACACACTGCTTCGGTGATATTAGAGGTGTATTCTTGAAAAAATGTCGAAAGGTCGTGTACCTTGGCCATCGTCGATTTCTTCCTACAAATCTTCCCGTAAGAAAGAAAGGCAAGTATTTTAAAGGGAAGGCAGACCACCTGACCAAGCCTCGCAACCAAACCGGTGAGGATGTACTCGATATGGTCAATGATGTGAAAGTCATCTTTGGAAAAGGACACGGCAGCCAACCTGTTCCGAACGACGCTAACGGTCACGCACCCATGTGGAAGAAGAAGTCCATATTTTGGGACCTACCCTATTGGCAAGTCCTAGAGGTCCGCAGCTCGATCGACGTGATGCACCTGACGAAGAATCTTTGTGTGAACCTGCTAGGCTTCATGGGTGTGTATGGAAAGCCTAAGGACACATTTGAAGCACGACAGGACCTGCATTGTTTGAGAGAAAGAGACAACCTGTATCTAGAGAAGACAGATGATGGACGCCATTACCTACGTCCTGCCAGCTACACTCTAAGCAAAGAGGAGAAGGAAATCATGTTTGAATGCTTAAACAACATCAAGGTACCATCTGGATTCTCCTCGAATATAAATGGTATATAAATGTGCCAGAGAAGAAATTCTGTAACTTAAAGTCCCATGACTGTCACGTTCTCATGACGCAATTACTTCCAGTTGCATTAAGAGGAATTCTACCTCCAAATGTACGTCTAGCCACCGTGAAGCTATGTGCATTCCTCAATGCAATTTCTCAGAAGGCAATTGATCCAACTGATCTAGCTAAACTACAGAATGATGTGGTTCAATGTCTCATCAACTTTGAGTTGGTGTTCCCTCCTTCCTTCTTTGATATCATGACACACCTCCTAGTTCACCTAGTCAAGGAGATTTTCATTCTCGGTCCTGTGTTCCTACACAACATGTTCCCCTTAGAGAGATTCATGGGAGTCCTGAAGAAATATGTTCACAACCATGCTCGCCCAGAAAGAAGCATCGCCAAGGGCTATGGAACAGAAGAGGTCATTGAGTTCTGTGTTGACTTTATTCCCGACCTTAACTCGATTGGTGTTCCTGAATCGAGACATGAGGGGAGACTAAGCGAAAAGGGGACACTAGGGAGGAAAACATATATTGGTACGGAGGATGATTATTTTAATAAAGCGCACTACATAGTTCTACAGAACTCCTCTTTGGTAGATCCGTATATTGAAACACACAAGGATCTCTTATGATCCGAGTTTCTAGGGAAGATTGAAGCTTGGATTACGCGTAAGCACATGGAAACTTTTGGCGGTTGGTTGCGAAAAAAATGTCAAGGTGATGAGAGCATCCATGAGCAACTGTATTTATTGGCTATGCAACCATCATGGCATATCGTAACATACAAAGGGTACGAGATAAATGGGAACATATTCTACATAGTAGCCCAAGATAAAAGGAGTACCAACCAAAACAGTGGTGTCCGCATAGATGCCACAGACCCGAATAGAAATAAGCAGACATATTATGGACGCATAGATGAAATATGGGAACTAGAATATGCACCTACTTTGAATATCCCATTGTTCAAGTGCCAATGGGTCAAGGTGACCAGAGGCGGGGTAACAGTAGACAACGAGTATGGAATGACAACAGTAGACCTTAGTAATATTGGGTACAAAGACGAACCATTCGTCCTTGCCAAGGATGTGAATCAGGTGTTCTATGTCAATGATATGTCTACCAAACCAAAAAGAGGAAAAAATGATAATGACTCAACCAAAGAGCCAAAGCGCCACATAGTTCTTTCAGGGAAAAGAGTCATCGTGGGAATTGAGGACAAGTTGGACATGTCAGAAGATTATCAAAAGGATGACCGAATTCCGCCCTTCAAAGTGAACAAAGACCCTAGCATCTGGGTAAACGATGAGGACACTCCATAGTTACGACGCGATCATAACCAAGGGACATACGTAAAGAAGAAGTTCACTGCTGTGCCCACTTGATGATATAGTGATTTAATGTAGTGTGTGTTTGAGATATTATGTAATAATTGTGAATTCAGATGTTTATTATGTCGTGTTTCAAATTAAATCAATGTTTGTTTTGGTGGGATTTGTCTCTCGAAAAGTTAAATTAGGATATTGAGTGATGAAAAATTAAAATATTAACGTTCAAATGATGTGAAAACAAATTTCCTGTCCAAAACCAATAGTTTTAATAATTTTAATTAAACACTACATTTTTGCATTAACGAAATAATAAATATTAGTTACATTATGTTTTATAATTATAACAAAGAATAAAAAAAGTTAGGTTATAGATTTTTCTTATGTGCAATAAAGAAAAAAAATCCATATTTTTAACAAAATAATTTTATGCCTTTTATTTAATTTACTATGTATTTAACAAGGCTATTGCATTTCTATTAAAAAATTTGCTTAAAACAGGAGGGAAACCAAACTGCAGCCCACCTTTACTCCCGGGTGGGCTTCCCACCCGGGAGTAAAGGTGGGCTACAGTTTCGTGGCCCGCCAAAAAAACCCTTTACTCCCGGTGCGTGTTACCAATCGGGAGTAAAGGTATACCTTTACTCCCGGTTGGTAATACGCACCAGGAGTAAAGGACATTTACTCCCGGCTGGTGGCTGGCACCGGGAGTAAATCTCCCAGCTATATAACCACCAGTGCCAGCCGCAGATCGATCCCCTCCTCTTCTTCCTCGTCGAACACCGCCGCCCTTCTCTTCTTCCTCGCGCCGCCGCCAATTCGTCTTCCCCTACGCATCAGCCCACGCCTCGCCTCGTGCGGCCCTCCACCACCGACGACCTCACGCCGATGACCTCGTGCGGCCCGGCCTCCACCGCGCGCGCCCGTGGCCCTCCACCGCGCGCCCGCCCGAGGTGAGAGCTCTGCTTTCGTCGTGCATGGTGAAACGGCGTCAGTGAGGGCCTTTGGATGTGGTACCTATGCAGCGATCCGACTGGCGGCGATCCGTGAGTGAGGGTTCTCTGCTTTCATCGTGCATGGTGAAACGGTGTTAGAGGGCCATGGCGCATCTGTAGCAGCACGACGTCCAGCGTCGCGCCGCCCACGCTGTCGAAGTAGATGTCGATGCCATCGGGAAAACACCTCTTGAGCGCGGCGCCGAGGTCTGTCTCGGACTTTGTAGTTGAACGCGTCGTCGAAGCTGAACTTGGTCTTGAGGAGACTGACCTTCTTGTCGAAGCCGGCGCTGCCGACCACGTAGCAATCGGCGATCTTGGCAAGCTGCCTGACCAGTTGCCCGACGGCGCCTGACGCCGCCGAGAAGAACATGAAGTCGCCCTTCTTCGGCTTCCCGACATCGAAAACTGGCATATTTTGAGAGCAAAACGTAAATGAATCGCTGACCGAACCCCCGTGTAGTAGGAACCTACTCCCGGCTGGTGGCTGGCATATATATACGGCCCCTGGTATATAAGCGCCATGCATTTCTATGTATACGGCGGTGCACCACCACCCTCATTCGCCCTAGGGTTTAGGGTTTATACGGCGGAGCACCGCCGCCCCCGTTCACCCATGTGTACAAACATATATACGGCGGAGTGGAGCACTACCACTCTCGTCACACCGCCCTTTCTCTCTTCTTCCTCGCGCCGCCGCCCTTTCTCTCTTCTTCCTCGTTGAACACCACCGCCCTTTCTCTCTTCTTCCTCGCACCGCCGCCGATTCGTCTTCCGTGACACTGATCTTGCCGATACGGGGGTTTGAGGAGCAAGCGGAACTCCATCTTGCCATAGCCATAGAGAGGATGCACAAGAGTGTCATCGGCGAGCGCGCAATGCGTGTGGAGAGGATGCACAAGAGAGTCTCATCGTCGTCAGCACACCGGCCTGCCTCACGTCGTCATTGTCAGCACACCGGCCACCACGCTGACATGTATATATACGTCATTTGTATTCGTATGCATGTATGTATACGTCGCGGAGCACCGCCGCCCTCATTCGCCTATGCGTTTCTATGTATACGGCGGAGCACCGCCGCCCTCATTCACCCATGTGTACAAACATATATACGGCAGAGTGGAGCACCGCCACTCTCGTCACACCGCCCTCTCTCGCGGCCTAGTCGATCAACATTCGTATTATGTGTCGGCATAAGATATATTGTACAAACATATATATTAGGGCGAAATGCATATTGTTCGTAGATTTTATGCATGTAAGCAAAGATTTGACGTACTATATATTGGTTTTGTTTTTTGAAGCTAGATGGCCGACCCGAGAAACATGGATGAGGAGGAGTTGATGATGAATTTGATCAACACTGGCACTCAAATTGCCGGCAATGATGGTGCTAAAAATAACGTGCAAGAGGATGCAGATGACGGGAGTCAGTACTTAGCTCTTGAACAAAATGAGCAACAACATATTGGCCAAGTATATATTTTTTATTATTAGCTATATATATTATCATATGTCTTATGTGTGCTCATGACATTAAAAATAATGTTTATGTTTTGTAGCCCTCTGGATCGACATCAACAACTACAACGAAGAGTAAAAATGTTCGAGGTCCCAAAAAGCCATTGGAGGGCCGCTTCATCATCTCGGAGTTCAATGTGGATACAAGCGAACCGGGGGGGCCAAATAAAACAAAATTCGTGCACTACTGTGGTTACCTTGTACGGGACTGGCTCCCGATCAGTACCCGCGAATGGAAGAAGAAGACCAATGCTCCTCATATCAGTTTTGTCTCTGATCATGACAAGACGTTAATTTGGAATGATGTCTTGGAATATTTCACGCTCCAAACAGATGGTTATGATGATATAATAGATGGTGATGAATTGAAGGAGCGAGTTAGGGATTGGGCAATGAAGAAGATGGCCACCCATTTTCAGACTTAGAAGAAACACCTATACACGACGTATGTCAAGAAGAACATAGCACCAGATTTTACTGTCCCAGGCCCGATCTCAAAGCAGAGGCCCTATTGGGATGAGTTTGTACAGTACAAGACGTCGGAAGAGGGTGTGAGTCGGGTGATAAAGAACCAACGTAATGCCCAACAGAAGACATACCACCATAACTTGGGATCAGGTGGCTACCCGATTGCCATTAAGAAGTGGAACAAAATGGAAGCAGACCTTCTTGCCAAGGGTATCTCACCACAATCACTCGAGTGGGGAGAGCGTGCAAAGAATTGGTTTTTCGCTCATGGGGGAACACTGGACCAGGAGACAGGGAAGTGCGTTTATGGTGCAAGACTGCAAGAAGCAGCAGAAAGATTGTTTTATGCTCAGAGAGCTACTGCTAGTTGTGCGTTCAGGCCCAACAGAGATAAGGATGAACTGACATACGCCATCGGGACTATTGAACACTATGGCCGAACTAGAGGCAAAGGAAGTGTCTCGTGGGAGCATGGATTCCCTCAGGACAGACCTTCCTACAGAAGCCGCCAGAGAAAGAAGGAAGAAGAGGCACAGCGGCTCCAGAAGTTGAAGGAAGCGGTGCGTGAAGCACAGGAGCGGGAAAAAAACCTTGAAGCGAGAATGTAGGAGGAAATCAGAAGGCAAGTGCAAATAGCAGTGAGTGCAAGCAAGCAGGCATCGAAGCCAGGAATCAACATTAGCCAATCTATTCTGTTGAAAAGCAGCTGCGCTTCCACAGAGATACCAAAACAAGGGGACACAGGACTGCGCTTCCCTGTGGATGACGTCATTGAACCTTGTACATCATGTGAGCTACACATTCCGAAGGGGAATTCCACAATCAAGTTGGCTATCGGTCTTGTTAATCCTATCGACCAAACCAAGATACCAAGGATTCATGGGAATATAATCCAAGAAGGATATGCTACCATCTCGGTAGATAAAGCTGAAAAAGGTTTTAGTGATTTGCCTCTTGACATTCCTGGAGGTGATGGCGAGAAGACTCTCGGAGAAGAAGAGGAGACATTCATTCTCTGGCGCAAACGCTACATCATCATTCCCGAGATGTCGCCTCCACCTCCTCCTGAACTACCTCACCATAGGTGCGGATGAAAACACTACATCATTAATTTATATTGGCTTAAATAATTAACAATCTGCTCATAATAATATGTCATTCCTTTTTTTGTAGCAGATCCTCCCCCAACCTATGTCTAATTGTTCAATCGCCAGATCATCATAGTGCTCTGTACGATGACAATGTGTTGGAAGGCGAGGCTGCATCGACACCATCTCCAAGGAGGTCTCCAACACCGCAGCCGCCACCTCCAAGGAGGTCTCCAACGCCGCTGCCACCTCCTCCAAGGAGGTCTCCAACGCCTCCCCCGCCCCCACCTACCAAGAAGCCAAGTACTAGCAAGAGGCCAGCCCCGCAAACGAAGAACCAGCCCCCGCCGGCAAAGAAAGCCACCGTGAAACCAAGGGCTATTCCCAAAATAATATCTGAAGAGAAGGAAGAAGTAACTGATGCATATAAAAAAGATATGTCCAGATTCTATGACAAACTTAAAAAGGATAAAGAAGCAAGGAGTAACCCGGAGAAACCGTACCTCTTCGTAGCTCCAGATATTCTAAGAAAAAAGGTGGCTTCTTACCAGCAACAACAGCGGGAATCTCGTAAGCTGTCTAAAGCAACGGACTATGACCGCACTCTCATCAAGTCAATTGAGGCGGCACAGAAAAAGAAGCGGGCAGGAAAAGGAGTTGCACAACTCGGACAACAATCGCACCAATCAGCCCCCCCCCCCCCCGCTAGTTGTTGGTAATGAATATGGTTCGAATTTAGGATTAATGCATCAGGCAAATATACCTCCGGATGTCGATTTGGATCACCTTGGTGAATTTATTGAAGAGACTGGTCTCGACCTTTACCAGATGTTTGGTGATGGAAACATTGAGAGTGCGGCGGAGGTTGATATTTGGAAGAAAAAATATGTACTAGGCCAGAGTCTATACAACCCTCAAGCCTTAGGTGATCTGGGGACGCAAATGTACCTGCTAAACAAGTAGTACATGCAGACGTCTACTGGTGGAGACTTCTGCGTTGGTGTCAAAATTAGAGACGAACATTGGTTCCATAGCGATGATGTTATGTATGTTGACTTTGCAGAATTTCATCAACTATGCCACCTGACCTCTCTGGACAAAGTTATCATTAGCTGCTATTGCCTGTAAGTAATAATTCTTTCGATCTATTATTAAACTCATCATATGTGTGTATATGCATATAAATTATCCTAACAAGTACTATATATATGCAGATTTACAATGACAGAGCTTAGAAAAAAAGGTTGCAATGAAATTGGTTTTGTTGATCCTCATATAGTATTCAAAGACCCAGTGACTCCAATGCCTAATTGGAAGTCTGAGTCAGAGAGTAACCTCATGAACTTCTTAGTGAACCAACGCCACAAGAAGGATATACTCTTTCCCTACAACTTCAAGTGAGTGTTAATAATGTCGATCATCCTTAATGGCTCATATGTTGATTCTAGTTAATTAATGAGTTATGCGTTATATCCTATAAACACATGCAGCAATCACTGGATATTGATGGACATCGATCTGGTGAAAAGTCACTTGATAATCTATGACTCGATGAGAAAACCACAACAAGACTATCAAGATATGATAGATATTATCCAGAGGTAATTTCGGTGTCTCTAGCAACTATATATACACACAAACATGATGATTAACTATATCTGATGACGTCGCAAATTTTTTATTGGACAGTGTTTGGAAAACCTTTATTGAGAAGCAACACATGGAAAAATGTAAAGCGCCACTGAATGTAATCCCTTTGAAAGTAAGTCCCCCTAAATCGCATCATCTTTATTAACGAAACATATAGCTTTCACCGGATCACCAGAAAGGATGACAAATCTTTTCTCGTAAAGTGGTGTCTGAGGCAGGAACAGGGGAACAACTACTGTGGTTACTATGTTTGCAAGTTTATCAAGGTGGTCTCCCAAAGAACTCCTACAGAGACCCTCAAAGTACGTTAAAAATACACTATATATTCATTTAATTATTATTATTGATTGTGTTATACTATGTCTTTATATATATATGTATGTATGTACATATATTAATTTATTTTCCTTTAATTCAAACCTGTAGGCTCGATGGTTGGAGGAAAAGGTCATACGGCAAGACAAAATCAGAGCAATTCAAGAGTCTATAGCCGGTTTTTTTAATGACCAGGTCATCGATTCCAAGGGCGAGTTCTACTTCGACCCAACACTGCCATGGAAGCCAAGCTAGAGGATGAGAGGAAACTTGTTATATCACAACAACTGTAATGCAATCTTTTGTAATATATGCACATGAAATAATATAATGTAAAATACACATATGCATGCATGCATGTATATATATATATATATATATATATATATATATATATATATATATATATAGATTCTATGCTTGAATTGTGTGATTTAATACGTTCATTGTGCTTGAACCGAAACATACTATACGCGCGTATAAATGTATAATTAGCAGCGTACAATACGACTTCGAAAACCTATTTTGAAAAGAAAACAAAAAATGAAAAGAAAAGAAAAAAGAAAAAAAAATTAACCTTTAGTTCCGGTTGGTATTACCAACCGGGACTAAAGGGTGCCGGCCTCGTGGCATGTCAGGAGGCACCTTTAGTCCCGGTTGGTGTTACCCACCGGGACTAAAGGTCCCCCTTTAGTCCCGGTTCCTGACCCGGGACTAAAGGACCACCCTTTAGTCCCGGATGCTTGCTCCCGGGTGGGGAACCGGGACTAGAGGGGGTTCTCCACCGGGAGTAAAGCTCTGTTCTCAACCAGTGGCGCGCACCAAGTTGGTTGTGGACGAAACCCGTACTTATTTTTTTAGGTGGTAATAGATATAGAGAGAGAGACACACAGAGAGAGAGAGAGAGGGGGATATTTCGACCGCTCGTTCATTCTATCCACGAACGACACTTTCAACATGTAGACCATCACCTTCCGTTCAGAAGATATGATGTATGGAATCAATTCAAGCACAGCGTACAACACGATGATAGAGCATTCGTCGTGATGTGCATCCGTGGGCGAGTTGTCGGCAGCCTTGAGCCTTGTGGAGTCGTCACCTCTGTCGGTCTGATCACAGCGCTGCCACCGCTTCTCTTCTCGTCTCGGATCGTACATACGTCTCCGTCCCAGCCACTCAACTGAAGGCAGAGCGCTTGTCTTCAGTGCAGGCTGCAGAGAGGCAGGGACATGGTTTATGGACCCGTGCCGGCTGGAGAGACGAAGCAAAAACGAAGTAGGTCCCACGTCGTCATGTCATCGGCTCACGTGGCAGTCGACGCCGACCTGTCAGCGCCGACAGCAGACCTACCGGCCGCTGGAGGACCGACACGTCCTATCAGCTTTTGGTCAGCCGACGGGCCCCTCGGCAGCACAGCACCCGACTACACTATTTTATGCTGTCTTAGCACTCAATACCTTTCCCGAACACAACCATTACCACGCAAAAAACTTTACCACTTTTCGAGCAACACTAAAAATATTTGATCTCCTTTTCCGGACATATGACATACACCATAACTTAGAGAATCTTACAAACCCTAATCTACAACTAAAACTAACCCTAAAAACTGACCCTAAAACTATACTAACTAATCTAATTAACTAAACTAACTAAATATACTAAGTAATCTAACTAAACTAAATTAAACTAACTAAAGAAACTGAATCAAACTAAACTAATCCTAACCCTAAAACAAACCGTAATCTACAACTAAACTAACTAACTAATCTAATTAACTAAACTAACTAATAAAGTAACTAAAAAAAGAAAATCTAAATTAAAAAAAAATGTTACCTTCACAGCCGCCGCCGAGCAGCCCGCGGCCCGGGTGGGGGGCGGCGGCGGCACGGCGCCTGCGAGTGGGAGAGATAGCATGCGGGGGGCCTGATGCTTTTACCTACTATCGGCCTTCCGCTGGCCGACAAGACACGGCGCCCTGTCAGCTCCTGGGCTGCCGATATGTGGCCAAGCTACCCTAGGACGTTGCAGCGTGATTGCCTGGCCTAGTGACCCTGCGCCATCATGATTAGGACACAAGGAGACATATATAAATAGAAGATAAAGCAGCCTGTGTTAGCTTCTAGACTACGCGAATATTAGAATATATACACATCACAATATTATACAACTTTATCATGATTTTCTTGCATTTTTTTTGACATGACTAGATTAAATACTTCGCAAAAAAAATTGAAAACAAAAATCTGATCCAAATATGTTCCTTGCTAGATTAATTGATGTATTACCATTTAATAGTACTATCAAAGTGTATACCAAAATCAGTTAGATGTAAGTTAGAAAGTTTTCTACTATTAACTTTCTCAGGCACAGGCTTCCAACCAAACAGGCCATTCTCAAGTTTGCCTCGTCATGCAGATTTCATCAAATCTTCAGGCAACTCCCAGACAACACTTTTTGCTAGGCAAGTTGTCCAGGCTTCCAACCAAACAGGCCCTAGATGACTTCTTCTACAATTCCGAGCTTCAATGTCGTGCTGGCCAAGGTGCCGGTGTCTTCACGAGCGTGCAGCGATCACTGAGACTTGAAACAGACATCTTCTCCGGCGAGTGGAGCGACAAGGTGCTAGGGATCAAGGGCAGCCCCAATGTCATGGGGCCGGGCTGCACCATGGCCTCTCTGTGTTTGCTCGGAATTGGTGGACACGGTCAAAAAAGTGTCAAGTTCCGTCCAGATTTAAAATGTACACAAACCGTCTCAAGTTTGTCGTTGAAATCCTTGTCAAATCAGTCAAAATATAGCCTAAACATTTGATTCCAATATAAGGGAAAAATTATAAGACCTCTAATAAAATAGGGGCAAAATCGCATGACTAAGCTTATCTCTTTTTTTTAACAAAAGTCAGTACAGTTAATAAGAGGACTTCACGGAATAAGAGAAAACTCTTTCTTCAATTTGAAAATGCAGGGTTAAAATCGCAAAGATTAAAAAACAAAGCAAAATTACTGTTTCGCTATGAAACAAAGGCATGAACGTTTAAGCCTCTAAAATAAAAAATATGTACTAATCTACTACTACAATATTAATTGGCGCAGAAATCAATGCATCTAAGACCGTAGTAGCACGGCGTCCTCAATAGCAATCCTAAAACGTCAGCTGATGTGGCAGCGAGAGACACTAAAAAACTAAAGAGTAAATCTAGGCCAGATGAAGCATAGACACGGTGTTCATTGATATACGTGCGAGACTGTCGCTTTGCAGCTCGCTAGTCTCTTTCCTTTCCAATCTCTTTCTTCCTCGTTGGACAAAGTCTGACACATGCTAACGACTACAACCACCGTTGAGGGCGTCCATATCAAACTAATACTCGTCATAATTAGTACTAACTAATAATGTAATATCGTCCTAATAATTTTTAATTTATTTACTAATGATTAAGATTAGAAAATTCGAAACAGGTCATTTGTTTTATTATATATATATATATATATATATATATATATATATATATATATATATATATATATATATATATGCCCGTGCGTTGCACCGGGACCTTTGATTTTTGGACTAAACCTCACGCGAACGCGTGAGCTCCATGGTTCTGAATGAGGTAGGCAATAAACCTCACGCGGATGCATGAGATCCATGGACACGTAGATCCGGCCTTTGTATCGGAATTAGATAGAACGCGACCACGTGATCTCCGAGTGGAAAGTGATTTGAATCGGATACGTGAGCTGGGATCCGAGATTTGGTATCACCGGATAGATGACGACGTTACAGTCCTGGACACTAGTACAGAGACGGCCTTTACTCCTGGTGGAGAACCCCCTCTAGTCCCGGTTCCCCACCCGGGAGCAAGCATCCGGGACTAAAGGGTGGTCCTTTAGTCCCGGGTCAGGAACCGGGACTAAAGGGGGACCTTTAGTCCCGGTGGGTAACACCTACCGGGACTAAAGGTGCCTCCTGACATGCCACGAGACCGGACCCTTTAGTCCCGGTTGGTAATACCAACCGGGACTAAATGTTAATTTTTTTTTCTTTTTTCTTATCTTTTCATTTTTGTTTTCTTTTCAAAATAGGTTTTCGAAGTCGTATTGTACGCTTCTAATTATACATTTATACGCGCGTATAGTATGTTTCGGTTCAAACACAATGAACGTATTAAATCACACAATTCAAGCATAGAATCTATCTATATATATATATATGCATGCATGTATCATATATATATTTACATGCATGCATGCATATGTGTATTTTACATTATATTATTTCATGTGCATATATTACAAAAGATTATATTACAGTTGTTGTGATATAACAAGTTTTCTCTCATCCTCTAGTTTGGCTTCCATGGTAGTGTTGGGTCGAAGTAGAACTCGCCCTTGGAATCGATGACCTGGTCATAAAAAAACCGGCTATAGACTCTTAAATTGCATTGATTTGGTCTTGCCGTATGACCTTTTCCTCCAACCATCGAGCCTACAGGTTTGAATTAAAGGAAAATAAATTAATATATGTACATACATACATATATATATAAAGACATAGTAACACAATAAATAATAATAATTAAATGAATATATAGTGTATTTTTAACGTACTTTGAGGGTCTCTGTAGGAGTTCTTTGGGAGACCACCTTGATAAACTTGCAAACATAGTAACCACAGTAGTTGTTCCCCTGTTCCTGCCTCAGACACCACTTTACGAAAAAAAAATTTGTCATCCTTTCTGGTGATCCGGTGAAAGCTATATGTTTCATTAATAAAGATGATGCGATTTAGGGGACTTACTTTCAAAGGGATTACATTTAGTGGTGCTTTACATTTTTCCATGTGTTGCTTCTCAATAAAGGTTTTCTAAACACTGCCCAATAAAAAATTTGCCACGTCATCAGATATAGTTAATCATCATGTTTGTGTGTATATATAGTTGCTATTGATACCGAAATTACCTCTGGATAATATCTATCATATCTTGGTAGTCTTGTTGTGGTTTTCTCATCGAGTCATAGATTATCAAGTGACTTTTCACCAGATCGATGTCCATCAATATCCAGTGATTGCTGCATGTGTTTATAGGATATAACGCATAACACTCATTAATTAACTAGAATCAACATATGAGCCATTAAGGATGATCGATATTATTAACACTCACTTGAAGTTGTAGGGAAAGAGTATATCCTTCTTGTGGTGTTGGTTCACTAAGAAGTTCATGAGGTTACTCTCTGACTCAGACTTCCAATTAGGCATTGGAGTCACTGGGTCTTTGAATACTATATGAGGATTAACAAAACCAATTTCATTGCAACCTTTCTTTCTAAGCTCTGTCATTGTAAAATCTGCATATATATAGTACTTGTTAGGATAATTTATATGCATATACACACAAGGTTCAGTGACGTCATCCACAGGGAAGCGCAGTCCTGTGTCCCCTTGTTTTGGTATCTCTGTGGAAGCGCAGCAGCTTTTCAACTGAACAGAATGGCTAATGTTGATTTCTGGCTCTGATGCCTGTTTGCTTGCACTCACTGCTATTTGCACTTGCCTTCTGATTTCCTCCTGCATTCTCGCTTCAAGGTTTTTTTTCCCGCTCCTGTGCTTCATGCACCGCTTCCTCCAACTTCTGGAGCCGCTGTGCCTCTTCTTCCTTCTTTCTCTGGCGGCTTCTATAGGAAGGTCTATCCTGAGGGAATCCATGCTCCCACGAGACACTTCATTTGCCTCTAGTTCGGCCACCGTGTTCAATAGTCCTGATGGCGTATGTCAATTCATCCTTCTCTCTGTTGGGCCTGAACGCACCACTAGCAGTAGCTCTCTGAGCATAAAACAATCTTTCTGCTGCTTCTTGCAGTCTTGCGCCATAAACGCACTTCCCTGTCTCCTGGTCCAGTGTTCCCCCATGAGCGAAAAACCAATTCTTTGCACGCTCTCCCCACTCGAGTGATTGTGGTGAGATACCCTTGGCAAGAAGGTCTGCTTCCATTTTGTTCCACTTCTTAATGGCAGTCGGGTAGCCACCTGATCCCAAGTTATGGTGGTATGTCTTCTGTTGGGCATTACGTTGGTTCTTTATCACCCGACTCACACCCTCTTCCGACGTCTTGTACTGTACAAACTCATCCCAATAGGGCCTCTGCTTTGAGATCGGACCTGGGACAGTAAAATCTGGTGCTATGTTCTTCTTGACATACGTCGTGTATAGGTGTTTCTTCCAAGTCTGAAACTGGGTGGCCATCTTCTTCATTGCCCAATCCCTAACTCGCTCCTTCAATTCATCACCATCTATTATATCATCATAACCATATGTTTGGAGCGTGAAATGTTCCAAGACATCATTCCAAATTAACGTCTTGTCACGATCAGAGACAAAACTGATATGAGGAGCATTGGTCTTCTTCTTCCATTCGCGGGTACTGATCGGGAGCCGGTCCCGTACAAGATAACCACAGTGGTGCATGAATTTCGTTTTATTTGGCCCCCCCCCCCCCGGTTCGCCTGTATCCACATTGAACTCCGAGATGATGAAGCGGCCCTCCAATGGCTTTTTGGGACCTCGAACATTTTTACTCTTCGTTGTAGTTGTTGATGTCGATCCAGAGGGCTACAAAACATAAATATTATTTTTAATGTCATGAGCACACATAAGACATATGATAATATATATAGCTAATAATAAAAAATATATACTTGGCCAATATGTTGTTGCTCATTTTGTTCAAGAGCTAAGTACTGACTCCCGTCATCTGCATCCTCTTGCACGTTATTTTTAGCACCATCATCGCCGGCAATTTGAGTGCCAGTTTTGATCAAATTCATCATCAACTCCTCCTCATCCATGTTTCTCGAGTCGGCCATCTAGCTTCAAAAAACAAAACCAATATATAGTACGTCAAATCTTTGCTTACATGCGTAAAATGTACGAACAATATGCATTTCGCCCTAGTATATATGTTTGTACAATATATCTTATGCCGACATGTAATACGAATGTTGATCGACTAGGCCGCGAGAGAGGGCGGTGTGACGAGAGTGGCGGTGCTCCACTCCGCCGTATATATGTTTGTACATATGGGTAAACGAGGACGGCGGTGCTCCGCCGTATACATAGAAACGCATAGGCGAACGAGGGCGGCGGTGCTCCGCGACGTATACATACATGCATATGAATACAAATAACGTATATATACGTGTCGACGCGGTGGCCGGTGTGCTGACGACGACGACGTGAGGTGGCCCGGTGTGCTGACGACGACGAGACTCTCTTGTGCATCCTCTCCACACGCGTTGCGCGCTCGCCGATGACACTCTTGTGCATCCTCTCTATGGCTATGGCAAGATGGAGTTCATCCGCTTGCTCCTCGAACCCTCGTACCCTGTCTAGGGCAGGGTCTGCGACGGTTGTGGCGAGCCCACGCTCCCTATCTACCAACAGAAGGCTTGAACCTTGAATGGCTTGAAAGGTACAGTAAGATTGCTGTCGTCGTTGCTAGCGTTGTCTTCTCATTGCCACGAAAGCCGAGAGACGAGAACTCACCTCGGGCGGACACGGTGGAGGGCCACGGGCGCGCGCGGTCGAGGGCCACGGGCGCGAGGAAGAAGAGAGAAAGGGCGGTGTGACAAGAGTGGCGGTGCTCCACTCCGCCGTATATATGTTTGTACACATGGGTGAACGGGGGCGGCAGTGCTCCGCCGTATAAACCCTAAACCCTAGGGCGAACGAGGGCGGCGGTGCTCCGCCGTATACATAGAAACGCATGGCGCTTACATACAAAGTTATGAATGAGATTACACAGATCAGTAATATTACACGTACAAGTGAATGCTATTATCATGCCACACACTACATTTCCATATATATATATATATATATATATATATATATATATATATATATATATATATATATATATATCTTCACCGGTTAATTAGCAATCTTTCCTATTTTAATAAATTTGCTTTTCTTCACCCTTCTCGTTGTGTCACGTCTGACCGGACTCATTATTCCTTCACTTGTACAACAAATTTGATTGTTCACCCAATCAATCTAGAATCAAATACAAACTTAACTATCACCTATCAAGCATTTCCAGCTCATTTTGATTTTGAGGTGTTTTGAACAAACACAATACCAGGCATCTTAAATAAAACACACAAAGTAACAGATATTATCGTGCATCGTTTTTTTGTCCTCCAGTTGACGAAAATCCAAACATCAGACACATGCAGACATTCAAGATCGCATCACAGCAGAGCGAGGTCGTCGGCGCTAATGACGAAACTTACCAAAACTTACCAAACCAAGCAGCGAGGTCGTCGGCGCGTTGGGCCGGAGCGGGCAGCAGCAGCGAGGTCGTCGGCGCGCGGGGTGGCCTGGGGACCGCGGACGCGCGCGAGGCGATGGTGACGACCGGCGTCAGGCGGGGTGGCGGCGGCGTCCTCGGTGTGGCGTGGGCGCAGGGGGAGAAATGGCGAAGAACGCAAGGAAGAAAGATGGCACTGGTATATATAGGCCATACCCCTTTACTCCCGGTGCCATCCCCCCACCGGGAGTAAAGGTCCTTTACTCCCGGTGGGTATTACCAACCGGGAGTAAAGGTACCTTTACTCCCCCGGTGCGTATTACCAACCGGGAGTACTTACTCCCGGTTGGTCATACGCACCGGGAGTAAAGGGTTTTTTTTGGCGGGCCACGAAACTGCAGCCCACCTTTACTCCCGGGTGGGAAGCCGGCTGCAGTTTCGTTTCCCGCCTATTTTATTTTGTTAAATACATAGCCTTGTTAAATACATAGTAAATTAAATAAAAGGCATAAAATTATTTTGTTAAAAATATGGATTTTTTTTTCTTTATTGCACATAAGAAAAATCTATAACCTAACTTTTTTTATTTTTTGTTATAATTATAAAACATAATGTAACTAATATTTAATATTTCATTAATGCAAAAATGTAGTGTTTAATTAAAATTATTAAAACTATTGGTTTTGAACAGGAAATTTGTTTTCACATCATTTGAACGTTAATATTTTAATTTTTCATCACTCAATATCCTAATTTAACTTTTCGAGAGAGAAATCCCACCAAATCAAACATTGATTTAATTTGAAACACGACATAATAAACATCTGAATTCATAATTATTACATAATATCTCAAACACACACTACATTAAATAACTATATCATCAAGTGGGCACAGCAGTGAACTTCTTCTTTACGTATGTCCCTTGGTTATGATCGCGTCGTAACCATGGAGTGTCCTCATCATTTACCAAGATGCTAGGGTCTTTGTTCACTTTGAAGGGCGGAATTCGGTCATCCTTTTCATAATCTTCTGACATGTCCGATTTGTCCTCAATTCCCACGATGACTCTTTTCCTTGAAAGAACTATGTGGCGCTTTGGCTCTTTGGTTGAGTCATTATCGTTTTTCCCTCTTTTTGGTTTGGTAGACATATCATTGACATAGAACACCTGATTCACATCCTTGGCAAGGACGAATGGTTCGTCTTTGTACCCAATATTACTAAGGTCTACTGTTGTCATTCCATACTCGTTGTCTACTGTTACTCCGCCTCCGGTCACCTTGACCCATTGGCACTTGAACAATGGGATCTTCAAAGTAGGTGCATATTCTAGTTCCTATATTTCATCTATGCGGCCATAATATGTCTGCTTATTCCCATTCGGGTCTGTGGCATCTATGCGGACACCACTATTTTGGTTGGTACTCCTTTTATCTTGGGCTACTGTGTAGAATATGTTCCCATTTATCTCGTACCCTTTGTATGTGACGATATGCCATGATGGTTGCATAGCCAATAAATATAGTTGCTCATGGATGCTCTCATCACCTTGACATTTTTTTCGCAACCAACCGCCGAAAGTTTCCATGTGCTTACGCGTAATCCAAGCATCAGTCTTCCCTGGAAACTCGGATCGTAAGAGATCCTTGTGTGTCTCAATATACGGATGTACCAAAGAGGAGTTCTGTAGAACTGTGTAGTGCGCTTTATTGAAATAATCATCCTCCATACCAATATATGTTTTTCTCCCTAGTGTCCCCTTTCCGCTTAGTCTCCCCTCATGTCTCGATTCAGGAACACCAATCGAGTCAAGGTCGGGAATAAAGTCAACACAGAACTCAGTGACCTCTTCTGTTCCATAGCCCTTGGCGATGCTTCCTTCTGGGCGAGCACGGTTGTGAACATATTTCTTTAGGACTCCCATAAATCTCTCTAAGGGGAACATATTGTGTAGGAACACAGGACCGAGAATGAAAATCTCCTTGACTAGGTGAACTAGGAGGTGTGTCATGATATCAAAGAAGGAAGGAGGGAACACCAACTCAAAGCTGACGAGACATTGAACCACATCATTTTGTAGTTTAGCTAGATCAGTTGGATCAATTGCCTTCTGAGAAATTGCATTGAGGAATGCACATAGCTTCACGGTGGCTAGACGTACATTTGGAGGTAGAATTCCTCTTAATGCAACTGGAAGTAATTGCGTCATGAGAACGTGACAGTCATGGGACTTTAAGTTACAGAATTTCTTCTCTGGCACATTTATAATACCCTTTATATTCGAGGAGAATCCAGATGGTACCTTGATGTTGTTTAAGCATTCAAACATGATTTCCTTCTCCTCTTTGCTTAGAGTGTAGCTGGCAGGACGTAGGTAATGGCGTCCATCATCTGTCTTCTCTGGATGCAGGTTGTCTCTTTCTCTCAAACAACGCAGGTCCTGTCGTGCTTCAAATGTGTCCTTAGGCTTTCCATACACACCCATGAAGCCTAGCAGGTTCACACAAAGATTCTTCATCAGGTGCATCACGTCGATCGAGCTGCAGACCTCTAGGACTTGCCAATAGGGTAGGTCCCAAAATATGGACTTCTTCTTCCACATGGGTGCGTGACTGTTAGCGTCGTTCGGAACAGGTTGGCTGCCATGTCCTTTTCCAAAGACGACTTTCACATTATTGACCATATCGAGTACATCCTCACCGGTTCGGTTGCGAGGCTTGGTCAGGTGGTCTGCCTTCCCTTTAAAATGCTTGCCTTTCTTTCTTACGGGGTGATTTACAGGAAGAAATCGACGATAGCCAAGGTACACAACCTTTCGACATTTTTTCAAGAATACACCTCTAATATCACCGAAGCAGTGTGTGCATGCATTATATCCCTTGTTTGACTGTCCTGAAAGATTACTTAGAGCAGGCCAATCATTGATTGTTACGAACAACAATGCTCGCAGATCAAAGTGTTCCTGTTTGTACTCATCCCACACACGTACACCTTCTTTATTCCACAAAATGAGAAGTTCGTCAATAAGTGGTCTCAGGTACACATCGATGTTATTGCCAGGTTGCTTCGGGCCTTGGATGAGCACAGGCATCATAATGAACTTTCGCTTCATGCATAACCAAGGAGGAAGGTTGTAGATACTTAGAGTAACAGGCCAAGTGCTATGACTACTGTTCTGCTCTCCAAAAGGATTGATACCATCTGTACTTAAAGCAAACCTTAAGTTTCTTGCGTCATTTGCAAACTTCGGGAATTCTCTGTCGATTGCTCTCCACTGGGACCCATCAGCAGGGTGTCTCAACATATTGTCTACCTTACGGTCTTTTTTGTGCCATCGCAACAATTTTGCATGTTCTTTGTTTCTGAACAGATGTTTCAAGCGTGGTATTATAGGAGCATACCACATAACCTTGGCAGGGATTTTCTTCCGCGGACGTTCGCCCTCAACATCACCAGGGTCATCTCGCCTGATCTTATACCGCGATGCATGGCATACCGGGCATGCATCTAATTTCTCGTACTCTTTGCCACGGTACAGGATGCAGTCATTAGGACATGCATGTATCTTCTCGATTTCTAGCCCCATAGGACAGACAACTTGTTTTGCTTCGTAGGTAGTGGCGGGCAATTCATTGTCCTTCGGAAGCATCTTCTTTTGGATTTTTAGTAACTCTCCAAATCCCTTGTCAGATACACTATTCTTTGCCTTCCATTGCAGCAATTCTAGTGTGGTTCCCAACTTTTTCTGCCCTGCATCACAAGTTGGGTACAACAATTTGTTGTGATCTTCTAGCATCCGCTTGAACTTGATCTTCTCCTTTTCACTTTCACATTCTCTTTGTGCGCCACGAATGACCTGACAAAGATCATCAGCAGGCTCATCTTCTGTGGCTACCTCATCTTCAGCTTCTCCCATTGCAGTATCATTGAAGCACGCACCATCGGGAATAATATCATTGTCGTCCCATTGTTCTTCTTCACCTTCTTCCATTACAACGCCGGTTTCTCCGTGCTTCGTCCAACAAATATAGTTTGACATGAAACCCGACTTCAACAAGTGTGAATGAAGAGTCCTTGAGCAAGGATATTCCACCGTATTCTTACATATGGCACATGGGCAGCACATGAAACTGTCGCGTTTGTTTGCCTCGGCCGCACGTAACAAAGAATGCATGCCGTCAATGAACTCTTGGGAGCGGCGATCAGCATTGTACATCCAATGCCAGCTCATCTGCATTACATCACATAAATACCAAATTAAAACCTAGATCATAATTAATTATTTATACAACATGTGTGCCACCACAAAAGGTACAAATTTATGAAAGCATCACTATAATGTAGACAATCCCAACTACCACTAAAAGAACTAAAGCTAAAATACATTTCAGGAGCACAAGGATTTCGCGACCAATCTCAACTAAAACAGACAGATCCCCCGATTGTGCAACATCTTTGGGCTTCTTCGGCTGGATCACTGCCTCATTAGCCGTCGTATCTGCCTGTTGTGCAAGATATTTTTGCACGAGTTCAACATACTCTTTCTCCCAGTAGAAGCCTGAACATCGTCCACTGCCATCCCACTGAAATTAAAACAAAAAATTAGAACTTTAATCACAACCATCATGAAAATAGGTATAAACTAACCATAATCATTAAATATGATAAAATAACTCACATTGCGATCCGGACACTTGTAGAAGATACGATCCTTGTTGGGACCCTCCTTCTTCACTCGGTACTCCATCACAATCTTCGTGTCATCACGACACTTGCCGTATGGAATGAGAGGGAGGCCTGGCCTAAGTCGCTTTGGAAACCCATGAGAGGCCGAGGACCCAGAAGCAGCTGCCATCTACTCTTTATACTCGTTTTTTAATACACTATAAATTTCTCATTTTATAAACAAATAAAATTAAGAAACTATAAAATTATCTATATCTCTAAACAATGATATTTTTAATGGTCATTGTGTTCTCGTCTTTTACTGCGGCAGGTAAGTAATTCACATGATATTTCCGCAAATTAACAGTACTAGTTTGGGAGTGTACACACATAACAATCAGTACTAGTTGACCTTGCTTACGTTTGGGTACGGTGATTGATAGACTACTGCGACGATATCGGGACGTGTGAATAAATAACCATCCGTACTAGTTGACCTTGCTTACGTGATCATCTCAGTGAGCATTTCTCCACCGGACGGCACCGTACTTGACCACGGAAGAGCTCCGATTCTACGAGGAAGGGAACACGGTCTTCCACGACCGTTGCCGCTCTCCCTCGTAGAATCAAAGCTTCTCCTTGACGTCCGTTACCGCTCGGCAGAGAACATGATCGCCGAAATGAACACGGTCCGCTAGTTCAACTAGCAAGAACACTGCTTAAATTTGAACTTAAGCTCTCAGGCGGGCTCGGGGAGGAAGAAGACGGCCAGTAGGATTTATAGCTCAAAAACATGTTTTAATAAATAACCATCCGTACTAGTTGACCTTCCTTACGTGATCACCTCGGTGAGCATTTCTCCACCGGACGGCACCGTACTTGGTCAAGGAAGAGCTCCAATTCTACGAGGAATGGAACACAGTCTTCCACGACCGTTGCCGCTCCCCCTCGTAGAATCAAAGCTCCTCCTTGATGTCCGTTACCGCTCGGCAGAGAACATACTCGCCGAGCTGAACACGGTCCGCAAGTTCAACTAGTACGGATTTTCTATAATTTTCTAACTATTTTCTAAGTTTTTCATTTCATAAAAAGTTAAAATAAAATCTGTCAGGTCCGGCTGTTCGGGCGTATCGTCAAAAGAGAACGGATTTGCTTTCTATTGCACGGCCTAGCATTGCATCTGTCATACCAATTGGAGGCACTAGTCCCTATACTCATTTTTTAATAGACTATAAATTTCTCATTTTATGAACAAATAAAATTAAAAAACTCAAAAATTCTCTATATCTCTAAACAATGAAGTGTGCTATGCATGCTACAAATGAACGGCGAATACTAGTTTTTAATAGCTACTTTAACCTTCCTTCATGTAAATATGCGCTTGAAGTGATTTTGAGCTCAAATTACTTACAAATGAAAAAAAACCACAATAAAGAACCATATATATATATATATATATAGTGAACAAAATGAGATAAGACAATGATGAAAAATGAGAGTATGAGATTGGTAACCTTTACAACTGAAGAATCGACGGAAGAATCAAAGAAATAGACGGAGAAATCGAAGAATGGATGGAGTAACAATGGAGGGAGGAAGAACACTAGTGCAGTGAGCTTCAAAATGTGCTGAGGTCGGTCTCGGGGAGGAAGGAGACGGCCGATTTATAAAGGGGGGACATTTACTCCCGGTTTGTGGCTCCAACCGGGACTAAAGGTCTCTCCCAACGGCTCCTGCGGTGGCAGAGACATTTAGTCCCGGTTGGAACCACCAACCGGGAGTAAAAGTCTACCTTTAGTCCCGGTTGGTGGCTCCAACCGGGACTAAAGGTCCCTGCCACCTCTGGCTGTTGCAGGAGCCGTTGGGAGGGACCTATAGTCCCGGTTGGAGCCACCAACCAGGACTAAAGGTATCTCTAGTCCCGGAAGCAAAAAATGCCGGGACTAGAGCCCATTTTGGCCGAGGATCAAAGGTCTGTTCTCTACTAGTGGGAGTCAGCATACGCGCTAGCCTAGTGGTGCCTGACCTGAACTCAGCAGGGTGCTCCCACACCGCCAGGTCCTGTAGATGGCGTACACGTTCATGTATATATATATATATATATATATATATATATATATATATATATATATATATATATATATATATATATATATATATTTTGAGCCGTAGCTTCTTACATATCAGACTCTCGGAGTCGGAATTTTGACGGATATACTTAGCCTTCGTATAAGATCAGACTCGAATGGTAAAGCCTTGGTATGGGACTCAGAGCTCTGGTAACAGAGTTAGACATGCATGCATGTCAGCATGTGCAGGTATGTATTCGTGGTACCGTAGTACGTGTGCATGGAGTGGCTGACCGCTACGTGCACGCGGAGACGTCCGCGGGCCAGGGCGTGCAAAGGGGCATCAATATCTGGATGAATCTTTCCGCCGCCGACAAGATGTATGCGTGCATATGCGAAGATGTATGTGTTACGGCTATTTGGTTGCTAATAACTTGCATGCTGCGTATCAGACTCGGACGGATACCTACTCGTACGTGACTCCGAGTTTTGTCGGTATGGAGCCAGGCAAGGTACACGTAGAGTCCGAGCAGGCACGTACGACAGGGTGGGAGCGCGCGCACCAAGTTGGTTGTGGACGAAACCCGTACTTATTTTTTTAGGTGGTAATAGATATATAGAGAGAGAGACACACACATAGAGAGAGAGAGAGAGAGGGATATTTCGACCGCTCGTTCAATCTATCCACGAACGACACTTTCAACATGTAGACCATCACCTTCCGTTAAGAAGATATGATGTATGGAATCAATTCAAGCACAGCGTACAACACGATGATAGAGCATTCGTCGTGATGTGCATCCGTGGGCGAGTTGTCGGCAGCCTTGAGCCTTGTGGAGTCGTCGCCTCTGTCGGTCTGATCACAGCGCTGCCACCGCTTCTCTTCTCGTCTCGGATCGTACATACGTCTCCGTCCCAGCCACTCAACTGAAGGCAGAGCGCTTGTCTTCAGTGCAGGCTGCAGAGAGGCAGGGACATGGTTTATGGACCCGTGCCGGCTGGAGAGACGAAGCAAAAACGAAGTAGGACCCCTCTCGGCCGCTGGAAGGCCTACAGGTCCCACGTCGTCATGTCATCGGCTCACGTGGCAGCCGACGCCGACCTGTCAGCGCCGACAGCAGACCTGCCGGCCGCTGGAGGGCCGACATGTCCTATCAGCTTTTGGTCAGCCGACGGGCCCCTCGGCAGCACAGCACCCGACTACACAATTTTATGCTGTCTTAGCACTCAATACCTTTCCCGAACACAACCATTACCACGCAAAAAACTTTACCACTTTTCGAGCAACACTAAAAATATTTGATCTCCTTTTCCGGACATATGACATACACCATAACTTAGAGAATCTTACAAACCCTAATCTACAACTAAAACTAACCCTAAAAACTGACCCTAAAACTATACTAACTAATCTAATTAACTAAACTAACTAAATATACTAAGTAATCTAACTAAACTAAATTAAACTAACTAAAGAAACTGAATCAAACTAAACTAACCCTAACCCTAAAACAAACCCTAATCTACAACTAAACTAGCTAACTAATCTAATTAACTAAACTAACTAATAAAGTAACTAAAAAAAGAAAATCTAAATTAAAAAAAAAAACGTTACCTTCACAGCCGCCGCCGAGCAGCCCGCGGCCCGGGTGGGGGGCGGCGGCGGCACGGCGCCTGCGAGTGGGAGAGATAGCGTGCGGGGGGCTGATGCTTTTACCTCCTATCGGCCTTCCGCTGGCTGACAGGAGGGCTATCGGGTATCGGACAAAAGACACGGCGCCCTGTCGGCTCCTGGGCTGCCGATATGTGGCCAAGCTACCCTAGGACGTTGCAGCGTGATTGCCTGGCCTAGTGACCCTGCGCCATCATGATTAGGATACAAGGAGACATATATAAATAGAAGATAAAGCAGCCTGTGTTAGCTTTTAGACTACGCGAATATTAGAATATATACACATCACAATATTATACAACTTTATCATGATTTTCTTGCATATTTTTTTTTGACATGACTAGATTAAATACTTCGCAAAAAAAATTGAAAACTAAAATCTGATCCAAATATGTTCCTTGCTAGATTAATTGATGTATTACCATTTAATAGTACTATCAAAGTGTATAACAAAATCAGTTAGATGTAAGTTAGAAAGTTTTCTACTATTAACTTTCTCTGGCACAGGCTTCCAACCAAACAGGCCATTCTCAAGTTTGCCTCGTCATGCAGATTTCATCAAATCTTCAGGCAACTCCCAGACAACACTTTTTGCTAGGCAAGTTGTCCAGGCTTCCAACCAAACAGGCCCTAGATGACTTCTTCTACAATTCCGAGCTTCAATGTCGTGCTGGCCAAGGTGCCGGTGTCTTCACGAGCGTGCAGCGATCACTGAGACTTGAAACAGACATCGTCTCCGGCGAGTGGAGCGACAAGGTGCTAGGGATCAAGGGCAGCCCCAATGTCATGGGGCCGGGCTGCACCATGGCCTCTCTGTGTTTGCTCTGAATTGGTGGACACGGTCAAAAAAGTGTCAAGTTCCGTCCAGATTTAAAATGTACACAAACCGTCTCAAGTTTGTCGTTGAAATCCTTGTCAAATCAGTCAAAATATAGCCTAAACATTTGATTCCAAAATAAGGGAAAAGTTATAAGACCTCTAATAAAATAGGGGCAAAATGGCATGACTAAGCTTATCTCTTTTTTTTAACAAAAGTCAGTACAGTTAATAAGAGGACTTCACGGAATAAGAGAAAACTCTTTCTTCAATTTGAAAATGCAGGGTTAAAATCGCAAAGATTAAAAAACAAAGCAAAATTACTGTTTCACTACGAAACAAAGGCATGAACGTTTAAGCCTCTAAAATAAAAAATATGTACTAATCTACTACTACAATATTAATTGGCGCACAAATCAATGCATCTAAGATCGTAGTAGCACGGCGTCCTCAATAGCAATCCTAAAACGTCAGCTGATGTGGCAGCGAGAGACACTAAAAAAATAAAGAGTAAATCTAGGCGAGATGAAGCATAGACACGGTGTTCATTGATATACGTGCGAGACTATCGCTTTGCAGCTCGCTAGTCTCTTTCCTTTCCAATCTCTTTCTTCCTCGTTGGACAAAGTCTGACACATGCTAACGACTACAACCACCGTTGAGGGCGCCCATATCAAACTAATACTCGTCATAATTAGTACTAACTAATAATGTAATATCGTCCTAATAATTTTTAATTTATTTACTAATGATTAAGATTAGAAAATTCGAAACAGGTCATTTGTTTTATTATATATATATATATATATATATATATATATACATGCCCGTGCGTTGCACCGGGACCTTTGATTTTTGGACTAAACCTCACGCGAACGCGTGAGCTCCATGGTTCTGAATGAGGTAGGCAATAAACCACACGCGGATGCATGAGATCCATGGACACGTAGATCCGGTCTTTGTATCGGAATTAGATAGAATGCGACCACGTGATCTCCGAGTGGAAAGTGATTTGAATCGGATACGTGAGCTGGGATCCGAGATTTGGTATCACTGGATAGATGACGACGTTACAGTCCTGGAGTCAGCATACGCTAGCACTACTGGAGGCCGCGGCTTTGCCGAGTGTTTTTACACTCGGCAAAGAGCCATTTGCACTTGGCAAAGGCTTTGCCGAGTGTAGCACTTGGCAAAGTCCGCTCGGCAAAATTTTTCTCGGCAAAGGGTCTTTGCCGAGTGCTTTTTATCGGGGCACTCGGCAAAATAAAAAAAAATTTGCCGAGTGTATGGGGCAGCACTCGGCAAAATATTTCGGCCGTTGTGGCGCCGGCCGTTAACGGTTATTTTGCCGAGTGCCCGACCCAGCACTCGGCAAAAAAAATTTATTATTTTTAAATTACTTTGCCGAGTGCCTCAGCCCAGGCACTCGGCAAAGTTTTTTTTATTTTTTTTTAAAAAGTACTTTGCCGAGTGCCCTTGCCCAGGCACTCGGCAAAGTTTTTTTTATTTTTTTTAAAAAGTACTTTGCCGAGTGCCCCTGCCCAGGCACTCGGCAAAGTTTTTTTTTTTTTTTTTTAAAAAGTACTTTGCCGAGTGCCCCTGCCCAGGCACTCGGCAAAGTTTTTTTTAAATAATTTCTTTGCCGAGTGCCCCCTGTTTAGGCACTTGGCAAAGAATTTCTGATTTTTTTTAAAAAAAATACTTTGCCGAGTACAATCATGTCTTGAGTAATACATCAGCAGCAACTACAGCTCCAGAGATAACAAAGGTTCGTGCCAAGGATTCTGACTTCCAAGATAACATTCCTGATTTTGTAAAGTGACAGTACATAAGAGATACAGGAAATACACAGTGCAAAAAACAATAATAGAAACGAAATTTTGTATAAATAAGGCACGATTGTTCATTTGATTTTCCTTCTGTAGTTCTGTAGAGCACGACCATATCAAATTTAAATATGGATGAATCCATTTATATTAGTAACAATATCTAGAACTACACCTAAAACCTAAGCCCAGTAACCAGACCAATGTGAAGTATTATATGTCATCAACACCTGAAACCTAAGCCTAGTAATCAGTTCATGTCCTATGCACAGATCTGTGAGACCTGTAGCCTTCATGTTGTGTTCTGCAGCAAGATGAAGTTTAGTAGCCTAGTAAATTTATCTAGCAGTAAACTAAACACTTATGGATCTCTAATGCATACTTAGCAGCCAGCCATAAACACACCTTTCTGAGGAGATTATCTCTTAGCAGAACACGTTCAACATCTTTTTCTTGTTCAGCATTGAAGGCCTTCAGATTATTCAGAGTTTGTTCCTTTAGCTTTATAGCCTAACATTGAGCAGAAGATAAACAGTCCTTTCAGTAACTGAGTTGAATTTGGGTGATGCCTACTGAGAGCAAAGCAATGAGTAATTTCTACAGAACCTAATCCCTGAAAGCAAAACTTATAAAGGAAACTAATTTTATGTGACATCCTGTTACTGTATACTCCCTGTATGGCCAATTGACAAGTGAATAGATCAAGTCTGTCAAACTACTTATAGATTATAATACTGAGGGGTGAAGCCACCTTCATCTTACCTAGCACAAATATATGCAACCTGTTCCCTCGAGCAGAATTTTGAAACCTGCAAATAAAAGTGATTGGCATAGAAAATACATTGTAAAAATGCCAAATGACTGAAAGATAAGGCATACTTACACATTCACTATATAGTAAAAATGCCAAATGTCATCTGTTAGCGTACTGCATGCTGAACTACAAATGATGAAAAAACGAGAGGATGAAAAGTAACCATACTGAAGTACTGATACAAGTTAAAGTAAGCTAAGAGTGACTACTTCAACCTATTAGAGACTTAGCTTTGTTCCAAAGTAGGAGCAAATTCAAGCAGGAAATGGGAATCCAAAACATTGTATGATAATCACCTTCTCTATTTTGTCACCCAACATGTTAAGCTCCAGAAGTTTGCACAGTAGGAACATTAGCTACACTAATTGCTACCTACTCCATTTGTCATTTGAATGGCTTATAGATCTATTCCCCTTAAAACTAATAACCCCGTAGAAATGATGCACAGTTGCAAGGATTTAGCATAGCAGGTCAAATGTTTTGTCGCAGCTTTCTGGGTACCTGCACTGAAAATCCAACGATTGATTTATCTAGTAGTTCACTAAACATTTAGCTGGCACCAGCACTGAAAATCCAAAGATTAATTTATCTAGCAGTTCACTAAACATTTGTCGATCCCTAGACCAGATTTAGCAGCCAGCCATAAACACACACAAGACGACGAGATATAACCATGATTGCATCTATACAGGCAGATAAAGTACACAAGGGGAGATGGAGGAAGCAAAGAGGGCTGCCTCACATTGTAGTGGATGTTGACCATGGGTGGATCCACGGCAGAGCACTCGTCATCGTGGGCAGTGGTGACTGCTGCCGCGGTGGCCTCGTCCTCCTTAGAGCTCGAGCCACCAGCGCCCTCCCGAGCCCACGCCGCCGCCTGCTGGTGCTGGGCCTGCGCCGCCACATCCCGGCACCTGGGGACCATTGCAGCTATCGCCTCCCAGGCCCAAGCAGCCACCTTCTGGCCCCGTGCTGCCTCATCCTGAGCCCGGTCACGGCCGCCTCCAGTGCCCGCGCTGCCGTCGTCTTCTGGGACCGGCCATCCACCGCCTGGATCCAAGCCTCCCTCACCGGATCTGCTAGAAAGGAGGGGAGACTGGCCACGAATGGGAGGACCGGAGGCCAAAGGAGGGGACGCCGCGCCGCGCTGGTTGGGGTAGGAGCCGACGATCCTGAGAGTGGAGGGGGAGGGTGCGGCAGCGGCGGGGGTGGGCGCGGCGGCGGCTGGGGTGGGCGCGGGGGAGCGGGCGTGGCTAGGGGACGTGAGGGTTGGGCCGCGTGGGGTTGGGGTGGGCTTTTAGGGAAATTTTTTTTGAAAATCAACTTTGCCGAGTGCCCCCTGGGCCGGCACTCGGCAAAGCCCACTTTGCCGAGTGCCCCCCATGGCACTCGGCAAACTATTTATTTTTTATTATTTTGGGCCCAAATTTTTTTCTAGGGCCTTGTGACAGTATTTCAAACTCTATTTTAAAATTTGGGGCAATTTTGACTTTTTTTTATATATTTCATTAGTTTATTTCATTTCGTTGAATTTTTCAGGATATTTCAAATTTGAACCGCAGGTACATGGAATAATAGACTTTGGTCATCCAAAAATTGATACTCATGATATTTAGAGTATGTTTAGGTCGTATCCAGGAACTCACATGAAATCTCAAGCATCTCGTTGATGTAACATGTCGAGGTACTTGCCAGAAATGTGATTTTAAATTATATAAAATGCAAACGAAGTCCAAAAATCACGAAACTTGTCGAGGCATCGTGTTATCGCATGTGGACGCTGTGGTAAAAAATTGAGAAGGTTTCGAGCAAGTTGTGACGCCGGATGCCAAAAACCCAGATATCTCTACATGTGAAACGAAGTGATCACATGTGGAGATGTCTGGGTTTTTGGCATCCGACGTCACTACTTGCTCGAAATATTATCAATTTTTTACCACAGCCTCCACATGTGATAACACGACGCCTCCACAAGTTTCGTGATTTTTGGACTTTGTTTGGATTTTATATAATTTAAATTCACTTTTCCCGCAACTAACTCGACATGTTACGTCAACGAGATGCTCGAGATTTCATGTGACTCCCTGGATACAGCCTCAACATACGCTAAATATCATGAATATCAATTTTTGGATGACCAAATTCCATTATTCCATGGACCTGCCGTTCAAATTTGAAATACGCCGAAAAAATCAACGAAACGAAATAAATTAATGAAATATACCTAAAAAGTCAAAATTTCACCAAATTTTAGAGTAGAGCTTTAAATACTGTCACTAGGCTACACAAAAAAAAGGGTCCAAAATCAAAAAAAAAATATATATTTTGCCGAGTGCCATGGGGAGCACTCGGCAAAAATGTCTTTGCCGAGTGCCGGGCCCAGGAGGCACTCGGCAAAATCTGTTTTCAGAAAATAAAAAAAATTTGCCGAGTGCCCAAGGATGGCACTCGGCAATGTTTTTTTTTTAAAAAAATAAAAACAAATTTTGCCGAGTGCCTGATGGCAGGCACTCAGCAAAAT
Organism: Miscanthus floridulus; assembly: GCF_019320115.1. Lineage (NCBI taxonomy): Eukaryota > Viridiplantae > Streptophyta > Magnoliopsida > Poales > Poaceae > Miscanthus > Miscanthus floridulus. The sequence continues at coordinate 34,798,807 of NC_089588.1, read as the reverse complement.
CTGATGGTAGGTGGCCGCCGTCACGGTCCGGCTAAATTTTGCCGAGCGCCTGGCTTTGCCGAGTGCCAGGCACTCGGCAAAGTCCAGATTTGCCGAGTGCCTGGACTCGGCAGCCTGGACTCGGCAAAATATTGCTTTGCTGAGTGCCACAATATTTTGCACTCGGCAAAGTATCAGGCACTCGGCAAAGTACAGTTTTCCAGTAGTGTGCCCTTTCTTGTTTTCTTATATTTACAACAAAAAATCTTTTTTATGTATAACCAAATGTGTACTCTAGTGGTGCAGCAGATTTCATCACATATGTTCACTAGGCTGGTGTTTCCTCAAAATTTCTTAAACAAAACTATTTTTTCTATCACACCTCTTTGGTTCATTCAACACTTTCATAGCCAAACAACGACAAAACATGGGGCAAGTAATGCAGATCCATATTTCAAATGAACCAGTCCACAAATCAGATACTTGTAACGTAGAGACCAGAAAGTTAACTCTGCAGATCAATTTATTGTTGCCTTCTTAATTAAATACTTCATCCGTTATTATTTTGAAAATCAAACAACTAAATGCCTCCAACGTTAGACATCTCATCAAGGGACAACCCTTTTTTTACGGTGTTCAAAACCAGGACTCAACCATTATTGTGTCTTATACTATATTGATGAGTAATGAAACTGATGGTCTAAATCCGTGACAACAGTTTAATTGTATCATGCATGTAAACTAAATTATCACTGATGCCCATGAGAAATATAGTATTGGTATGGGGACAATAAGAATCGTTTGAGTTTCTTTGTATTATTCAATTGCTTGCTACATGTGCACACACTTGCCGCCCTCGCTCTCTCCCTCTCTCTCCGCGCGCGTGTCAGTGTCTATCTCATATTATTGGCTGCAGTTTGAACATTTGACATCACAATATTCGTTTCTGCATTGTCTTAAAAAAAAATTCGTTTCTGCATGCTACTGAAATCCTAATGTTCTCCACTTCAGTGTTAAGGGTGAAGACATCACATTACCAAGCAGCTGCAATTTAATGGCCTTTGCAATCTGACCGTTGGTTACATCAGAAAAAGGGTGAACTCCTGGCTGTTTGAACGAACTCCTATTTTCTCGGCTTGCTTTGGGGAAGCACACTGTTACAAAAGAATAAATTGGTTCATTAACTCAATACAACTTATCACTAAGGGATACAGTAGCTTTGCCGAGTGCCAGGGGTACTCGGCAATGGCAAAAAAAAAATAGTCGGCAAATGCTTTACCGAGTGTAACACTCGGCATAGAACTCACGGCATCTACAGTGTCGGCCAACTGTAGTTTGCTGAGTGTTTTTTATCGCGCACTCGGCAAATTATTTGCTGAGTGTCAATAAACACACGGCAAAAATAAACTCTCGCCAAAAAAATGTTAACGGGATGGCACGGTGACGGCGCTTTTGCCGAGTGCACGACGGAAAAACACTCGGCAAAGTTTCTCAACTTTGCCGAGTGTCAAGCCAAAACACTCGGCAAAGTTTCTAAACTTTGCCGAGTGTCACGCCCAATACACTCGGCAAACAAGCGCGCAACGGGCAGATTTTATGGTCACTTTGCCGAGTGTCCATTAGAATACACTTGGCAAAGACAAAACAGTCGGCAAAGAAGGTTCCCAGAATAATAGAAATTGGCCTCTTCGCCAAGTGTTTTGGCTTGACACCCGGTAATGCCTCTCTTTGCCGAGTGTTACACTCGGCAAAGCGACCAATACCCCCCTTTTTACTAATCTGTCACGTATAACGGACCCCTCTCAATTAACAATAAACCATCATAATTCACAATAAAGCATCATCACAGGCATAATTATATGTCACAGGCATAATAAACCATCATCACAATTCACAATAAACCATCATCACAATTCACAATAAACCATCATCACAGGCATAATAAACCATCATCACAAGTCACAACTAAGTCACAAAAAGCCACAAATGCAAATGCAATCACTACGGAGGCCCTTGGAACCACTGCGACAAATCTGGATCTTGAGACTGATTATTTGATGCCGCCGATTGATTCTGCACAAAAAGAGAAGAGATTGCATGTGAAACTCACTGCAATAAGAAAGTATAAGTAGTGTCTTGAAAAAGTACTTGCACGTAAGTATATATAGTACTAACTTGTATTTGTGCATGGGAAGCTAATAAGGAAGCTTCGGGTCTATTTGATTAAATTTTGGGAGAATTTATATTATATATGATATATATGACCTAGGCTAGGCAGCACAGGCTGTTGCATAGCACCCTGTTTTGCATAGCCAGACTTCAGCAATGATGGTTAAGGAGACAAGCATACCGTTCCCTACTAAGGACACGTTTGGTCTTTGGTGAGAGGTGATACAGGAGCATGTACCAAAGGAACCGAAATCAACTCCTCCATCGTCTAACAGTTTATCCTCCATAGCTCTTGAAAACTAGATCAGTACAGATAACTAATAGGTGCATTTCCCCAAAAAGAAAGACCTTAAAATTTTAGCCAAAGTTAAACTATTGTTAGCTTGACCGAATTCATGGAGAAAAATATTAACATACATTCATGACACCAACTAGGTACTAGTATATGAAACTACTATATAATATAATTGAATGGTGCTAATTTAACTAGTATCATAAATATGGATATGTTTTTTAAATGCAAACACGCAACCGTTTGACTTTGACTAAAATTATAAAACGTTCCTTCTATCACTACTGGATTCAGGTTCTTTGCCGAGTGCCTGAGGCACTCAGCAAAGGCCAAATTGCACTCGGCAAAGCCTTTGCCGAGTGCGGCACTCGGCAAAGAACACACGGCAAAAAATTGATCGGCAAAGCCCTCTTTGCCGAGTGTATTTTATCGGGCACTCGGCAAAGACTTTGCCGAGTGCCCTAGGGACACTCGGCAAAGAAAAGCGACCGTCACGGCACCGGTCCCGTTGATGGTCACTTTGCCGAGTGCCAACCCTGCAGGCACTCGGCAAAGATTTTTTTATTTTTTTTAAAAAAAATTTCTTTGCCGAGTGCCAACACTGCAGGCACTCGGCAAAGATTTGTTTTATTTTTTTAAAAAAATTTCTTTGCCGAGTGCCAACTAGTGAGGCGCCCGGCAAAGATTTTTTTATTTTTTTTATAAAATTTCTTTGCCGAGTGCCAACCCTGCAGGCACTCGGCAAAGATTTGTTTTATTTTTTTAAAAAAAATTCTTTGCCGGGTGCTAACCCGTGAGCCACTCGGCAAAGAGCTTTTATTTTATTTTTTTTTAAATTTCTTTGCCGAGTGCCAACCCTCCAGGCGCTCGGCAAAGATGTTTTATTTTTTTTTAAAAAAATTCTTTGCCGAGTGCCAACCCGGCAGGCACTCGGCAAAGAACTTTTATTTTTTTTAAATTTTCTTTGCCGAGTGCCAACCCTCTAGGCACTCGGCAAAGTTTAAATTTTTTTTTTAATTTCTTTGCCGAGTGTTATAGTAACAACACTCGGCAAAGCTGGGAAACCTACTTTCTGGTGGCCTCTTTTGCCAGCTTTGCCGAGTGTTGTGACCATTGCACTCGGCAAAGGGGTCCTTTGCCGAGTGCAACACTCGGCAAAGTGACCCAAAACGGCAAATTTTATTTATTTTTTGCATTCCATCATGACAAATACATTCATACAAACATATATCACATATATATCTCATCCATCGCATATATATCTCATCCATCACATATATATCGTATCCATCGCATATATATCTCATCCATCGCATATATATCTCATCCATCCACACATCCATCCGCCCATATCACATCCATCACAATATATAATAATAAGTGTTCAAGTCCATCCAAATAAGTCCACAAGTCCATCAAAGTCCACAAGTATATCACAAGTCCATCACCAAGTGAACAACAAATGTAAAAAATACAACATGCACTCATCTCGGCCACTGCGACTGTGGTGAAGGCCCAGATGCATCATTCGCAGGTGCATGAGGTGGATTATTCGAACCACCGTTAGATGGAGACTGCACAAAGGAGAAAAGATTACATGTGAGACAAGATTATTTTGATAGCTAATCTAGGATGATAGAGGCCATACAAGCAAAGCACAAGCAAAAGTAAAAAACTTTGATACTCACAGGAGTAGCTGCAGGACGCGGAGGCGGAGGTGGAACCAACAGCCCAGGTGGCAGAGACAAGCCCATACGTTGCCCAAGCCCTTGTAGGAAATCCGTAATGTCCATCAGCCTCTGCGCCTGGGCCTGCCGCTCGGCCTGCTCGTCCTCCAGCTGGGCCCCCAGCTCCTGACGTTCCTTCATTTCTTGTTCCAGCCGGGCCTGCAATATTTCACTCCAATGTTTCAGTAATGCAAAGCTAATTAAGGTGTGTAAAGATCAATGTATGACGAGTAAAACAGGAATAACCTCGAGTGCGTCGACCCGGTGCTATGCAGCGGTTAGCTGTGTGCGAATGGCCGGGCTCTCGCTTGTGCTCCGTGCTCGGATCTAGGAGAGAGAGGGAGTAGAGGCCGTGTCGATGACGCCGTCACCAAGCCAGAACCGCCCATGCTTCTTGCCTTGCCCCGCCCTCATGACGGCCTCTCCATCGAAGTCTTGGGTGCTCAGATCGTGGTCTAACCCATGGAGCGACCTCGCCACCTCAGTGTACTCACTGATGCGGGAGTGGACGCTCGGGTTCGTGTATGCCTCGGGCGGGTCCTCCAGGTTGAAGGAGATGTCGGACGTCGCCTTGCCCTTGTGGGCCATACACCATGCCTGAAAGTCCGAGCTAGCCTGGCCACTATGTGACGCCGACTGCGAGAAAAACAGCACGATGATTAGAAATCAGACAGAACTGAGCGTGACAATAGATAAATCAATTTGCGTACCCATGCTTGTTTGTATCCAGCGAGGTTGCGGCTGCCTTGATGGTGTGCTGGACCTTGCATCAGCAAACGATGGTCCCGGGCATCCCTGTGCATCTTGAGGTACTCCTCCGTGAACCACCTGTCCACCATCATCGCCCAGCACTCGGGATCCGCTTGGCACCACCAGGGAATCATCTACACGTCATCAAGTATTGGACATATAAGAAGATCAAATTAAACCAACTTAATCTCAAAATGAATCAATATTGATGTTCTTCATTTACCTCAAGGTACTGCTCCCGGGTCAGCTGCATCTCTCTTGTGTCTTTCTTGGTTTTCCTCTCTCCAAGCTTTGACCCATAATAGGTTACGATGGCCTAGATGCGCGCCTCGTGATGCATGTCGGTGATGAGTTTTTTATAGGCTTTGGTAGTCGCCTGCTCTGCCCTGGCCTCAAATCCCTCCTCGCATCTGTAATAAGTCTGCATACAAAAGCGATGTATCCATTCATTATTTCAAGAAAAGTCCAATGAATGCGACGTATTGAGCAATGTTGTGCAAGGGAGACTTACCCAAAACTCTGCCTTCACCCACGCCACCTTGTTGGGGTACTCCGCATCAGAGGCGACGACATAGTGGTCAAATGAGTAGGCCGGCTCCGTCTTCGATGCATACGTGACAATGCAGGGGAAGTGTTGCCTGCACAGAAGACCCAGGGTGCCGTTGACTAGCCGTGCGCTACCACCCGACACAACCACCCAATTCCTACACAAGTGATTAAGAAAAATTATTAGTTTTTTTCATCATATCATATGAAGTAGTGGTGATAACATATACAGTTACTTACTTTTGTCCTTCGGGGTGAATCACTGGGCGTTGGTGAGGAAGCGGAACCTGTGGGAGGCTCGCGGGACCTCGCAAGTAGACACTCGAAGAGGAGTTGAAGGAAGCGGAACCCGTGCCAGCCGCCTCCCCACCTCCTCCTCCTCCTGCTCCTCCTCCTCCGTCTGCCGAACCAGCTCCTCGTCTGACTCGTCCACGGGCGCCACCTCCTCCTACGGCTGGCGGTCCTCACATGGCGTGGGAGGAGACGGCCCCCTCCTGCGGCTAGCGGTCCTCCTCCTCCTGTTCGATCCCTCTGCCGCCCCCCTCCGCCCCCTCCTACGACCGGCGTGGTCTTTGGTAAATCGAGTTCACAAACCTATGACGGTCGTCCGCCATCTTTGTTCAATCACCTGCAATAAAAAAGAAAAACAAGACGTAATTAGAAATAGGTGCAAAAATAAACAAAACATAATTACAAAAAATATAGTAATACATGTATTAGAAATATATGCAAAAATGAACAAAACATAATTACAAAAAACATAGTATTACATGTATTAGAAATAATCTTCATGATTGAAATTAGCTGGATCATAGGTCTCATCATCACTATCAACATTGCCCAACTCATCAACACTATCCAAAGGAGGAATGTTGTCTTCATTGTCATTGCCCAAATGTAATCGCTCAAGCATTTGTATGTCCTTCAGATTTCGCACCTTGTCTCCAGCGTCCTCGTCATTATCCCTTTCATTGTCTACTTCCATTCCTATCTCTTCGGTTAAGTCTATGTCAAACCTCCCTTGTAGCCCCTCTTCTTGATAGAACTCTCCATCATATGTGTTTGGGTTGAAGTTGTAATCTTCATCGTTTGGGATAGGTAGTTTACCATGTGGCGATACCTTGTGCACAATAGACCAACCCTTAAGGATCTCGGCGTCTTTGCACGCGTATGACGTATAATAAACCTGGATGGCCTGTTGAGCCACAATGTAGACATCTTTTCCTGGATAGACGGAATCATGTCGAATCTCGACTAGCCCAAGCTTAGGGGTCCGTCTCGTTACACCAGGATGAAACCAGTGGCATTTGAATATGACAGGAGTAAGAGGTTTGGAACCATAAAATGATAGTTCGTAGATTTCTTCAATTCTTCCATAATAGTCGAGTCCATCAGTGCCGGGCGTAACAACTCCGCTGTTTGTGGTTTGTCGATTGGGCCGACTCTGCTCGTAGCTTGCTGTGTGAAAATGATATCCATTCACGTCATAACCGGTAAATGACTTGACCCTAACGGCACAGCCGTTTGCAACCTGTCTTAACTCATCACTTATAGGCGCATCAGTTTGGGCTTTCTGTTTGAACCAACAAATGAAATCGGGGCTCCCTGGTCCCGCACCCTGTGAAAGAAGGGTATCATTTTCTTGCGGGGTAGGTTGCCTTGATCCATGCCAGGATTGACGAAGAAATTCCCTGTACCAACGAGAAACAAGGGGGTTGGACGACGAAACAAGGACATGCGGCGAAATGAAACAAGTTCGTTCAGAACTTACCGAATGAATGATTGCACCTCGACAAGGTTGGTCAACACATATAGCATGATACTGCGCCACTCTTCATTTTTCAATTGCTTAGTCGTCGATGCACTTGCGCTTCCGAGTTGCCCTTGGAAAAGGCTGAGGTTCGATTCATTTTCGCCAGCATTGTAACGAGTGGGTGGATTATGAACGTTAGGAAGTTTCTCAGTGTATTATTTCTCTGTGAAGTTCGACACCTCCTCTAGAATGTATGCCTCTGCAATGGAAGCCTCAATTCTGGCTTTATTTCTACATTTTTTGCGAAGAGTCTTCAGACATCTCTCGATTGGATAGCACCAACGGTTCTGCACGGCCCCCCATCCGTGCCTCATATGGGAGGTGCACAATCAAATGCTGCATCGACAAGAAGCAGGCGGGTGGAAAGATCTTCTCCAACTTACAGAGCAACACGGGTGCCGCTTTTTCCAAGTCATCAATGACGGTCCGAGAGAGCTCCTTGGCACAAAGCTGGCGGAATAAGTAGCTCAACTCTGCCAGCACTTGTCAGACATGCTCCGGGACATAGCCTCGAATCATCGCCGGAAGAAGCCGCTCAATCCATATGTGGTAGTCATGACTCTTCATCCCATTGACTCGCAGAGTGCCTAAGTTAACTCCCCTCTTTAGATTCGCTGCATACCCATCAGTTAATATTAGCTTCTTGATCCATTCAAGTACTTCCCTCCTTTGGTCCTTTTTCAAGATGAAATCGGCCTTAGGCCTTCTCCAGGTCTTGCCACCGTTGAGGGCGCCCATATCAAACTAATACTCGTCATAATTAGTACTAACTAATAATGTAATATCGTCCTAATAATTTTTAATTTATTTACTAATGATTAAGATTAGAAAATTCGAAACAGGTCATTTGTTTTATTATATATATATATATATATATATATATATATATATATATATATATATATATATATATATATATATATATATATATATATATATATATATATATATATATATATATATATATACATGCCCGTGCGTTGCACTGGGACCTTTGATTTTTGGACTAAACCTCACGCGAACGCGTGAGCTCCATGGTTCTGAATGAGGTAGGCAATAAACCTCACGCGGATGCATGAGATCCATGGACACGTAGATCCGGCCTTTGTATCGGAATTAGATAGAACGCGACCACGTGATCTCCGAGTGGAAAGTGATTTGTATCGGATACGTGAGCTGGGATCCGAGATTTTGTATCACCAGATAGATGACGACGTTACAGTCCTGGAGTCAGCGTACGCGCTAGCCTAGTGGTGCCTGACCTGAACTCAGCAGGGTGCTCCCACACCGCCAGGTCCTGTAGATGGCGTACACGTTCATGAATCAGCAGTGTGCCACGGTGGATGTATATATATATATATATATATATATATATATATATATATATATATATATATATATATATATATTTTGTGCCGTAGCTTCTTACATATCAGACTCTCGGAGTCGGAATTTTGACGGATATACTTAGCCTTCGTATAAGATCAGACTCGAATGGTAAAGCCTTGGTATGGGACTCAGAGCTCTGGTAACAGAGTTAGACATGCATGCATGTCAGCATGTGCAGGTATGTATTCGTGGTACCGTTGTACGTGTGCATGGAGTGGCTGACCGCTACGTGCACGCGGAGACGTCCGCGGGCCAGGGCGTGCAAAGGGGCATCAATATCTGGATGAATCTTTCCGCCGCCGACAAGATGTATGCGTGCATATGCGAAGATGTATGTGTTACGGCTATTTGGTTGCTAATAACTTGCATGCTGCGTATCAGACTCGGACGGATACCTACTCGTACGTGACTCCGAGTTTTGTCGGTATGGAGCCAGGCAAGGTACACGTAGAGTCCGAGCAGGCACGTACGACAGGGTGGGAGCGCGCACTAGTAGAGAACAGACCTTTAATTCTCGGTCAAAATAGGCTATTGTCCCGGCAATTTTTGCGTCCGGGACTAGAGATACCTTTAGTCCCGGTTGGTGGCTCCAACCGAGACTAAAGGTCCCTCCCAACGGCTACTACGCCAGACAGAGGTGGCAGGGACCTTTAGTCCCGGTTGGAGCCATCAACCGGGACTAAAGGTAGACTTTTACTCCCGGTTGGTGGCTCCAACCGGGACTAAATGTCTCTGCCACCGCAGGAGCCGTTGGGAGGGACCTTTAGTCCCGGTTGGAGCCACCAACCGGGACTAAAGGTCCCCCCTTTATATATCGGCCGTCTCCTTCTTCCTCCCCGAGCCCGAGCTCAGCACATTTTGAAGCACACTGCACTAGTGTTCTTCCTCCCTCCATTGTTCCTCCATCCATTCTTCGATTCCTCTGTCGATTTCTTCGATTCCTCCGTCGATTCTTCAGTTGTAAAGGTTACCAATCTCGTACTCTCATTTTTTACCATTGTCTTATGTCATTTTGTTCACTATATATATATAGTTTTTTATTGTGGTTTTTTTCATTTGTAAGCAATTTGAGCTCAAAATCACTTCAAGCTTGCATATTTACATGAAAGAAGGTTAAAGTAGCTATTAAAAACTAGTATTCACCGTTCATTTGTAGCATTCATAGCATACTTCATTGTTTAGAGATATAGAGAATTTTAGAGTTTTTTAATTTTATTTGTTTATAAAATGAGAAATTTATAGTGTATTAAAAAATGAGTATAGGGACCAGTGCCTCCGACTGGTATGACAGATGCAATGTAAGGCCGTGCAATAGAAAGCAAATCCGTTCTCTTTTGACGATATGCCCGAACAGCCGGGCCTGACAGATTTGGTGGTTGAACGGGTCCGTCGGCCGTCGCCGTGCGACTGTACGACAAAGAACGGTATCGATCGACCATAGTATTTTATTGTCCGGAGTCCGGTACGGGGTGCAACGCAACGCAATGACAATTGACAATGCGTTGCTAGGTCAAAATATGGTCATTTCTATGGACTCCGCGACTAAACATTTTATTTTAACTTTTTATGAAATGAAAAACTTAGAAAATAGTTAGAAAATTATAGAAAATCCGTACTAGTTGAACTTGCGGACCGTGTTTAGCTCGGCGATCATGTTCTCTGCCGAGCGGTAACGGACATTAAGGAGGAGCTTTGATTCTACGAGGGAGAGTGGCAATGGTCGTGGAAGACCGTATTCCCTTCCTCGTAGAATCGGAGCTCTTCCTTGACCAAGTACGGTGCCGTCTGGTGGAGAAATGCTCGCCGAGATGACCACGTAAGCAAGGTCAACTAGTACGGATGGTTATTTATTAAAACATGTTTTTGAGCTATAAATCCTGCTAGCCGTCTTCTTCCTCCCCGAGCCCGCCTGAGAGCTTAAGTTCAAATTTAAGCAGTGTTCTTGCTCTTTCTCCATCCATTCTTTGATTCCTCCATCGATTTCTTCGATTCCTCCGTCGATTCTTCGGTTCTAAAGGTTACCAACTTCATACTCTCATGTTTCATCATTGTCTTATCCCATTTTGTTCACTATATATATATATATATATATATATATATATATATATATATATATATATATATATATATATATATATATATATATAGTTCTTTATTGTGGGTTTTTTTATTTGTAAGCAATTTGAGCTCAAAATCACTTCAAGCTTGCATATTTACATGAAGGAAGGTTAAAGTAGCTAGTTGAACTTGCGGACCGTGTTCAGCTCGGCGAGCATGTTCTCTGCCGAGCGGTAACAGACGTCAAGGAGGAGCTTTGATTCTACGAGGGAGAGTGGCAACGGTCGTGGAAGACCGTGTTCCCTTCCTCGTAGAATCGGAGCTCTTCCTTGACCAAGTACGGTGTCGTCCGGTGGAGAAATGCTCGCTGAGATAATCACGTAAGCAAAGTCAACTAGTACGGATGGTTATTTATTAAAACATGTTTTTGAGCTATAAATCCTGCTGGCCGTCTTCTTCCTCCCCGAGCCCGCCTGAGAGCTTAAGTTCAAATTTAAGCAGTGTTCTTGCTCTTTCTCCATCCATTCTTCGATTCCTCCATCGATTTCTTCGATTCCTCCGTCGATTCTTCGGTTCTAAAGGTTATCAACTTCATACTCTCATGTTTCATCATTGTCTTATCCCATTTTGTTCACTATATATATATATATATATATATATATATATATATATATATATATATATATATATATATATATATATATATATATATGGTTCTTTATTGTGGGTTTTTTCATTTGTAAGCAATTTGAGCTCAAAATCACTTCAAGCTTGCATATTTACATGAAGGAAGGTTAAAGTAGCTAGTTGAACTAGCGGGCCGTGTTCATGTCGGCGAGCATGTTCTCTGCCGAGCGGTAACGGACATCAAGGAGGAGCTTTGATTCTACGAGGGAGAGCGGCAACGGTCGTGAAAGACCGTGTTCCCTTCCTCGTAGAATCGGAGCTCTTCCTTGACCAAGTACGGTGCCGTCCGGTGGAGAAATGCTCGCCGAGATGATCACGTAAGCAAGGTCAACTAGTACGGATGGTTATTTATTAAAACATGTTTTTGAGCTATAAATCCTGCTGGCCGTCTTCTTCCTCCCCGAGCCCGCCTGAGAGCTTAAGTTCAAATTTAAGAAGTGTTCTTGCTCTTTCTCCATCCATTCTTCGATTCCTCCATTGATTTCTTCGATTCCTCCGTCGATTCTTTGGTTCTAAAGGTTACCAACTTCATACTCTCATGTTTCATCATTGTCTTATCCCATTTTGTTCAATATATATATATATATATATATATATATTCTTTATTGTGGGTTCTTTCATTTGTAAGTAATTTGAGCTCAAAATCACTTCAAGCTTGCATATTTAAATGAAGGAAGGTTAAAGTAGCTAGTTGAACTAGCGGGCCGTGTTCATGTCGGCGAGCATGTTCTCTGCCGAGTGATAACGGACGTCAAGGAGGAGCTTTGATTCTACGAGGGAGAGCGGCAACGGTCGTGGAAGACCGTGTTCCCTTCCTCGTAGAATCAGAGCTCTTCCGTGGCCAAGTACGGTGCCGTCCGGTGGAGAAATGCTCGCCGAGATGATCACGTAAGTAAGGTCAACTAGTACTGATGGTTATTTATTCACACGTCTCGATATCGTCGCAGTAGTCTGTCAATCACCGTACCCAAACGTAAGCAAGGTCAACTAGTACTGATTGTTATGTGTGTACACTCCCATTCTTCTGTTAATTTGCGGAAATACCCAAACGTAAGCAAGGTCAACTAGTATAGATAATTTTATAGTTTCTTAATTTTATTTGTTTATAAAATGAGAAATTTATAGTGTATTAAAAATGAGTATAGAGAGTAGATGGCAACTGCTTCCGGGTCCTCGGCCTCTCATGGGTTTCCAAAGCGGCTTAGGCCGGGCCTCCCTCTAATTCCATGTGGCAAGTGTCGTGATGAGACGAAGATTGTGATGGAGTACCGAGTGAAGAAGGAGGGTGGGAGCGCGCGCACCAAGTTGGTTGTGGACGAAACCCGTACTTATTTTTTTAGGTGGTAATAGATATATAGAGAGAGACACAGAGAGAGAGAGAGAGAGAGAGAGAGAGAGGGATATTTCGACCGCTCGTTCAATCTATCCACGAACGACACTTTCAACATGTAGACCATCACCTTCCGTTCAGAAGATATGATGTATGGATTCAATTCAAGCACAGCGTACAACACGATGATAGAGCATTCGTCGTGATGTGCATCCGTGGGCGAGTTGTCGGCAGCCTTGAGCCTTGTGGAGTCGTCGCCTCTGTCGGTCTGATCACAGCGCTGCCACCGCTTCTCTTCTCGTCTCGGATCGTACATACGTCTCCGTCCCAGCCACTCAACTGAAGGCAGAGCGCTTGTCTTCAGTGCAGGCTGCAGAGAGGCAGGGACATGGTTTATGGACCCGTGCCGGCTGGAGAGACGAAGCAAAAACGAAGTAAGACCCCTCTCGGCCGCTGGAAGGCCTACAGGTCCCATGTCGTCATGTCATCGGCTCACGTGGCAGCCGACGCCGACCTGTCAGCGCCGACAGCAGACCTGCCGGCCGCTGGAGGGCCAACATGTCCTATCAGCTTTTGGTCAGCCGACGGGCCCCTCGGCAGCACAGCACCCGACTACACTATTTTATGCTATCTTAGCACTCAATACCTTTCCCGAACACAACCATTACCACGCAAAAAACTTTACCACTTTTCGAGCAACACTAAAAATATTTGATCTCCTTTTCCGGACATATGACATACACCATAACTTAGAGAATCTTACAAACCCTAATCTACAACTAAAACTAACCCTAAAAACTGACCCTAAAACTATACTAACTAATCTAATTAACTAAACTAACTAAATATACTAAGTAATCTAACTAAACTAAATTAAACTAACTAAAGAAACTGAATCAAACTAAACTAACCCTAACCCTAAAACAAACCCTAATCTACAACTAAACTAACTAACTAATCTAATTAACTAAACTAACTAATAAAGTAACTAAAAAAAGAAAATCTAAATTAAAAAAAAAAAACGTTACCTTCACAGCCGCCGCCGAGCAGCCCGCGGCCCGGGTGGGGGGCGGCGGCGGCACGACGCCTGCGAGTGGGAGAGATAGCGTGCGGGGTGCCTGATGCTTTTACCTCCTATCGGCCTTCCGCTGGCCGACAGGAGGGCTATCGGGTATCAGACAAAAGACACGGCGCCCTGTTGGCTCCTGGGCTACCGATATGTGGCCAAGCTACCCTAGGACGTTGCAGCGTGATTGCCTGGCCTAGTGACCCTGCGCCATCATGATTAGGATACAAGGAGACATATATAAATAGAAGATAAAGCAGCCTGTGTTAGCTTTTAGACTACGCGAATATTAGAATATATACACATCACAATATTATACAACTTTATCATGATTTTCTTGCATATTTTTTTTGACATGACTAGATTAAATACTTCGCAAAAAAAATTGAAAACAAAAATCTGATCCAAATATGTTCCTTGCTAGATTAATTGATGTATTACCATTTAATAGTACTATCAAAGTGTATAACAAAATCAGTTAGATGTAAGTTAGAAAGTTTTCTACTATTAACTTTCTCAGGCACAGGCTTCCAACCAAACAGGCCATTCTCAAGTTTGCCTCGTCATGCAGATTTCATCAAATCTTCAGGCAACTCCCAGACAACACTTTTTGCTAGGCAAGTTGTCCAGGCTTCCAACCAAACAGGCCCTAGATGACTTCTTCTACAATTCCAAGCTTCAACGTCGTGCTGGCCAAGGTGCCGGTGTCTTCACGAGCGTGCAGCGATCACTGAGACTTGAAACAGACATCTTCTCTGGCGAGTGGAGCGACAAGGTGCTAGGGATCAAGGGCAGCCCCAATGTCATGGGGCCGGGCTGCACCATGGCCTCTCCGTGTTTGCTCTGAATCGGTGGACACGGTCAAAAAAGTGTCAAGTTCCGTCCAGATTTAAAATGTACACAAACCGTCTCAAGTTTGTCGTTGAAATCCTTGTCAAATCAATCAAAATATAGCCTAAACATTTGATTCCAAAATAAGGGAAAAATTATAAGACCTCTAATAAAATAGGGGCAAAATCGCATGACTAAGCTTATCTCTTTTTTTTAACAAAAGTCAGTACAGTTAATAAGAGGACTTCACGGAATAAGAGAAAACTCTTTCTTCAATTTGAAAATGCAGGGCTAAAATCACAAAGAATAAAAAACAAAGCAAAATTACTGTTTCACTACGAAACAAAGGCATGAACGTTTAAGCCTCTAAAATAAAAAATATGTACTAATCTACTACTACAATATTAATTGGCGCACAAATCAATGCATCTAAGATCGTAGTAGCACGGCGTCCTCAATAGCAATCCTAAAACGTCAGCTGATGTGGCAGCGAGAGACACTAAAAAAATAAAGAGTAAATCTAGGCGAGATGAAGCATAGACACGGTGTTCATTGATATACGTGCGAGACTATCGCTTTGCAGCTCGCTAGTCTCTTTCCTTTCCAATCTCTTTCTTCCTCGTTGGACAAAGTCTGACACATGCTAACGACTACAACCACCGTTGAGGGCGCCCATATCAAACTAATACTCGTCATAATTAGTACTAACTAATAATGTAATATCGTCCTAATAATTTTTAATTTATTTACTAATGATTAAGATTAGAAAATTCGAAACAGGTCATTTGTTTTATTATATATATATATATATATATATATATATATATATATATATATATATATATATATATATATATATATACATATACATATACATATATACATGCCCGTGCGTTGCACCGGGACCTTTGATTTTTGGACTAAACCTCACGCGAACGCGTGAGCTCCATGGTTCTGAATGAGGTAGGCAATAAACCTCACGCGGATGCATGAGATCATGGACACGTAGATCCGGTCTTTGTATCGGAATTAGATAGAACGCGACCACGTGATCTCCGAGTGGAAAGTGATTTGTATCGGATACGTGAGCTGGGATCCGAGATTTGGTATCACCGGATAGATGACGACGTTACAGTCCTGGAGTCAGCGTACGCTAGCACTACTGGAGGCCGCGGCTTTGCCGCGTGTTTTTACACTCGGCAAAGGCTTTGCCGAGTGTAGCACTTGGCAAAGTCCGCTCGGCAAAATTTTTCTCGGCAAAGGGTCTTTGTCGAGAGCTTTTTATCGGGGCGCTCGGCAAAATAAAAAAAAATTGCCGAGTGTATGGGGCAGCACTCGGCAAAATATTTCGGCCGTTGTGGCGCCGGCCGTTAACGGTTATTTTGCCGAGTGCCAGACCCAGCACTCGGCAAAAAAATTTTATTTTTTTTTAAATTACTTTGCCGAGTGCCTCAGCCCAGGCACTCGGCAAAGTTTTTTTTTATTTTTTTTAAAAAGGTACTTTGCCGAGTGCCCTTGCCCAGGCACTCGGCAAAGTTTTTTTTATTTTTTTTTAAAAAGTACTTTGCCGAGTGCCCCTGCCCAGGCACTCGGCAAAGTTTTTTTTTATTATTTTTTTTAAAAAAGTACTTTGCCGAGTGCCCTTGCCCAGGCACTCGGCAAAGTTTTTTTTAAATAATTTCTTTGCCGAGTGCCCCCTGTTTAGGCATTTGGCAAAGAATTTCTGATTTTTTTAAAAAAAATACTTTGCCGAGTACAATCATGTCTTGAGTAATACATCAGCAGCAACTACAGCTCCAGAGATAACAAAGGTTCGTGCCAAGGATTCTGACTTCCAAGATAACATTCCTGATTTTATAAAGTGATAATTTTGTATAAATAAGGCACGATTGTTCATTTGATTTTCCTTCTGTAGTTCTGTAGAGCACGACCATATCAAATTTAAATATGGATGAATCCATTTATATTAGTAACAATATCTAGAACTACACCTAAAACCTAAGCCCAGTAACCAGACCAATGTGAAGTATTATATGTCATCAACACCTGAAACCTAAGCCTAGTAATCAGTTCATGTCCTATGCACAGATCTGTGAGACCTGTAGCCTTCATGTTGTGTTCTGCAGCAAGATGAAGTTTAGTAGCCTAGTAAATTTATCTAGCAGTAAACTAAACACTTATGGATCTCTAATGCATACTTAGCAGCCAGCCATAAACACACCTTTCTGAGGAGATTATCTCTTAGCCGAACACGTTCAACATCTTTTTCTTGTTCAGCATTGAAGGCCTTCAGATTATTCAGAGTTTGTTCCTTTAGCTTTATAGCCTAACATTGAGCAGAAGATAAACAGTCCTTTCAGTAACTGAGTTGAATTTGGGTGATGCCTACTGAGAGCAAAGCAATGAGTAATTTCTACAGAACCTAATCCCTGAAAGCAAAACTTATAAAGGAAACTAATTTTATGTGACATCCTGTTACTGTATACTCCCTGTATGGCCAATTGACAAGTGAATAGATCAAGTCTGTCAAACTACTTATAGATTATAATACTGAGGGGTGAAGCCACCTTCATCTTACCTAGCACAAATATATGCAACCTGTTCCCTCGAGCAGAATTTTGAAACCTGCAAATAAAAAGTGATTGGCATAGAAAATACATTGTAAAAATGCCAAATGACTGAAAGATAAGGCATACTTACACATTCACTATATAGTAAAAATGCCAAATGTCATCTGTTAGCGTACTGCATGCTGAACTACAAATGATGAAAAAACGAGAGGATGAAAAGTAACCATACTGAAGTACTGATACAAGTTAAAGTAAGCTAAGAGTGACTACTTCAACCTATTAGAGACTTAGCTTTGTTCCAAAGTAGGAGCAAATTCAAGCAGGAAATGGGAATCCAAAACAACATGTTAAGCTCCAGAAGTTTGCACAGTAGGAACATTAGCTACACTAATTGCTACCTACTCCATTTGTCATTTGAATGGCTTATAGATCTATTCCCCTTAAAACTAATAACCCCGTAGAAATGATGCACAGTTGCAAGGATTTAGCATAGCAGGTCAAATGTTTTGTCGCAGCTTTCTGGGTACCTGCACTGAAAATCCAAAGATTGATTTATCTAGTAGTTCACTAAACATTTAGCTGGCACCAGCACTGAAAATCCAAAGATTAATTTATCTAGCAGTTCACTAAACATTTGTCGATCCCTAGACCAGATTTAGCAGCCAGCCATAAACACACACAAGACGACGAGATATAACCATGATTGCATCTATACAGGCAGATAAAGTACACAAGGGGAGATGGAGGAAGCAAAGAGGGCTGCCTCACATTGTAGTGGATGTTGACCTTGGGTGGATCCACGGCAGAGCACTCGTCATCGTGGGCAATGGTGACTGCTGCCGCGGTGGCCTCGTCCTCCTTAGAGCTCGAGCCACCAGCGCCCTCCCGAGCCCACGCCGCCGCCTGCTGGTTCTAGGCCTGCGCCGCCACATCCCGGCACCAGGGGACCATTGCAGCTATCGCCTCCCAGGCCCAAGCAGCCACCTTCTGGGCCCGTGCCGCCTCATCCTGAGCCCAGTCACGGCCGCCTCCAGTGCCCGCGCCGCCGTCGTCTTCTAGGACCGGCCATCCACTGCCTGGATCCAAGCCTCCCTCACCGGATCTGCTAGAAAGGAGGGGAGACTGGCCACGAATGGGAGGACCGGAGCCCGAAGGAGGGGACGCCGCGCCGCGCCGGTCGGGGTAGGAGGCGACGAGCCTGAGAGTGGAGGGGGAGGGTGCGGCAGCGGCGGGGGTGGGCGCGGCGGCGGCTGGGGTGGGCGCGGGGGAGCGAGCGTGGCTAGGGACGTGAGGGTTGAGCCGCGTGGGGTTGGGGTGGGCTTTTAGGGCAATTTTTTTTTGAAAATCAACTTTGCCGAGTGCCCCCTGGGCCGGCACTCGGCAATGCCCACTTTGCCGAGTCCCCCCATGGCACTCGGCAAACTATTTATTTTTTATTATTTTGGGCCCAAATTTTTTTCTGGGGCCTTGTGACAGTATTTCAAACTCTATTTTAAAATTTGGGGCAATTTTGACTTTTTATATATATTTCATTAGTTTATTTCGTTTCGTTGAATTTTTTAGGATATTTCAAATTTGAACTGCAGGTACATGGAATAATGGACTTTGGTCATCCAAAAATTGATACTCATGATATTTAGAGTATGTTTAGGTCGTATCCAGGAACTCACATGAAATCTCGAGCATCTCGTTGACGTAACATGTCGAGGTACTTGCCGGAAATGTGATTTTAAATTATATAAAATGCAAACGAAGTCCAAAAATCACGAAACTTGTCGAGGCCTCGTGTTATCGCATGTGGAAACTGTGGTAAAAAATTGAGAAGGTTTCGAGTAAGTTTGTGACGTCGGATGCCAAAAACCCAGATATCTCTACATGTGAAACGAAGTGATCACATGTGGAGATGTCTGGGTTTTTGGCATCCGACGTCACTACGTGCTCGAAATCTTATCAATTTTTTACCACAGCCTCCACATGCGATAACACGACGCCTCCACAAGTTTCGTGATTTTTGGACTTTGTTTGGATTTTATATAATTTAAATTCACTTTTCCCGCAACTAACTCGACATGTTACGTCAACGAGATGCTCGAGATTTCATGTGACTCCCTGGATACGGCCTCAACATACGCTAAATATCATGAATATCAATTTTTGGATGACCAAATTCCATTATTCCATGGACCTGCCGTTCAAATTTGAAATACGCCGAAAAAATCAATGAAACGAAATAAATTAATGAAATATATCTAAAAAATTCAAAATTTCACCAAATTTTAGAGTAGAGCTTTAAATACTGTCACAAGGCTACACAAAAAAAATTGGGTCCAAAATAAAAAATATATATATATTTGGCCGAGTGCCATGGGGAGCACTCGGCAAAAATGTCTTTGCCGAGTGCCGGGCCTAGGAGGCACTCGGCAAAATCTGTTTTCAGAAAATAAAAAAATTTGCCGAGTGCCCAAGGATGGCACTCGACAAAGTTTTTTTAAAAAAAATGAAAACAAATTTTGCCGAGTGCCTGATGGCAGGCACTCAGCAAAATCTGACGGTAGGTGGCCGCCGTCACGGTCCGGCTAAATTTTGCCGAGCGCCTGGTTTTGCCGAGTGCCAAGCACTCGGCAAAGTCCAGATTTGCCGAGTGCCTGACTTTGCCGAGTGCTTGGACTCGGCAAAATATTGCTTTGCTGAGTGCCACAATATTTTGCACTCGGCAAAGTACAGTTTTCCAGTAGTGTGCCCTTTCTTGTTTTCTTATATTTACAACAAAAAATCTTTTTTATGTATAACCAAATGTGTACTCTAGTGGTGCAGCTGATTTCATCACATATGTTCACTAGGCTGGTGTTTCCTCAAAATTTCTTAAACAAAACTATTTTTTCTATCATACCTCTTTGGTTCATTCAACACTTTCATAGCCAAACAACGACAAAACATGGGGCAAGTAATCCAGATCCATATTTCAAATGAACCAGTCCACAAATCAGGTACTTGTAACGTAGAGACCAGAAAGTTAACTCTGCAGATCAATTTATTGTTGCCTTCTTAATTAAATACTTCATCCGTTATTATTTTGAAAATCAAACAACTAAATGCCTCCAACGTTAGACATCTCATCAAGGGACAACCCTTTTTTTACGGTGTTCAAAACCAGGACTCAACCATTATTGTGTCTTATACTATATTGATGAGTAATGAAACTGATGGTCTAAATCCGTGACAACAGTTTAATTGTATCATGCATGTAAACTAAATTATCACTGATGCCCATGAGAAATATAGTATTGGTATGGGGACAATAAGAATCGTTTGAGTTTCTTTGTATTATTCAATTGCTTGCTACATGCGCACACACTTGCCGCCCTCGCTCTCTCCCTCTCTCTCCGCGCGCGTGTCAGTGTCTATCTCATATTATTGGCTGCAGTTTGAACATTTGACATCACAATATTCGTTTCTGCATTGTCTTAAAAAAAATTCGTTTCTGCATGCTACTGAAATCCTAATGTTCTCCACTTCAGTGTTAAGGGTGAAGACATCACATTACCAAGCAGCTGCAATTTAATGGCCTTTGCAATCTGACCGTTGGTTACATCAGAAAAGGGTGAACTCCAGGCTGTTTGAACGAACTCCTATTTTCTCGGCTTGCTTTGGGGAAGCACACTGTTACAAAAGAATAAATTGGTTCATTAACTCAATACAACTTATCACTAAGGGATACAGTAGCTTTGCCGAGTGCCAGTGGTACTCGGCAATGGCCAAAACAAAAATAGTCGGCAAATGCTTTACCGAGTGTAACACTCGGCATAGAACTCACGGCATCTACAGTGTCGGCAAACTGTAGTTTGCTGAGTGTTTTTTATCGCGCACTCAGCAAATTATTTGCTGAGTGTCAATAAACACACGGCAAAAATAAACTCTCGCCAAAAAAATGTTAACGGGATGGCACGGTGACGGCGCTTTTGCCGAGTGCACGACGGAAAAACACTCGGCAAAGTTTCTCAACTTTGCCGAGTGTCAAGCCAAAACACTCGGCAAAGTTTCTAAACTTTGCCGAGTGTCACGCCCAATACACTCGGCAAACAAGTGCGCAACGGGCAGATTTTATGGTCACTTTGCCGAGTGTCCATTAGAATACACTCGGCAAAGACAAAACAGTCGGCAAAGAAGGTTCCCAGAATAATAGAAATTGGCCTCTTCGCCAAGTGTTTTGGCTTCACACCCGGTAATGCCTCTCTTTGCCGAGTGTTATACTCGGCAAAGCGACCAATACCCCCCCTTTTTACTAATCTGTCACGTATAACGGACCCCTCTCAATTAACAATAAACCATCATAATTCACAATAAAGCATCATCACAGGCATAATTATATGTCACAGGCATAATAAACCATCATCACAATTCACAATAAACCATCATCACAATTCACAATAAACCATCATCACAGGCATAATAAACCATCATCACAAGTCACAACTAAGTCACAAAAAGCCACAAATGCAAATGCAATCACTACGGAGGCCCTTGGAACCACTGCGACAAATCCGGATCTTGAGACTGATTATTTGATGCCGCCAATTGATTCTGCACAAAAAGAGAAGAGATTGCATGTGTAAGCTGCAGATATAAAAAACTCACTGCAATAAGAAAGTATAAGTAGTGTCTTGAAAAAGTACTTGCACGTAAGTATATATAGTACTAACTTGTATTTGTGCATGGGAAGCTAATAAGGAAGCTTCTAGTCTATTTGATTAAATTTTGGGAGAATTTATATTATATATGATATATATGACCTAGGCTAGGCAGCACAGGCTGTTGCATAGCACCCTGTTTTGCATAGCCAGACTTCAGCAATGATGGTTAAGGAGACAAGCATACCGTTCCCTACTAAGGACACGTTTGGTCTTTGGTGAGAGGTGATACAGGAGCATGTACCAAAGGAACCGAAATCAACTCCTCCATCGTCTAACAGTTTATCCTCCATAGCTCTTGAAAACTAGATCAGTACATATAACTAATAGGTGCATTTCCCCAAAAAGAAAGACCTTAAAATTTTAGCTAAAGTTAAACTATTGTTAGCTTGACTGAATTCATGGAGAAAAATATTAACATACATTCATGACACCAACTAGGTACTAGTATATGAAACTACTATATAATATAATTGAATGGTGCTAATTTAACTAGTATCATAAATATGGATAAAATGCAAACACGCAACCGTTTGACTTTGACTAAAATTCTAAAACGTTCCTTCTATCACTACTGGATTCAGGTTCTTTGTCGAGTGCCTGAGGCACTCGGCAAAGGCCAAATTGCACTCGGCAAAGCCTTTGCCGAGTGCGGCACTCGGCAAAGAACACACGGCAAAAAATTGATCGACAAAGCCCTCTTTGCCGAGTGTATTTTATCGGGCACTCGGCAAAGACTTTGCCGAGTGCCCCGGGGACACTCGGCAAAGAAAAGCGACCGTCACGGCACCGGTCCCGTTGACGGTCACTTTGCCGAGTGCCAACCCTGCAGGCACTCGGCAAAGATTTTTTTTATTTTTTTTAAAAAAATTTCTTTGCCGAGTGCCAACACTGCAGGCACTCGGCAAAGATTTGTTTTTTTTTTAAAAAATTTCTTTGCCGAGTGCCAACTAGTGAGGCGCCCGGCAAAGATTTTTTTATTTTTTTTTACAAAATTTCTTTGCCGAGTGCCAACCCTGCAGGCACTCGGTAAAGATTTGTTTTATTTTTTTTAAAAAAAATTCTTTGCCGAGTGCTAACCCGTGAGCCACTCGGCAAAGAGCTTTTTTTTTTGAAAATTTCTTTGCCGAGTGCCAACCCTCCAGGCGCTCGGCAAAGTTGTTTTATTTTTAAAAAAAAAATTCTTTGTCGAGTGCCAACCCGGCAGGCACTCGGCAAAGAACTTTTATTTTTTTTTTAAATTTTCTTTGCCGAGTGCCAACCCTCCAGGCACTCGGCAAAGTTTAAATTTTTTTTTAATTTCTTTGCCGAGTGTTATAGTAACAACACTCGGCAAAGCTGGGAAACCTACTTTCTGGTGGCCTCTTTTGCCAGCTTTGCCGAGTGTTGTGACCATTGCACTCGGCAAAGGGGTCCTTTGCCGAGTGCAACACTCGGCAAAGTGACCCAAAACGGCAAATTTTATTTATTTTTTGCATTCCATCATGACAAATACATTCATACAAACATATATCACATATATATCTCATCCATCGCATATATATCTCATCCATCACATATATATCGTATCCATCGCATATATATCTCATCCATCGCATATATATCTCATCCATCCACACATCCATCCGCCCATATCACATCCATCACAATATATAATAATAAGTGCTCAAGTCCATCCAAATAAGTCCACAAGTCCATCAAAGTCCACAAGTATATCACAAGTCCATCACCAAGTGAACAACAAATGTAAAAAA
Source organism: Miscanthus floridulus (assembly GCF_019320115.1). Taxonomy (NCBI): domain Eukaryota; kingdom Viridiplantae; phylum Streptophyta; class Magnoliopsida; order Poales; family Poaceae; genus Miscanthus; species Miscanthus floridulus. Next base: position 34,775,158 of record NC_089588.1, on the reverse strand, counting down.
TACAACATGCACTCATCTCGGCCACTGCGACTGTGGTGAAGGCCCAGATGCATCATTCGCAGGTGCATGAGGTGGATTATTCGAACCACCGTTAGATGGAGACTGCACAAAGGAGAAAAGATTACATGTGAGACAAGATTATTTTGATAGCTAATCTAGGATGATAGAGGCCATACAAGCAAAGCACAAGCAAAAGTAAAAAACTTTGATACTCACAGGAGTAGCTGCAGGACGCGGAGGCGGAGGTGGAACCAACAGCCCAGGTGGCAGAGACAAGCCCATACGTTGCCCAAGCCCTTGTAGGAAATCCGTAATGTCCATCAGCCTCTGCGCCTGGGCCTGCCGCTCGGCCCGCTCGTCCTCCAGCTGGGCCCCCAGCTCCTGACGTTCCTTCATTTCTTGTTCCAGCCGGGCCTGCAATATTTCACTCCAATGTTTCAGTAATGCAAAGCTAATTAAGGTGTGTAAAGATCAATGTATGACGAGTAAAACAGGAATAACCTCGAGTGCGTCGACCCGGTGCTGTGCAGCGGTCGCCCATGTGCGAATGGCCGGGCTCTCGCTCATGCTCCGTGCTCGGATCTAGGAGAGAGAGGGAGTAGAGGCCGTGTCGATGACGCCATCACCAAGCCAAAACCGCCCATGCTTCTTGCCTTGCCCTGCCCTCATGACGGCCTCTCCATCGAAGTCTTGGGTGCTCGGATCGTGGTCTGACCCATGGAGCGACCTCGCCACCTCAGTGTACTCACTGATGTGGGAGTGGACGCTCGGGTTCGTTTATGCCTCGGGCGGGTCCTCCTGGTTGAAGGAGATGTCGGACGTCACCTTGCCCTTGTGGGCCATACACCATGCCTGAAAGTCCAAGCAAGCCTGGCCACTATGTGACGCTGACTGCGAGAAAAACAGCACGATGATTAGAAATCAGACAGAACTGAGCGTGACAATAGATAAATCAATTTGCGTACCCATGCTTGTTTGTATCCAGCGAGGTTGCGGCTGCCTTGATGGTGTGCTGGACCTTGCATCAGCAAACGATGGTCCCGGACATCCCTGTGCATCTTGAGGTACTCCTCCATGAACCACCTGTCCACCATCATCGCCCAGCACTCAGGATCCGCTTGGCACCACCAGGGAATCATCTACATGTCATCAAGTTTTGGACATATAAGAAGATCAAATTAAACCAACTTAATCTCAAAACGAATCAATATTGATGTTCTTCATTTACCTCAAGGTACTGCTCCCGGGTCAGCTGCATCTCTCTTGTGTCTTTCTTGGTTTTCCTCTCTCCAAGCTTTGACCCGTAATAGGTTACGATGGCCTGGATGTGCGCCTCGTGATGCATGTCGGTGACGAGTTTTTTACTGGCTTTGGTAGTCACCTGCTCCACCCTGGCCTCAAATCCCTCCTCGCATCTGTAATAAGTCTGCATACAAAAGCGATGTATCCATTCATTATTTCAAGAAAAGTCCAATGAATGCAACGTATTGAGCAATGTTGTGCAAGGGAGACTTACCCATAACTCTGCCTTCACCCACGCCGCCTTGTTGGGGTACTCCGCATCGGAGGCGATGACGTAGTGGTCAAATGAGTAGGCCGGCTCCATCTTCGATGCGTACGTGACAATGCCGGGGAAGTGTTGCCTGCACAGAAGACCCAGGATGCCATTGACTAGCCGTGCGCTACCACCCGACACAACCACCCAATTCCTACACAAGTGATTAAGAAAAATTATTAGTTTTTTTCATCATATCATATGAAGTAGTGGTGATAACATATATAGTTACTTACTTTTGTCCTTCGGGGTGAATCACTGGGCGTTGGTGAGGAAGCGGAACCTGTGGGAGGCTCGCTGGACCTCGCAAGTAGACACTCGAAGAGGAGTTGAAGGAAGCGGAACCCGTGCCTGCCGCCTCCCCCCCTCCTCCTCCTCCTGCTCCTCCCCCTCCTCCTCCTCCTCCGTCTGCCGAACCAGCTCCTCGTCTGACTCGTCCACGGGCGCCACCTCCTCCTACGGCTGGCGGTCCTCCTCACGTGGCATGGGAGGAGACGGCCCCCTCCTGCGGCTAGCGGTCCTCCTCCTCTTGTTCGATCCCTCTGCCGCCCCCTCCTGCGACCGGCGTGGTCTTTGGTAAATCGAGTTCACAGATCTATGATGGTCGCCCGCCATCTTTGTTCAATCACCTGCAATAAAAAAGAAAAACAAGACGTAATTAGAAATAGGTGCAAAAATAAACAAAACATAATTACAAAAAACGTAGTAATACATGTATTAGAAATATATACAAAAATGAACAAAACATAATTACAAAAAACATAGTATTACATGTATTAGAAATAATCTTCATGATTGAAATTAGCTGGATCATAGGTCTCGTCATCACTATCAACATTGTCCAACTCATCAACACTATCCGAAGAAGGAATGTTGTCTTCATTGTCATTGCCCAAATGTAATCGCTCAAGCATTTGTATGTCCTTCAGCTCGCACCTCGTCTCCAGCGTCCTCGTCATCATCCCTTTCATTGTCTACTTCCATTCCTATCTCTTCGGTTAAGTCTATGTCAAACCTCCCTTGTAGCCCCTCTTCTTGATAGAACTCTCCATCATATGTGTTTGGGTTGAAGTTGTAATCTTCATTGTTTGGGACAGGTAGTTTACCATGTGGCGATACCTTGTGCACAATAGACCAACCCTTAAGGATCTCGGCGTCTTTGCACGCGTATGATGTATAATAAACCTGGACGGCCTGTTGAGCCATAATGTAGACATCTTTTCCTGGATAGACGGAATCCTGTCGAATCTCGACTAGCCCAAGCTTAGGGGTCCATCTCGTTACACCAGGATGAAACCAGTGGCATTTGAATATGACAGGAGTAAGAGGTTTGGAACCATAAAATGATAGTTCGTAGATTTCTTCAATTCTTCCATAATAGTCGAGTCCATCAGTGCCGGGCGTAACAACTCCGCTGTTTATGGTTTGTCGATTGGGCCGACTATACTCATAGCTTGCTGTGTGAAAACGATATCCATTCATGTCATAACCGGTAAATGACTTGACCCTAACGGCACAGCCATTTGCAACCTGTCTCAACTCATCACTTATAGGCGCATCAGTTTGGGCTTTCTGTTTGAACCAACAAATGAAATCAGGGCTCCCTGGTTCCGCACCCCGTGAAAGAAGGGTATCATTTTCTTGCGGGGTAGGTTGCCTTGATCCATGCCAGGATTGACGAAGAAATTCCCTGTACCAACGAGAAACAAGGGGGTTGGACGACGAAACAAGGACATACGGCGAAATGAAACAAGTTCGTTCAGAACTTACCGAATGAACGATTGCACCTCGACAAGGTTGGTCAACACATATAGCATGATACTGCGCCACTCTTCATTTTTCAATTGCTTAGTGGTCGATGCACTTGCGCTTCTGAGTTGCCCTTGGAAAAGGCTGAGGTTCGATTCATTTTTGCCAGCATTGTAACGAGGGGGTGGATTATGAACGTTAGGAAGTTTCTCAGTGTAGTATTTCTCAGTGAAGTTCGACACCTCCTCTAGAATGTATGCCTTTGCAATGGAAGCCTCAATTCTGGCTTTATTTCTACATTTTTTGCGAAGAGTCTTCAGACATATCTCGATTGGATAGCACCAACGGTTCTGCACGGGCCCCCCCATCCGTGCCTCATACGGGAGGTGCACAATCAAATGCTGCATCGACAAGAAGCAGGCGGGTGGAAAGATCTTCTCCAACTTACAGAGCAACACGGGTGCCGCTTTTTCCAAGTCATCAATGATGGTCTGAGAGAGCTCCTTGGCACAAAGCTGGCGGAATAAATAGCTCAACTCTGCTAGCACTTGCCAGACATGCTCCGGGACATAGCCTCGAACCATCGCTGGAAGAAGCCGCTCAATCCATATGTGGTAGTCATGACTCTTCATCCCATTGACTCGCAGAGTGCCTAAGTTAACTCCCCTCTTTAGATTTGCTGCATACCCATCAGGGAACATTAGCTTCTTGATCCATTCAAGTACTTCCCTCCTTTGGTCCTTTTTCAAGAAGAAATCGGCCTTAGGCCTTCTCCAGGTCTTGCCACGACTAGGAGGTTGCATCTCTTGATTTGGTATATCGCACAATGTTGCCAGGTCTACTCTAGCCTTTGGGTTGTCCTTAGACTTTTCAGTGTCCATGAGTGTTGCCCAAAGTGCCTCGGCGACATTCTTTTCAGTGTGCATTACATCAATGTTATGTGGTAGAAGAAGGTCATTGAAATAGGGGAGCCTCGTCATGCCCGAGATATGAGTCCACATATGCTGCTCACCATATCCCACAAAACCACCTTCTTCATTGGGCACAAGAGCACCTATCTGAGCATGAACCTTGGCACCATTCATCATCCGCGGTGCAGGATTTGTCACTTTGACACCTTTCGTAAAGTTCTTGATGTCTTATCTGAATGGATGGTCAAGAGGTATGAATTGACGATGTCTGTCGAACGACGAATACTTGCCACCCTTCTGCAACCAAATAAACCTCACACCTTCCTTGCATATTGGGCATGGGAACTTCCCGTGAACACACCAGGCGCAGAATATCCCATACACCAGGAAGTCATGCAGGGAGTAGTGGTACCAAACATGCATTTTGAAGGTTGTCTTTGTAGCTCGATCGTATGTCCATACCCCTTCGTCCCAAGCACAGACCAATTCATCAAACACGGGCTCCATGAACACACCCATATTACTCCCTGGGTGTCCAGGAATTATCAACGACAAGAACACGTTATGTCGTTGAAAGGAGACACCGGGGGGAGATTAAGGGGGATAACAAAGACGGGCCAACATGTATATGGGGCAGCCATCATTCCATAAGGATTGAACCCATCTGTTGCCAACGCGACACGTACATTATGAGCCTCATCTGCTTTGTCACGATGTTTGTCATTAAAGCGGATCCAAGCTTCACCATCGGATGGATGTACCATCTTGTCAGGATTGTACCGTTTGCCATTTTTGTGCCATGTCATCTGTTTCACGGATTCCTCGGTCATGTATAGCCGTTGGATCCTCGGTATGAATGGAAGGTACCGTAGGATTTTTATGGGGATCGTAAGTTGCTTCTTCTGGCCATCATCAGAGTCTACCTCCAGGTACCTGGAGGATTTACACTTTGGACAGAACTTTGCATGCTCGTGTTCTTTCCTAAATAGGACGCACCCTTTCGGATAAGCATGTATCTGCTCATACGGCATCTTAAGTGCTCGAAGGAGTTTCTGTGACTCGTACATGCTCTTTGGCAGAATGTGGCCCTCCGGAAGCAGGGTGCCAATCACGGCCAACATCTTATCGAAGCCAGGTTGACTCAAGTTTAACTTGGACTTCAACCCCATTAAGCGTCCAATGGCATCCAGTTGAGACACCGTTGACCGATCGTGAAGGGGTTTCTATGCCGAGTCCATCATATCATAGAACGCCTGTGCGGCTGCCTCCATCTCCTCCTTCTCACGTCCCTCATCCAACTGTCCTTGGTGAAAGTCATCTAACATGTCTGCTACCCTGGCATCAGCATCAAAAGCCTCCACCCGTGGTCTCACCACCTCCTCTCTCATACGATGGGCTTCACCATGGTGGACCCACCGGGTGTAGTCCGGCGTAAATCCATTCTTCACAAAATGTTTACCCATTTCCACCTTGTTTACCCTTCTCCTATTTCCACATTTGCTGCAGGGACACAAAACTAGACAATGTCCTTTAGCAGCGTTGTCAAATGCACTATTCAAGAAAGCATCGGTCTTGTTCATCCATTCCGTGGTGTAATCACTCTGACTTCTCCAGCCCGTATACATCCACTGACGGTCCTCCATCCTCTAACATATGTATCAGCGAGTAATGTAACCATTAATTGCATCTACATGGTGTTCCTACTGTCTAATAGGTGAGGATAGGTCCTAATCCCACCTGCAGATGCATAGATTAGGTTAGTTTCCATGCTCTACTCCTATCCGAGATAGAATTTCGGTAGCACCTCCCCGCTGTTCTCCAGATACACGTCCTGCCAGAGAAGAGTGTGTATCCGGAGAACAACAGGGAGGTGATGCCGAAACTCTGTCTCGGACCAGAGCAGAACATGGGAACTAACCCACCTACGCATCCACGGGCTGTCCAAAAAGCGTGGACAATCCGAAATAGATACGGTCATAGATATGCAAAGATCTGCATACCTCCAACCGTATCTCTTTCGAACGGGAGACGCCTAACTGGGTTACGCGATCTACGACAATGATACAAAAAGAGGGGTTATACCTAGGGTGGCAGCGGAGTCAGGCTAGCAGGGCCATGGTGGGTCGGTGTAGTGGCGAGACGACGCGGTGCAGGCAGACCGGCACGGTGGCGAGAACTCCGACTCAACTTCGACGGGCTCTTCTCTACAAAAATGGAACAAAATACTGTCATTTACAAAAAAATTCGGCAGAACCTCCCCTGCACGGTGAGGTTTCTAAAACCTGCAAAAAACAAACGGCACGATGGCCGACATGCACATATGGCTCAACAGAAGCCATGTAGTTTGGATATCAATCCATGCAGAAGAATATATCCAAGTAGTACCACTGCTTGTACTACTACTTTCACTATTGCTACTACTACTACCATTGGTTCTACTACTACCACTATTGCTACAACTACTACCATTAGTTGTACTACTACTACTACCACTACTTCTACTACTACTACCACTAATTATACTACTAATACTACCACTAGTTGTACTACTACTACCACTAGTACAACTAATACTACTACAACTACAACTACCTCGATAATAATAAGTGAGAAGGCATACCTGACGGGCGACGGGGTACGGGCGGGCGGCGTCGGGATCGGGCGGAGTCGAGGACGGGGTCGGGCACGGACGGCGTCGGGGCGGGCGGTCCACGGGGCGCGGCCGGGGGCAGGGCGCGGCCGGGAAAAGGGTGCAGATGGGCGCAGGGCCGGCCGGGGGCACGGCGCGGCCAGCGGCAGGGCGCACGGGTAGCACGGGCGGCCGGGCACGCGGGCAGTGACGGCACGGCGGCGCGGGCAGCGAGGGCACGGTGGCGCGGACATCAGATATCACATGTAGAGATGTCCTGCTTTGTAAGCATCGTACGTGACAACGTGCATGAAATCTTTTGAAATTTTTATCATAGCCTCCACATATGATATCACGACATCTCAACAAGTTTCTTGATTTTCGGACTTCGTTTGCTTTTTATAGAATTTAACTAGGAGTTTCTGGTGCTTTAAAAGGGCTGCACAAAAAAATTGGAGGCCAAAAACAAAAAAAACTTTGCCGAGTGCCGGGGCATGGCACTCGGTAAAGGGTGTCTTTGCCGAGTGCCAGACATAAGGCACTCGGCAAAGAGTGTTTTAAATTTTTTTAAAAAATTTCCTCTTTGCCGAGTGTATCCACAGGGGCACTCGGCAAAGTATTTTTTTAAAAAAAATTAAATCTTTGCCGAGTGCCGTCCCAGGGGCACTCGGCAAAGTATTTTTTTTAAAAAAAAAATTCTTCGCCGAGCGCCAGATCTGAGACGCTCGCCAAAGAATTTATAAAAAAAATTTAAATCTCTACCGAGTGCCAGATCTGGGGCACTCGGCAAAGAAATTAAAAAAAACAAATGTTTGCCGAGTGCCTAACAGCAGACGCTCGGCAAAGAAGGCCGTGATCGAACGCCGTTCCGCGTGCAGCCTATGCCGAGTGTAGATATTTTGCCGAGAGTCTGACGCTCGGCAAAGAAGTCCTTTGCCAAGTGTCCGTGTTTGCCGAGTGCCCGGCACTCGGCAAAGAAGGTCTTTGCCGAGTGCCCGATTTTTGACACTCGGCAAAGCATTTTGCACTTGGCAAAGTCTCTATTTCCAGTAGTGTATGAGTGAGATGTACTAGTATTGTTTTTAATCTATCTTTACATCCGTAAGACGTCTCTGCTGCGTGGGATATCTTGGCGCTCCATTGGGCCCCAGCGGAGGACCAACGAGCGGAGTGGAGTGGCTGCAGCGGTTGTAGGTCCTTGTAATCAACCACTCTACAGTATCTGTACAGTAGGGATGATGTGGAGCTACTGTAGGATTCAAAGGCCAAAATAAACTCTAGAAAGACAGAGAGACCATAAAAAAAATCTAGCAAGGTGGTCACCTAGGTTAGATCTTTTTGATGTGGACATGCGTATACTAGATCGGAAGCTTGGCAGAAGAATGTAAGCATGTATTTTTTTTAAAGGACAACAAGAGCTCTCTGTATTTTTATTAGAAGAAGAAAGGCAATACAAAGTGCAGATATAGTAGGTGCCAGCTAATTAACTACTAGGTGTCATTTTAGCTAAGAAGAAAGGCAATAAAAAGTGCAAGTCCCAAGGAAACACAGTGTGCATGCATCGCATTGGCCATTAACGACGATGTCTGGCTATAAAACCCTCTTGCCATCTAAAGTTCTCAAATCTAAAGTTCTCTAAGTGATTTTGAGCTAACATCTAAAGTTCTCTAAGTTAAAGTATTCAATCTGCAATATAAGGTGTCAAGTGACTCACAGGAGTAGTTGTGGGTGGCTGAGGTGGAGGGAATAGCATCGGTGGTGGTGGCAAAGCTTGCCCCATACACGATGCAAAATTCTGCATGTATTGGAACATTTGGTCCATCCTCAACCGATTTTCTTCCTCTATCCTCTGCATCATCCGCCGTTGTTCTTCCTCCATGTTCTGCTGCTCGGCCGCCACCCTCTGCTGAATCATCTCCTCCATCCTCGTCTCCATCTCCTGCCGTTGCTTCATTTCTGCTTCCACCCAGGCCTATAATATTTCATCCCAATGTTACAATGCAAAGGTAAAGTACGTAACAATCAACGAACCTTAAATAAAACAGAAATAACCTGAAGAGCCTCCATCTGGAACTATGTAGTGGTTGGTCGTGGGCGTATCGCCGGGCTCGAGCTCAAGCTCCTTGCTCGGATCTGGGAGAGAGTGGGAGTAGAGGCCATGTCAATTGTACTGTCGCCAATCTAGTACCGGCCATGCTTCTTGCCTCCTCCCACCCTCATCACGATTTCTCCATCAAGATCCTGGGTGCTTGGATCGAACTCTGACACATGAACCACCCTTGCCATCGCTGTGTACTCAGTGACGCGGCTGTGGATGCTGGGATCGTTGTATACCTCGGGCGGGTCCTCCAGTTTGAAGTCGATGTTTGCCGTCGCCTTGCCCTTTTTGGACAGAGCCCATGCCTTGAACTGGGAGCAAGGCTGGCCATCATGTGATGACAACTGCGGTAAAAATGCAAAATGATTAGAAATTATGCAGAATTGAACGTTAGAATAAAGAAATGAATTCGCGTACCTATGTTTCCCTGTATTCGTCGAGGCTCAGGCTGCCTTGATGGTGTGATGCACGTGGCATCAGCAAACACCGGTCCCGGCAAGCGTTGTGCGTCTCCACCCACCCGGGCTCCAACCGCTTGTCCACCATGTATTCCCAGCACCCGGTATGCTGGGCGCACCAGTACGGAGGCACCTACGTCATCAAGTGTATGACATATGAAAAAATAAAATTAAGCATAATAAATCTCATAAAAAGTAAGTATTAATGTTCTATATTTACCTTCAAAAATTGTTCCAAGGTCAGGTTCATTGTTCTTGCCTCTTCTTTTTTAACCTTCATCCCTCTATATTGGGCATAGTAGTCGATGATGGCCTGGATGCGCACCTCGTAGTGCATGTCCTTCACGAGCTTCTTGGCGGCTTCTTCAGAGATGGAGGCCACCTTGGCCTCGTACCCCTCCTGACATCTGTAGAAGTCCTACATATAGACGCGATATATACAGTCATTACTTCAAGAATGTCAAGTGAATGTGATGTATTGAGTAATGTAGTATGAGGAATACTTACCCACAGCTCGCCCTTCACCCGCTCTGCCTTGTTGGGGAATACCCTGCCGTCATGATCAGCAGCGTCGTGGGCGGCGACGTAGTGGTCCCATGTGTAGGCCGGCACCTGCTCTTCGCCGAACTGCACTAAGCCAGGGAAGTGTAGCCTGCACAAAAGGCCAAGGATGCCGTTGGCCTTGCGGTTGTGATCACCCCCACTAACCTTAATCCAACCCCTGTCCAAGTGATTAAGATAAATTATTAGTTTCCATTGTAATTTTCAACATATCAAATGAAAAATTATTGAGAACATCTAAAGTTATTTACTTTTTCCCAGAGGGTTGAATCATCGGGCGTCGCTCAAGAGGTATCAGTCGCCTCGGGAGGGTCGAGGGACCTCGCAACCAGACCTGTGAACCAACTGCCTTCTCCTCCACCTGCTCCTGTTCCTCCTATACCTCCTCGTCACCAGAGGCGTGTGCGGAAGGTACCTCGTCCTCGTCACTAGAGGCGTGCGCGGAAGGTACCTCCTCCTCCTTAGACGACGACGAGGGAGCTACAGGCAACAGGGGCCTTGCCCCTTTACCCTTCCCCCTACCCTTCCCTCAACCCTTGCCTTGACCCCTCCCTTGACCTTTCCCTGAAGCTGACCCTGAAGCTGCAGCTTTGAATTTTCTATAAAGCACCGCGATCTTCCTTGTACCGCCCACCATTGTTCAATACCCTGCAATTAAAAAGAGTAAACCAATTAGCACATATAATACTTAGAAAGATAAGCAAAATAAACTAAACATACTTTAAAAATAACATGGTATGACAAATAATAAAGAAATTAGTACGGCTCATACATGTATTAGAAATAATCATCATGATCGGGATTAGCTGGATCATAAGTCTCATCATCACTATCACGTGTGTCGATATAATCATGCCCGTGCTCCGAAGGAGGAATGTCGTCATCACTGTCATTGCCTAAATGTAATCGCTGAAGTAATTCTAAGTCCTTCACATTGTGAACCTCGTCTCCAGCGTCCTCGTCAGCAACCCTTTCATTGTCTACTTCCATTTCGATCGCTTCGGTTAAGTCTATCTCAAAACTCCCTTTGAGCCCATCTTCTTGGAAGAACTCTCTATCATATGTGTTGGGCCTATGTTATAATCTTCATTGTTTGGTACAGTTAGTTTACCGTGTGGCGATATCTTGTACACAACATCCCAACCCTTAAGACGGTCGTCGATTTGGCACGGGTATGAGAGATAATAAACTAGCATGGCCTATTGAGCCACAATATAGACATCGTCTCCTGGTAAGACGGATGATTGTCGAATTTCGACTAGCCCATGATTAGTGGTCCGTCTCACTACTGATGGATCAAACCAATGGCATTTGAATATGGCTGGATTAAGAGGTTTGCAACCATGGAACATGAGTTCGTATATTTCTTCAATTCTTCCATAGTACTCGACCCCATCAAAGCCTGGCGTAAAAACTCTGGTATTTGTGGTTCTTCGATTGGGCCGACTCTGCTCATGGCTTGTTGTGTGAAAGCGATAGCCATTCACGTCATAACCAGTAAACGACCTGACCCTATAGGCACAGCCATCGGCAACTTGTCTCAACTCAGCACTCATAGACGCATCAGTTTGGCCCTACAAGTTCAAGCAGGGTGGTTCGTTATATTATTCTCATGTACGAGCAACTTGTAATGTCAAACTAAGTACGAGCTAAATTGGACTGTACCTTCTGTTTGAACCAAGAAATGAAATCAGGCATTCCATTTCCCGCACCCTCTCTGAGAAGGGTCTCAGCTTCCTACGGGATAGGTTTCATTGATACGCCAGAATTGACGATGAAATTCTCTATACCAACAAGAAACATGGGAGTTGGACACAGAATAGTGACTACTTGAGAACAAGTTTATTGAGAACTTACAGCATGTACGGCTCCACTTTGGATAGGTTGGTCAACACATACAGCATGATAGTGCGTAACTCTTCATGTTTCAAGGTCTTGTGGGTCGCACCACTTGCACTTCTGAGTTGCCCTCAGAAAATGCTAAGGCTTGATTCATCTTCGCCGGCATTGTAACGAGGGAGTGGATTATGCACGCTAGGAAGGTTGTCAGCATAGTATTTTGTTGTGAAGTTTGACACCTCCTCTAGAATGTATGCCTCTGCAATGGATGCTTCAAATTTGCATTTATTTTTACATTTAGTTCAAAGAACCTTTTGACATCTCTCAATTGAATAGCACCAACGGCCCTGCATAGGCCCCCCCATTCGTGCTTCATACGGGAGGTGCAGAATCATATGCTGCATCAGATTGAAGAAGCTGGGTGGAAAAATCTTCTCCAACTTACAGAGCAACACAGGCGCCATTCTTTCTATTTCTTCAACCACGGTATGAGATAACTCCTTGGCACAAAGCTGGCGGAAGAAATTGCTCAACTTCGCTAGCACCTGCCAAACATGCTCAGGGACATAGCCTCGAACCATCACCGGAAGTAGGCGCTCAAGCCATATGTGGTAATCATGACTCTTGAGCCCATTGATTTGCATAGTAGCTAAGTTCACTCTCCTCTTTAGATTCATTGCATACCCATCAGGAACATTAACGTTTGGAGCCATTCTAGTACCTCCCTCCTTTGGGCCCTCGTCAGGACAAAATCGGCCTTAGGCTTTCTCCATGACTTGCCGGCTCTAGGAGGCACCATGTCTAGCTTTGGCCTATCGCATAACCTCGCTTGATCCACTCGAGCCTTAACATTATCCTTTGTCTTATCAGGAATGTCCATGATTGTACCAAAAATTGCCTCGACGATATTCTTTTTAGTGTGCATTACATCAATGTTATGTGGAAGAAGAAGATCATCAAAATAGGGGAGGTTCCACAAGCACGACTTCTTAGTCCAAGCATGTTGCTCGCCATATCCCACAAAACCACCTTCTTGTTTATTGACCACAAGAGCATCTAACTGAGCACGAATCATGGCTCCTGTCATCATCTGCGGTGCAGGGTCTTTAACTACGACATCTTTCATAAAGTTCTTGATGTCTAGTCTAAATGGATGGTCAGGAGGGAGGAATTGTTGATGTTTGTCGAACAAAGAATAACTGCCACCCTTCGTCAACCAAATGAACTTCAGAGAAGCCTTGCATACTGGGCATAGGAACCTCCCGTGAACACAGCAGTAGTAGAAAATCCCATATGCTGGCAAGTCATGCATGGAGTACTAGTACCAAACATGCATTTTAAAGTTTGTCTTTGTAGCTTGGTCGTATGTCCATACCCCTTTGTCCCAAGCACCGACCAAATCATCAATCAGAGGCTCCATGTACACACTCATATTATTCCTCGGGTGTTCTAAAATTATCAACGACAAGAATATGTTCTGTCATTGAAAGACGACGCTAGGCGGGAGATTGAGGGGCATTATGAACATGGGCCAATAGGTGTACGGGGCAGCTGCCATTCCATAAGGATTGAACCCATCTGTTGCCATCGCAACACGTACATTATGAGCCTCTAGAGCTTTCTCACGATGAATCTCATCAAACCTTGTCCAGGCTTCACCATCGGATGGGTGTACCATCTTCTTAGGATTGTATCGACGTCCATTTTTGTACCATGTCATCTATTTCACAGATTCCTCAGTCATGTAAAGCTGTTGGATCCTCGTTATGAAAGGAAGGTACCGTAGGATCTTCACGAGGATTGCGAGCTGCCTCTTCTGACCATCACTAGAGTCTACCTCTAGGAACCTAGACGATTCGCACTTCACACAGTACTTTTCTTCCGCATACTCTTTCCTAAATAAGATGCATCCCTTCGGACACGCATGTATCTGCTCGTATGACATCTTAAGTGCACGAAGGAGTTTCTGTGCCTCATACATGCTCTTTGGCAAGATGTGACCATCCGGGAGCAGGCTGCCAACAACTATGAGCATAACATCGAAGGCATCTTGACTCAAGCTAAACTGGGACTTCACGACCATTAGGCATGCAATGGCATCCAGTTGAGAAACCTTGGAATGCCTATGAAGGGGTTGCTGTGCCGCAGACAACATGTCGTAATACGCCTTTGCGGTAGCCTCTGGCTCCTCCTCCCTACGTCCTTCATCGAAGTATGCATCATGATAGTCATTTAACATGTCTCCTACCCCAGCATCCCCATCATATTCCTCGATGCGTTGTCTCATGACCTCGTCTCTCCCACGATCGGCTTCACCATGGCAGATCCACCTGGTATAGTCTGTCGTAAATCTATTCTTGCAAAGATGTTTACCCATGGCCACCGTTGGTTTGCCGACGCATGTTTGCACATTTGCTGCAGGGACACCAAGTGACAGTAGCTCCTTTAATCCTTGCAAATGCCCGTTCCAAGAAAGCATCGGTCTTGTCAATCCATTCATCGGTCAACGAAGTCTGACTAGAGCGGCCTGTGTACATCCACTCACGGTCATCCATCCTCTAGCATATCAGCGAGTAATATAAAAAATCATGTTGTATCTACATGTTCCTATACTATCTAATAGGTGAAGATAGGTCCTAATCCCACTCGAGGATGTGTAGATGGGGTTAGTTTCCATGCTCTACTCCTATCCGAGACAGAATTTCGGTAGCACCTCCCCGCTGTTCTCCAAATATACGTCTTGGAAGAGAGATTGTGTATCCGGAGAACAATAGGGAGATGCTGCCGAAACTCTATCATGGATCGGAGTAGAGCATGGAAACTAACCGCATCTACACATCCTCGGGCTGTCAAAAAAACGTGGACAATTCGAAACAAATTATAGATATGCAAAGATCTGCATATTTCCAACCGTATCTCTTTCGAACGGGAGACGCCTAGCTAGGTTACGTGATATACGAACATGATACGGAAAGAAGGGTCTTTTATGCCTCACCTTGCTGTCCTGCAAAGTGACGAGTCGAGGATGTTGCAATAGACTCTCCTGCAATAAAAGGAACATAATAGTGTCAAATCTAAACTTCGGCAACACCTCGCCTGCACGGGGAGGTTTTCAAAACCTGCAACAAATAAAATGGCACGATGGCCGACAACCAAATACACATCTTATACCTTGCAAAACGACGGCAAGTTGTGGGGCGGCGGGAGGGCAAGGCGGAACCAGGGGGCAGGGTGGGGCAGGGAGCGGCGAGAAAAACCTACAAGTTGAAGATAATAGAGAGCCAAATGCATCGGGTCAGTAAGTGTATAGCGAGATCATTAAAAGAATGTAGCTGTAGCTTTAGATTCAGAATTTTCTAGAGCTATAAACAGGTAGCTCTAAAATTAATTTATGGATTTCTTATGGCTAGCTCTGCTGAAACGGGCCCTGGTATGAGATTTTTTTTGAGGGATGGTATGAGATGGTTTTGATATATGCTTAGAACGTTTCTGAAAATTTTTGAGAATCTTGCTCATTGTTCTTGCTTTTTAAATGGCTTTATAATTTCTATAAGATTCTCAATATACTTAACCTTTGAATAGATGATGCATCGCATGCAAAATTGTCGAAATCACCACCATACAAGGCGCGTATAATTTGCATGAGCGTGTAGCGCAACATAACTGATCGAGGAAATAATCAGACAAGTTCAAGCACAACTGCAAAGCGAGGAATGAAACAAGGACCATCCACCAGAATGCTGGAGCACCCGTACGTCATACTAAATAAAATTATTTAGAAGATGAAACATCCATTAATTTACAGGACCAAACATGCATTAAACTAGCCATTAATTTACAGGATGAAACATGCATTAAACTAGGCTACTAGCTGGAATACAGAAGCCCTACACAAGCAAAACACTACAAGATGACACCATCCTTCCATTCCATTCGTTTGCTGTTGTATGATTCTACAACCTGAATGGAATGCATGATGACTGTACTCACAGAGTATAATATTGCTGATACAGGATAGGAACTAGAATATACAGTTGCAGACTAGCAGTCTTCCAGATATGCATCATTTCACGTACTTGACCTTGCCATCAGTTAAAAAGAACACGACAGTACAGTGACAGGTATGCATCTAGGCAGTCCTGAAAATGCGCATGGAGCAAATTCGCATCTAGAACATGTGGCCCTGCCCTTCCCACCAAACAGAGCTCGCAATCTCCTGACTCACTGCTACAGAGTTCAAATCTTGTGAATTAGGGGTGGAGATTGGGGCTCACCTTGGGAGGACCGGAGCAGGAATGGGGGAAGGACAGTCACCGGACAAGGATGTCGAATCGGGGAAGGACAGCTACCCCGGCGAGGGGGACAACCTGGCGGCAGACGCTGGAAGGCAGGGGCACCGGGTGGCCGGGCTGCCGTGCAGTGGCAGGAGGGGCGTCGCTCCGGGGGCCGGAAGCGGCGTCGCGCTGGGATGGCGGGGGCCCGGCGGGGGCGGGGGGGGGGGGGGGGGCGGCCTGCTGGCGGCGGAGGGTGGTGGCCCGGCTGCGGGGGGGGGGGGGGTGGCGGCCCGGCAGCAGAGGGCGGTTTGGCGGCGCGGGGTGGGGGGTGGCGGTCCAGCGGCACGGAGGGCGGTCCGGCGGCGCGGCGTGTGTGCGCGGGGGGGTGTGTGAGTGTGTGGCCGGATAGGGTAAAAACCAAAGGTATGCCGAGTGCCAGATTGCGGGCACTCGGCATTGTTTTTTTTTCAATTTCCAACAGATATGGTATTGGTAAGTGGGGTCGGCTTGGGTATGTTGCCGAGTGTCCACTATATGACACTCGGCAACTATATTGTTTGCCGAGTGTCGTACAGTTAACACTCGGCAAAATAAATTGATATTTCATGCCCACCCATCCTCCTTCTTCATAACGTGTTTTACTAAATTTGTTACGATGTAATTTGAAAATACCTTGTCAAATTCACTCAACAATGCATATTTGATTTTTCTATGAATATTAATCCATTATTTCATGCAGTTATAGCTCAAATTCAATTTATATCAATTAAAATTCTATAATTGCAGTTAATAAATTAAAATTATCAAACGAATCCGAAAAATTACCAAAATTTTACATGAACCAATCTATGCTTGTCTATTGCCTATACAAAAAGTATTGAAGTCAAACCCCAATTTGACCTTCACTTTGACTCCAAATCTTACCGGATCCTTCTCAACGCTACGATTCTTCTTCAGGAGATGCTTCGGTTTGTAAGCGTCGTACGTGACAAATTATGCGAAACCTTCTCAATTTTTTTCCATAGTCTCCACGTATGATATCAGGAGATCTTGACAAATCTCGTCATTTTCAGACTTTGTTTGCTTTTTTTAGAATTTAAAAACCATTCGGCCACACGTTTGTGGTCGTGTTTCCTGAACAAAATGTTCGAAATTTTTTTTCATTTCCCGAGTAAGGCCCCAAAATGGACTCAATAACATGAATATGATTTTTTCACTCAATTTATTCCATTATTTGAATCACTTGCAGTTCAAATTTGACTTAAAACCAAAAATTCCTCTAAATGTAATAAATTAATTAAATATAGCAAACATATCGAGAAATATACCAAATTTTAACATGTAGTACCACATGTTGTATGTGGAGAGTAGAAAAAGTTTGGATGGCAAGAGAGGAAAAAAATTATTATTTTGCCGAGTGCCAATAAAAAACACTCGGCAACAACATTATTTTGCCGAGTGTCAATAAAAAACACTCAGCAAACCTTTTCGATAAAGTTCTAACGGCAGGGCGGCGCACACAATGGCCGTCACATGGCCGCCGCACGCCCAGCGCACGTGCCTATACTTTGCCGAGTGTTCTTGTTTGCCGAGTGTTTTGTTGTAGGTTGCCGAGTGTTTTTTATTAGGCACTCGACAAAGTTGGGTCTTGCCGAGTGCTAGCTGTTTGCCAAGTGTTGAATTAAAAACACTCGGTAACTAGGATATTTGCCGAGTGCCCGATGGAATGCACTCGGCAAACCCTCAGGCACTCGGCAATTTTACTGTTTCCGGTAGTGTATATTTACAACCAATTTTTTTAATATAACTAAATTTGTATGCTAATGTTAATGTTCTCCACTTCAGTGTTAGGGTGAACAAAACTCTTTTCTGCATGCTACTGAAATCCTAATGTTCTCCACTTCAGTGTTAGGGTGAAGACATCACATTACCAAGCAGCTGCAATTTAATGGCCTTTGCAATCTGACCGTTGGTTACATCAGAAAAGGGTGAACTCCCGGCAGTTTGAACGAACTCCTATTTTCTCGGCTTGCTTTGGGGAAACACACTGTTACAAAAGAATAAATTGGTTCACTCACTCAATACAGCTTATATTTACAACCAAATTTTTTTTAATATAACTAAATTTGTATTCTATAGTGGTGTAGCTGATATCATCTCATATGTCCACTAGGCTGGTATTTCCTCAAATTTCTTACACAAAACTCTCTTTTTTCTGTCACACCTCTTTCATCAATTCAACACATGCTTATCAAATGTTGTCTCTAAATTCCTACTGCAACGCACAGGAAACTCTCCAAGTTGATTTTATGGTCAAGACATTTTTTTGTTATGATCCGACCAGAAAGATAACACTGTATATTCAATTGTGGTTAGCATTTTAAACTTATTTGCCTATTCTTTTTTGAAAGTCAGAAACAACCTGGATACAGCAACATACTCCCTCCGTCCACAAATGAACACAATTCTCGCTTTTCGATGAGTCAAACAGTTTGAACTTTCACTAAATTTATATAAAAAATTCTAATATTCATGATACAAAACAAGTATCATTAGATTATTAGTTGTAGATATATATTTTCATAACAAATTTATTTAAAGACATCACATTACCAAGCAGCAGCAATCTAATAACCATTACAATCTTACCATTGGTTACATAAGAAAATTGAGAACTCCGGGCCACTCTGAAGAACTCCTCTTACCTCCAGGCAGCTTGGGGAAAAATAAACGGGTAAAAGGAATAAACTAGTTCACTCACTTAATACAGCTTATGTCCACAACAAAATTTCCTTCTATATGGAACTACATTTGTATTCTACCATGGTGCAGATGATGTCATCGCATATGTCCTGTAGGGTGGTATTTCATCAAAATTGGGTAAACAAAACTCTTTTTTTTTATATCCCACCTCTTTCATGCAATCATCACGTGGTCATCTAATGTTGTCTCTAAATTCCCAAAGCAATGTGTGGGATATTCTCCAGATTGCTTTTATGGTCAAGACATTGTTTTCTTGTGATCAGATCAGAAAGATATCTATGCTGATTAATTTTTCGTTAGCATTTTTAAATGATTTGACAAATATTTTTTTTGGAAGTTGTGAACAACAAGGGTGCCAAGTAACAAACATTGCTGAAAGCTCTATCAAGATTTTATGTATTTGGTGTTCAAAATCAAGACTTAACAATTTCGATCTCTCATACTATATTCTTGAGTACTAAAACTATTGTTGTGATTCCGTGACAATCATTTATTTAAACGATGTAAACTAAATTACCAAAGACGCGCAAAAAAATATAGTTTCGCTGTGGGGGCAACAAGAATCTTTGGACCACCTCTGTATTATTTTTTAGCATGCTACATGTGCGCATAGTTGGCATACGAGGCACATTTTATTAAATGGACTCTGATTATTTTACATTTCTTAATGCACTCTGACCATTTTACATTCCGAAAATTTATTGGTTTCATATTCTAGTAAAAACTAAATAACTCGCCAAGTGTGTTTCATAATGTTTTATGTCTAATGCATTATGAAGAGTATTTATTTATTGTTTCAACTGCCCTCTCTAACCATGACCTTAGTGGAAAGACATTTTTTTATTCTTATGATTGGATCCATATCCTGCTCTTATAGCTGAACAATGACAAAACTTGGGGCAAGTAATCCAGATCTCTATGTTTAAAATAAAATTGTCTGCTGATAAGCTATTTATTACATAGAGACCTGACAGAAATCTCTGCAGATCGATTTGGAGCTGGTTTATTAAATGCTTCATTGGTTCTTTCTTGGAAATTGTAAACAACCTGGGAGACTCCAACATTAGACATGACATCAAGGGACAACCAATGTTTTACTATCATTCACCGAGACCAAGGGTAAGAGCATCTAGAGTAGCCCGTAAAGAAATTATTGCTAAATCAATCAGTTTTGCGAGTCGCTCAAAAAAGGGAGCATATCTATTGGATTTCTCCATTAATTTCCAATATCTTCCAACTAATAAAATGTAAAAGGCAGTTTTGCACCAGAAAATTCCAGACTATGTCCAAATCGCCTAGCCACGTTTATACTTTTTTTCTCTCTTATACATTTTGCATCGGGAATCCGGCCATTTCTTGTTTTATTATATTTACAACAAAAAAACTTTTTTATGTATAATCAAACACTACCGGATACAGGAGCTTTGCCGAGTGCCAAGGGCACTCGGCAAAGCCCCAAAAACACTCGGCATTTGCCGAGTGTTAAACGTCGGGCACTCGGCAAAGAGCTGTTTGCTGAGTGTCAAACGTCGGGCACTCGGCAAAGACTATGCCGAGTCCCAAAAAGCACTCAGCAAACATTTTTCAGGAAAAAATAAAAAAAAACAAGTCTCCGGCCACCAACACCACCACAGCCGCCGGCCACCACCACCACCAATATAAAAATAATATGCCACAGCATTTATGCACACTCATGTTGCTACCTTATCATGAATTTTAATTTAGTGAAAAATATTATTTTCCTATGTTTCATGAGCATAAAAAATTCATAATTAAAGCATATTAGCTCTATTTCCAAAATTTCAAATTTCAGGGTGTTACAATTCTACCCCCCCTTAAAATTTCCAAAATCTCTAAATTCCTGCAGCAACGCACAGGAAACTCTCCAAGTTGATTTTATGGTCAAGACATATTTTTTGTTATGATCCGATCAGAAAGATAACACTGTATATTCATTTGTGGTTAGCATTTTAAACTTATTTGCCTATTCTTTTTTGAAAGTCAGAAACAACCTGGATACCAGTGACATACTCCCTCGGTCCACAAATGAACACAATTCTCGCTTTTTGATGAGCCAAACAGTTTGAACTTTCACTAAATTTATATAAAAAATTCTAATATTCATGATACAAAACAAGTATCATTAGAATATTAGTTGTAGAATATATTTTTATAACAAATTTATTTGGAGACATCACATTGCCAAGCAGCTGCAATCTAATAACCATTACAATCTTACCATTGGTTACATAAGAAAATTGAGAACTCCGGGCCACTCTGAAGAACTCCTCTTATCTCCAGGCAGCTTGGGGAAAAATAAACGGGTAAAAGGAATAAACTAGTTCACTCACTTAATACAGCTTATATCCACAACAAAATTTCCTTCTATATGGAACTACATTTGTATTCTACCATGGTGCAAATGATGTCATCGCATATGTCCTGTAGGGTGGTATTTCATCAAAATTTGGTAAAAAAACTCTTTTTTTTATATCCCACCTCTTTCATTCAATCATCACGTGGTCATCTAATGTTGTCTCTAAATTCCCAAAGCAATGTGTGGGATATTCTCCAGATTGCTTTTATGGTCAAGACAATGTTTTCTTGTGATCAGATCAGAAAGATATCTATGCTGATTAATTTTTCTTTAGCATTTTTAATTGATTTGACAAATATTTTTTTTGGAAGTTGTGAACAACAAGGGTGCCAAGTAACAAACATTGCTGAAAGCTCTGTCAAGATTTTATGTATTTGGTGTTCAAAACCAGGACTTAACAATTTCGATCTCTCATACTATATTCTTGAGTACTAAAACTATTGTTGTGATTCCGTGACAATCATTTATTTAAACGATGTAAACTAAATTAACAAAGACGCGCAAAAAAATATAGTTCCGCTATGGGGGCAACAAGAATCTTTTGACGACCTCTGTATTAGTTTTTAGCATGCTACATGTGCGCATGGTTGGCATACGAGGCACATTTTATTAAATGGACTCTGATTATTTAACATTTTTTAATGCACTCTGACCATTTTACATTCCGAAAATTTATTGGTTTCATATTCTAGTAAAAAACTAAATAACTCGCCAAGTGTGTTTCATAATGTTTTATGGCTAATGCATTGTGAAGAGTATTTATTTATTTATTGTTTCAACTGCCCTCTCTCACAGTGACCTTAGTGGAAACACATTTTATTTATTCTTATGATTGGATCCATATCCTGCTCTTATAGCTGAACAATGACAAAACTTGGGGCAAGTAATCCAGATCTCTATGTTTAAAATAAAATTGTCTGCTGATAAGCTATTTATTACATACAGACCTGACAGAAATCTCTGCAGATCGATTTGGTGCTGGCTTATTAAGTGCTTCATTGGTTTTTTCTTGGAAATTGTAAACAACCTGGGAGCCTCCAACATGAGACATGTCATCAAGGGACAACCAATGTTTTACTATCATTCACCGAGACCAAGGGTAAGAGCATGTCGAGTAGCTCCTAAAGAAATTATTGCTAAATCAATCAGTTTTGCAAGTCGCTCAAAAAAAGGGAGCATATCTGTTGGATTTCTCCATTCATTTCCAATATCTTCCTCCTAATAAAATGTAGAAGGCAGTTTTGCACCAGAAATTCCAGACTATGTCCAAATCGCCTAGCCACGTTTATACTTTATTTCTCTCTTGCCCTTTCTTGTTTTCTTATATTTACAACAAAAAACTTTTTTATGTATAATCAAACACTACCGGATACAAGAGCTTTGCCGAGTGCCAAGGGCACTCGGCAAAGCCCCAAAAACACTCGGCAAAGCATTTGCCGAGTGTTAAACGTCGGGCACTCGGCAAAGAGCTGTTTGCTGAGGGTCAAACGTCGGGCACTCGGCAAAGACTATGCCGAGTCCCCAAAAAGCACTCAACAAACATTTTTCAGGAAAAAAAAAAACAAGTCGCCGGCCACTAGCACCACCATAGCCGCCGGCCACCACCACCACCAATATAAAAATAATATGCCACAGCATGTATGCACACTCATTTTGCTACCTTATCATGAATTTTAATTTAGTGAAAAATATTATTTTCCTATGTTTCATGAGCATAAAAATTTCATAATTAAAGCATTTTAGCTCTATTTCCAAAATTTCAAATTTCAGGGTGTTACAATTCTACCCCCCCTTAAAATTTCCAAAATCTCTAAATTCCTGCAGCAACGCACAGGAAACTCTCCAAGTTGATTTTATGGTCAAGACATATTTTTTGTTATGATCCGATCAGAAAGATAACACTGTATATTCATTTGTGGTTAGCATTTTAAACTTATTTGCCTATTCTTTTTTGAAAGTCAGAAACAACCTGGATACCAGCGACATACTCCCTCGGTCCACAAATGAACACAATTCTCGCTTTTTGATGAGGCAAACAGTTTGAACTTTCACTAAATTTATATAAAAAATTCTAATATTCATGATACAAAACAAGTATCATTAGAATATTAGTTGTAGAATATATTTTCATAACAAATTTATTTGGAGACATCACATTGCCAAGCAGCTGCAATCTAATAACCATTACAATCTTACCATTGGTTACATAAGAAAATTGAGAACTCCGGGCCACTCTGAAGAACTCCTCTTATCTCCAGGCAGCTTGGGGAAAAATAAACGGGTAAAAGGAATAAACTAGTTCACTCACTTAATACAGCTTATATCCACAACAAAATTTCCTTCTATATGGAACTACATTTGTATTCTACCATGGTGCAAATGATGTCATCGCATATGTCCTGTAGGGTGGTATTTCATCAAAATTTGGTAAAAAAACTCTTTTTTTTATATCCCACCTCTTTCATTCAATCATCACGTGGTCATCTAATGTTGTCTCTAAATTCCCAAAGCAATGTGTGGGATATTCTCCAGATTGCTTTTATGGTCAAGACAATGTTTTCTTGTGATCAGATCAGAAAGATATCTATGCTGATTAATTTTTCTTTAGCATTTTTAATTGATTTGACAAATATTTTTTTTGGAAGTTGTGAACAACAAGGGTGCCAAGTAACAAACATTGCTGAAAGCTCTATCAAGATTTTATGTATTTGGTGTTCAAAACCAGGACTTAACAATTTCGATCTCTCATACTATATTCTTGAGTACTAAAACTATTGTTGTGATTCCGTGACAATCATTTATTTAAACGATGTAAACTAAATTAACAAAGACGCGCAAAAAAATATAGTTCCGCTATGGGGGCAACAAGAATCTTTTGACGACCTCTGTATTAGTTTTTAGCATGCTACATGTGCGCATGGTTGGCATACGAGGCACATTTTATTAAATGGACTCTGATTATTTAACATTTTTTAATGCACTCTGACCATTTTACATTCCGAAAATTTATTGGTTTCATATTCTAGTAAAAAACTAAATAACTCGCCAAGTGTGTTTCATAATGTTTTATGGCTAATGCATTATGAAGAGTATTTATTTATTTATTGTTTCAACTGCCCTCTCTCACGGTGACCTTAGTGGAAACACATTTTATTTATTCTTATGATTGGATCCATATCCTGCTCTTATAGCTGAACAATGACAAAACTTGGGGCAAGTAATCCAGATCTCTATGTTTAAAATAAAATTGTCTGCTGATAAGCTATTTATTACATACAGACCTGACAGAAATCTCTGCAGATCGATTTGGTGCTGGCTTATTAAGTGCTTCATTGGTTTTTTCTTGGAAATTGTAAACAACCTGGGAGCCTCCAACATGAGACTTGTCATCAAGGGACAACCAATGTTTTACTATCATTCACCGAGACCAAGGGTAAGAGCATGTCGAGTAGCTCCTAAAGAAATTATTGCCAAATCAATCAGTTTTGCAAGTCGCTCAAAAAAAGGGAGCATATCTGTTGGATTTCTCCATTCATTTCCAATATCTTCCTCCTAATAAAATGTAGAAGGCAGTTTTGCACCAGAAATTCCAGACTATGTCCAAATCGCCTAGCCACGTTTATACTTTATTTCTCTCTTGCCCTTTCTTGTTTTCTTATATTTACAACAAAAAAAAACTTTTTTATGTATAATCAAACACTACCGGATATAGCAGCTTTGCCGAGTGCCAATGGCACTCGGCAAAGCATTTGTCGAGTGTTAAACTTCGGGCACTCGGCAAAGGTTTTGATGGTAAAGAGCTGTTTGCTGAGTGTCAAACGTCGGGCACTCGGCAAAGACTGTGCCGAGTCCCCAAAAAACACTCGGCAAACATTTTTTAGGAAAAAAAACAAGTCGCCGGCCACCACCACCACCACAGCCGCCAGCCACCACCACCACCACGGCGCCACGACCACCACCACCACCACGCCCCGCCACCGATCACCACCACGCCGCCCGCCGGCGCGCTCCTCCCTGCCGGATCCGCCATCGGAGGGCACCTCCCCACCGGATCCGCCGCCTCCACGCTGCTGCTCCACGCCGGATCCGCCCGCCTCGACGCTGCTGCTCCCCGCCGGATCCGCCCGCCTCCGCCGTGGATCTAATCACCGGCGAGGGAGAGAGTGAGGGAGATGAAGAGAGGAAAAGAGAGGGAGATGGGGAGAGCTGACCTACCTCGGACCCACGCTGGCCGCCGCAACCCCATCGTCGCCGAATTCGAGCCCTAGCAGCCGGATCCGACAGATGCCGCCGTCGCGAGTTCCACCCACCACGGATCCGCCACCGTGGAGCTCCCCTTGGCCCTCCTCGCCGGATCCAATGCCAGCCGCCGTTGCGAGGACCACCCGCCGCGGATCCGTCGGCCTGGAGCTCATCTTGGTCCTCCACGCCGGCGGGGGAAGAAGGGAGGGGAGGGGCACCCGCCGGGGAAGAAGAAGGGGGAGGGGAGGGCGTGGGCGGATCTAGGGAGGGAGGAGGAGAGGGAGGGCGTGGGCGGATCTGGGGAGGGAGGAGGAGAGAGGGCGCGGGCGTGGCGACGCCGGAGATCCGTCGGGAGGGAGGCGGAGAGATAGGGGGCGGGCAGATCTGGGGAGGGAGGAGGAGAGAGAGGGCATGGAGGAGGAGAGAGAGGGGCCGGCGGATCTGGGGAGGGAGGAGGAGAGAGGGCGCGAGCGGATCCGGTTAATTAAGTAGGTTTTTTTTCTTTGCCGAGTGTCCTAGATCTGGGCACTCGGCAAAGTTGTTTTTTCATTTTTTTCTTCTCCTTTCCTAGAAAAAAGATTTTTATTTCTTTGCCCAGTGCAAAAAAGAAAACACTCGGCAAACCCCCTCTTTGTCGAGTGTTTTTTTTGACACTCGGCAAACCTCCTCTTTGCCGAGTGTTTTTTTTTTGCCGAGTGTTTTTAGCGCAGCACTCGCCAAAGAACTTGTTCGCTGAGTGCCCGAGGGAATACACTCGGCAAACCTAAAAACACTCTGCAAATTTGACGTTTCTGGTAGTGAAATGTGTACTCTACAGTGGTGCAGCTGATTTCATCACATATGTCCACTAGGCTGGTGTTTCCTCAAAATTTCTTAAACAAAACTCTTTTTTCTATCACACCTCTTTGGTTCATTCAACACTTTCATAGCCAAAAAACCACAAAACATGGGGCAAGTAATCCAGATCCATATTTCAAATGAACGAGTCCACAAACCAGATACTTGTAACGTAGAGACCAGAAAGATACCTCTGCAGATCAATTTATTGCTGCCTTCTTAATTAAATGCTTCATCTGTTATTATTTT
The DNA here is from genome assembly GCF_019320115.1 of Miscanthus floridulus. NCBI lineage: Eukaryota > Viridiplantae > Streptophyta > Magnoliopsida > Poales > Poaceae > Miscanthus > Miscanthus floridulus. Next base: position 34,748,616 of record NC_089588.1, on the reverse strand, counting down.
GAAAATCAAACAACTAGATGCCACCAACGTCAGACATGTCATCAACGGACAACCAGTTTTTTACGGTGTTCAAAACCAGGACATAACCATTATTGTGTCTTATACTATATTGATGAGTAATGAAACTGATGGTCTAAATCCGTGACAACAGTTTAATTGTATCATGTAAACTAAATTATCATTGATGTCCATGAGAAATATAGTATTGGTATGGGGACAATAAGAATCGTTTGAGTTTCTTTGTATTATTCAATTGCTTGCTACATGTGCACACACTTGCCGCCCTCGCTCTCTCCCTCTCTCTCCGCGCGCGTGTCAGTGTCTAGCTCATATTATTGGCTGCAGTTTGAACATTTGACATCACAATATTCGTTTCTGCATTGTCGCAAAAAAAAAAAATCGTTTCTGCACGCTACTGAAATCCTAATGTTCTCCACTTCAGTGTTAGGGTGAAGACATCACATTACCAAGCAGCTGCAATTTAATGGCCTTTGCAATCTGACCATTGGTTACATCAGAAAAGGGTGAACTCCAGGCTGTTTGAACGAACTCCTATTTTCTCGGCTTGCTTTGGGGAAACACACTGTTACAAAAGAATAAATTGGTTCACTCACTCAATACAGCTTATATTTACAACCAATTTTTTTTAATATAACTAAATTTGTATTCTATAGTGGTATAGCTGATATCATCTCATAGTATGCTGCTCCCGGCCGTGTATATAAGTACTGGGCATCCCTTCATTCTGGAACACACACCGCTGGTTTGCTTTCTTAGCTGTGCAAACTACTAGTAGGTAGCCATGGCCTTGTTCGCAAGAGCTCCTCTCCTTTGCGCGGCCTTTTTCGCAATAGCTCCTCTCCTTATTTGCGCGCTAGTTGAAGATGAGATGAATATCCCCCTATACATCCATCAGGTGTCGAGTGGAGCAGGCACAAACCAAGCAGTAGTGGTACAAGGATCTAGTGATAGCTTCGGTACGACTGCTGTTACTGATTGGCCTGTACTCGACGGGCCACCAGCAGATCCAAGTGCAAAAGTCGTCGGGCGTGCTCGGGGCTTCCATATGTTGGCAAGTCCTCAAGCTGAGCACAGCTGGTTCACGGCCATGAACTTAGTGTTCAAAGACGAGAGGTAAGAATCGTCTATCACAAGCAAAAACACATGTATACTATATATATGTACCTGTGCGTAGTTTCGGCATGCATGATGTTTCTTCACAAGCAAAGGCCGGAATGTGACAAAGCTATGTTCCTTACGTGGTACTTGTTTTGAAACCATAATGCAGTAGGTACAACGGGTCGACACTTGCTGTGATAGGGACTACTCCGTTTCCTAATGAATGGAGTATTGTCGGTGGGACCGGAGCACTTAGTATGGCACGTGGTATTGTCAAGTACACTGTTGATCCGAGCGCATCCATCAACGGCAAGAGGCTTTATAAAATACTTGTTCATGTGGTAAGTAGCATACCATCTTCTCGTCATGATTATTTGTTCATATTAAGTCTACTCTCCATAATATTTTTTCTTAATACAAGTTCTTATATTTCTATATCCAACAATGGTCCATTGGTATATTAACTATTGCTACTTTTGACATTTTTTGGGTTTTGTTGTGTTTATTGTTATATACTCCTCAGTGCCTAGAGCCACAATTATCCTTTTTCGCCATTTGGCAGTTTATATATAAATTGTACATACAGTGAGAACTGCCGCTGAGCACATTCCTCCTCGCCTAGGCATATTTTTTTCTTAATTTTATTTATTGTCTCGTCACCACGGCAGGTCTCCTCGCCTGTTTTTATTTTCTGTTTGGCGTGCTAACCAAAACAATGCTAACAATATTCTTCATGACAAAACAATGCTAATAAATTCTGTTCGCTTGTGCTATTCAGCCACCTTTGATCCGTACAAATCAGCCGTTGAGCAGTGTCTCTCTCTCACAACAAACCAGCCGTTCAAATCAGCAGAAGCCGATTTAATACGAGCCGAACATACTAGTGTTTCAATTACTTATTTAAATCTTACCATCCACAAATCCACCTGATATATCTGTTCACATGCATGCATGCATGGAATCTTTTTATTATTTAATTTTTTAAATGCAATATCTCCTAAACCATAAGTTCAGAGTTCCCAAAATAGATTTTTTTTATTCATAAAAAATTAAAAAAAGATTTCAAAATCTTGAAGTTTCACGTCATGTAACTTATTAATTGCAACATGCATTGCTACCCTACTACAAGTTGGTTTAGTGTATAGTTGTAAATATTATGGTATATATACGGAAGCAACATATAAACAACTATACATCGTACAGAAAATGTAGCGGCAACACGGATTACCACTCAATTGCAACTTGGTTTAGTGTGTAGTTAAAAATACTATGGTATACATAAACAACTACAAATTGCACACAAAGTGTAGTTGCAACATGGATTACTACTCAATTACACAAACTGATTTATTTTATAGTAAATACTGTATATGGTACACACAATAACACATTTTTGCCACATGGATTACTACTCCATTACAACATGATTTGGTGTATAGTTGTACCACAAAAATACAATGGTATACATAAGCAACACATTAAAAAATTGCACGAGCACAAGGTTTAAGTTGCCACTTGAATTACTACTAAATTATAATTTGGTTTAGAGTGTAGTTGAAACACAAAATACTATGCTATACACAAGTAACACATAGACTGAAACAACTACACATTACAATTTGATTACTACCAAAGTATTTTGCATTACAACTAAGTAGTAATTGAGCAGTAATCCATGTTGCAAGTGGTTATTATTGTAAATTGCAACTGTGTTACATGAAGTGCAACTGCAGGTTCTTTATACACTTTTTAAAAGAAAAAGTGCATCGAAACATAGCCTTCATGGATATCACTTTGTTTAGCACATTGTTTTCAATAATAATCTCCGTACTATTTAGAAAATGGACTTACGGGTTAGGAGATATTGTGTTTTGAAAATTTGAATCATGACAATATTCTTCGCATGCATGTGTGTCAAGTGGGTTGTGTGGAGGGTTGAGCTTAAATAGTTATCTAAATCACTAGGTATAGTTGCTTTGGTTTTGGTGGGAGGCATTACGTTATGAAGGATGTGAGCACCAAACGCAAAGTCAATGTGCAGATACAAAAAAATAATTATGTGTGTGCGGCGGGGGGGGGGGGGGGGGGGGGGGGGTTCTATATATCCTACCTCAAGATTATTTGTATTATCTTTTAAAAAGAAAACCATGGATGCAACTCCCCTCTTATAGCATTGTTGAATTATTAAAGGGAATGGCACATAAATTCCATTTTATTATTAACTTGTGTTTATACCATTATGACTTGCTCTTGGTAATAGCTAATATGTACTTTAGGTGAAGCTTTATTATAGTTTCATCCAATTTTACATGCATTAGGATTCACTAGTACTCAAATTTATTTGACATACCAATTATTTATTTTCCTAATTCCTGGTATTATGACTTAAAGGCAATATGCAGTTATTATGTTGTGATATACTTTTTAGTATTGTATCTGGGAAAATAAAGCTCTAGAAGAAAACACTTTTTAGATTGCTGAATGTTCTGCACACTTTATGCAGGTTTGTGTTAACACTGGTTGTAATTGTAACACAAAGACGAGTGAGCCTATTGTGAAGAATTAGACAACTTCATGCATGCTTGATGAGATGACCACCACGGTTGATCTACAATCCTTTTGTTGTTTGTTTCCCAAAATAAAGAATCTGGGTCATTGACTCTATTCTGCGGGTCCAGTGTTGTACCTTGCATTTTGTTCTATCAGCAATTTTAATATGTATTTCCACTCATTTTGTTCCATCTTATCATTAATAAAGCAGTATGTTAAGCCAAAAAATAATGTGAAAATTGTGTTCTTGCCCCTGTCCAGTACTCAAATTGTGATTTTGTCCCTGTTTTTTTAACTTTGTGTTTTCACCCTTGCTATTTTGATATGAATGAACTGTTTGCCCCTGCTTTAGACGTCTGTCAGATGGACATGGATGAAACGATTTAAAAAAATTCCAAATCTGAAAAGCAAAGGCGAATGACCACACTGCCCCTTATCCTTATCGTTAGGCTCCTCGTCAGCCATACAGAAGCTGCATCCCGCATCTGTTGCGGGTGAGGGCGCATGGTGCATTGGCGGCGGCTGCATCCGCGTGCCGGCGCGGGGCGGGGCTGTCTCCAGGGCAGTCGGCTCGCCCATGGGTCGGCGGCAGCGCCCGGACATGGCCTCTACGGGGCGCAGCTCGCCCGCAGATCCTAGCCGCGAGTCATCCTCTTCTGGGACCAAGGTGCTGGTGGTGGGCGGCAGCATGCAGGCCTCCAAGATATCTCAGGGCACGGTCGCCAGCATCGGAGGCCTCCTCTTCCTTGGGTTCTCTCTTTCGTCGTATTTCTACTGGCCATTGTAGTTTTTTTAGACCAAAGGCTGTTAGTCCTGCTTATATTGAAAGCAAGATAGTAACTGCTGGGAGTACCAGCTTACGTCGAAAGCGTTTTCAGAGAAACAAACAAAAGCACCTCTCAAACCTCTCGAGAACTAAGGGGGCTGATAACAGCAAAAGAGCAAACTAGAAAAAAGCAAAGACAGACAGTTCTAGACACAAAAGCAAATTTAACAATTGATCTTCAGGGTGCTGTGTCGCCATCTTCAAATCACCAGGCTTTTAGTCCCACCTGCAGCTTCAAAATCAAATCCTCCATCAATGGCTTGTCCTTCTCCTTCTGCGTCTTCATCCACGGTATCAGGAACCCGACAACAGCAGCTAGAATGATGAATGCAAAATTGTTATCTCTCACCACCTCTCCAATACCCATCACCTCTTGATAGTTAGTGACTGAAATTGGTCCTTCAAACCATCTCAAGCTCACTCTTACCCAAACCCAGATTACCTGTGCAGTGTTACAGTCAAGGTAATAAATAGCGTATAGCGGGTTGGTAGTGGATTGGCTTCGAGGTAGCGGATTGCGGATAGCGGGCGATATTGTGGATGATAAGTTCCAATAGTGGTACTTGATAATCTCACATAATTTTAAATACATATATCATAAATAATGAGTATAAATAGACATTTAATTGCACTCAAAGAACTGATGTCTCACATATTTAAATTAATAAAACAAACATGGTGTTCCACGCATTAAATTATCACATTAAGAGTTTGCAAAGAAACATATTATTTTCTTCTACACTACTGCGGCCTGCTACATGCAATTGCGGCCCGCAATATTGCTTACTATTCAGAATTGCGGCCGCAAAGTTCCAGGCTGCAAAGTTCAGAGCACTACCTCGTAGCGGTAGCGGCAATGGGACGCTACCGCTATTGTGGCCGCAACTACCACCGCTATTTATTACCTTGGTTACAGTTAAAGAAAAGGTGATTACAGGTTTCTAAACCATTACAATATTTGCATTTTTCAGATCCTTTGCCTTTCCTTACCTTCCTTTGCTCCCCTGTCAAGACCCTATCATGCCAAAGCATCCAAAGAAAAATGGTTATCTTTAGGGGCAACCTCTCTCCCCACAGCTGTTTCATCCTCAGATCTATCTCACCTCCACTAGTCATGAGCCTATACAGCCCATAGCAAGACATCATCAACCTCAGAAATATCTACTGATTCAAGATTGTTCATGAGAGTTGTCCATTCTATCACCTCTTCAGATCCAAGTCTTCTTCTCAAATCTAACTGACAACCCTCTCCATGCATCTCTGCCACTGACGCCTCTTGTTGTCTGCATATTCTGAACAACCTAGGAAAGCTAGTCTTAAGAGGACAAGTATGCAGCCAGACATCATACCAAAATCAAATCTTACTCCATTTCCAACTTTCCAACTTGCTCCTCTCTCATACCAGTCTTTGATTCCAAGCAGACCTTGCCAAAATTGAGAACCTCTTTTATCTCTGATCTGACAGAAACTTCGACCCTACAGATATTTTCTTCTCAGCACCTCTAATGCCATACTCTCCTCACCTCTATCCAACTTGTATATCCATTTTGCTAGGGGGACTGTGTTCATGGCTCTAGTATCAATAAACCCCAAACCTCCAAATTCCTTAGGTGTGGCCATGGCCTCCCATTTGACCATATGATACTTCTTATTTCCCACTCCTTCCCAAAAGAATCTACCTCTAGCGCCATTGTTGTACCACCCTGCCTTGCCTGTCATCCCTGTAGTAGTTCCTCCTGCGAGTCCCCTATTTGTTTCTTGTTCAGCTTCATTCAGTCCCTAACCTCCCTGTCCCTGGCCATTGTCAACAGTGGGGGAGGACGAAAAAAAAACTTTAAGGTGGGGCGAAGTCGATAACATATATAGTAAAGTAATATCTCTCAAAATGGTTCACTAGACATAGTGATAGTGAAGCACAATGTACAAGCATTTAGGATATAAAGAACTGTAGAAAATACAAGCAAAGTCAACTAACCATGTGACGATGAAGCTTCAGTCACGCCTAGGTGGACTAGTGAAACAATCCCGATTTTCCACGAAGGGAAAATCCACAGATACGAATTATAATGTGATAGTCCAATAGATCGAACCATCACATTATCAAATAACAGTTGATACCACAGTTCATACATAGAAGTACAAGTTTACAAGGTATTAGAACACTTGGTTACGCACCTAAATACATCGTTATACTAGCGGAAACGCACATAGGGCTTCATCAGAGTAGACGTGGCGCGTCAGTGGGTGAAGGATCCTCCTTCACAAACCATCATCAGAGTCGACATGGAGCGTCGATAGGTGAAGGCACCTCCTTCATGAGCAATCATCAGAGTAGGCGTAGAACAACAGCGGGCATAGACTTCATCTTCATCTCCTCAACCAAACTTGAGCGCAGGCACGAGACCATCTAATCCTTCTAATCTCTGTTGTCATCATCGTAGATGACATCCAAAACCTGCCAAATATCTTTCAATACGATTTGTACTGGCCACTGGCTCCCACCCTATGCGTATGCTTTGTGGTAAGTGGAATGCAAGGGTAGAGCAAAAAGGCCTATATATGGTTGTAGGTTTCCTATGCAAGTTCATCCATATTTTATAATAGTTCATCAAGTTTTAGCCCATCTCATCCACACGTTCACCCATCCCATCACACACATCTCACCACACTCTCACTCTCTAGGCGGCAAGGATGACTCCCGCTTGTACCTTGCCTCAACGGCCCAAGCCGGAAACTAACACCAAAACCATGCAGAAGAAGAAGAAAGGACACCTCTCACTAATCAAGGGGAGCGTAGGTCATAGGAATGTCCATATCCGAGGACTGTAATACTCGAAAATTTGCTTTTTCTGAAATAAAGTTAGAATGATTCAATTATGTATTTTTGTGCTCATAAAATATAGGACATAATAATTTTTCATTAAAATAAAATTTATCATAGGGTTTAGAAACATGTTTGAGCATACATGTCACTGCATTTGATTTATTAAGATGAGTTGTTTTGCTTCAAAAAGAAATTCAAAATTTATTGAAATGCTTTTGAAATGAGAATTTGAAAATGGTTTGGAAATGAAAAAAGGGAAGAACCTTTCCCTCTCTCTATTTTTGGCCTGGTGGCCCAGCCAGCGTAGCCACGTAGGCCCAGCACCACTCCATCCCTCCCGCGGGCTGACTCCCTCCATCACTCGCGTGCCTCAGTTGCCAAGTTGGCCCAAGCGCGGCCCAAGCCCAGCCACGCGCGCCAGCCCGGATAGCCTTCCGGCCTAGACGCGCCCGCGCTTCCCCTCTCTTCCACCTTGAGTCGCCGACACTCCACGCTACTCCTGCCTCACCCGTTGCCGTGCCGCCCATGCATTCCCCGGCCTTAAACACCAATTGTCCGCACCGCGCCGCCCTCCCTATCGTGTTCCAGAGTGACCGCCACCTCGTAGCTCCACCGCGCTGAGCTAAAAACCTAGCACCGCCATCCGCCGTCGCACCGCCAAGCCGTGCGTCATTTCCATGCCTCCTCTACCTTTGAGAATACAGTAGGTGAGCTCGCCATCATCCCCTCGCTCGCCCGGTACCCTCGTTTCATGCAATCGTGAACCATAGACCGTTTCCAAGAACACCGATGAGCTCGGTCACCGATTTGTTTCCGGCCGTTCGATCTGAGATCAACAGCTTAGATTAGAAGATACCCCTTCGCTGGCCTTTTTGCTAAAGAGACCCTAAGTTTTATGAAATCAACCCTCCGCCCTGAGTAGTTCAAAAATAATTCAATCAATGCCCCTAGTTTTTATGTTTTGACCCCTGTGTTTTCTCAAAAACGACACCCGGTCCATAGGACTATTTTAATTCGGTTTTTAATTATTTTTAATACGAAATTGAATTCAAAATATTTACAAAATTGCCACTATTTTTATTAGGACATATCTTCTCCGTTTTAACTCTGATTTGACCAGTTCAACTTGCGTTATATTCGTAATTGCATAATCTACATGTTCATACAATTGTTAGATATGTTTTCAACTTTTAAAACTTGAGGGTAGATTTAATCTATTATTTTATTAAAGGAAATCTTGTTTAATTCATATCTTCAACGTTTTAGCTCTGATTTGACCTGTTCAAGTTGCGCTAGATTCATTGCAACAAGATCTACGTGTTAGTAACAATGTTTATCATGTCACTATTTCTAGAATTTTATGGTTTAAACTCTAATTTGAATAATAATTATGCAACTGGATTTTATAAATAAAATATTATTTGTTTTACTTTAGTTTTATAATTCAAATATAAATTTCACTTAATTCAATTTATATCAGCTTTTATATAGTTAAAACACATGTAGCTTATAGTTTTATATTTTCTCTTATGAGTAGATCTTTCGGTAGCCGTTTCTTTCAAACCGTAGCACTGATTAGTGTGCTCTTCACGCCTATGTGTGTAGAACATCTTTCAAACCTTTTCACTATTTCTAGAAACAGGAGGCTGGAGTATTTAGCTACTTTTTAAATGCTTTAGATTTCTCTCCCTAAGGACTTATCTATAAGTGATCATCCGAGACTTACAGTACAGCTATGAGGGCTACATGGCTCTGGCTTTAGCTCAGAATGAGGACATTTTCTAGCTTGTTAGAGGTTACCTTTATTGGCGTAAGAATGGCTTGCCGAATCGGGTATAGTGTGGCCTCTGTCCCCTTGAGTATAGGCCGCGCGTCATTGTGCCATCGGTAAGGGGGGCTCTACATTTGTTTGTCGAGTGAATCTAATAGCCCTAACTTGTTAGATGATCCTTTGAAAGGCTTCATAGTGAACCCTGCCGACCTTCCTTGGTAGTGGGTTAAGAGGCTCGTGACCTCGGGCAAAAGGGTTAATCATGACTTACAGTGAAAATGTACAACCTCTGTAGAGTGTAAAACTGGTATATCAGCCATGCTCACGGTCACGAGCGGCCTTGGAACATTTACGGAATAGATGATGAACACTGATGATACGGATGATAAAGATGCTCAATAATGGTTAATTGTTTATGCTATTCACTATTCATGTTTACCTGATCATGTGTTTATGGGCTGTGAATAAACTAGTTGGTACTCCTATGCTAAAATTGTGACAACTAAAAGCTAATCACAGTTAAACCAGTGTCAGCCTTTTGAGCCTCATGAACCCCATGTTATATTTGTTGAGTATGACATGTACTTACGTTTGCTTTACTTTTTAAATCTTTGGAAAAATCCCGGATGGATACCAGATTGCTAAAGATTGGAGGAATTAGGCTTGTGATCAACCAGTCAGTTGTCCCTATGGAATTGGAGTCTTCACCCGAAGATCAGAGTTGTCTTTCCGCTGTTTGCTATCTAAGGTTATATTCTTTATACTAAGTACGTTATATATTGAACATTGTCTATTGATATTACCCTTATTTGTAGCTATATGTGAGATTTGACTTCCTGGGCTCACATATGGTGTGTATCTGGTTTTGTTCTTAAAACCGGGTGCTACAAGAACGTGGCTGTACGTATAGTTTGATCAACTCTATAGAGCATGTACACCTAGAACCATAAGATCACCATCATCGGCAGTGAGCCCCACCTAGGCCGATACCGGGCTACCTTCCAACCGGTGTGATGCCACCCTACCACTCAGCCCTGGGCCACCCCGGAGTCCACCAAAATGCTAAGACAGTGAGACATAGTACTGGGCCCTAGAGGTCACTACGCTGTGTTAGGAGGGTGTGGGCCATACGCTCATACCTCCCTACACTATCCACTTCCAACCTAGTAGTAGTGGCACTGTCCTAGCTGGTCTGCATCCGTCCCCCGCCCATTCAAGAATGAGTGGCGTGCACATAGGGTCCTATGATCTGGTTCTCTCGACATACCAGTCCTTAGGGGGATCAGACATGATATCTTCTCAAAGGGGATAACCAACACCCCGTGCCTCGGCGATACCTCCATCCTGGTGCTTCATCCCACAAAGATACTCCACACACCCAAGACACACGCCAAGATCTCCCCAAGTTGTTACCAGTTTTAGCGGCATCATGTGCCTTAGCCACTCACAAACAATCCTCCACCAAGCATCACATCATAGATATAATGCGTAGTAGAAGCAAGTAGTAAGTAGTATGCGAACGTCTATCCTAACAACGGGTGTGCAGGGGTAAAGGTTGTGTCAAGGTAATGGCTTTCAAGCAATTCTACCGTGCAACCTATCACAGATCATTTGCATGAAAGTAAAGCACTAGCAGCTACATTATTGCATGTCTAATAGGATTCTACAAGGTTGGGTGGGACGTGGCACATGTGGACTGGTCATCTCTCAGATCCTCAGTGTACTCATAGTCGTTCTCCTCAAAGTCCTGCTATCATCCACGCTTTCCTTCTTCCAACAGGTCCTGGTCCAATCATGTTATCCTTGATGCAACTACCTCGATATAGTGACAAACATGGCAATAAGCAAACAATACTCTAAAAAGGCTACAAGATTAAGAAAGATCGAACAACACCAAAAGAACACCAAGGGAAAAGGGCTTAGCCCTAGCAGAGGATTTCCGACCCTTGGGCCAAAAAGAGGCAAAAGTGGTTATTTCCTAAGCACAAGCTTAAGTCACAGCCTAACCAATACTTTCCGGGTCAATTGTGTCGACCTGTACAGCTTCAAGGGTAATGGCCTAGACCCTTGCTCATCATAAGCAAATACCATGGAAAACAAGACTAGCCCTCATGAAGTGAGTCCGTATCCTCGGGCTTGAAAAGGAGAAAGTTGACTAGGCTTGTCCATGTTACATCCTCGGTAGAGATGGCACTCTAAAGGTCGATCGAGTCGACTCGCATGGTTCCGAGAACACGACATAGACCATAGCTTTGCTACCTAGAAGTGATAGTCCGGTCTTTGATCCAATCGTCATGGCTTGGATGGGATCGAATAGAGCGGGCTAAGGGGGAAAAGGAATTTTGGAGAGATTTCAAAGGGAATTTGAGAAGGGATTCCTGCTACGGATTTGTGCACTCCAAACGCTAACAAGACTCAAACACCAAACAAACTCGAGAGCACCGGCACACTTCTACAAACAATCTAAATGGATGCAACAATTTGTTCGTGGGTTAGACTCGGGTTTGACCTAGAAGCTACATGCTTCACACATTTGCAGGAAAAAATTTAAAAAGCTCACATTTTGGATGCTCGAAAACCTAGGATTTTACACCTAGGCAATTGCATTTGCCTTTCTTTCTTGTTTTGAAATGTATTCTTGATCTTCTCAAGATCAATTCCTTTGAATATTTCTCACTCAATGTAGCACACCATTAAGTAATTAAGCCAAGCATCGGACATCTTGTTGCGCAACTCTGTTTTGATAATCTTCATAGCTGAAAAGACCCTTTCAACTGATGTCGTCGCTACCATTAGTATCAATGCCAACTCAATTAGACGATAAACCTATGGGAAAACAGTATGCCTATCAAGTTCAACCATTTTTGCAGCTAGACTTGCCAGATCATGACAATCTCTAAACTCCTCAATTCTTCTCATGAATAATAAATAACTCAAGTTGATCTTTTATACCCTTCTTTTCTGAATAGGAGAAATCATCAGAATATATCTCAGTAAGCCGTGCAAGCTTGTGCACATCAAATTTAGAGAATGAATCTCTCGGGTCAAGACAAGAAAAGCAAACAAGCAACTCTGAAGATACCTCATTAAACCGATGATCAAACTCTGTGGTAATGGCATCTATAGCAGCACAGAAGATATCAACACGAAAATAATGGTCTTGAGTGATGTTGTTCTTGCCCCCTTTTCTTGATCTTCCAAATCTTGGTACTGCTTCATTCATATTTGGTATTGGGATATCATGTTCATTCCGTTCTTTATACCAATCAAGAAACTCTAGAAAATTCCCCTTATTCAAAGAAGCAAGGGACTCATCGTGTCCACGGAATGGTTCACCTTGCAATGTGAGCAAACTCACAATACCCAATGATGTATCCAACTGAGTTTCATATTTGATTAGTGCATCTTTTGTATGTTTGTCAACCTTATGTTTCACACTTGTTCTTTGATTTTTGAAATCTTCATATGCTGTCCTACACTGATTGTGGATTTTTCCATCATGTTTTGGAAGTGCCAAATATGCATTCTTCCAATTGTTAAACCCCAATGTTGTAAAGACATCATATCCAAATTTGTCATCCATTCGATCATGCTTGAAAAGATAACAATAAAAACAATAGGCCCTATCCTTCTCGACACTGTATTCAAGCCAAGGATGTTGCTTGAACCAACTTTTCTGAAAGCATCTTTTCTTATTTGTTTTAGGGAATTGATAACCAATTGGTTGAGTTGGACCCTTATCTATGAAAGCCCTTCTAACTTCGGATCTAATGTTGATAGAAAATTGATCAATGGGTATACGAAGCCCGGGACCAGTGATAACGTGATCCGGATTGAACTGAGGTATAATACCTTCCCCATCAGTTTCAATCTCCTCTTCAACATGTAATCCTGCCATTTCATTTTCCGTCTCCTCTTCAACTGCAGCGACAGCTTGTTCAAACTCATCTGAGTCAAAGTCATCTTCTTTCATAATAAAATTTTTATAATTCCCTGTGTTTCAAAATCAACCAAAACAAATTAATTTGAAAACCAAATGATTGAATAATAACAATGGGAAAACAAAAAAAATATCAGAGAGTTGGACGACTTACTGCGTCCTACGACTGCGAACTGTCCGTGCGACAGTGCCGAAGGCTTCGTCTCAACGTCAGTGATCGCGGGCTTGCTGTTGCTGCCTGCACCGCATCCGAGACCGAGAAGCGAAGTCACGAACTGCCGTCTATCGAACTGGCGAGCCGCGATAGGAATTTGGAGCGGCCGGCGGCGGAAGGCAAAGGGTCGTTCTTGCGCTAGAAAATGAAAGGGCTAGCTAATGTGCTTGCGCGGCCCACAAGCACAAGCCCACAAGGCAAGCGTCAAGGCCCAAGGGCAAAGGCCAACTAATGAAGTGAACGGTTCAATCATCTTCCTCGTGCGGACGTTCAGAGTTTTCGATAGCAGCAGCCAGTGGCCGGCGGAACCTTCAACCTGGAATCCATGATGGCCGGATCAACTTGGGGTGGGTATCCGCGCTCTACCTTGCCCTACCGAGCCCTCCACCCTGATTGTCAACCTTGGCCAGCATCCTCATCTGATCATCTGATGCGCAAGGCTATGGCAAATTTCAGGCAGAAAGCCGTCCATCTGGGTTTGGTGTGGATCTTGCAGACAAATGGCCTAGCTATGAGTCCAGATCATCTGACGCACAAGGCCATGCTATCACAGGGATACCGAATCTCCGAAACACATGCTACATGAGTGCAGTATTGCAGTGCCTATTTGTGCTTGGTAAGCTGCAAGAAAGGATGTTAGCACTGGATCGTCCAAAAAGTCCCCTTGCCGAGGTACTGAAGGAGCTTTTTGTGGAGACAAGTGCTGCAGACGTGCCGAACCCAATTGAAGTTTTGAAATATGTACACAAGCACAGAGCGCCGGATTTCAAAGTTGGAGCTACGGAAGACATCCACGATTTGCTTACGGCCTTGCGCGCTCTTCTCTCTGGAATCAAGGTGAGGAGCATGATAACAGGCAAAGTGATGCCCCTACAGTGATGGATTCCAATTTTGGATTTCGGATGGCTCGGACACTATCCGCCAGGAAATTTTTTAATATTCTTTCAATATTAAATCTGAAAATCGCAAGTTATGCCAAATATATTTGACCAAATGTAATCATTTTTTTGTCAACATACACTATAAATGTGTAATTCCATAACAGGGGTAAAATCACAATTAGGCATAATAAACAGGGGCAAAATCGCATGGGTATTTCTGTCCTTTTATATAAAATTTAACACCGTTAGGGGAGGATGACGAAATAGGGGCAAACTAGTACTTCGTTTTAAAATCATAGGGGTAAATTCACAAAGTCACAAAAAAACAAGGGCAAAATCAAAATTTCAATACAAAATGGGGGCAAAAATGCAAGAGCCCCAAAAATAATAGTAAAACAACATCTGTATTTGTTTGTTATCATGCCACTTTAAAATGTATATGAACATACTATCTACTCTTGTGTATATAGTACAGAGACGGGCTTTACTCCCGGTGGGGAACCCCCTCTAGTCCCGGTTCCCCACCCGGGAGCAAGCATCCGGGACTAAAGGGGGGGTCCTTTAGTCCCGGGTCAGGAACCGGGACTAAAGGAGGACCTTTAGTCCCGGTGGGTAACACCAACCGGGACTAAAGGTGCCTCCTGACATGCCACGATGGCCGGCACCTTTAGTCCCGGTTGGTAATACGAACCGGGACTAAAGGTTTTTTTCTTTTTTCTTTTCTTTTCATTTTTTTGTTTTCTTTTCAAAATAGGTTTTCGAAGTCGTATTGTACGCTGGTAATTATACATTTATACGCGCATATAGTATGTTTCGGTTCAAGCACAATGAACGTATTAAATCACACAATTCAAGCATAGAAATATATATATATATATATATATATATATATATATATATATATATATATATATATATATATATATATATATATATATATGCATGCATGCATCATATATATATTTACATGCATGCATGCATATGTGTATTTTACATTATATTATTTCATGTGCATATATTACAAAAGATTGCATTATAGTTGTTGTGACATAACAAGTTTCTTCTCATCCTCTAGCTTGGCTTCAATGGCAGTGTTGGGTCGAAGTAGAACTCGCCCTTGGAATCGATGACCTGCTCATTAAAAAATCCGGCTATAGACTCTTGAATTGCTTTGATTTGGTCTTGCCGTATGACCTTTTCCTCCAACCATCGAGTCTACAGGTTTGAATTAAAGGAAAATAAATTAATATATGTACATATATATATATATAAAGACATAGTAACACAATCAATAATAATAATTAAATGAATATATAGTGTATTTTAACGTACTTTGAGTCTCTCTGTAGGAGTTCTTTGGGAGACCACCTTGATAAACTTGCAAACATAGTAACCACAGTAGTTGTTCCCCTGTTCCTGCCTCAGACACCACTTTACGAGAAAAAGATTTGTCATCCAATCTGGTGATCCGGTGAAAGCTATATGTTTAATTAATAAAGATGATGCGATTCAGGGGACTTACTTTCAATGGGATTACATTCAGTGGCGCTTTGCATTTTTCCATGTGTTGCTTCTCAATAAAGGTTTTCCAAACACTGCCCAATAAAAAATTTGCCACGTCATCAGATATAGTTAATCATCATGTTTGTGTGTATATATAGTTGCTAGAGATCCCGAAATTACCTCTGGATAATATCTATCATATCTTGGTAGTCTTGTTGTGGTTTTCTCATCGAGTCATAGATTATCAAGTGACTTTTCACCAGATCGATGTCCATCAATATCCAGTGATTGCTGCATGTGTTTATAGGATATAACGCATAACACTCATTAATTAACTAGAATCAACATATGAGCCATTAAGGCTATGATCGACATGATTAACACTCACTTGAAGTTATAGGGAAAGAGTATATCCTTCTTGTGGCGTTGGTTCACTAAGAAGTTCATGAGGTTACTCTCTGACTCAGACTTCCAATTAGTCATTGGAGTAATTGGGTCTTTGAATACTATATGGGGATCAACAAAACCAATTTCATTGCATCCTTCCTTTCTGAGCTCTGTCATTGTAAATCTGCATATATATAGTACTTGTTAGGATAATTTATATGCATATACACACATATGATGAGTTTAATAATAGATCGAAAGAATTATTACTTACAGGCAATAGCAGCTAATGATAACTTTGTCCAGAGAGGTCAGGTGGCATAGTTGATGAAATTCTGCAAAGTCAACATACATAACATCATCGCCACGGAACCAATGTTCGTCTCTAATTCTAACACCAACGCAGAAGTCTCCACTGGTAGACGCCTGCATGTACCACTTGTTTAGCAGGTACATTTGTGTCCCCAGATCAGATAAGGCTTGAGGGTTGTATAGACTCTGGCCTAGTACAAATTTTTTCTTCCAAATATCAACCTCCGCCGCACTCTCAATGTTTCCATCACCAAACATCTAGTAAAGGTCGAGACCAGTCTCATCAAGAAATTCACCAAGGTGATCCAAATCGACATCCGGAGGTATGTTTGCCTGATGCATTAATCCTAAATTCGAACCATATTCATTACCAACAACTAGCGGGGGGATTGATTGGTGCGCTTGTTGTCCGAGTTGGGCAACTCCTTTCCCTGCCCGCTTCTTTTTCTGTGCCGCCTCAATTGACTTGGTGAGAGTGCGGTCATAGTCTGATAACGTTGATTTGGACGGCTTACGAGATTCCCGCTGTTGATGCTGGTAAGAAGTCACCTTTTTTCTTAAAATATCCGGAGCTACGAAGAAGTACGGTTTCTCTGGGTTTCTCCTTGCTTCTTGATTCATTTTAAGTTTGTCATAGAATCTAGACATGTCTTTTTTATATGCATCAGTTCCTTCTTCCTTCTCTTCAGATATTATTTTGGGAATAGCCCTTGGTTTCACGGTGGCTTTCTTTGCAGGCGGGGACTGGTTCTTCGTTTGAGGGGCTGGCCTCTTGCTAGGCTTCTTGGTAGGCGGGGGCGGGGGAGGCGTTGGAGACCTCCTTGGAGGTGTTGGCAGCGGCGTTGGAGACCTCCTTGGAGGTGACGGCTGCGGCGTTGGAGACCTCCTTGGAGAGGGTGTGGATGCAGCCTCGTCTTCCAACACAATGTCATCGTACAGAGCACTATGATGATCTGGCGATTGAACAATTGGATTTAGGTTGGGGGAGGATCTGCTACAAAAAAAGGAATGACATATTATTATGAGCAGATTGTTAATTATTTAAGCCAATACAAATTAATGATGTAGTGTTTTCATCCGCACGTACCTATGGTGAGGTAGTTCAGGAGGAGGTGGAGCCGACATCCCTGGAATGATGATGTAGCGCTTGCGCCATAGAATGAATGTCTTCTCCGCTTCTCCTAGAGTCTTCTCACCATCACCTCCAGGAATGTCAAGAGGCAAATCACTAAAACCTTTTTCAGCTTTATCTACCGAGATGGTGGCATATCCTTCTTGGATTATATTCCCATGAATCCTTGGTGTCTTGGTTCGGTCGATAGGATTAACAAGACCGATAGCCACCTTGATTGTGGAATTCTCCTTCGGAATGTGTAGCTCACACGTTGTACAAGGTTCAGTGACGTCATCCACAGGGAAGCGTAGTCCTGTGTCCCCTTGATTTGGTATCTCCGTGGAAGCACAGCTGCTTTTCAACTGAACAGATTGGCTAATGTTGATTCCTGGCTCTGATGCCTGCTTGCTTGCACTCACTGCTATTTGCACTTGCCTTTTGATTTCCTCCTGCATTCTCGCTTCAAGGTTTTTTTCCCGCTCCTGTGCTTCACGCACCGCTTCCTCCAACCTCTGGAGCCGTTGTGCCTCTTCTTCCTTCTTTCTCTGGCGACTTCTGTAGGAAGGTCTGTCCTGAGGGAATCCATGCTCCCACGAGACACTTCCTTTGCCTCTAGTTCGGCCACCATGTTCAATAGTCCCGATGGCGTATGTCAGCTCATCCTTATCTCTGTTGGGCCTGAACGCACCACTAGCAGTAGCTCTCTGAGCATAAAACAATCTTTCTGCTGCTTCTTGCAGTCTTGCGCCATAAACGCACTTCCCTGTCTCCTGGTCTAGTGTTCCCCCATGAGCGAAAAACCAATTCTTTGCACGTTCTCCCCACTCGAGTGATTCTGGTCTGATACCCTTGGCAAGAAGGTCTGCTTCCATTTTGTTCCACTTCTTAATGGCAGTCGGGTAGCCACCTGATCCCAAGGTATGGTGGTATGTCTTCTGTTGGGCATTACGTTGGTTCTTTATCACCCGACTCACACCCTCTTCCGAAGTCTTGTACTGTACAAACTCATCCCAATAGGGCCTCTGCTTTGAGATCGGGCCTGGGACAGTAAAATCTGGTGCTATGTTCTTCTTGACATACGTCGTGTATAGGTGTTTCTTCCAAGTCTGAAACTGGGTGGCCATCTTCTTCATTGCCCAATCCCTAACTCGCTCCTTCAATTCATCACCATCTATTATATCATCATAATCATCTGTTTGGAGCGTGAAATGTACCAAGACATCATTCCAAATTAACGCCTTGTCACGATCGGAGACAAAACTGATATGAGGAGCATTGGTCTTCTTCTTCCATTCACGGGTACTAATCGGGAGCCGGTCCCGTACAAGGTAACCACAGTGGTGCACAAATTTCATTTTATTCGGCCCCCCCGGTTCTCCTGTATCCACATTGAACTCCGAGATGATGAAGCGACCCTCCAATGGCTTTTTGGGACCTCGAACATTTTTACTCTTCGTTGTAGTTGTTGATGTCGATCCAGAGGGCTACAAAACATAAACATTATTTTTAATGTCATGAGCACACATAAGACATATGATAATATATATATATATAGCTAATAATAAAAAATATATACTTGGCCAATATGTTGTTGCTCATTTTGTTCAAGAGCTAAGTACTGACTCCCGTCATCTACATCGTCTTGCACGTTATTTTTAGCACCATCATCGCCGGCAACTTGAGTGCCAGTGTTGATCAAATTCATCATCAACTCCTCCTCATCCATATTTCTCGGGTCGGCCATCTAGCTTCAAAAAACAAAACCAATATATAGTACGTCAAATCTTTGCTTATTACATGCGTAAAATCTACAAACAATATGCATTATTAAATCTTGCCCCTCGATCACGGACGCAATTCGCCACACTAGGACGAACTACGTCGGTACTAGGGCGAATTAGGGCACGAGAAAGGGCGGTGTGACAAGAGTGGCGGTGCTCCACTCCGCCGTATATATGTCTGTACACATGGGTGAACGAGGGCGGCGGTGCTCCGCCGTATACATAGAAACGCATGGACGAAATGCATATGAATACAAATGACGTATATATACGTGTCGACGCGGTGGCCGGTGTGCTGACGACGATGACGTGAGGCGGGCCGGCGTGCTGACGACGACGACGACGTGAGGCGGGCCGGGGCGGTGTCGGTGCGTGATGTTGTGATCCTATGTACCATGTGATCAACCATGTAGTCATTCATCATATGAGAAAATTCTATGTTAATAATATAAGTATAAGTCATTATGAAATGTAAGTATATGTGTCTTATTGCTCATATAACCATTACTATTTCCGAAATGATAAGAATTTATTTTCTTCTTCTACAGGCGATCTCTGATGCTATGATATAAAGTTTGAAGATAGTCTTCCCGGAAAAAAATATGTAATGCTCATATTACTTTAGCAACATTAATATATTATATCTGTATATTCAAAGTTCACAAATGAAGAAACATGTGATATTTTTTATAAACTAAAAAACGCTTAGTTTACAAACTGGGTATCAAAATTGAGTTCCTATTTGACCATTATATATCCTACAACAAATCCTTCAAAAAAAAAGACCCTACATGAATATATTTGGATAAAATTTCGTTAACAAACATTGATCTATGAAGATAGAAAAAATTCTTCTATTGAAACTGCATCTTGAAATAATGGCATATCATATAGTGATGAATATATGGCGGTTGATGGGCTGGATCATTAGCGGATGGTTCGTAGCGTTGTTTCCAAATAATATATAGCGTGTTTATTATACAAGCCATGGATTTACATCGATCTAATTAATTTCTAAAGTAATTTCATTGGTGATCCTAAATTATACTTGTCATTTAGAGTTCCAAATATTCAAAACTTGCCTTAAGATATGTTTTTATTTAAAATCATTTAGAGTTCCAAATATTCATTTTTAGTTTCTAGATTTTGTGATTCAAAATTTGGAATTTTCAATCGACCTCGACCGTTGACATGGCTTACACCAAAGTTGTAGTTTTCGACGTGATCTATAACTCGGCAGTGGAGGGCTCGGACGAATGTACAAAGAGATCGAATATATCACCTCGAAGCTCGGCAGTGTACGTACTGGAGG
The DNA here is from genome assembly GCF_019320115.1 of Miscanthus floridulus. Classification (NCBI taxonomy): domain Eukaryota; kingdom Viridiplantae; phylum Streptophyta; class Magnoliopsida; order Poales; family Poaceae; genus Miscanthus; species Miscanthus floridulus. The sequence goes on along the minus strand of NC_089588.1, from coordinate 34,728,082 downwards.
GCCTCGGGCCGGCGCGGTGGGGCAACGCGCGGTGGAGGGCCTCGGGCGCGGAGGAGGGCGCGGTGGAGAGCCACGGGCAAGCGCGGAGGAGGGGCACGGGCGCGCGCGGTGGAGGCCGCACGAGGAAGAAGACGGCGGTGCCGGTGTCACGGAAGACGAACGGACGCGGCGCGAGGAAGAAGAGGGCGGCGGTGTTCGACGAGGAAGAAGACGAGCGGATCGATCTGCCAGGCGCTGGAGGTTATATAGCAGAGGAGAATTACTCCCGGTGCCAGCCACCAACCGGGAGTAAAAACCCTTTACTCCCGGTGCGTATTACCAACTGGGAGTAAAGGTACCTTTACTCCCGGTGCGTGTTACCAACCGGGAGTAAAGGTATACCTTTACTCCCGGTTGGTAACACGCACCGGGAGTAAAGGCTTTTTTTTGGCGGGCCACGAAACTGCAGGCCACCTTTACTCCCGGGTGGGCTTCCCACCCGGGAGTAAAGGTGGCCTGCAGTTTCGTTTCCCGCCTGTTTTAAGCAATAGTCTTGTTAAATACAATAGAAATGCAATAGTTTTTATTAAATACATAGTAAATTAAATAAAAGGCATAAAATTATTTTGTTAAAAATATGAATTTTATTTTTGTTTATTGCACATAGGAAAAATCGATAACCTAACTTTTTTTATTTTTTGTTAGAATTATAAAACATAATGTAACTAATATTTATTATTTCGTTAATGCAAAAATGTAGTGTTTAATTAAAATTATTAAAATTATTGGTTTTGGACAGGAAATTTGTTTTCACATCATTTTAACGTTAATATTTTAATATTTCATCACTCAGTATCCTAATTTACCTTTTTGAGAGAGAAATCCCACCAAATCAAACATTGATTTAATTTGAAACATGACATAATAAACATCTGAATTCACAATTATTACATAATATCTCAAACACACACTATATTAAATCACTATATCATCAAGTGGGCACAGCAGTGAACTTCTTCTTTATGTATGTCCCTTGGTTATGATCGCTTCGTAACCATGGAGTGTCCTCATCATTTACCAAGATGCTAGGGTCTTTGTTCACTTTGAAGGGCGGAATTCGGTCATCCTTTTCATATTCTTCTGACATGTCCGACTTGTCCTCAATTCCCACGATGACTCTTTTCCCTGAAAGAACTGTGGCGCTTTGGCTCTTTGGTTGAGTCATTATCGTTTTTCCCTCTTTTTGGTTTGGTAGACATATCATTGACATAGAACACCTGATTCACATCCTTGGCAAGGACGAATGGTTCGTCTTTGTACCCAATATTACTAAGGTCTACTGTTGTCATTCCATACTCGTTGTCTACTGTTACCCCGCCTCCGGTCACCTTGACCCATTGGCACTTGAACAATGGGATCTTCAAAGTAGGTGCATATTCTAGTTCCCATATTTCATCTATGCGTCCATAATATGTCTGCTTATTCCCATTCGGGTCTGTGGCATCTATGCGGACACCACTGTTTTGGTTGGTACTCCTTTTATCTTGGGCTACTGTGTAGAATATGTTCCCATTTATCTCGTACCCTTTGTATGTGACGATATGCCATGATGGTTGCATAGCCAATAAATACAGTTGCTCATGGATGCTCTCATCACCTTGACATTTTTTTCGCAACCAACCGCCGAAAGTTTCCATGTGCTTATGCGTAATCCAAGCTTCAGTATTCCCTGGAAACTCGGATCGTAAGAGATCCTTGTGTGTCTCAATATACGGATCTACCAAAGAGGAGTTCTGTAGAACTGTGTAGTGCGTTTTATTGAAATAATCATCATCCGTACCAATATATGTTTTCCTCCCTAGTGTCCCCTTTCCGCTTAGTCTCCCCTCATGTCTCGATTCAGGAACACCAATCGAGTCAAGGTCGGGAATAAAGTCAACACAGAACTCAATGACCTCTTCTGTTCCATAGCCCTTGGCGATGCTTCCTTCTGGGCGAGCACGGTTGTGAACATATTTCTTCAGGACTCCCATGAATCTCTCTAAGGGGAACATATTGTGTAGGAACACAGGACCGAGAGTGAAAATCTCCTTGACTAGGTGAACTAGGAGGTGTGTCATAATATCAAAGAAGGAAGGAGGGAACACTAACTCAAAGCTGACGAGACATTGAACCACATCATTCTGTAGTTTAGCTAGATCAGTTGGATCAATTGCCTTCTGAGAAATTGCATTGAGGAATGCACATAGCTTTACGGTGGCTAGACGTACATTTGGAGGTAGAATTCCTCTTAATGCAACTAGAAGTAATTGCGTCATGAGAACGTGACAGTCATGGGACTTTAAGTTACAGAATTTCTTCTCTGGCACATTTATAATACCCTTTATATTCGAGGAGAATCCAGATGGTACCTTGATGTTGTTTAAGCATTCAAACATGATTTCCTTCTCCTCTTTGCTTAGAGTGTAGCTAGCAGGACGTAAGTAATGGCGTCCATCATCTGTCTTCTCTGGATGCAGGTTGTCTCTTTCTCTCAAACAATGCAGGTCCTGTCGTGCTTCAAATGTGTCCTTAGGCTTTCCATACACACCCATAAAGCCTAGCAGGTTCACACAAAGATTCTTCGTCAGGTGCATCACGTCGATCGAGCTACGGACCTCCAGGACTTGCCAATAGGGTAGGTCCCAAAATATGGACTTTTTCTTCCACATGGGTGCGTGACCGTTAGCGTCTTTCGGAATAGGTTGGCTTCCATGTCCTTTTCCAAAGACGACTTTCACATCATTGACCATATCGAGTACATCCTCACCGGTTCGGTTGCGAGGCTTGGTCAGGTGGTCTGCTTTCCCTTTAAAATGCTTACCTTTCTTTCTTACGGGGTGATTTGCAGGAAGAAATCGACGATGGCCAAGGTACACGACCTTTCGACATTTTTTCAAGAATACACCTCTAATATCACCGAAGCAGTGTGTGCATGCATTATATCCCTTGTTTGACTGTCCTGAAAGATTACTTAGAGCAGGCCAATCATTGACTGTTACGAACAACAATGCCCGCAGATCAAAGTGTTCCTGTTTGTACTCATCCCACACACGTACACCTTCTTTATTCCACAAAATGAGAAGTTCATCAATAAGTGGTCTCAGGTACACATCGATGTCATTGCCAGGTTGCTTCGGGCCTTGGATGACCACAGGCATCATAATGAACTTCCGCTTCATGCATAACCAAGGAGGAATGTTGTAGATACTTAGAGTAACAGGCCAAGTGCTATGACTACTGTTCTGCTCTCCAAAAGGATTGATACCATCTGTACTTAAAGCAAACCTTAAGTTTCTTGCGTCATTTGCAAACTCCGGGAATTCTCTGTCGATTGCTCTCCACTGGGACCCATCAGCAGGGTGTCTCAACATATTGTCTACCTTACGGTCTTCTTTGTGCCATCGTAACAATTTTGCATGTTCTTTGTTTCTGAACAGACGTTTCAAGCGTGGTATTATAGGAGCATACCACATAACCTTGGCAGGGATTTTCTTACGTGGACGTTCGCCCTCAACATCACCAGGGTCATCTCGCCTGATCTTATACCGCGACGCATGGCATACCGGGCATGCATCCAATTTCTCGTACTCTTTGCCACGGTATAGGATGCAGTCATTAGGACATGCATGTATCTTCTCTATTTCTAGCCCCATAGGACAGATAACTTGTTTTGCTTCGTAGGTAGTGGCGGGCAATTCATTGTACTTCGGAAGCATCTTCTTTTGGATTTTTAGTAACTCTCCAAATCCCTTGTCAGATACACCATTCTTTGCCTTCCATTGCAGCAATTCTAGTGTGGTTCCCAACTTTTTCTGCCCTGCATCACAAGTTGGGTACAACAATTTCTTGTGATCTTCTAGCATCCGCTCGAACTTGATCTTCTCCTTTTCACTTTCACATTCTCTTTGTGCATCACGAATGACCTGACAAAGATCATCAGCCGGCTCATCTTCTGCGGCTACCTCTTCTTCAGCTTCTCCCATTGCAGTATCATTGAAGCACGCACCATCAGGAATAATATCATTGTCGTCCCATTGTTCTTCTTCATCTTCTTCCATTACAACACCGGTTTCTCCGTGCTTTGTCCAACAAATATAGTTTGGCATGAAACCCGACTTGAACAAGTGTGAATGAAGAGTCCTTGAGCAAGGATATTCCACCGTATTCTTACATATGGCACATGGGCAGCACATGAAACCGTTGCGTTTGTTTGTCTCGGCCGCACGTAATAAAGAATGCACGCCGTCAATGAACTCTTGTGAGCGGCGATCAGCATTATACATCCAATGACGGCTCATCTGCATTACATGACATAAATATCATATTAAAACCTAGATCATAATTAATTATTTATACAACATGCGTGCCACCACAAAAGATACAAATTTATGAAAGCATCGCTACAATGTAGACAATCCCAACTACCACTAAAAGAACTAAAGCTAAAATACATTTCAGGAGCACAAGGATTTCGCGACCAATCTCAACTAAAACAGACAGATCCCCCGATTGTGCAACATCTTTGGGCTTCTTCGGCTGGATCACTGCCTCATTAGCCGCCGTATCTGCCTGTTGTGCAAGATATTTTTGCACAAGTTCAACATACTCTTCCTCCCAGTAGAAGCCTGAACATCGTCCACTGCCATCCCACTGAAATTAAAACAAAAAATTAGAACTTTAATCACAACCATCATGAAAATAGGTATAAACTAACCATAATCATTAAATACGATAAAATAACTCACATTGCGATCCGGACACTTGTAGAAGATACGATCCTTGTTGGGACCCTCCTTCTTCACTCGGTACTCCATCACAATCTTCGTCTCATCACGACACTTGCCGCATGGAATGAGAGGAAGGCCCGGCCTAAGTCGCTTTGGAAACCCATGAGAGGCCGAGGACCCGGAAGCAGTTGCCATCTACTCTCTATACTCATTTTTTAATACACTATAAATTTCTTCTTTTATAAACAAATAAAATGAACAAACTATAAAATTATCTAGATCTCTAAACAATGATATTTTTAATGGTCATTGTGTTCTCGTCTTTTACTGCGGCAGGTAAGTAATTCATATGATATTTCCGCAAATTAACAGAAGAATGGGAATGTACACACATAACAGACTACTACGACGATATCGGGACGTGTGAATAAATAACCATCCGTACTAGTTGACCTTGCTTACGTGATCATCTCGGCGAGCATTTCTCCACCGGACAGCACCGTACTTGGTCAAGGAAGAGCTCCGATTCTATGAGGAAGGGAACACGGTCTCCCACGACCGTTGTCACTCTCCCTCGTAGAATCAAAGCTCCTCCTTGATGTCCGTTACCGCTCGACAGAGAACATGCTTGCCGAGCTGAACACGGTCCGCAAGTTCAACTAGTACGGATTTTCTATAATTTTCAAACTATTTTCTAAGTTTTTATTTATATATACTACGTTTAGGTACGGTGATTGACAGACTACTACGACGATATCGGGACATGTGAATAAATAACCATCCGTACTAGTTGACCTTGCTTACGTGATCAGCTCGGCGAGGATTTCTCCACCGGACGGCACCGTACTTGGTCAAGGAAGAGCTCCGATTCTACGAGAAAGGGAACACGGTCTTCCACGACCGTTATCGCTCTCCCTCGTAGAATCAAAGCTCCTCCTTGACGTCCGTTACCGCTCGGCAGAGAACATCCTCGCCGACCTGAACACGGTCCGCAAGTTCAACTAGTAAGGATTTGCTATAATTTTCTAACTATTTTCTAACTTTATATTTATATATACTTTAACCTTCTTTCATGTAAATATGCAAGCTTAAAGTGATTTTGAGCTCAAATTGCTTACAAATGAAAAAAAACCACAATAAAGAACCATAAATATATATAGTGAATAAAATGGCATAAGAAAATGGTAAAAAATGAGAGTATGAGATTGGTAACCTTTACAACTGAAGAATCGACGGAGGAATCGAAGAATGGATGGAGGAACAATGGAGGGAGGGAGGAAGCAAGAACACTACTGCAGTGAGCTTCAAAATGTGCTGAGCTCGGGCTCGGGGAGGAAGGAGGAGACGGCCGATTTATAAAGGGAGAACATTTAGTCCCGGTTGATAGATCCAACCGGGACTAAAGGTAACTTTCCAACCCCGGGCGCAGCCACGGCCCGGGAGTAGACCTTTACTCCCGGTTGGAGCCACCAACCGGGAGTAAAAGTATACCTTTAGTCCCGGTTGGTGGCTCCAACCGGGACTAAAGGTCCCTGCCACCTCTGTCTGGCGCAGTAGCCGTTGGGCAGGGACCTTTAGTCCCGGTTGGAGCCACCAACCGGGACTAAAGGTATTTCTAGTCCCGGGGGCAAAAAATTCCGGGACTAGAGCCCATTTTGGCCGAGGATCAAAGGTCTGTTCTCTACTAGTGTGACCTTTGGCAAAATTTGATTTGCAAGCAAACAGGCCCATTATATTTGTATATCCAATATCCGGAGAATATATCTCAATTTGTATCTGGTGTTGAAAGAACACTCAGATATCCACAAAAAACATTTGAATATGAGACCCTTTCGTCGGAATGTCAATCAGGAAATATCCTTACAATTTACATCACTACTAAAGATGGTGGATGAGATTTCTCTCCTGATTTTCTTATATTTTTATCTTTTGTCCCCATCATTCTAGGCTTCATTCAAGATAGCTTTCTACGACGTTCACATGGGTGTTTTATCATGGCCTTTAATGACACGCCGGTGATAAATGTAGCAGAACCGTCCAATTTATAAGAGCACAAGTACAATAGCAGCCCGTAAGTGGTCGCACTGTCATACTTGATCCCATATAAACCCGGTAGTCCATCGAGTAACACGAAGGGTCTCGATTCAACCAGCATACAACAAAGATCTTACATGATTCAACATACGTGTCACACGTTACATAAAGTCCACAAATAAAGTTCCATATATCAGAGTACGATTAAAAGTTATTATAAACTAAGTTCAGGTAAAATAGTAGCAGAAGCAATTAAAGTTTGAAACCAACTTCTCCATCGTTGTTCAAATACTGTGCCAGCTCATGATCATAATCCCCCAAAAGCACAAGAGAGGGATTAATAAGAGATACCTTGCCTAGGGCCCTACTCCTCGTCCACAGCAGGACAGAAGCTGTTCATACAGTAGCCCTGATACATCGTATTATCTGCAACAATAGGAAATAAACCCTGAGTATAAGAACGTACTCAGCTAGACTTACCTATCACAAACCAAAAATAAAGTGACTCTAAGGATCATACAAGGCTTTATAAGTTGAGCTAGCTTGACAACATTTTGCATATAAAACCACTAATTCAACTACATTTTTTTATAATTCGGTCATCAAGTTATTTATATCTATTCATCTCTAGATTAGTGACTAACCTATGCCAAACATGTAGTATATTGTTAATGACAGCACAATAACAACCATAGCCATTTAATATTTCATTCTCAGAACCATTCTACTTGCCATTAACACTACGATAGAAGGAAGCTCAGTCAAGTTTCTCACTATCTGGGAGAGATGACAATTCGAATCAATTTCAACTAGCTGAGAATTTATTCCTAACACAAACCCAGGCAGACCAGATCAACGGTCACCTTTGGAATAACTCAGGTTCACATTTCATGGGTTTGATCAGTGTCGCATAATCAGGGACGACCAGCTGCTAGGACGTTCAGGCCCGGCCTGCCCTTGGGCTCACGTCTGGCTCCCCACACATCCTTACTACCATCCAGAGTGCGCACTTTCACAGAACAGGGCTCGGCCTGAGTTGAGCTACTCGGCTTCATGGTCGAAACGAGTTATCCGGCTAGCTAAGTGAGAGGCATGCGTTCAATCTTGACAAAAGTTCCAATAATGGTACGGTTCTTAATCGGCACAGACAGAATCACATGAGTCAACCTACGCATAGACTCCGTTCGACCTCCAGTTACATTACCCCATGGTTCTTTTCCACGATAGCAAATATAGCCAACCGTGCTTCAGTATCCACCTATATCTCGCAGGTGATAGGAAATCACCCCACTTCTACCGGTCTAAGCATGGCTAAGAATATATTCGATCCTGGACCTATACATGGTTAAAGGTATATATATCTGGACAAGGTGGTGCTATGCATCAAGTGTTTCCAATCAACTCTTATAACCTAATGCATCAAACATAAAAAGGACTTAAGTGGTATTTTGTAAAACATGGGAGACATAGAATGCTCCGGGACTTGCCTTTGAGAAAAGAAGTTGGTCGATGATCCGGGCACTCGGTTAGGTCCTCAAGACCTTGTTCCTCGCCTTTTGGAGCTATGGGCTAAGGTGCCTCCTGATGTTCCCCTTCTTCTTCGTAGAATTCCAATAGAGTGATCCCCTCGGACGATCTTTGATGTGGCACGACCGCATGCATGGCAGCACGGTGGCGGGAGCGCAACGGCGGCATGGCGGCGTTCCGCTCCGATGAGGTTGACATTGGCTCAATGGCCAGTGGCGTGAGTAGGACGTGAGCCTATGCTAACCCTAACGAGGGAAGAGAGTGAGCGAGATGGCTCAGTGGAGCATGGCCACAGCGAGTGCGAGCTCGGCGATGGCGCAGTGACGGTGAACTTGAACTACAGCCTCACCTGAGCTCAGATGGTGGCACAGGTGGTTTGGGGAGGTGGAGGAGATGATGGCGGAGTTGTGGGTGAGATGTAGTGGTGCGGTGGTGGCAGCGAGTGAGCGTGGCGGAGCTTGGCGGCAATGGCGACGATGCTCGGTTTTGCTCTGGCGCGGCGAGAGTGGGATTGAGAGCGAGGCAGAGAGAGTGAGCGTGAGTGAGCATGGCGGAGCTTGTTCTTCAGCTTCTGTGACAAAATCTATGCCATAGTACCTCCTTTCTCCGGGCTCAATCCAATTCAAGGAAGTTCTACATTTCCAACCAGACAAGGCCTCAAAAGGAGCCGTCTTGATGCTCTCTTGATAATTGTTGTTACAGGAGAACTCGGCTAAAGGTAGCCATTTCTCCCATGAACCCTTGGAGGATATAACACAAGATCTCAACATGTCTTCCAATATTTGATTCACTCGCTCAGTCTGTCCAGAGGTTTGTGGATGGTATGCTGAACTTCTGATTAGTTTGGTTCCCAAGGCCTGGTGCAAGTGTTCCCAAAAGCGAGTTATAAACTATGGTCCCCGATCTGAGATTATGGTCTTTGGTACTCCATGTAGCCTCACAACCTGCGGAACATACAACTCAGCGTACCTACTAGTGAGATACGTTGTGTTAACCGGTACAAAATGTGCTGACTTAGTGAGGCCATCTACAATGACCCATATAGAATCATGACCTTGTTGTGTTACCGGGAGGCCTGTATTGAAGTCCATACTTATTTCCTCCCATTTCTAGCCTGGGATGGACAACGGCTGATGCTGTCCACCAGGTTTCAGATGATCTGCCTTCACTTGGCTATAGACATCACACCTAGCAACATAGGCTGCAATTTCCTTCTTCATCTTGGTCCACCAGAAACTGGTTTTCAAATCCTAGTACATTTTGCTACTGCCTGGATGGATAGACAACTTGGATGAATGAGCTTCATCTAAAATTTGATTTCTATGCTCTTGGTCTTTTGGTACTATAAGTCGATCCTTGAACCATAGCACACCTCTTTCATCTAACCTAAAATGTTTGGTTTCCTATTCTTTCATCTTTCTCTTAATGTGAAATACACCTACATCTGTCTTCTGTAGCTCGATGATTTTGCTTTCAAGTGAACAACTGATAGTGATATTGTGTAGCACAACAAGATGTAACAAATTAAATCCATCTTCCAACAAGGCTTCTTAGGTGTTACAATAAGATTTCTGACTAAGTGCATCTGCTACAACATTGGCTTTTCCTGGATGGTAGTGCACTTCCAAATTATTGTCCTTGATTAGCTTTAACCATCTATGTTGTCTCATGTTCAGCTCAGGTTGAGTGAAGATATATTTGAGACTTTTGTGGTCAATGTATATGTGACTTATGTTTCCCAATAAATAATGTCTCCATATCTTCAAAGCGTGGACAACTGCTACAAGCTCCAAATCATGTGTAGGGTAGTTGACTTCATGCTTTCACAATTGTTGGGAAGCGTAGGTAATAACTCGACCTTCTTGCATGAGCACACACCCCAAACCTATACCCGATGCATCACAGAACACATCGAAAGGCTTTTTAATGTCGGGTTGTCCTAGAACAGGAGCTATAGTTAGCAAGGTCCGTAGGGTGTGAAAAGCGGCTTCACACTTCCGAGTCCAATTGAACTTTTCATCCTTCTGGAGTAGTCTGGTCATAGGCTTAGCTATCTTGGAAAAATCTAGAATGAAACGACGATTGTAGCCTGCTAGCCCTAGAAAACTCTAAACCTCATGAACTGAAGATGGGGCCTTCCAATCCATGACCTCTTGTACTTTGGATGGGTCTACAGAAATTCCATCTTTAGATAAGATGTGACCCAACAAAGGTACTAACCAGAATTCACATTTGCTAAATTTGGCATATAATTTATGCTCCCTCAATCTGGACAAAACAACTCTCAGATGCTCTGCATGATCTGCCTCATTCTCGGAGTAAATCAAGATATCATCGATAAACACAACCATGAACTTGTCGAGCTTGGGCATGAATACCGAATTCATCAAGTACATGAAGTTGGTAGGAGCATTTGTCAGTCCAAAAGACATGACTAAATACTCATACAAGCTGTACCTAGTGGAGAAAGTTGTTTTAGGTACATCTTCTAGCCTGATCTCAAGTCAATCTTAGAGAATACCTTTGCTTTTGCCAGTTGATCGAACAGGATACCGATGCGAGGTAAAGGATACTTATTCTTAATGGTCACAGCATTAAGCGGCCTATAAGCCACACACATTCTGAAGGATTTGTCCTTCTTTACAAATAAAGCTGGACATCCCCATGGAGACGAACTAGGTCGAATGAGACCTATGTCCAAAAGTTCCTGTAACTGGATTTTAAGTTCGGCTAACTCATTTGGTGGCATCCTATAGGGTCTTCTTGAGATAGGTGCCGTACCTGGCACTAACTTGATCTTAAATTCCAAATCCCTATCAGGCGGTAAACCCAGCAATTCATCTGAAAATACATCAAGAAATTCACAGACTACTAGAATATCATAGAGAGTGTTGGCTTGGATAGCGCAAGACAAGTTTTAGAGATCAAAACTCTAGGGAAATGGTACTAGAAAAGCATTATCCCCCTTTGGTTCTCTCAACATAATTGTTCTAGTGGTATTGTCATTGAGAACTCCATGACCCCTCATCCAATTCATGCCCAAAATCACATCTATTGTTAGTCCTGGCAATATTATAAGATCCATAGTGTACTCCCTCTCTTATATAGAGATGAGCACATCTCTCACTAATTGATTAGTAGAAATAGTGGCCCTAGCTAAACTTATACTATAACCACCCTTGTCTACCTCAATTATCTTCTGATGATGCTTAGATGCAAATGTTTAGCTCATAAATGAATGAGAAGCTCCAGAATCAAATGAAACAATGGCGGGGTGTTTGTTAACAAGAAACATACCAGCGGTCATAGCTTCTCCCGTGGGAATTTCTTCAACAGCTGTATAATGCACGTATCTAGGAAGTGCTTTTGGATTGGTCTGTTTCTGATTACCCTGGTTTTGATTGCCATTCTTCTTGGGATGTGGACACTCCTTAGCCCAATAACCCAACTGATTGAAGTTGAAGCATGGCTGGTTGTTCCTTGGTCCTGTTGAGCTTCCTTGGCCTGCATTGCCCTTAGGTATGGCAATGGTGAATACCGTGCGAAATATCTTCTAAGGACGATTGGCTTGAGCTTTTAGCTAAGGAGGCCTAAACTTAGGTGCTGGTGGATGAAATTGTGGCCTAGCTACCACTGGAGCTCTGGACTGAGATGACCCTAAGGCACCTGCCTTAGCTGCTCTTTTGCGGCCCTTTGCTACTGCGCGCAAGTTGTTCTAATTCTCCTGGGTTAAGGCATCAATGACAAACTCATTATAGGTGGCACACCTTGAGTTGGCCATGGTCTTCATTAGTTTGGTGCCAAGGCCTCTCTTGAAGCTCTCTATTTTCTTTTCGTCTATGTTGACAAACTCGGGGACATATCTGGACAAATTGTTGAAGGCATGCATATACTCGGTAAGGGTTTTGGTCCCTTGAGTAAGTCTCATGAACTCGGCCGCTTTCATGCGCATCAGCCTTGGGGGAATGTGATGTCCCCTAAAGGCTAACTTGAACTATTCCCATGTGACCTGTGCATTTATAGGTAGAGAAGATAGGAAATGGGTCCACCATATCACTGCCGGTCCCTATAGTTGATGGGACGCATATTCGGCCTTCAGATGCTCAGTAACCCACAACAGACGGAACTTCTGCTCTATCGTGTTAAGCCACTCATCCTCCTAGAACGGTTCTTCGACCTCTTTGAAGATAGGGGGCTTAGTGTCTTGGAAGTCTTTGAACGAGTTGTAATGATTTGGTTCAGGCCCTTGGTGTTGCTAGTGGGCCTAAGTAGTGTTCTACGCAATGAGGCACAGTGTCTCTTCCATAGCTCTCTAATTTCCTAGAAATTGCGTGAAGAACTCATTCGCAGAAGGTGACAGTGGTGGTGGTAAATCGCCATGATTGCCACCCTGGCTGGTGCCTACCCCATCATGGGTGTGAGTCATCTACAAAATTGCAACCATAAGTGATTATTGGTTGATGTCAGCAGATTGCAGATGAATTGTGTAATCATGCCAAACTAAAATTACTGGAGAGAATCTTAAGTTTATACAATAAAACAGAGGCATAATAATTCATTCTCGCAACATAACATCACCAATTAGATTACTTATTGTACTTGCAATGCGTTAACATGCATGTTGTATTTCACCAGTAAAATGAAACTAGAATTTTATCAAAGTTCAATCCGTAATGATACAACATGCAAAGTGCTAATATTACACCAAAGTTAAGTCACAAATATAGAAATTCAAACTACAAGTCCATTACACAGATAGTAGGGATACAACTAGCACATTGACTAGTCCCTAGATGGCTCTACTCTTCAGAGTGCTCGCTGTCGAGGTCGAAGATAGCATCACCCTCATCTGATGGAACCACTTCTTCTTCTTCCCAACCATCATCTTCTACAAACATTTTTGGATCTTCTTCTTCCTCATCTAAGATCAGGTGTAGTTGGTTGTTCAAATAATGCACCTCATGCTGAAGATCCATCACCATGTGCTGGGTCTGTGCAAGCTGCTGGCGCAAGTCCCTTTCGACATGGTCCTGCTATGCGGCTAAGGCTTCGGCATTGTTTTGTGCTGCTTCTGCCATGGCAGCACGGTTGTTTGCTTGGATCCGTTGGCGTGTAGCTATGAGTGCCTCGACGCGAGTGGCCTCTAGCTACTCTCGCAGTCCTGCTAGCACTGCCTAATCATCAGCTCTTGCTGCTTGGGCAACAACTCTCTACTGATTGACCTGTTCCATCTGAGTGTGGAGCTCTCCCAATGCTACATAAGCTTGGTCGGTGTCCCATCGAGCCTCACTTGCTGCCTTTTTGTGCTTGTAAACATGCTTCCTCAGCTTACGTTGTGCAGCTTCGGCCCTCATGAGCCTATCCATGCAAGTGGTATAAGACTCGTGCCAGAAGTCCCGAGTATCCTGACGAGTATAGAACATCTTCATTACGGCAAACATTGCACTCATAGCGGGACTAGAACTATCTGCTCGCTCATCCCAGTCTCGGATCAATGCATTGCAGTTGCGCTGTGCCAAACTACTATGGATGGATCCACCCGAGGAAAAGTACCAGTGACACTGCTGGTAACCTCATCCCCGTGTTGCTGACATATCTTGCTCAGCACCTCAAAAGCAACTACATGGGCACCTTCCCATGGAGTTTTTCCTTCAGATTCTGCCTTCCACTCCTACCACAGGGGTGCTTGGGTACGAGTTGGTATGGTTAGCTGCACCTCATACCATAGCTGTCCGTCTAGGTATACCTCATTCCAGGAATAGAGAGGCGGTTCGGTATATCCTGCATAATGCAGGACCCTCCAAAGTAGGGCAGGGGTACCAAACATTTCCAGGAAAGTCTCACTCCCAGCTGATGCTGCCATCTGTTCCAACAAAATGGTGCAACTCTCATGAGAACAACGTTATAATAGAAAAGAGTTACTTAACCGAATAAGAGACTTATAAGGGGAGGAACAATGCAAGTGTGTAATGAATGATTGATCATGATGCATGTACGTTTAATGCATCCTCACAAACTTAGGAAAATTAAACTTCTAACAACATACACGGTGGCATACATGCATTCTCTCATATATAACGTAGCTAGCCAGGCTACACATTTCGCTGTTAGTGTACCTGCACAGGAATTTCATTTTAGCCCAACCCCACAAGTATATAGGTAGAAATAGAAATCTGGGCTCTAGGTTGCAAGCTAAATACTTCCATATATATATATATACCCATATATATATACTTCCGTATCAAACCTACCCAAAAGTAAATACGTCCCATATATACATATAAATATGCATATACAGTCGTATCAAAGCTAATCCACAATTAAATACCTCCGTATATATATGAGACATATATATACTTTAGTATCAAAGCTAACTCTTCCCATTAGACCGCACACTCACATCTTGTAGTCATGCCACTCATCATCTTACCATGGGCGTAGAGGCAATTGATCCATACATTACCACTCAAGTGAATGGCATCCACACAATAGCATGCCGTATGGACGATGAAAATAAAAACCCCTAAGTTAGTACTTAATTAACCACCTAAAATCCTTAACTGAGCATAAAGGATGTGATCACTGGCACATTTTAGATTCAAACTTTAGGTTTAAACACCTATATATATATCAGTTGCCAAAACTAGTTTTGGAAAAATAAAAACCTTTGTTTTAAATACACATGTGGCAATTATAGTTGAATCTTGCTCTGATGTTAGATGTAGCAGAACCATTCAATTTATAAGAGCACAAGTACAATAGCAGCCCGTAAGTGGTCGCACTGTCATACTTGAGCCCATATAAACCCGGTAGTCCGTCAAGTACCATGAAGGGTCTCGATTCAACCAACATACAACCAAGATCGTACATGATTCAACATACATGTCACACGTTACATAAAGTTCATAAATACAGTTCCATATATTAGAGTACGATTAAAAGTTATTACAAACCAAGTTCAGGTAAAATAGTAGTGGAAGCAATTAAAGTTTGAAACCAACATCTCCATCATTGTTCAAATATTGTGCCAGCTCATGATCACAATCCCCCAAAAGTATAAGAGAGGGATTAACAAGAGATGCCTTGCCCAGGGCCCTACTCCTCGTCCACGGCAGGACAGAAGTTGTTCTTACAGTAGCCATGACACATCGTATTATCTGCAATAATGGGAAATAAACCCTGAGTACAAGAAGGTAGTCAGCTAGATTTACCCGTCATAAACCAAAAGTAAAGTGACTCCAAGGATCATGCAAGGCTTTATAAGTGGAGCTAGCTTGACAACATTTTGCATAAAATGCCAATAATTCAACTATACATTTTTTATAATTCGGTCATCAAGTTAATTATAGCTATTCATCTCTAGATTAGCGACTAACCTATGCCAAACATGTACTATATTATAAATGACAGCACAATAATAACCATAACATTTAATATTTCATTCTCAAAACCATTCCACTTGTCATTAACACTACGATAGAAGGAAGCTCAGTCAAGTTTCTCACTATCCGGGAGAGAGGGCGATTCGAATCAATTTTAAGCAGCTGGGAATTTATTCCTAACACAAACCCAGGTAGACTAGATCAACGGTCACCTTAGGTCACCTTTGGTACAACTTAGGTCCACATTTTGCGGGTTCGATTAGCGTCGCACAATCAGGGACGACCAGCTGCCAGGACATCAGGCCTGGCCTGCCCTTGGGCTCACGTCTGGCTCCCTACACATCCTTACTACCATCCAAAGTGCGCACTTTCACATAATAGGGCCCCGCCTGAGTTGAGCAACTCGGCTTCACAGTCGGAACGCGTTATTTGGCCACCTAAGTGAGATGGATGCGTTCTATCCTGACAAAAGTTCTAACAACGGTATGGTCCTTAATCAACACAGATGAAATCACATGAGTCAACCTACACATAGACTATGTCCAACCTCCAGTTACATTATCCCATGGTTCTTTTCCACGATAGCAAATATAGCCAATTGTGCTTTGGTATCCACCTATATCTCGCAGGCGACAGGAAATCACCCGACTTCTACTAGTCTAAGCATGGCTAAGCATATATTCGATCCTAGACCTACACATGGTTAAAGGTATATATATCTAGACAAGGTGGTTCTATGCATCAAGTGTTTCCAATCAACTCTTATAACCTAATGTATCAAACATAAAAGGACTTAAGTGGTATTTTATAAAACATGGGAGACTTAGAATGGTCCGGGGCTTGCCATTGAGAAAAGAAGTTGGTCGATGATCCGGGCACTCGGTTAGGTCCTCAAGAGCTTGCTTCTCACCTTCTAGAGCTATGGGCTGAGGTGCCTCCTGATGTTCCTCTTCTTCTTCATTGAATTCCAATAGAGTGATCCCCTCGGACGATCCAATATGTATGAGTATGAAATAAGATATCACGAATGCAAATATACTGACATGCATGATATGATATGGTGTGATGAGATGCATCCTCATAAGTGTTCTCAATAGCATTGCAGTAAGGTGATAACAACTTACATTTTATTTTACTGAGTAGGTGCATATCTCTTCTCTAGTAACTAAACAAACACTTACGTAAACATTTTCTGGACTACAAGACAACAGCCACTTGTTTTGACCATAACTGGAGTTATACACATCAAAATAATATGGTTGTTGACATTATAGAAAGTTTATAAAATTTCCTACAACTTTCTTTTAATAATCTTAATGTGATTCAATAGTTATCTAGGTCAACAATTCAATCTTTCAGATCTATCCACAGAGCAAGCATTTCAGATAGCAGACTTCCGACCACCATAATTCTCAAACCATAAGGCCTATGACTATGAAAATTTAACACAAGCTACATAAATAAGTTATCTACAACTTTATTATTAACCATCTTTACAAAAAAGATCATTATCATCATGAAATCATCACCATAACAGAAACTACACATGCAGTCATCTAGTTGAATTATAAAGCAATAATTAACTAGTTGCCTATAAACAAATACTTCTAAGCCTCACTAATAGTATCAATAGATTACATGCATCACACACACCACAGAAAACATCATGGTTAAGCCTGACTAATTTATTTATATTCATTTATTAATTTCCTTAGATAATAAGGTGATTTACAGAGTAAATATTTCTAGTGCTCAATAAATTGCGAGAAAATTACAGTAGGCTACACATGAGCCTAATAGTCTACTGTACAAATTTCAGGCTATTTGGATAACTATAGCTACCTCCACAAAAATGACAAGTTACATATGCTTATTTTAGCAAAAATAGTTTAGCATAGTACAAAGTGTCAAGCAATAGATTTAATATTTTTCTTACTTTCGTCCTAGCATGAGAATACTGTGTAAAAATTTATATGATCATATATTATGTATTTTTACCCCAATTAATTTCACTATAATCTAGCAATTAATTAATATTAAATAGGTAGACCATATTACAATTATGTCTACTATAGGTTTAGTATTTTTTCTAGCTAGAGCATGGCAACGCAAGACCAGCAAAATTGGAATAACAATTTTATCACTTTCCTAGCTCAAGTTATGCATTTTACAAGATATAAACTACTTCAAAAGCACTTATCTTGCTCAATTTAATTCTCCCAGAAAAATACCCTAAGCAGTTGATTTCATATTTTTATCAAATAGTACTCTTCATGATGAATCCAACAAAATTTGGTTCTCTTCATTTGGATACTCCTAGCTCTAGATGTAGTTTTTGAATGTTAGTATTCAAATCTGTGAAAAATAAACAAAAACAACTAAACCCTAAATGCTAGGTGCACCCGGTCTATACTCCCCACTATGACTGACGTGCGGGCCCCAAAAGTCAACCGACCGCACACGTTAGTGTGACCAAGGCAGGGCGGCGCTTTGACTGATGAGAACTCACCAACGGCGAGGTCACCGGCGATGAGGTCACCACTGTTGTGTTCCCCATTCCCACGCGCATCTACGGGTGCCCTTGGTTGGCCTAGAGGCTCGCTAGAGCTAGCTCGACAGTGGCAATGGCGGTGGTGCTCGATGGTGCTCTGGTCATTTTCGGCCACGGCAAGCTCAAACAAAAGCGGCTACACCTCTACAGGGATCTAGCGGAGACCTAGGGTTTGGATTAGGGCTTCTGAGGGCGTCGGTGAGGCACGGCTGCATGCATGGCAGCATGGTGGCACAAGTGCAATGGCAGCATGATGACGTTCCGCTCTGATGAGGTCAACATTGGCTTAATGGCCAGCGGTGTTAGTAGGACGTGACCCTATGCTAACCCTAACGAGCGAAGAGAGTGAGCGAGATGGCTCGGTGGAGCATGGCCATGGCGAGCGCAAGCTTGGCGATGGCGTGATGACGGCGAACTCGAATTGTGGCCTCACCTGAGCTCGAATGGTGGCACAAGCGGTTTGGGGAGGTGGAGGAGATGATGGTGGAGCTATGGGCGAGATGTAGTGGATGCTGGTGCGGTGGTGGCAGCGAGCGAGCATGGCGGAGCTTGGCGGCAATGACGACGGCACTCGGTTTTGCTCTAGCGTGGCGAGAGTGGGATCAAGAGCGAGGCAAAGAGAGTGAGCGCGAGTGAGAGTGAGCAGCGGCATCACGTGATTTTGCTACCCACCCCATCCTGACGCGTGGGCCCAACATCGATGGACGGCCTCCACCCATGTCGGCCACGACCCACGCGGACAGCGTCGGTTCAGACACCACTGAACCCTACTGACGAAACTAGTTTAAGCGACCAGTCCTCCTAATCCATGATGATTTAGCAAAAAACTTCCTTAATAAAAATTGTAGAGCTACGTGAGTACTACAAGATTTCTTAAAGGAGTTTTGTCTAATTTGCAATGGTTTACAAACTACAAAGCTCTAAAGCGAGGTACCTTGAAACCGAAATCAGCATTCTACACTTAGAAAAATTTTAAGTCACAAAACAGCATTTTGTTGATACTTGTGAGCTCTATTTGACTATGTTAGACACTAAGTTAGCTCATGACCCTTAAACAAAGTTTGTTACCCATGATGTGAACTACAACTTTTATTTAGGTCACACAGCCATGCAAACACTCTAACATACTGTTCAACTTTGGTCAAACTAGTATCATGAAAATGGCATTACCAAGTAAACCAACACTTAGAAGCAAAATTGGCTCAAGTCATGAATATAAACATTGTTCTGATTATCATTCTAGGTGTGTCTATGGTATTTTGGTGACCTCACAACCATCTCATGCATTGGTCACATATGATCACAAGCATAATTAAGTATATGAGCAACATCACATATGATAAAGAGAAAGTGAATAAAATGAAACTTCATATGCTCGTGCTCATGAATGCTTGGATGATGCTTGTGCTCATGAAATGCAATGCTTAACACTGAGGTGTTACAACAAATATGCAGTATTCATATATAGGAGCCTCACTATACACCCTCTCACTAGTAGAGAAACAACCTTTGATCCACTTCGAAATTTGGCTTTAGCCCCAGAATTTTTCACGCCCGGGACTAGAGAAACATTTAGTCCCGGTTGGTAGCTCCAACTGGGACTAAAGGTCCCTGCCCAATGGCTACTGCATTAGGCTTTTGCTGTAGGGGATCTTTAGTCCCAGTTGGATCTACCAACTAGGACTAAAGGTTAACTTTTACTCCCGGTTGGAGGGACCAACCGGGAGTAAAAGTCTACTCTCGGCTGGAGGATCCGTCTGGGACTAGGAAGAGACCTTTAGTCTCGGTTTCTATCTCCAACTAGGACTAAAGGTCCCCTCCTATATACCACTTCTTCCTCCCCAAGCCTGAGCCACTTTGAGCTCAGTGTTCTTGCTTCATCGCCGACCTTTCTTCTTCCTCATCGCCGGTAATCATAAGATTTCTTCGATTCCTCTATCGATTCTTTGGTTCTAAAGTTTACCAACTTTATACTCTCAAGTTTCATCAGTAGCATATCTCATTTTGTGGACTAGATATATGTGATTTTTTATGGTGGATTTTTTTATTTGTAAGTCATTTAAGCTCAAAATCACTTTAAAGTTTACATATTTGGATGAAGGAAGGTTAAAGTAGTTATTCAAAACTAGTATTCAGCTTTCATTTCTAGCATGCATAGCACACTTCATGGTTTAGAGATATAGAGAATTTTAGAGTTTTTTAGTTTTATTTGTTTATAAAATGAGAAATTTATATTATATTAAAAATGAGTATAGAGAGTAGATGGCAACTGCTTTCGGGTCCTCGGCCTCTCATCGGGTTGCAAAGCGACTAAGGCTGGACCTCCCTCTCATTGCATGCGGCAAGTGTGAGGAGAAGATTGTGATGGAGTACCAGGTGAGGAAGGAGTGTCCCAACAAGGGCCGTATCTTCTACAAGTGTCCGGATCACAATGTGATTTATTTTATCGCATTTGATGATTATGGTTAATTTATACTTATTTTCATGATGATTGTGAATAAAGTTCTAATTTTTTGTTTTAATTTCAGTGGGATGGCACTAGATGTTCAGGCTGGTAAAGTACGTTTTAGCTTTAGTTTTTTAGTGGTAGTTGGGATTGTCTACATTGTAGCGAGACTTTCATAAATTAATACCTTGTGTGGTGGCATGCATGTCGTATAATTAACTAATTATGTTCTAGGTTTTAATATGATATGTATGTCATGTAATACAGATGAGCCGGCATTGGATGTACAATGCTGATCGCCACTCCCAAGAGTTCATTAAGGGCGTGCATTCTTTCTTACGTGTGGCCGAGGCAAACAAATGCGATGGTTTCATGTGCCATATGTAAGAATTTGAAGGAATATGCTAGCTCAAGGAGTCTTCATTCACACTTGTTGAAGTCGGGTTTCATGCTAAACTATATTTGTTGGACAAAGCACGGAGAAACCGGGGTTGTAATGGAAGAAGGTGAAGAAGAACAATGGGACGATGATGACATTATTGCTAAATATGGTGCCTTCAATGATACTGTAATGGGGGAAGCTAAAGAAGAGGTAGGGGCAGAAGATGAGCCCGCTCATGATCTTGGTCAGGCCATTCATGACGCACAAAGAGAATGCGAAAGTGAAAAGGAGAAGATCAAGTTCGAGCGCATGCTAGAGGATCACAAGAAATTGCTATACCCAACTTGTGATGCGGGGCAGAAAAAGTTGGGTACCACACTGGAATTGCTGCAATGGAAGGCAAAGAATGGTGTATCTAACAAGGGATTTGGAGAGTTACTGAAAATATAAAAGAAGATGCTTCTGAAGGATAACGAATTGCCCGCCACTACGTACGAAGCAAAACAGGTAGTCTGCCCTTTGGGATTAGAAATTCAGAAGATACATGCATGTCCTAATGACTGCATCCTCTATCATGGCGAGGAGTACGAGAAGTTAGATGCATGCCTGGTATATCATGCATCACGGTATAAGATTAGGCGAGATGACCCTGGTGATGTTGAGGTCGAACGTCCCACGAAAAAAATCCCTGCCAAGATTATGTGGTATGCTCCTATAATACCATGCTTGAAACATCTGTTCAGAAACAAAGACCATGCAAAGTTGTAGCGATGGCACAAAGAAGACCGTAAGGTAGACAATATGTTGAGACACCCTGCTGATGGGTCCCAGTGGAGAGCAATCTATAGAGAATTCCTAGAGTTTACAAATAACGCAAGAAACTTAAGGTTTGCTTTAAGTATGGATGGTATGAATCCTTTTGGGGAGTAGAGTAGTAGTCATAGCACTTGGCCTGTTACTCTATGTATCTATAACCTTCCTCCCTGGTTATGCTTGAAGCATAAGTTTATTATGATGCCAGTGCTCATCTAAGACCCAAGGCAACCTAGCAACGACATCGATGTGTACCTAAGGCCACTAGTTGAAGAACTTCTGCTTTTGTGGAACAGACCAGGTGTACGTGTGTGGGAAGAGCACAAACAGGAGCACTTTGACCTGCGAGCATTGTTATTCGTAACAATCAATGATTGGCCTGCTCTAAGTAATCTTTCAGGACAATCAAACAAGGGATATAATGCATGCACGCACTATTTTGATGACATTAAAGGTATATTATTAAAAAAATGTCGAAAGGTCGTGTACCTTGGCCATCGTCGATTTCTTCCTACGAATCACCCCCTAAGAAAGAAAGGCAAGAATTTTATAGGTAAGGCAGACCACCAGACCAAGCCAGGAAACCGAACTGGTGTGGATGTACTCAATATGGTCAAGGATGTGAAAGTAGTATTTGGAAAGGCACATGGCAGCGAACCTGTTCCAAACGACGCCGACGATCATGCTCCCATGTGGAAGAAGTCCATATTTTGGGAGCTACCCAATTGGCAAGTCCTAGAGGTCCGTAGCGCGATCAATGTGATGCAACTGATGAAGAATCTTTGTGTGAACCTACTAGGCTTCATGGGTGTATATGGGAAGCCTAAGGACACACTTGAAGCATGACAGGACCTACGGTGTTTGAAAGAACGAGACAACCTACATCTAGAGAAGATAGATGATGGACGACATTACTTAAGTCCTACCAGCTACACTCTTAGCAAAGAAGAGAAGGAAAGCATGTTTGAATGCCTAGCAAGCATCAAGGTACCATCTGGATTCTCCTCGAATATAAAGGGTATAATAAATGTGCCAGAGAAGAAATTCCTAAACTTAAAGTCCCATGACAGCCACATGCTCATGACGCAATTGCTTCTAGTTGCATTAAGAGGAATTCTACCTCCAAATGTACGTCTAGCCACCATGAAGCTATGTGCATTCCTCAATGCAATTTCTCAGAAGGCAATCGATCCAATGGATCTGGATAAACTACAGAATGATGTGGTTCAATGTCTTGTCGGCTTTGAGTTGATGTTCCCTCCTTCCTTTTTTAATATCATGACACACCTCCTAGTTCACCTGGTCAAGGAGATTAGCATTCTCGGTCCTATGTTCCTGCACAACATGTTCCCCTTTGAGAGGTTCATGGGAGTCCTAAAGAAATATGTTCACAACCATGCTCGGCCAGAAGGAAGCATCGCCAAGGGCTATGGAACAGAGGAGGTCATTGAGTTTTGTGTTGACTTTATTCCCGACTTTGACCCGATTGGTGTTCCTGAATCGTGACACGAGGGGAGACTAAGTGGAAAGGGGACATTAGGGAAGAAACCATATATTGGTACGCACGACAATTATTTTAATAAAGCAACTACATAGTTCTGCAAAACTCCTCCTTGGTGCATCCCTATATCGAGACACATAAAGAGTTGCTCCGATCCAAGTTTCTAGGGAAGTCTGAAGCTTGGATTACGCGTTAGCACATGGAAACTTTCAATGACTGGTTGCGAAAAGAATGTTAGGGTGATGAGAGTATTGATGAGCAACTGTATTTGTTGGCTAGGTAGCCATCGTGGCATGTCCTCACATGCAAAGGGTACGAGATAAATGGGAATACATTTTACACAGTAGCCCAAGATAAAAGGAGCACCAACCAAAACAGTGGTGTCCACATAGATGCCACCGACCCTAATGGAAATAAGCAAACATATTATGGCTGCATAGAGGAGATATGGGAACTAAACTATACACCTACTTTTAAGGTACCTTTGTTCAAGTGCTAATGGGTAAAGGCGACTAGAGGTGGGGTAGCAGTCGATAAACCAGTATGGAATGACAACCGTGGACCTCAACAATATTGGGTACAAAGACGAACCGTTCATCCTTGCCAAGGATGTGAATCAGGTGTTCTATGTCAAGGACATGTCTACAAAACCGTAGAGAGGGAAAAACAACAACGACCCAATCAATGAGCCAAAGCACCACATAGTTCTTTCAGGGAAAAGAAACATCGTTGGAATTGAAGACAAGTCAGACATATCAGAAGATTATGAAAAGGATGATAGAATTTCACCCTTCACAGTGAACAAAGATCCTAGCATCCAGCTAAATGATGAGGACACTCCATGGTTACGGTGCGATCATAACCAAGGGATATACATTAAGAAGAAGTTCACTGCCGTGCCTGCTTGATATATATAGTGATGTTTAATAGTGTGTATTAGAGGTATTATGTAATAATTGTGAATTCAGAGATGTTTATTAGGTGTTTCCTTTTTTTCTATGTTCAGATTAAATTTGTGTTTGATGGTGGGATTTCCATGTCGCTTTTGGACAATGAGTGATGAAAAAATGAAAAGATTTATGTTAAAATGATATGAAAATAAATTGCCAATTGGAAACAAAAGTTTTAATGATTTAAATTAAACACTACATTTTTGCATTAACGAAATAGTAATTATTAATGACATTATGTTTCGATACTTATAAGAAAAAACAAAAAACTTTAGGTTACACAATTTTCCTGTGTGCAATAAAGCAAAAGTAAATCCATATTCTTTTAAAACAATTTTATGCCTTGTATTTAATTTACTATGCAATTAACAAGACTTTAACATTTTATAGAAAGAAATATATAAAAAAACAAATGGAGCTTGAAACTAGCGGAAAGCCAAACTGCAGCCCACCTTTACTCCTGGGTGGATCAACCACCCGGGACTAAAGGTGGGCTGCGTTTTCGCGGCCCGCCAAAATTCCCTTTACTCCCGGGGCGTGGCTACACCCGGGACTAAAGCTCAGACCTTTAGTCCTGGTTCTAACCATCACTCGGGACTAAAGAACCTTTAGTCCCGGTTCTAACCATCACCCGGGACAAAAGGTCTCCATTTATAAACCACGCCCTTCTCCCTTCTCTAGTTCTCTTCCTCTTTGTCTCCGCCACGCCGTCGCCTCATCTTCTCCTCCAGATCGATCCGATCCAGCAGCGCCGCCGCCCCCAGGCGACCACCCTAGCCTCGCCTCATCACACGCGCACGCTGTCACCGGCCCCACGCGCACACGCGCTTCTTCTTCGGTCGGCCAGCGCGCCTCGCTCGTCCTCGCTGGAGCACGCGCCGTCCTCATCCCCGGCCCACCTCGCTCGTCCTCACTGGAGCGCGCCTGAGCCTTCCCGGCACTGCCGCACCTTCGAGGACGAGGAGCCCCGGAGCCTTCCCCGTGCTACCTCACCAGAGCACGCCCGAGCCTTCCCCGCGTGCGCTGCCTCATTGGAGCACGCCCGAGCCTTCCTCGCGCTGAGCGTCCCTAGCCTAAGCGACGCCACAGCGAAGGTGGAGCCTCGGAGCCATCAATTGGGTCTGTGTTTTGCTCGTTTCGATTTCTTACGGCTTGACATCAATTGGGTCTGTGTTTGGAAGACGACGGCTAGCTAGGGCTCATTTGATCTCTTGTATGTGCCTGTCAGTAGCATCAATCGATCATGAATGAACCATCAAACAAGACGACCTAAACGACACTCAGCGCTGGTGAAACCCCGTCGGATCGGATCGACAAAGCGGCGGCTTACGTGATCTTAGAAGATGTGTGAGGTCATGAGAGCGTGTGTTTTTTCTCAATTTTGTCGAGCAGGTCACTTAGAATTATTTTTTCCATGAAATGCCCGCGAGCTCGCCGATGTCGAGCAGGTCACTTAGAATTATTTTTTCCATGAAATGAAATACTTAGAAATCATGCCTTTTATTTTTTAGAATTAATTTTTCCATGAAATGAAAAACTTAGAAAATAGTTAGAAAATTGTAGAAAATTCGTACTAGTTGAAATTGCGGACTGTGTTCATCTTGGCTAGCATGTTCTCTGCCGAGCGGTAATGGACGTCAAGGAGGAGCTTTGATTCTACGAGAGACAGCGGCAACGGTCGTGGAAGATCGTGTTCCCTTGTAGAATCGGAGCTCTTTCGTGGCCAAGTACAGTGCCGTCCGGTGGAGAAATGCTCATCGAGATGATCACGTAAGTAAGGTCAACTAGTACGGATGGTTATTTATTTAAACATGTTTTTGAGCTAGAATTTGATGGATATTTGATAACTTCAGACCTACAAATGTCATCTACAAATGTTACAATCCTCGACAACCTAAACGATGCTCAGCGCTGGTGAAACCCCGTCAGATCGGATCGACAAGCGGCGGCTTACGTGATCTTAGAAGATGTGTGGGGTCATGAGAGCGTGTGTTTTTTCTCAATTTTGTGGAGCAGGTCACTTAGAATGAATTTTTCCATAAAACGCCCACGAGCTCACCGATGTCGAGCAGGTCACTTAGAATTATTTTTTCCATAAAATGAAATACTTAGAAATCATGCCTTTTATTTTTTAGAATTAATTTTTCCATGAAATGAAAAACTTAGAAAACAGTTAGAAAATTGTAGAAAATCCGTACTAGTTGAACTTGCGGAACGTGTTCATCTCAGCTAGCATGTTCTCTGCCGAGCGGTAACGGACGTCAAGGAGGAGCTTTGATTCTATGAGGGACAGCGGCAACGGTCGTGGAAGACCGTGTTCCCTTCCTCGTAGAATCGGAGCTCTTCCTTGGCCAAGTACGGTGCTGTCCAGTAGAGAAATGCTCGCCGAGATGATCACATAAGTAAGGTCAACTAGTACGGATGGTTATTTATTTAAACATGTTTTTGAGCTAGAATTTTATGGATATTTGATAACTTCAGACCTATAAATGTCATCTACAAATGTTACTATACTCAAGGTGGCACGTCCTATAGGAGTCCATTTTATAGATATAGTTTTTATTTTTTATAGATATATCTAGTGGAGTAAAAGCTAGATGGCTACCCCGAGAGACAACATGGATGAAGAAATGATGAATATTATCAACACCGGCACTTAATTTGCTCATGGTGACCAGCAGGATATAGATGACGGGAGTCAATACCTGGCTCTTGAAGATAACCAAGAAAATATTGTGCAAGAAAATACTAGCGAGGTATATATATTTATATATATATTTGAATATCTATTATCTATTATGTGTACACATGATATTTATTTAATCTTTTTTATACGTAGCCCTCTGGATCGATGACCACAACGGCGAAAAGTAAAAATATTTGAGGCCCAAAAAAGCCATTGGAGGGGCGCAACATAATATCGGAATTCAATATCGAGACAGGCGAACCACTTGGTCCACATGCAAGGAAATTCGTGCAACACTGTGGGTACCTTGTAAGGGACAGACTTCCGATCAGGCCCATGAATGGAAGCAAAAGATCAATGAGCCTCATGTTAGTTTTGTCTCTGATCTTGATAAGAATTTAATTTGGGATGATATCCTTCAACATTTCACGTTGCAAGTGGATGATTATGATGATATCAACGATGATGAATTGAAGGAGCTGGTTCGAAAGTGGGCTATGAAGAAGATGGCCGCACAATTCCATATTTGTAAGAAATCCCTATACACGAAATACGTCAAGAAGAACCTAACGCCCAATTTCAATACTAGGGGCCCGCTCGCGAAGTTGAGGCCCTACTGGAATGATTTTGTACAGTACAAGACTTTGGAAGAGGGTGAGGAACGGGTGAGAAGGAACCAAAAGAATGCCCAATAGAAGGTATACCACCATGGCATGGGATCTGGTGGCTACACGACTGCCATTCCCAAGTGGGAAAAAATAGAAGCGGACATTCTTGCCAAGGGTATCACACCAGAATCACTCAATTGGCCCAAACGTGCGAAGAATTGGTTTTTCGCTCATGGGGGAAGACTGGACCTAGAGACCGAGAAACTGGTTCATGGTCCAAAACTCGAAAGAGCAACACAAAGATTTTCTTATGCTCTACAAGCTAAAGCTATTGGTGCGTTCAGGCCCAATAGAGAGAAGGATGAACTGACGTATGCCATCGGGACTGCTGAACACAGTGGCCGAACGAGAGGTTTAGGACGGAACATTTCTTGGGAGCGTGGTTTTCCTAACGATAGAGATACCTACAGAAGCCGATAGAGAAGGAAGGATGAGGAAGCAGCGTAGATCAACAGGTTGGAGGAATATGTTCGTGAGTCACGGGAGGCGTTGCTTCAAGCATAGGAGCGCGAAA
This sequence comes from Miscanthus floridulus, assembly GCF_019320115.1. Lineage (NCBI taxonomy): Eukaryota > Viridiplantae > Streptophyta > Magnoliopsida > Poales > Poaceae > Miscanthus > Miscanthus floridulus. Next base: position 34,699,880 of record NC_089588.1, on the reverse strand, counting down.
AAGCCATGCAAGCTAGAATGCAGGACGAAATCATAAAGCAAGTGCAAATAGCAATGAGTGCCCAAAGGCAGGCATCAGATCTAGGAATCAACATTAATATTAGCCCCCTTGATCAGTTGAAAAGCAGCTGCGCTTCCACGGAGTTGCCAAATCAAGATGACGCAATGCTACGTTTCCCCGTGTATGACATCACTGCACCGTTTACATCATGTGAGCTACATATTCCAGAAGAGAATGCCACAATCATGGTGGCTCTCAGTTTTTTTCTCCTTTAGATCCTACCAAGACACCAAGAATCCATAGGGCAATAATACCACCTAGATATGTTAGCATCTCAGTGGATAGAGTTAACAAAGATTTTAGTGATTTGGCTCTTGACATTCCAGGAGGTGATGGGAAGAAGATTCTAGGAGAAGCAGAGAAGACATTCATACTATGGCGCAAGCGCTACATTATTATTCCCGGGGTCTCTAGTCCACCGCCGCTTCCTCAACTACCAGACAATAGGTGCGGACAAAAGTGAACGAAACAATTTTTTCACCAATTTTCTATTGACATGCATGATTAATAATAACAATTTCTTATACCTAATTATTCTTTTTTGTACTCACACAGCAGGGCCTCCGCCAACCTAAGTCCAATTATTCAATCTTCAAATCATCATAGTGCTCCGGGAAATGATTATGCAACGCTGCCACCGCCGTCACCTCCAAGGAGGTCTCCAACGCCTCCAAGGAGGTCTCCACCACCGCCACCTCCAAGGAGGTCTCCAACGGTTGCCCCGCCTCCCTTTATGACCAAGAAGCAACCAGCTCCTAAGAGGTATGCCCCGCAAACGAAGCCGTTGGCCCACCAGCCGGCAAAGAAGAAAGCCTCCTCTAATCCAGTTATTCCCCAAAAACTATCTTATGAGAAAAGTGAAAAGGAATTAAATCCTGCAGTATAAAAAGATGTGACAAGTTTCTTCGAAAAAGTAAGAAAGTAACGAGAAGCGAGGGAGAACCCAGAGAAATCGTACTTCTACCTACCTCCAGATCTTCTAAGAAAGAAGGTGGACCAGAAAAAGTGGGAATCTCAAAAGACCCTGCCAAAATCAGACTACGAAAGATCTCTCACCAAGTCATCTGAGGCGGCGCAGAAAAAGACTAGAGTAGGGAAAGATGTTGCACAACTCGAACAATAATCGCAACAATCAGTCCCCCTCTTGTCATTCGTAATGAATATGGTTCAAACTTAGACTTACTGGATGTCGATTATGAGGAACTGGTTCGGTTTTACGAGGATACTGGTTTGGACCTTGCTCAAGTGCTCGCTGAAGGACCATCTGCTCCAAAAGTGGATACTTGGAAGAAATTTGAACATGGAAAGAGTCTATACAACCCTGAGGCCTTAGGTGAACTGGGTACGCAAATGTACTTGCTAAACAAGTGGTACATAGCGGCATGTGAACGGGGAGAGACCTTTGTTTCTGTCAGAGTTAGAAACCAACATTATTTCTGTGGCGATGACATTATATATGTCGAGTTTTTAGAATTACACCAACTATGCCACCTAGACTCTCTCCACAAAAGTCTCATTAGCTGCTATTGTCTGTAAGTGTGATTATTTTCTACTATTAAAGTGTATATATATAAAGCTACATGTATACATATAAATTATATATCCTCACACTATATTTTTATATATGCAGATATGACATGACATAACTCAGAAAGAGAAAGGATAATGATGTTGTTTCGTTGATCCAAATGTCGTATTCAAACACCCTAATCCCCCGCCTCAATGGAAAGCTGAACTCGAGAAAAATCTCATGAGATTCTTAGTGAACCAACAAAACAAGGACATACTCTTCCCCTACAACTTCAAGTGAGTGTTAAATAATTAATGTCGATCATATGGACATTTGTTCAATTATTTGCTTACTAGCTAAGCTATCTCCCATATATATATATATGTTGACTCTAGTTAATGTCGATCATATTTGTGTATAAAAACATATGCAGCAATCACTGGATATTGATGGTCATCGAGATGGCCAATAGTTGGTTGAGCATCTTAGACTCGTTAAGAAAAGCGCAAACAGAGTACCAAGACATGATAGATATTATCCAAGGGTAATTTGGTCTCTCTAGCAACTATATATACCCCGATCTCTTAACTCCAACAATTATTAAAGGCCAAATTAATTTTTTATTTTATTAAGCACAGTGTTTGGAAAAGTTTCATTGAGGAACACCACATGAAACATTGCAAAGCCCCACTGGATGTAATCGCACACAAAGTAAGTACTGGCTACATTTATATATATATATATAATTCAATTAACACCATGCATGCTTTCAATTCACTGGATCTTTTTTCTCGTAAAAGTGGGTTCTGAGGCAAGAACAGGGGAACAACTACTGTGGATACTATGTTTGCGAGTTCATCATGGCGTACTAAAAAAAACTCCTGAAGACATCCTCAAAGTACGTTATATAAATATATTCATATATTCACAATTTCTTTTATTGCTCATATATATAAGTAATCACTTGACCAACACACACACACACACACACACATATATATATATATACTTTTCCTTCAACTTTTATTGAAGACTCTATGGTTGAAGAAAAAAGTCATACGACGTGACCAACTGAAAGCAATTCAAGAGACCATAGCAGGATTTCTTAATGACCAGGTCCTAAACTCTGCCAGCGAGTTCTACAATGATGTCAACAAAACATGGAAGCCAAACCAGATGGAGTGAATTTGTTATCCCAAGGATATGATAGAATATACAATGCAAGCTTTATTTGTAATATATATATATATACATATTATATGTACATAAAATAACGTACAATATATGTATATGCATGTAATATATATGTTAGTTTCATACTTTACTTTGTACAAAATGTTCGAATATTATAAGCGTGTAGAATACGTATATTATTAGCAGCGTAGAATGCGTATTCGAGAACCTTTTCGAAAACCAAAACGAATCATCAATTGAAAATAGAAATAAAAAAAAGAAAACCTTTAGTCCCGGTTGGTAATACCAACCGGGACTAAAGGGCCGGCCCACGTGGCCAGGCCGGGAGGCCTCTTTAGCCCCGGTTAGTTTTACCAACCGGGACTAAAGGTGGACCTTTAGTCCCAGGCGAGAAACCGGGACTAAAGGAGGGGCCCTTTAGTCCCGGATTCATGCTCCCGGTTATGAAACCGGGACTGAAGGGGTTTTCCAACCGGGAGTACAGCCACTTTCTGTACCAGTGTCTGTGACAACTAAGCTTTCATCGCTAACCTATGATGGTTCTATTCGTTGTTAAGAATGTCATGACACATTGAATAGGGTTCTGACACGTGGATGATGAAATGGCACACTTGACGTAGCGAGTGACGTGGCACACATGTTATGATGAACATAATTGTTATAGAATAGAACTTTTCCTGTATGACATGGTATATGTTTTTTAGCCTAGTTATGTGGGTGTATCCCATATAAAGCCCATTTTGTCTACCCCGAACCCATTTCCAGCCCTGTTTGTTTTCTCCCAAAACCAATTTCTGGAGCACAATGTTTACTTGCCTAGTCTATTTTACATATGACTTGATATTTGGCCAAATAATCTCTAAACCTGACTCATTCGAACAATATCATATTTGAAGGCAATCTCGTATACATACAGCCCACACATCTGCATGTCAAAAAGTTGACATTATGTTTACATGTCCAATTATAATGTTGAGTGACCAAAAAACATATAAATATAACCCAAACATTGCAATCTCGACCAATTATCTCACAACAATATTCAAGAACTAAGCTAAGTAGATACTCACCAGTGAACAATGCTAACTAGAAGAATCAGACTTTTCATCTGCTGCTTGAGATCATACAGATCAGCAACATTCTCATCATATGCTGGCAGTCTTGGAAGCCTCATCCTCCACTTCCTCGCTTGAACACAAGCTATTCATGATCCTCTTGCACATCAGTGTCTTAATATTTAGGTTCCTAAAGATCATCATCCTTAGAATGCAAGAAAATGAATTGCGATAAGGCCCGTCTTGGTAGGGCTCCTCTCCTCTCCAGCACTGGCGCCTCTGGAAGAGCCTTACTAAATGGTTTACTAGGAGGAGCCGTTTTTCAGTGAAAAATGGAGGAGCCGGAGCCAAGGAGTCCTCCCAAATAAGGCCTAAATAACAATCACAATGATGATGGCAGCATGATGCAGTGAATGTAGTAGCACACATCAATGAAAACAATAGTAAATACAGGTTGAACTGTAGGCTTATTTATTTTTGTACACCATTTTATTTTTGTAGGTATATTGCTTAGCTTCTGCATTTTTATAGGTACACAAAGTAAAACATGGAACTATACTTGCCCAAAGCGTGTTAGGGCAGCCTATTTCTTATTCTAAGAATTTATCGCCTTCGGTAGTAATTTCTCATCTAGGTATTGCAGGTATGAGGTATGCATTGGTGTGTATCATTCCTGACTCCTTTTCACCAAGACACCAATCACCTCTACAGCATAGCTCTCAGCTGCTGCAGGCTCCATATCCTCTGGGCAGATAAAAACTATTAGCTCCACTGCCGGAGAATCTGAATCCAGAAAACCACTTCTTTCATGTCCAGCTGTAGAACTGAGACTACTTTTATCCTGATGATAAGATAACGAGACATGGCACTGCAGGTGCACCACAATAACCTCCTATGGAAATGTACTGCTAGCGGTGTGGGTCGGCCGGCCCAGACCGGCTCCTTCACTAGCACTGGCTGAGTACGCGTGATACAACACGGTCCACCTGGGGGTGCCATCCGGCGTCCTCACCAGCAAGGGCCTCTGGCCAGTGCCGCACCTCGGGGCCATCAGGCCGTGCAGCGGGAGGACCGCGTCCTTGCCAGGAGGACCGAGAAGACGACGATCACTTCCAGGGAGGTTTTCCAGGGAGTCAATCAGGGCTTTGACCCTGGTTATGGCGGCTATGGCTCGATGGCAGGCCAGAGCCGAGGATGGCCTGGGTGGACCTTCCGTTCCCGCAGCGGCTGTGGTTTTCCAGCGCAGCACGGTGAAATGGGTCGGCTTGGATGAGGTGGAGCTGAAAGATCGTCTTATGCCGCAGGTCCAGACCAGAGGCTCGTCGAGGGGGCGTAACCCACCACTATGGCTCGGGTGCCGCCAACCGTTCAGGGCGATGGTAAACAGCACAAGGGCGCTTTGCATGAGAATGTGGAGGTGAATACAGGCACAGGAGATCTTTCTGGCAACAAATTGGGTGGTAAGCGGAAGGTATGCGACAGGTGTTCTCAGAAAGGTCATGCAACATCTGATTGTGCTAGTTTACTGTTTTATATGTGATGGTCATGATCATGTTAACCATCGCTGCCCTGTGCTTAAACTTCCTATGTCCATGGCACATGCGGTGGGTTATTCAGTGGCCGGACTTGGTTTTTATCACATTCCTCATGCTCAGCTGCCAGGAAAGAAAGAGTCCAAGAATGTTCTGGTGACAGTTGTGGGTGGAACTATTTCAAAGGATCAGCTAGTTTTGAAGCTTCAGAGGATCGTGCCTGTGAAGTGGAGGTGGGACCCAGTAATTCATGATGACAATTCTTTTGTGGTTCAGTTTCCTTCCAGAGCTGAATTGCAGCGTTCAATTAACTATGGCGGAGCTGACGTGATGGAGAATGGGGCTGCTACGGGTTCCCATCTGAAATTTCAAGAATGGCATGTTAAAGAGGAGGGTTCCTTCTCCGTAAAGTTTGGCTTCGAGTAATTGGTATTAGGAAGCCTCTGCATGAGTATCTCAATTTATGGGCGGTCGGAACCATCTTTGGTTCAACTCAAATGGTGGATATGGTTACAACCCGGAAAAATGACTTCAGGCGAATTTTGGTTGCGGTTTTAGATCTGGCCTTGGTTCCATCTAAGATGGACGTTATAATTGGTGATCACTATTTTAAGCTAAAGGTTGAGATGGAGAGGGTCGGTTTTGATGAGAATGGTGATGAGGTTAAGTTTGACTTTGATGGTGATGGATACGGTGGGGAGAAAAAAGAAAACGAGAAGGAACAGGAGAATGCAGCAGACAGGAATGCAAAGAGAACAAATCCGGATGATGCAATGGAGGAAGATAACAATCCTCTTGATGGTGCTGGTCTCGGAGATACTTCTTTGGAATGTGCTGACAAGGTGATGGGCGAGGATGGTGTGTGGCTGATTTTGAGGGTATGGTGGAAGAGGTTTACTCACAGGATAGTGATGAAGTTCAGGCTCCTGTAATTGGGCCGACCAGTCTGAAAGTGTAGGAATTATTGATTCTATTCCATGTCAATGCATCAGTACATATAGAGGCCGGGGTGGCTCATAAGCCAACCGCACAGGCATGCCACTAATCAAGGTTAACCTACTATAATTACACTTGCTAGAATTACAATAGGCTAACACTCCCCCGCAGTCTAATCAGGAGCATCGCTAACATTCAGGCTGAACCGAAACTCCTGAAAAAGTGAGGTAGGAAGGCCCTTGGTAAAGACGTCGGCGTACTGCGATGTCGTAGGAACATGTAGGACCCGAACGTGACCGAGGGCGACCTTCTCTCGAACAAAATGGAGATCAATCTCAACATGCTTTGTCCGCTGATGCTGCACTGGGTTGCTGGAGAGATATACAGCACTGATATTATCGCAATAGACCAAGGTGGCACGGCGAGGGGGGTGGCGAAGCTCAAGAAGCAGCTGACGCAGCCAGGTAGCTTCAGCAACACCATTCGACACAGCACGATATTCAACTTCGGCACTCGATCTGGAGACTGTATGCTAACGCTTGGAAGACTAGGACACCAAGTTATCCCCAAGAAATACTGTGTAGCCAGAGGTTGACCGATGAGTGTCAGGACAGCCAGCCCAGTCGGCATCCGTGTAAACAACAAGATCTGCAGGTGAAGATCGGCGCATGGTCAGCCCAAGTGATAGTGTGCCCTGCAAGTAGCGCAGGATCCGCTTGAGAGCAGCGAGGTGCGGCTCCCGAGGATCATGCATATGGAGGCATATCTGCTGAACTGCAAAGGCAATGTCTGGTCGGGTGAAAGTCAGATACTACAGAGCGCCAGCTAGGCTGCGGTACTGTGTAGCGTCAGCAACAGGCGGTCCATCAGCAGATAATTTGGAGTGTAGATCAACAGGCGTGCTGCACGGCTTGCACGCACTCATCCGGGCGCGCTCCAAAATATCTTGACTGTACTGCCGCTGAGGAAGAAACAGACCATCTGCAGAGCGTGTCACAGAAATGCCCAGAAAGTGATGTAGCTGACCCATATCCGTCATAGCAAACTCACGTTGGAGAGCCGCAATGATGTGCTTGAGAAATCCAGCAGAGGAGGCGGTGAGGACAATGTCATCGACATATAGCAGTAAGTAGGCCATGTCTGGACCGTGGCGATATAGAAAGAGCGAAGTATCTCACTTTGTTTCAACAAATCCAAGTGACACGAGGTGAGAGGCGAACCTGTGATGCCAAGCACGAGGAGCCTGCTTCAAACCATATAAGGACTTGTTGAGCCGACAGACAAAATCTGAGCAAGAAGAATCCACAAAACTAGAGGGCTGCACGCAGCACACTGTCTCAGTGAGAGTGCCATGGAGAAATGCATTCTTCACATCTAGTTGATGAATGGGCCAGTTTTGAGATAATGCCAGGGAGAGAACAACTCGAACTGTCGAAGGCTTGACAACAGGACTGAAAGTTTCATCATAATCAACACCGGGCCACTGTGTGAAACCCCGTAGTACCCAGCGAGCCTTGTAGCGATCAAGAGACCCATCGGCGAGCAATTTGTGTCGATAAATCCACTTGCCAGTCACAACATTGACGCCAGGAGGGCGAGGCACAAGACTCCAGGTGTCATTGGCAATCAGAGCGTCATACTCAGCCTGCATAGCGGATCGCCAATTGGGATCTGAAAGTGCATCATGAACAGAGCGAGTAAGAGGCGACATGGGCACAGCATGGAGGTTGAGGCGATCCACGGGTTGTGCGATGCCAGCCTTGCCACGCGTGCACATTGGTGACCGGAGGGATGACGATCGGTCGGGTGGCAGCTGTGCGGCCGGTATCGCTGGCAACAACCTGTGCGTGAGCAGCAGGGGCAGTAGGACCGGCAGCACTCGTGGTCGGCGTGGTGCCACTAGCAGCGACCTGTGCAGGGTGCACAGGGGCAGCGGCACCGAACGACGTGGACGGTAGTGTGGAGGTGGTGCCATGGGCAGCAGAGCTAGACCCAGGCGACCACGGCCCTGCACCAGGGCTCGACGGCGCAGGGGTGGCCTCGGGCATGGGGTGTGCCGCTGAGGAAGCTGCTGTACCTGCACGCACAAAGCGAGCTCCAAGAACTGAAGCGGTAAGATCATGATCATCGACGAGAAAGTCCAGGGCGGAGGGTGCCATGGGTGTGCTAGACATGTCAGAGAAAGGAAAAAAGAATTCATCAAAAATGACATGTCTAGAAATAAGAATGCAGTTCGACTGAAGCTCGAGGCATCGATAGCCTTTGTGCTCCAAGGAGTAGCTGAGGAAAACACATAGAGAAGAACGGGGGGCAAGTTTGTGGGGCGCTGTAGAGGACATATTGGGGTAACAGGCGCAACCAAAAACTTTGAGATGATGATATGAGGGCTGGGCAGAGAAGAGAGCGTTGTATGGTGTGGAGGAGGCGAGAGTTTTAGTGGGGAGGCGGTTCACAAGATATGTGGCGGTGTGAAGGGCCTCAACCCAGTAAGCTGGAGGGAGACTTGCCTGAAAGAAAAGGGAACGCAGAGTGTTATTGATGGTATGAAGGGAACGCTCTGCTTTACCATTTTGTTGGGAGGTGTATGGACACGACATGCGGAGGGCAACACCGTGGGAGAGGAAGAACGTGCGGGCCTGGGAATTGTCGAATTCATGGCCATTGTCGCACTGGACGCTCTTGATGGTGGTGCCAAACTGTGTGCGAACATATGCAAAAAAATTAGAAAAGTGTGGAAAATGTCTCGGACTTGAGGCGGAGTGGAAAAGTCCGAATGTAGTGAGAGCAGTCATCAAGAATAACAAGGTAATATTTGTATCCCGACACACTAACAAGTGAAGAGGTCCTTAAATCACAATGTATTAAATCAAAATTATGAGTAGCTCGAGAGCTAGATGAACCGAAGGGTAGACGTACATGATGACCAAGTTGGCACGCATGACAGATATGATTGATATCATCTTTATTACAGGAAATGACATTGGACCTAATGAGTTTGGACAAAACTTCACGCCCAAGGTGTCCGAGACGGCGATGCCAAAGGGAGGTGGGTGCGGCGATGAACGCGGAGGTGCTGGTGGAGGGTGCAAAAAAAGGATAGAGGTCACCAGAACTATTACACCTGGCGATCACGTGCCTGGTTTGCAAATCCTTCACAGAAAGACCAAATGGATCAAACTCAATGGAACAATTATTGTCGGTGGTAAAACGATGAATGGAAATTAAATTCTTAATAATGTTGGGTGACACCAGAACGTTATTAAGAGCAAGATTACGATGCGGTAAGGAAAAAATATGTGATCCATTGGTTGTGACAGGAAGTAAAGCACCATTTCCCACAACGATAGATGAAGGAGTAGATGAAGAGGGTGGGGAAATGGTGGAGAGTATACCAGCATCCGAGGTCATGTGTGAGCCGGCACCTGAATCAGCATACCACTCAGAGGCCGGCGGGTTCAGCGTCATGGTGTTGAAGGAGTGTGCCAGGGAGTCCTGGTGCCAAGACCCGCCATGAGTGGGGTTCCAGGGCGCTGCCTGGTACGCTGGTGAGGGCGTCTGGAAGCCTGGCGGTGCAGCTCCCCCGTAGTACGTGCCGTACGAGGACGGTGGGGCACCGTATGTGCCTCCATAGGCGCCGGGAAGAGCAGCGAAACCGCCATAGTGCGGGGCTGTGTGGAATGTAGGCTGTGGCGGCGGAGGTCATCCCGACTGGTCGTACGGCCACATGCGCACGGTGCCGGCCCAAGGGTGGGCGAACGACGAGTACACGGCCATACTGGGAGGGGCGCTGCCCTGTCCACCCGGGGCCGCACCAGCAGAGGGCGCTGGAGGGCCGCTACCAGCAGGTCTGCCATGTCCACCGCGGCCACGACGGCGGCCGTTGCGCTGGCCCCCGGTTGGTGTAGCGGGGCGCGGAGGAGGAGGCGCTCCCGAACGTGGAGCAGCAGGCGCACTAGGAGCCACTAGACCCGGCGTCGCAGCGACGAGGGTGGCCGGTGGGGACGGAGGACGAGCGTCGATCTCCATCTCCTCCAATAGGAGGTGTGTACGGGCTTCGGTGAACGTCGGGAATGGCCTGTGCATCTTGAGGATGGACACCATGTGGTGAAACTTGCGACTGAGGCCGCGGAGGAGCGTGAGTACCTTCTGCCGGTCGCCAGCAGTGTTGAGAAATCCAACACTGTCGGTTCATGGCTCAAGCCGGTAGTGTTGAGCAAGAAAACACTGTCGGTTCATGGCTCAAGCCGGCAGTGTTGAGCAAGACAACACTATCGGTTCATGGCTCAAGCCGCAGTGTTGAGAAATCCAACACTGTCAGTTTGTTGATAACCGGCAGTGATGGTTACGACAATACTGCCGGTTCGTTGCTAACCGGCAGTGATGGCCCATTCGCATTTTATTCTTTTATAATTGATTTTAATTTATATTTTCTCATGGAATCGGGTTTTGCTTTATATACGCTACGTAGACGACAGGTCCATCAATATTAAACATTACAAATGTTACGGTTACAGTTCAAATGTTCTTATCCAGATCTCGATCCCTCAAAACAAAAAAAGAAATGTTCTCGGACTTCACAGATTGTGCAATGCTTCTCGGACTTCTTACAATAATCTGGCGAGCCGCTCTGGGCCATACTGGTCCTTGTACCTCATGGATTATGCAATGAAAAATACTCCATCTTTTTCCAATACCTCGGCTAAGATGAACTTTGCGAGCTCCGATTACAGTGCGATGATCTCCATGTCTAACAGCCTTTGGTGGTTATATTTCTTGCGCTGTCGTTCAAAATAGATGATATCCAAAGAGGAACAGTAAATCATTTTGTTGAATTATTAACAGACATAAATGAAATGGGGATTATACACACCAACTTATCGGCTTCTTCCGATTTCCCGTCGATGTAGCGAAGCATTGCCCACATTACATAAAACCCGCATTCATTGTTTCCCGCCGGCTGTGACAGGTACTTCCCCTCCATTTCAACAACCTTGAATGGGACCGGCGTCCCACTGATATGTCTTCTTCGGACACTGAGCAACATTAAAGGGAGAAACATTAGAAAGTGGTATGTATGATTAGAAAATAATATGTTATTAGGATCACTTACTGATTCAGTACTGCCACCAGTGCATCCAGATGATGAAATGGTTTTTTCTTCGAGTCCCACACCTCGATCAGATTTTTGGCAAGATTGACACAAATGAAGACAAAATGGTTGCTACAATCACAGAATCCTAATTATCGAATAATCTTAACAAAAAAGAAGTATAAAATTAAAAGCCGAGAACACATATTCGCAGTTGTAGGCTAGAAGTATGTGGGTTTTCTTCTTCATCGTGAATTCATCGAAAACAGCAATCAATCTCTGTTTTAGGTCTTTCACATCACATCCATAGAGGCCTAGACGTGTCCTCTCATTGACTCGCAAAGGGGTCCAAGAAACCTATGTAATCCCATTTGCTTTTTACAATGCAAAATTTTGATATACACCTACATAAAATCATGGGAAGTGCTCAAAAGTTAACAATTTGTCTCGAGAGAGTAGTTAATTGTAATATCGCACGTGTAGGGTACTTACATAGTCCACAGCGTCAACATTTGAACATCGAGATCGCATTTCTGGTATAGCTGAAACAAGCACTCCCACTCGACATCGAACTTCTCTTCTTTGGGATAATGGAAAACATGTGGCGAACGGATAATAACCTCAAAACCAAAGTCATCCATCTCTGTTGCTTGAGCCATGTAATATTCATGCAACTAGCGCATATATGTTGTCAGATTTTTATACTCATCATCGGGAACCAAAAGATTGACCCTTTGATACTTCATTGCCGGTGTTCCCGTCCCTTGTACATCATAATAGATGTTCGTGGCCTCTTCCATGGTTAATCCTGGGTTGTCTTCGACGTACTTCTGTATGTTCCTTAAATATTTATTGTGTATTTCTTCATCTCTTGTTGTAGTGTATTTATTCTGTGTTTGCCTTTTGAATTCGGACTTCAACATATACGAAGGCAGTGAGGCACAGAGATTGAAGAAACTAACACAATCTTCCTTCGAGATGTGTGCTGTAAATTTTTCTTTCATCAAGGTGGTAACGCTGCCACTGAATGGCCTTTTTCTTTTATGTTGGTCCACTTTGGGAGCATTGGCGATCGAATCCAAGGACCTTTTCTGCGACTGCGAGGATGTGCTTAATCTTGTTTTGGGCTGAGGTGGAGGAGGAGGAGGATGACGACGAGAATTCTGTTTTCCCAGTGCCGATGAAGATGGAGGAGGAGGGGGAGGAGGAGGAGGAGGAGTCTCTTTTCTCAGGGCTGATGAAGATGGAGTTAGACGAGGAGGAATAGAAGGACACCTCTGTCTTCTCGGGGGTGATGGCTCCGGATGAGTAGGGGAGTGATCTCTGTTGGGAGATGGTGAGAGATCATCATGGGTGGGTGAAGACTCACAGTCGTCCTCATCATCAGAGGACAATTGATGGTCAAGCTTAATGAAGCGCTTGCGCCAGGCCACTTGAGAGCCCTTGTTTTGACCAAGTTTTGGCCTGTCTTCCACTATGGGGTACTCAATGGGTATCTTGTTAAACTTCTTATCAAGTATTCTTTCCATGGTGACGTGAGCGTACCCCAGTGGAATTGGGTGGCCATTAATTGTCTCGTCTCCCGTAGGCCAGGCCTGGCCGAGCGCCACCTTATCCTTTGTCCATTCTTGATGGATGTACAACCTGACATTGATGGGTTCAGTGATGTCGTCCACCGGATGAGGCACATTCGCCTCTTCTTCATCGAGCGGTGTCGATCCGCAGCTGCTGCGATCCCAAAACTATGGTGAAGTCCCGAATAATCGGGATGAAGTCCCTAATAAGTAACCCGAGGATAGTCTTGTATTTGGTCAAAGTTATAGGTGGTGAGAGTGGATCCCCGAATTCATCGAACTCAGTAATGTGCCAGTGTGCATTCCTACAAACAGGAATCTTTGACACGCCCCACTTGGATCTGGCCTTCCTGGTACCCGAACCCTCTAGCTCCTCAGCCGGCAGAGGCTCCTGCTAGAGACACCAAGTAAGCTATGACCCTCTCAATTGATTAGCCTGTGTGGCTACATAGTGACATGATACCAAAGTTACCTGGCCATCTTGGTCATTTTGACCTAGATCGAGCAGGCCGGACGAGGTCCGTGGCTGCTCGTTCTCACCGACCTAATTGACACCATCACCATTTGTCAGATCATGCGGCTCTCCCGTCCCAGCGATATCAGCCGCTTCTTGTTGCTGATCAGTTCTTCGGCGATGGGGTAACAGGCGACGATGAGTCATGGCTGTGACACGATCGTGGTTAGTTTTGGCCGCGGACAACTACTAATAGCATATGTTCATATATATATATAATATGTTTAATGCAAAGTCTAATAATAAGTCCACATACAAAAAGTCAAATAATAGCATATGTTCACCTAGAACAAATTCATTGTTTGATTGACCACATACAACAAAGTCCACCTACTCTTCTACGAAACTAAGCCTACATCAACTTCCAAATAAGAAAAGCAATGACCATAGCCATAAATAAAAGCATGACATCTTTCCCAGACCAAGGAGCAATTCTCCTAATCTTCACATCTCCGGTGGGTGGCTTCTCTTCGATCTCTAGTGCCAGCGGATGGCCATGGATTGCATTCATTGGACCATAGTAGGCCGGTTGGCCATGGTTTGCAAAGTAGGTCGAATGACTATAGTAGGCCCTCAAAGCTTCAGCTTCTGTGTTGTATTTTTTGTGCAAATTACCAGGGTAGCGATTGACTTGAGCATAGCAATCTTCCTAGGTTTGATAAATCCCAGGCATGTGACCAACATGCACTACATACCATGCCATGGTTGCCTATACATTTAAGTAAATTAGGCATGTGGTAAGTGGTAATGGTAACTCACTAAACAAGAGTTATTATTCAAGTTATATGGTCTCTGAAAATAGCATTATTTTTAAAATATACTAAAACTTATACAAGAAATAAATAATTTCTTGTAGTATATATAAGAAAATATTAGATGAAAGGTCAATGCAAAACATCTACAACAGAAAGGAAATATGCAAGTCATTGTAATTAACCAACATGACCAGTCAAATAAAGTAGGATCCTATCAAAACACCAGAAAGTTTCTACAAACATATTTCAAGGACCATATCAAGGTCAGATCCTAGCTAGGGATTCAATAAACCTAAGGATTGTAAAATTAATTAAGATGAGATTGTAGATAACACCAGAACCAGACTAGCTATTACGAAGTGAGATTACAAAGTGAGATTAGATTGTAGATGGTAGTGAACCTATTTTATCTGACTATGGACTAGCTATTACAAAGTGAGATTGTCTCAAAAAACATAGGTGATTTTAATAGTCTACAGACATGAGGAATAAAAAATGTGTTTGGATCAGTGACATTGCATAGCCTGCAATGGATAGAGTTGCATACATTCTTCCTCTTTAAAACTATTTAAAAAAATTAAGTCCATTTCTTGTGCCTCCAAAAACAATAAAAAGTATATAGGACAACTTACTTCCTCATATTGTCTGTCAATGTAAAGTCCATTTCAGCTGCTATTAGGAAGACAACAACCGTGGATCATTTCATTTCATCAAACACTTAGCGGGCAGTGAGCCAGCACTCACCATGGGGGTGGGAAAGCAGCTGTTCGCGCGCTCCTAAAGGCCTCGGCGGTGCTCCAGCGTGGGGGGTGGACGGCATGGGGAGTGCTCCGGCATGGTGGGGAGTGCTCCGGCATGGGGCAGTGCACGGGCGTCGGTGTCGAAGAAGAGGAGTGCGTGGCTGGGAATGACGGCGTGGGGGCCGATGGATGGGTGATTCGGCGTGGGGCGGAGCACGGGCGTTGGTGTCGAAGAAGAGGAGCGCGGGGCTGGGAATGGCAGCGCAGGGGGCGGTGGACGAGTGCTCTGGCGTGGGGTGGTGCACGGGCGTCGGCGTTGAAGAAGAGGAGAGCGGGGAACCATTGGCACGGGGTTGAAATTTGGATAATTTCAACCCGCGGCGGCCTTTTATACCAGACCTCATCACTGCCGGTTCTAATTAGAAACCGACAGTGATGTGGGTACATCACTACCGGTTGTAAGTAGGAACCGACAGTGATGGTGGTACATCACTGCCGGTCCATTCTTTAAACTGGCAGTGATTTTCGTGCAGCGGTTACAACATAAGTAACTTATCTTTTCCACTTCTTTCGAATACATCCTACTGGCTCAATAGTTAAGACCCCATAACTTAGCCCCCGATACCCGTGTTCGAATCCTAGGCGGCCCAATTTTTTTGGTTTAATTTTATAATTTATTAAGTTGTCTAAAGGTCATAAAGATAAAATAAATGTGTTGCATCCCTGAATCGAACCGAGGCCTACAAGTTCCAGAGCAGCAAACAAACCATTGAGCTATCACCTGATTTCAGAAAGTTTGAAGGAATTTATTCCTTTGAGTGATTATATGTCCCTGCTTTGCGTGTAGGCCCTTCAACTCCCCGGCCATGCTGGTCGCGCAGTTCCCATGAAGAGCCGCTATTTTCCTAGTCCTTGGACTGGTCGCGGCCTTTTAGTTCCCCACGAAGAGATGCCGCGTATACCTAGGATTCCATCGGCTGCTCGCGCCGGTTCCCAACGTAGGCGCGCTCCGTCTTCCCAATGCGGGCGCAATGGCGGTTCCCAACATAGGCGTGCTCCGTCTTCTGAGCGGTGTGAGTTATTGCACCATGATCAGTTCCACCCACTGACACGCCTATATAAGCTAGGCCCCCATTGCACCACCGCGTGTCAAGAAAGCAAAGCACCCGTCCCACGCACACCTAGCCCTGGCCCTCGACTCGCCGCCACAATGCCTTGCTGCTTGAAGACAGCATGGGTGATTGTAAACCCGTCATCCTCACGTCGCCCCCCGATGCCTCCACCAACGTCGTCGTCGTCCGAATCAGACCTCGAGGTGAACCTCGAGGACGATCCGGACTGTGAGACCGCATCGGAGGAGGAACCAGAACCTCTTCCGGTGGAGGAGGTCATCTTCAACTTGTTGGAGATGGCTCGAAAGGAGGAGGAGGACCGGCACCTCCGCACCATCACACAGAAGGAGACCGATGACTGCATCCTGAAGCACGTCATTGAGATCTCCAAGGAGGAGGAGCATCGCCGCGAGGAGGAGGAGCGCCACCGCCAAGAGGAGACCGAGCGGCATCTCGCGATGGACGTGGAACGGCGTCGGCGCAGGGCTGAGCAACAAAAGCACGAAGAGGAGCACCAGCAGTTGGGGGACAACGCATGCGACAGCACCGGCAGTAATTAGTAGCACTAGTGATTAATCGATGTCTTAGGTCGATGTAATAATTTACTGGTGCTGAAAAAAACCATGTCGTCGAATCCTTTGTTTGATCATCATCACCTTGGGTTGATACTTGCATTGCATGCATGACCTCGTTTTATTTGCTTACATATTGGATGTTGCGTTGTATGACCTCATTTTGCTTACATCGTCCCTTGGATTGTATGTGGCGATGCATCTTGGTTGTTGTTTCGTTGTCACGAAGACCGTAGTATATGATATGCTACGTACCGGAGATCGAGGGGGCCAATAGGACTGTTGCTCTTCTAGACATCACTGTCGGGCCATTCTTTAAACCGGCAGTGCTTTTCATGTAGCGGTTATAGAATAAGTAATTTATCTTTTCCACTTTTTTCAAATACCTCCTACTGGCTCAACGGTTAAGACCCCGCAACTTAGCCCCCGATACCCGTGTTCGAATCCTAGGTGGCCCAATTTTTATGGTTTAATTTTATAATTTATTAAGCGGTGTAAAGGTCAAAAAGATAAAATAAATAAACCTTGGCACACATCCTATACTAGCGCAGCAGTTAAGTGTCTGAACTCTGTAGCCTGAGACCCAAGCTCAAACCCGAATTATTTTATATACTGAATAAATAGAAGCATATGTATTCCTATGTCGAAATGGCTTGAAATTTTTTTGGCAAGCGTGTACACCCAAATTAAGAAACCACAAACGATCTTACGGTTTTTGAATGATTTTTTTATTAATTATATTTTTCTATGTGCCAAATGAGACAAAAGAGGGTGAATTTCATCTTGGACCCAATAGATTTTTTCATCCACCTCCATAAAATTCTTATCCCTAGGGCACATTAGAGCCTGTGTAAAAGTTTGGCACCATTCCAGATCTTTTCGTGGGTAGACTCAGTTCAACCTATAATTAAACGGTCTCGTCGCGCGAAAATTCAATTAAACCTCAGAAAGTAGCAAACCATCTCTGGAAAATCCCAAACTTGGTGTTTCCTTCACACGTGGCACGTGCAAGCCTAAGAAAATGTTTGAGATCAATATGACACTGGAATGCCTATGAACCACAGAAACCTTGATAACCTATGTATATAGTCATGGTTCGATGAAAGGGCACTTATACCTCTGTGAAGCATGTATACTCCACCTATGTCGAAATGGCTTGAAATTTTTTTGGCAAGCATGTACACCCAAATTAAGACCCCACATAGGATCTTATGTTTTTTATACATTTTTTTATTATATTTTTCTCTGTGCCAAATGAGACAAAAGAGGGTGAATTTCATCTTGGACCCAATAGATTTTTTCATCCACCTCCACAAAATTCTTATCCTTAGGACACATTAGAACCTGTGTAAAAGTTTGGCGCCATTCCGGATATTTTCGTGCATAGACTCAGTTCAACATATAATTAAACGGTGTCGTCGTGCAGAAATTCAATTAAACCTCAGAAAGTAGCAAACCATCTTCGGAAAATCCCAAACATGGTGTTTCCTTCACATGTGGCACGTGCAAGCCTAAGAAAAAATTTGAGACAAATACGACACCGGAATGCCTATGAACCACAGAAACCTTGATAATCTATGTGTATAGTCATGGTCCGATGAAAGGGCACATGTACCTCTACGAAGCATGTATACCCCGCCTATGTCAAAATGGCTTGAACTTTTTTTGGCAAGCATGTACACCCAAATTGAGACCCCACACAGGATCTTAGGTTTTTCTGTTCATTTTTTTATTTATTATATTTTTCTCTGTGCCAAATGAGACAAAAGAGGGTGAATTTCATCTTGGTTCCAATAGATTTTTTCATCCACCTCCACGAAATTCTTATCCTTAGGGCATATTAGAGCCTGTGTAAAAGTTTGGCACCATTCCGGATATTTTCGTGGATAGACTCAGTTCAACCTATAATTAAACGGTGTCATCGTGCGGAAATTCAATTAAACCTTAGAAAGTAGCAAACCATCTCCGGAAATCCCAAACATGTTGTTTCCTTCACACGTGGCACGTGCAAGCCTAAGAAAAAGTTTAAGATAAATACGACACCGGAATGCCTATGAACCATAGAAACCTTGATAATCTATGTGTATAGTCATGGTTCGATGCAAGGGCATATGTACCTCTATGAAGCATGTATACTCCGCCTATGTCAAAATGGCTTGAAATTTTTTTGGCAAGTATGTACACCCAAATTAAGACCCCACACAGGATCTTAGGTTTTTCTGTTTATTTTTTTATTTATTATATTTTTCTTTGTGCCAAATGAGACAAAAGAGGGTGAATTTCATCTTGGACCCAATAGATTTTTTCATCCACCTCCACAAAATTCTTATCCCTAGGACACATTAGGGCCTGTGTAAAAGTTTGGCACCATTCTAGATCTTTTCGTGGGTAGACTCAGTTCAACCTATAATTAAACGGTGTTGTCGCGCGGAAATTCAATTAAACCTCAGAAAGTAGCAAACCATCTCTAGAAAATCTCAAACTTGGTGTTTCCTTCACATGTGGCACATGCAAGCCTAACAAAAAGTTTGAGGCAAATACGACACCGGAATGCGTATGAACCACAGAAACCTTGATAACCTATGTGTATAGTCATGGTTCGATGAAATGACACATGTACCTCTGTGGAGCATGTATACTCCACCTATGTCGAAATGGCTTGAAATTTTTTTAGCAAGCATGTACACCCAAATTAAGACCCCACATAGGATCTTATGTTTTTCTATTCATTTTTTTATTTATTATATTTTTCTCTGTGCCAAATGAGACAAAAAAAGGGTGAATTTCATCTTGGACCCAATAGATTTTTTCATCCACCTCCATAACATTCTTATCCATAAGGCACATTAGAGCCTGTGTAAAAGTTTAGCACCATTCTAGATCTTTTCGTGGGTAGACTCAGTTCAATCTATAATTAAACGGTGTCGTCGCACGGAAATTCAATTAAACCTCAGAAACTAGCAAACCATCTCCGAAAAATCCCAAACTTGGTGTTTCCTTTACATGTGGCACGTGCAAGCCTAAGAAATAGTTTGAGACAAATACAACACCGGAATGCCTATGAACCACAGAAACCTTGATAACCTATGTGTATAGTCATCGTTCGACGAAAGGGCACATGTACCTCTGTGAAGCAAGTATACTCCGCCTATGTCGAAATGGCTTGAAATTTTTTTGGCAAGCATGTACACCAAAATTAAGACCCCACACAGGATCTTAGGTTTTTCTGTTCATTTTTTTATTTATTTTATTTTTCTCTGTGCCAAATGAGACAAAAGAGGGTGAATTTCATCTTGGACCCAATAGATTTTTTCATCCACCTCCACAAAATTCTTATCCCTAGGGCACATTAGAGCCTATGTAAAAGTATGGCTCTATTCTCGATCTTTTCATGGGTAGACTCAGTTCAACCTATAATTAAACGGTGTCGTCGTGCGGAAATTCAATTAAACCTCAGAAAGTATCAAACCATCTTCGAAAAATCCCAAACTTATTGTTTCCTTCACACGTGGCACGTGCAAGCCTAAGAATAATTTAAGACAAATACGACACCGGAATGTTACATGAATTACATGCATGATAATAATTAAACACACAC